>NC_079509.1:10024698-10720438 GCF_030052815.1 Hevea brasiliensis | reverse complement strand
TCTAGCCCCGTGCGTGCACCTAGGTCCCCTGGCCGTGGCTCCTGTGTCACCTCCCCCTATCTGGCAAGCTCGCATAAGCCCAAATAATAAGCATCTTCGAGGTTTCTGGCGCATACCTGTACAGATTCACACTAGTTAGCTCCATAGGGCAAGAGACAGCTTGTGACGGCCTTGCCAACTGCCAAGAATAGGAGTGGGGAACTTCCGAACCGTTACATTCTCCCCCACCCAATCCCGCAAACGCCCTCGTTTGCGTACATTCGCGTCGCTTCCCTGCGCAACTTGATCACACTCCCTCGCACATAGGAGTCCATACGCCATTTGTTGCGCTCGCCCAACGCAAACACTTGAGCAGCATATTGGCCACCAGTTTGCCAGTGCACTCACCCACTTCCGCACGCAGACATCCTCTAAAATGCCTTTGCCAAGATTCATCACGTTGCTCGCCAGACGCTGCATACCAGCTGCTGCATGATAGGCCGCACTTGTCCCTCGGATCGACCCCTTTCTTGTCCGACGTGGGATTGAGAAAACCCTTGTCTACCTCTGTCCCATTGAGGCCTGACATTCTCGCCCACCCGATTCTAGCAACACCCTTGTCGCCATCGGCACCCTGCCTACCCCTATCCCGTTGGGGCGCTTGGCGTGATTCGGATCGTCTGGGGCCTGCTCTGATACCACATTGTCACGGGACGGGAGTTCTAGCCCCGTGCGGCACCTAGGTCCCCCTTGGCCAGGGCCCCCAGGTCAGCCTCCCCCTATCTGGCAAGCTCGCATAAGCCCAAATAATAAGCATCTTCGAGGTTTCTGGCGCATACCTGTACAGATTCACACTAGTTAGCTCCATAGGGCAAGAGACAGCTTGTGACGGCCTTGCCAACTGCCAAGAATAGGAGTGGGGAACTTCCGAACCGTTACATCTGGCATTGGCTTTGCAGAGCTAAAAATAAATAATTAAATAAACAACAGTAGAAAGTAGTTGCATCTCCTGATGCTTCCCCCACAAAAGTGCCAGGCGAAACGGTTCAAGAGTGAAGGTGCGGTGGTTGTTCTCAACGTTTGATCTTAGCTATCTCTATTTGATATAGAAGATAAATATTTATATGAGTTATAAATAACATAAAGAAACAAAATTAAAATATTTTAGAGTTTAGACTTTAAGATTCAATTATGTGAAGTTAATCCATTTGTATTCTAAAGGCTTAAGATCAAGCCCAATCTAATTCTCTTGGCACCTCCAAATCTACTAACCAAGATTTATAACTCGCTTGCTCCTCTTGTAATTAGACCCTAGAACAATAGAAGTGGCTTTGATGGTGATGTCTCCTCATCATATTACAGAGTGGGTTTTTGGTTCATTTTCCATTTAGTTATCAAATTTTTAGTTGTCTAGTTGTCGCACTTACCCCCAATATTTCTGAACAGTTTCGTTTAAACATGACTTTGTTCTGAGTTAACTAGCTACTGTATAGTCGTGAGCCACTTCCAGATGGACGACTCTATCTAGAGGTAAAAATACCATTATTCTTTTCCCTGCCCAAATATTTGCATATTGTACTCTTTTTGTTTTCTTTACAAACGATGAAGTCTGAAAAGCTAAACTGTTTATGAAGCTTTGGGTTGGATTGCTTTTTCTATTTATTTATTTTTTTTATTTCGTGTCTTCTAAAAGTAGCAGGACTTCATAATTGATGAGCACTCTGCATAAGGTGGGCAATATTTGTTTTAGTGACAACTAGATGTAGAAAATGCATTTCAAATTTTGAGCATGCGGGATCCAATTATCAGCCCTCAAGGGTGAAGAGGGCAGAGGTGTTTCCATGAAGTATAGCATTTTTCTGTGTGTGTGCTTTTTTATGTTTATTCCTGTTTAATAAAGTACAATTTCTTGCAGGTTGAAAGTGGCCGTAGATTTCGCATCCTCCGATCTTGGGATCAAAATGGGTGAGCTTGGCCTTCTCTTAAATATCATTTATTTTCTTCAATAGCATTAGCTATGGATGTTGATCCAGTCTATCTATTGTGTAAGTTATTTTTCATGTCTTTCTATTTCTTAAAGCAGGTATCGTGTTGCAGAGGTTGAATGGTTACAGGATGGTCCACCGAAAAGGAGAGCACAAGTATGCTTGTTGCTTTTATCTTTTTCTTTCACTTCCTGCATTATTATTTTTAGTTTCTTTTTTTTTTCATTTTAATTCCTTTGTTTTGTTGTCAAAGTGATGCTGAGAGGTTAGAAGGCAGAAAAAGGTGGTTAAACCTTTTGTTACTGGGTTTTGATCCATTCAAGGGTCTTGGGATTTATATATTGTTGGTCTTTTGGCACATATACACACTTTTTGAATTTGAAGAAAGTTACCTACTTTCTGTTAGTTCTTGTGTCATTGAGATTTCATAGTACCAAATGGTTTATATTATTACAAGAAGATATAGGATATCAACCCTCTGTGTATGTGGCTCATCTTGGGGTTGGGGCTTCATTTGAGTTGAGTTGTTCATTGGTCACATTAATCATTGGGTAAAATAAGGAGGATAGCTCTCCTCAATCCCATAAAACCCTTATACCCCTTATCCAAATAGGATTAAAACCTAAGATCTCCAAGTGGAAATTTCTATGTTCAAATTGTGATGAGTGCTCATCTTTTTTATGTGTTGCAGTCACTTTGTTGTTTCATTTCTGGATGCTTTCAGTTACAGGATAATACAAATAATGCAGCAGAATATGCTTAATCATGGTTAAGGAGGGCAAAGGAATCTGCTAGACGAGTTAAAGGCTTGAGATGAATGCCTTTACTTGTGTAAGCTCTATTTATTCCATTAAAACATAAAACTTGGTGTGTTTTTCAGATGGAAGACTTTGAGTCAAGGTTTTTGTTATTTTTAATGATTTTCATATCTGCATCTGCATCAAGAAATCATTTAGAGTTTGCCAATACACAGAAAAGGATTTCTTATTCTATATTCCTGTTTTGTATTTTGCAATGTTTTATTTCAATTTATGACAAAATTCATACAGATCGAAGATGACTTGAGAAACCATACAACGTAGAAGTGATGATGCCCACACCACTGGATCCAGAGCGCTTCAGTTTCTGGGTATTGATTATTATTCACAAGAAAAATGAGGAAGTAAAACATGGTTTACTGTACTTTCTAATTATGATTATGCTTGGCTGCAGCTTGCTACATTATCAGACAGGAAGCCTTATGAAAAACTGGAGCTCCTGCGCATAAAGGATACAGAAGAGGTATACATATTAGGGCTCTGTTTGTTATGAGAAAAATATTTTTATAGAAAATATTTTTCACATTTTCTAGTGTTTAGGGTTAACAAAGCCATTTTTAAAAAAATAGCTTTCTCTCTCTAAAAGAGAAAGTCATTTTCTAAATTTAACAGTTTTATTAAAATGTATAACTACTTGTATATGCTATATATACCATTAGTTTAATATTGCAATCAAACAATAGAAAATATTTTCTTAAAAAATAATTTTTCATGAAAAATATTTTCCATGCATAAGTTATTTTCCACTAAACAAATGAAGCTTAGAACTTAACACATTTTTCCTAGTCTCCTTGATAGTTTGGTACTATTTAGATGATGTTACTTATGTGATGCCCGATGGTAAGACAAATAAAGTAACGAAATGCTTTGGTGATGAATGCCTGGAAAATGTTCCTTGCCTGGTAGTAGTGCATCAAGTTATTTACTTCCAGTGATTTCTTATGTGGCATTTTAAAGCCACGTTTTCCCAAGCTTTTTCTTGATACTGGAATTGATGGATAAAATTCTCTTTGATCTGTCAAATGATCTCAAGGATCCTATTACGCTGATCATTTTTCTTTCGGATTTATTTTGCAGAGGATAAAACGAGGATTGGTATATCTTAGAGCGGCAGAACAGGGCTGCAGGGTGCAATAATAAAATTTGTATTTGTAAATTGAATGCTCCATAAGATATCAAAATTTATAATCAGCATTCTTTGATCCACGTGATTGTGGATCCTATGACCACAGAAAGATGATTCCGTAAATGAGCCCTTCCGTTAATTACAAGAACTCTACATGATATAGTGGCAACGTACATAGCTGAGACTTGTGTCATTAGGATCGTTTTTATGAGGTTTAAATTTGAGTTTAATATTTTTTTATATATAATTTTTATGACTGTGAGGTTTTAAATTTGATTTTAATATTTTTTTTATATAATTTTTTAATTATGAGATTTTAAATTTAAGTTTTATATTTTTTATATAATTTTTGTTTTTTAAATATTGAAATACTTTGTATTTTAATGAAATAATTAAAGAAAAATTTTTATTTAAATTCAGTCTACTGTATATTCAAAACACAAATACGTAGAATTCGTTTATTAAATATAAGGATCTAAACACATATACTGTGTTTTAAGTTTACGGTGAATTGTGTTTAAATCGGAAAAATCCTATTAGAGAGGATTTATTCAGTGCGCACTATACATTATTTACATTCAGATCTACATACAGGGGTAATAAATTTTTATCAAAGATGAACTGTATATATACTATATACTATTTATGAGTGCAAATAATTTCCCATATGATAAAGTATGCTTTCATCTTTCCTCATCACTCTCTTTAAGAAACAGGCAATATGAACATTCATGACTTCCAAAATTCCAATCCAAGGGGTCAGCAGTAAGCACTGCTTGCTGAAGCAAGAGGTCTTTTTGCAAACTATATTAGCAAGGCTAAGCATGCTAGAATCATAACCAACATGGACAATAAGAGAATTGAATTAAGGCAAACAAAGAAAGATCAATAGCGCTGCATGTCAGATGCAATCATCCATCTAAGGTGCAATGTGGAAAATTTCAGAACATCTATATGATTTTTTTCAAAAATAGCATAAAGTTAATCACACAAATAAAACACTCTCATCCAAATCAATAATTTGAATGACAAACTGAGGATTTCAAATTTTCTCCCGACTGCAATTTTCTATAATCGTACACAATATTCTTATCATTTACATTCCAGAAGAATGAGTACAAAGGAAAATAAACAAGTCATTACCCAAATAAGAAGAGAAATGAAGGAGGACAACCATCTGTAGCTCTTGTTTATAAATTTCCTTCATTGATTACTCGAACAAGAAGGAACACAAAGTTGATGCCAATAAAAGAATTCTATCCTTTTTTATCTCAGAAGCATAACCAAGACAACATAGCAAGGAAAAACTTACTTAAATGTAGATTGCTATCAAATTTATATCTGCCTTCAACTGAGGAATTACATTGCCTACAAATTATGACACAGTGAACATATTTCACTCACTAGCTCCCCGACCTGCTGTTTCCATGTACTGAATGGCGAATATCAAACTGGTCTACATAGTCCAATGGAGTCACTGTCTCATTCCTGATCCTCTTGATCTTGGGGCTCAATAGTCCCCTATGCCCAAAACCGTATAACTTAAGCACCTGGTTATCAGCGAAATTGAAAGCCCTTTCCATGCTTCTCAAGCACTGTTCAACAGGATAATCCCCATAGCTCCCACAAGGCTTGCAACCAACAAAATGAGTCACAAAAGGCCACCTCTCATCACCCAATCCTGGATGGTGCTTCTCAATCATCTCCTCATACCTATCCACCAACCCTGCCCAATACCCATGCAAATAATATTGATTCTCAATATACACCTTATCCATCCACTGATCCTTTTGTGAAAGAAGTAAGTAAATCAAAGCTGACTGATCATCAGCCTCAAATGCTGGCCTCCCCTTCAAATTTGCAGTCAAAATCTTGCCAGCCTCCTCCCTTATTGGCCCCTTAGGACCCATTGGAGCCCAGGCATCAAGCAAATCCAAGCTCCACTTACAATTCCTAAACAAGAAACTCCCAGTGTTCAAAGCAATCCATGATTTTTGTTCGAACAACAAATCAGGATACCCATGAATCACCAAATTATGCTTATCGTACTTGGATAACGGGATCTCAAAAACCATATCAGTAAACATTGCATCACTATCCATCCACCAAATCCACTCTACTTCAGGATGCGACAGCATCAATCTCCTAATCATGGGTAATTTCGCCCAGTACCCAGCTAATTCCTTATCCAAATGAGCCATATTATAAACAATCTCAATCCCATGAATCCTACAATAGTCGATCTTATTCTTTATAGCTTTTAATAAGTAATGATCCCCAATCGGGTTATCACAGGGGTTAGGAGGCGACCCGGTCAAAAGCAAAATCCTAGGCTTCCCATTCACAAAATTAGGGAACTCGAGGTTTTGGCTAAGCCATACCTTGCGTTCCTCGTCCCAGTTAGAGAGTTTGGGGCCTAACGTGTAAGTGACATTGGGGTTGATCTCGGCCTCGGGCGGCTCATCCGGGTCGGTAGGGTCGTTGTCGGAGCGGATCTCGGCCAGAATCCGGTTAGTCTCCTCGATGAGGTTCTGGTTGATAGCTTCCTCCTCAGAGCTGGTGAGATTGCCAATGCCGATGGTACCACGGAGGACGAGGATGGTGACGAAGCCACAGAGGATAGTGATCTTGATGTTATTGAAGGTTTTGTGAATCTGCCTGCCGCGCGGCATGGTTGCACGGCCTCCTCTGCCGTTGGCTGTCGTGGAAGGTAGGCCACCGCTTGCTCTCTTCTGGGGAGTGAAGTTCTCAATTCCCATATTAAAGTTAACTCTCTCGGATTATAGACTCAGAAGCGGCAATTAGAGAGAGATCCAAATTCTCTCTCTTTTGGGTGTAACTTTCTAGTGTGTGGATCTGAAAGGCATTTAATATAATAATATAAAGTTCTATATTCTCTTAGCTCTGAGAGCTCTTTGTAGGGAGGGGGGAAGAGGAAGAATAATTTAAAAATCCTAGGCGGCGGTGACGGTGGCGTTGGTGTTGGACGCGTTGGTCCTGTTTTGGTAGCGGTGACAATGGAAGAGTTCAAATCAGGGACTGCGCTGGGACGACGTACGTCCAACTACTGCTTGTCCAGTGACACTTTTATGTGTGTGTGTATATATATATATATATATATAAATGTCCATTTCTTAGTAGATAATTAGTTATTACATATTTACATGCGCCTGTCGGAAATGATTGAGGAGCTATATCCGAAATGGATTTTGAAAATTATTATTAAAACGACTATGATTTTTTTGTTGTCGAAGATAAATATATACAGTATTTAGAGAGGATCAATATCTGGACATATTCTCACACTGTAAATCTCCATCAGAGCTACATGTACACACAATATTTGAAGATAAAATTTAATATTTTAATAATTTTATTAAGATTTCTCATTTATATGAGCATTACACATGTATATTTCATATTAGATATGAAATTTTAAAAAATCAAATGATAACGATTTAGTGATTATAAAAAAATAATTGAAACTCATATAATCAAGATGTTTTGGTATTTTGATAGTGATATTTATTTATTTTTTAATTTATGATTAGAGTATTTCATATTAAATTTTATATATGTACATTTATTTTAGTGTTAAGAGTATATTTTTTCATATTAACCTATTGTATTTATAATAAATTATTTTATAATAATTATCAATAAAATTGAATTTTAATTAATCAAAAAATTACTTAGCCTGAATATTAAAAGTATATAACTTTATGTATTGGATTCACGTGGATTTCCCACTCCTCTGTTTCCCTACCGTCAATTTTTATTGATGCTTCATATAAATTAGCATTAATTTTATTTTTAATTAAAATAATTAAATGCTCGAGATTCTATTTTTAATAAATTAGTTTCTTTATTTAAATTTTATGCTTAGATAATTCATATACCTTTTTTATTTAAAATTCATCATAACTTTATTAAGTTAAAATTTATTATTTTCATAAAATTTTATTTGATTCATTCAATTTTAATAAAAGCTTTAACTTTAAATCATAAAAATTTTAAAGACAATTATAATATTAATATGGTGAAAATCTCATTATTTTCTGTTTTTTCAACTATACTTTTATATTATATAATTAAATTAATTTTTTTAATGTTTTAGGTTCGGCTTCTTGATTTTTCGATAGAATGAAAATCACCACAGAAACTTCAATTATTTGTTTAGTAATTAAAATTGCGGAGAGAACTTTTTTTTTTTTTATAATTTTTATTCTTTTTAAGTTTCGACGCGTTAAGAAGAAAGATCCCAGATAGAAAGCTTTCTCCTTTCCTTGGCTGATTTTCTTCCTCAAATTGCGTAAAAGAGTTTAAACCTTCCACGCCCCTTGCAAAGGGCGTGAACACCACCCTCCAAACATATGCTAACGTTCGTCTAATGCTACATTAACACGTGCAAGTCATAACAAGGGTTGCTTGTCTGGTCTCGCCTCTCCTGGTCCCATGGGATTATGATTTAAGATCCCATTCTCAATTGTCCATCTCATCTCATAACCATGTGCCATGTACCCCATTAGGCTCTAATTATTATTATTATTATTATTATTATTATTATTATTATTATTATTATTATTTATTGATTGTAATTGTGCCCACCTCATTGATTGATTGATTGATCATAATCCTTCAAGAATTTTGAGTCTCTCTGCTCCTACATTCCTTGCAAATTAGACTAATTGTTACAATGATAAGTACTATTAGATGTCGCAATTTGGTATTAATTTTACATCATATATGTTATATTTAAATTCTCCTTGTGTCCAAATCATGTAATTAAATTACGTTTAAAATTATCAATCCCAATTCATTTTAGTTGGTTGAGAAATTTTTAGAAATAAATCAGCATTAATAAAATCATGCAATCATATAATCACATCACACTCAAAATTATTAATCCTAACTCTTTATAGATGGTATACAAGTCTCAATTAATAAAAGTAATTTCAGAAATGAGTAAATTTTACAGAGGTTACTTGTGCATAGGCATACACATACGTATACATTGGACGGCATCGGTTAGATATATGTTGTCAAATAATACTTTCTAAAAAAAAGGATCATATTTAATGCAGACGTGGAAGCAACTTCCAAGAAAAAAAGTAAGGCCTAGGATGATTAGCTGGAAAATTTGCACAGCATCTGTAGGTTTAAAAGTCAAGCAAAGACGTCGTGGGGGAAAGGTAATGGACAACTACTCTTTAACAATATAGCACATCAATATTCAATGAGAATACAATATGCATTCAAATTTTGTGCATACAAAGTATTTTTAACAAATCTGACTACATGGTGGATAATGTGATGTCCAAATATTAGAGTATGGACCTTCTTCCCAAATGCCAACCAACAGGACCACTGTAGACATATCCAGACAAACATAAGAGACACAAGGGCAATGCAGCAGAGGTGAGGCCAAATGGCTACTGGTTAGCCTAGCTATATCAGAAATTTATTCAATTCCATTAATCTCTATACGGTTATTCCTCATTTAGAAATCCTAATGGTTCCAAGTAATTTTTGATTGCTGAACTTAAATATCACTGCACCTTCTCTTTTTGTTGTCAGACAAAAGTTATAGCATTCTTTATCCATTGTTGGCTTTTGTATCTATGCGTTCCGTCTTGTTTCGCCAGCTATTGCAAACATGATTTTAGTCTATAAAAGTTACAATTTGTGAAGTCTGAAGCAGTTACAAAGGAGAGAGAGAGAGAGAAAGGCAGAGGCCAATGGCAAGCACAGAACTGAATTGTGAATTTGGAATCAATAGTGACGATTATCAGAGCCAGACATTGCAATAAACGCTTCTCCCCATTTAGGCAACACAAGTACGCAACTTCTCCAACATAAGAAATTGTTTTCTCCAACTACAAGGAAAAGCAGTGGCCTAGTGCAACAGTAAATCTGAGTAGCCCAATCAGCTCTAGCAAATCATAGAGCAAAATGGACCCCTCAAAAGTAGGTCCTAAAAGAAAATCTTCAGCCACTCATACCTATTTGGCTTCAGGCAGTAATCCTTTTGGATAAACATTAAATACTGTTGCAAATAGGGGACATGCTAAATTTTATAATTCTGAGACACATCAGTGGAATTGCCAACTGGGCATATCAAGAAATAAACCAGTTAAGTGAATTAATAGGGACAATATGAGCTAACCTCGTCTAAAATTTGACAGATTGCTTGACACGTGTGTTTACATGTATTATGAAATTAGTCTGAAAAATGATGCAGGAAATAATTTACTCTTTTAATGACCGAAGTTAAGAACATGGATAAAGTGTCGCAGCTGGAATAAAGCATTATAAGTTACCAGTTATCTTGAAGCAGATTTCTTCTGTCTCTTCTTACTTTCCATTTTCTTGTTTACGTTTCTCCTAGTCTTGCTAACTTGTGCTTGAGTCTTAGGAATGTTGGCTGTGATGCAATTCTGAAGCCTGACCTCTTCCTCCACCTTCCTTGTTGGCTTGAAAATCTTGGTGATTGAGGGATCCAGCACATCAATTGAGCAGCAAAGAGTGACATCCATGGCCATGGCCTCATCCCATAGCTCTTTACCCTTCTCGAAGTTCCCCTCTGTACAAAGTTTAGGTATTAGCACATCATATACTGGCCCATAACCACCTATTGTGCTTCTTTTCATTCTCTCAAACAACTCGAGAGCAAAATTCACCCTCTCAACTCCACAAAGAACACCAATTAAGTCATAGTAAAATTTATGATCCGGGACCAAGCCCGCTACAATCATCTCATCCACTATCTTAATCCCTTTACCAAATCTCCCAGTCAAATACAATATTTTTACAACAAGATAATAGCTAACCCAGTCAGGAGCACAATTTGATTTTTTCATTAGCTCAAGCATCCTACAAGATTCCTGGACTCTTCTTGCCCTTCCAAGACAAGAAAGCAAAATATTATAACTAATTGAGTTTGGCTCTATCCTGTAAGATCTCATTTCCATCATCACATTCAAAGCTTCAGGCACAAGTCCTGATGGATTGCGTTTGAGATTTCTCTCACAAAGGCACTTGAGAAATGTATTAAAACAAAACAGATCCGGCATTATCCCATCCCCCTTCATCTCTTTGATAATCTTTCGTGCTTCCTTCACATTCTCCAGCATTGACCACCCATATAAAAGACTTCTATAAATGCAAGGCTTGACCTCTGATAACAAATCCTTGTGATGCCAAAACACCCCATATGCTTTCTTAGCATGACCTTTGGCACAAAGAGCACTGACAATGGCAGTGACAGTTTTACTATCTCGAGGGCACTTGAACTTGTCCAAGTTCTTGTATATACCCAATGCCTCATCTTCTCTACCTAGTTTAACCAATGTCTCAGCTATAAGACCAAAAGTTTGTGCCTCCATCACACGACCCTCCTTCCTTAAATCTGAAATTAAAATTTGCATTGCTGTATGATCCTTCTTCTCTGCCAAAACTCGAATTGCATGATTAAAATCTTCATTTTTCATTTCAGAAACCAGTCTTTTATTCGACCACAGAAAAAATCTTAACAGTCTTCTAGTTGGAGCCTCGTGTTTGCAAGAATCCATGATTTGAGTAACAAGAGGTGATGTCAAAGAAACTCTAAATCCATCTAGACTAGATTCCAAATCGTCTAAACTACCAATAGATGTGGAAATAACTTTGCACATCTCTTGCAGCTCGAGTGGCACTTGATTATGCAAAACTGCGGAGTACATAGAACATAAAAAATTCTTAGATTTGTTGGTATGCATACTTTTGCAAGTAAAAGCCTACCCTTCTTGGTCTGAAACAAGCAACGCGTCTTTCTTCTAGGACTTTCAACGAACAACTGGTGTATGATTCACGTAAGCGTAAAAAATCACTTTCTCCGCTTGCAATCTTCCAATCGTTTATCATAACTTCACCAGAAGAAACTTGTGCAACATAACTGAAGAAGAAGAAGAAGAAGAAGAAAACGAAAGAAAAACTCTGGCACTCAAAGGCTAACGCGAGAGTCGAGTGAAGCGCGCGGGAGAATTAGAAAGGGCAAGGAGAATGCATCCAAGAGCACGTGCCAAAAAGAAGCATTTAGACAAGGGCATAATTGGAAATTCAGAATGTCCGTGAAAGTTTCACGCAAAAATTGCCAAATCCGGGAACCAATGCAATCCTACTATCGCCATCATTGATCACTGGCTTATTGGATTTCCATTTCTCACCTTGCCAAACATCTTCTCTGATCATTCTCCGGCGACTCCCCTGTGCCTTCAAGTAGAATATATTCATCCCTCGGATCGCTTTCTGGTAGAGTAGAAATTACTCAATTCATTATGTGAATGTGTGCTCCTAGATTCATAAAACTGAACAATGTATCTGCATTCGTATCCAGAACTTGTCTTTAAGAATTAATATATTGTCTATTTGAAGAATTCAATCCAATTTAGGAACGTGTTAATGACTTTATTCTTTCTGTGCTTCATTGGAAATGTTTAGTCAGAGAGATGAGTCAGGTGTTCGAGGGATATGAACGCCAATACTGCGATCTTTCTGCTAATTTGTCGAGGAAATGCACGTCAGCTGGTGTCTTTGAAGGAGGTAAACCAAACAAAGAGGTCCTCTTTGTTTCTGAATAATTTTCTTTTTTTTCTTAATCTGTTTTCTGTTAGTTTTTGTGAATTATTTACGCCTTTCGGTTGGAGATTATGATCTTAATTATCAACATTGACTCGCGCGAGACTCAGGAATTTTGCTTCATTTATGCACCGATGAGATTTGTTGGGTGACAAACTAGTAACATATCACTACTGGATTTTCTTGTGACCTGATGTATCCCACTTGTAACTTGAACATAAGAGGCGGGAGTAAATGAGGACAGATTGTAATAAATACATCCAGGATAAATTAGTTCATTGTTCCATTGCAAATTAGTACTAGTAAAGTTGCCATTCTATTGCAATGTAGGTATAATTGAATAAACTTTTTCTTTGTTTATAGGAATGCCAATCTCACTTTCACATCCATGTATGAACTTATTGAAGTTGCAACTGTGAGCTTGTATGCTAACTCATTGTTAGCTTCATTTGTTTATATCTACAAGTTATTTCATTTGTTATGCAACTGTAGCAACGCCATCAATATGCATTGAACTGACTCTATATAGTGCTTTTTCTTATATGCATATTTTATGCTCATGAATTTGCATCCATATATTCTATACTCAACTCAACTCAACTAAACTTTTATCTCAAAAATTTATTCGGATCGACTATATGGATTCTCTTTCGCTGCTCTAAACGATTTTGGGTTAAATCCTCGGAAATGTATAATGCTTCTAGATCAAGTTTGTATTACTCTCCTCCAAGTCAGTTTAGGTCTACCCCATATTTTCCTTCTATCCTCTAACCCAATGTGCTTTACTTGTCTAAATGGAGCATATGTATTTCTACACTTCACGTGACCAAACCACCTTAATCGCCCTTCTCTCAAGTTTTTCTCAATTGGCACCACTCCAACTTTTTCTCTAATACACATCTATATATTTCTATAATGTTGTAAATTATTGAGAATATGAAATCTATGGATTTGAATTTTATATTTTAATTCAAATTATTTATTTGCCCTTTGTATGATATTGGAGCTGAAGTTTACTATATTCCAAATACTAAATGAGAGATTGGTAGTGGTTGCAATTACTGGGTAATTTTACTTAAGTTAGTTTTCATACTAATAGTAGTTGCAAATTTTCATCTACCAACCAACTTAAGCCTGGTTTACCAATGTGCTTAAATCTGATTTAAGGAAATTGAAACAATATAGAAGATAAATGTACAGAAAGAAACTGTTCAGCAAGAAGGTGACAGACTATCACAGATCACTGCTTTGTTTGGGTTGTGTCCATGTGTGTTGCATGCATGCTGAAATCTGAGCAGTTCTGTCATGTTTCTAAAAATCTTATATTTGTAGGATATAAGATTACAGGTCTAAATTTCTTGTAGGTGATGTTTATGGTTGGCATATGTAGTTATGATGTTTTTCATTATCAAACTTAGCTCAGAAAATTTGTATAACTTGTTCAAGTCTTAATCTTTGTTTTGTATACTAGTTTTTGACCCGTGATGATCTCATGCATTCATTTTTTGCAGAGCTGAAGAAGCAGAAACTTTCTGAAATAAAGGCTGGATTGGATGAAGCTGATACGCTGGTGATGTCAAATCCCTATTCTTTGTCTTAAATTTCCATTTTTATTTTCATTCTTCAATTTACTGTGGGATTCACCCAAATCTCTCCAGATTCGAAAGATGGACCTCGAGGCTAGGAGTTTTCCTCCTAATATAAAGGGAATGCTTCTTGCTAAGTTAAGAGAGTACAAGACTGATCTGAACAATTTGAAGAATGAAGCAAAAAGAATCACATCTGTCAATGCCAATCAGGCTGCCCGGAATGAGTTGGAGGATTCAGGAATTGCAGATGCAATGATGGTACGCTTTCCTTGATTGATATAATTCTCATCTGAATCATATTTTTTAAGTTTAAAATTTTTAAGTTACTACCAAATAGCAAATATAGCCAATCAATTTTCTGCATGAAATTTGACTTGTAATTTTTAACCTTTGGTTTTACTTGAAAAGAATGAAGGTATAGAGATGCTGGAACTTACAAATGCCTAGGAATGAAAGAGCTGTTTTTAAGCATTACAGTCCAATTCCCCTTGGTTGTTTCAAGAACTAAATTGAGCCTTAGACTCTCAGTTTTACTTCCTTATTAATTCAAAACTTCTCATTCTCGACTAATGAGCTTTTGCTTAGTTGTACTGGAATCACCTCTATGATTATGAGATTTTGGAGCCCAAATAAAAATAAATAAATAAATAAATAAATAAGAACTCTTCTCATTCTCATGCTTTTCTGCTTTATTAGAGCAACTCTGCTCTGTACCTCTGTTTAACATATTGAATCTATCAAGAGTGATACCTTTTGTTTCCTACCATATTTTTTTAATTGAGGCTCATCAAGATGCATTCTCTAGGCTGCTAGTAGATGGTTCTCTTTAGTCTCATCGTTGAGACAGATTGCAGTTGCACTTTTTTCTATTTGACCATGTAAACTAAAATAGGCTACTGGCAGCTCTGAAAAGTGATATTTCCTATCATTTAGAGGCTGTACAAATCTTCCACTGAAAATAGGTAAAGTGAAGGCAACAGATACATGGCTTGGAACTACTATGTGATCAAAATAAGACTATAAAATAAAAATTGCCTGCAGGCTATGGAACCTACTACATTATATGGTAGAAATAGTAATAATTGACATAAAAGGCTATTTAAGTGGCCTTGACAGATCCATGAAATGTCAGGAAAACTTTACTGAATTGTGTGAGATGTTCCTTTAACAAGCTCATGAGGGAAGATGTTCCTTTAACAAGCTTACGAGGGAAGACCTGTGGCTAGATAGATCAAATCTTTTAACTTATGGATGAAAGTGATTATTCAGTGTTTTAATAGAATTTGTATTTGTTTTTATTTTTATTTTTATTTTTTTGCAATTTTGGTTTGAAAGACTGCATCTATGATTTTTCATTTGAAGCGTTTAAACATGAAATTGATCTTATTGGTACTGCCCTTTTCTATGCATTTGGATTCTATATTTCCACCCTGACAGAGTCATATATTAAACAATGTGTTTATATGTCTGAGATTTTCTTCAAATGGTGAATGCCTTGTATTTTCACCTTCATTGGAGAATGCAGTATTACAAGTTAGGAAATCCTCTAGTTTAGTGAATCTTATGAGTCGGAAAAATATGATATTGTGAATAATCAATCGTCTTCTTTCTCTTTGTGGTGCTTTTCTCTGGATATTTGTGAATGATGGGATAGGTCTCTGCTGATCAAAGAGGGAGACTATTGATGTCAACAGAGAGACTGAATCAGTCTACTGATAGAATTAAGGAGAGTAGAAGAACAATGTTGGAAACAGAAGAACTCGGTGTCTCAATACTTCAAGATTTGCATCAACAACGCCAGGCTCTCCTACATGCTCACAGTGCGGTATGGTTTGCTCCTTCCTATTTTTCAGTTATTGGTAATACTCTTTTTTGCCAAAGTTATCGGTAATACTGATAGGTGATAACATGGTTTATTTCCCGCTGATGAATGTTTTGACTTTTGAGCACATATTTTCAGTTGACCTTACAAGGTCCTGACTATTTGTTAATGTCATTTCTTATGTTTCCAGCTTAATGGGGTGGATGACAATATTGGCAGAAGCAAGAAGATCTTGACGGCCATGTCAAGAAGGATGAACAGGAACAAATGGATCATTGGCTCCCTAATTTCAGCACTTGTCTTGGCCATCCTATTGATCCTCTATTTCAAGCTCACTCACTAACCTGCTGTCCTATGAAATTTAATTTCTTGAGTATTCCTTTGGACTAAAGCCTATTCCTTTTGCTACGATTTGTATTTGTGTGCATCCTATCTGTAGTTGGGTGTCATTTTCTCAATGATCTTTTTTTTCTTAATCAAACATTGCAGGTTTCTTTTGATAAATTTATTTGTTTTCTTGCAAAAGGAAAACAAAAAGAAAAGCATGAATTGTTAGTTCATTAAACAAAGCGTTGACATTTTCAATATTCATATTATTTTCTTTCCAGTTTGAGCACTGAGCTAGGGGATGGGAAATTCATGAGCATATTCTATTTTTCTTTTCCTATATTGAGTCTTCAATTTGGATGTAGTTATATTATTGTACATGTGAAAATAAACATGTGTTCTTTCTTTAATTTTTCTTCAAGATGTAGCCTTTTCAGTCTCACAAAGGACATGTATTGTTCACATGTAGAGAACCCACTACAAATAACAGGATTTTTTATTTTACAAAATTTTTTTTGTAGCTGGCGAAACCAAAGTTTAGTTTTTGCACAAATTAGAACAGTTTTATGCTTGTTTAAATTTATTTAATTTTGCTATAATAATAACAATAATAATAATAATTACTACTTTTTTTCTCCTTTTTGAAATTAGAATCTGTTTTCTTGTGCAATTTCCTTTAGAGTGATTTTCACGAGGGAATAGTCATTTGCTGAATACATTTGCTTGAAACAAAGTAAATAATTTCCCATCACAGCATTGGTGTGATAGTGATGCCTCTCTTTTATTCTACTCTCTAACGAAATAATCCCTACCACCATCAAAGTATAAAAATTTGTTCGACATAAACTATCAAATCCATAAACAATTAAACTACTCTAATAGATTATTGTTTGTTTTAAGATCAAATAATAAGGTGTAAAATTTGAATCTCATTCTTTTTTAATAAGTATATGAATGATTTATTTTTTTTAAATAGATTTATAATTTTTATTTTTTTTATTAAATATTATTATTTTAGTCTTCAGATCAAATAATAGAGTGTGAGATTTGAATTTTTTTTTTTAAATGATGTTCAAATGATTTATTTTTTAAAAGGAGTCATAATTTTTTTTGTAAAATTTTTACTTATAGTGATTCATTCACTAATAACATATAATACTATAAAATAAGTCTAATAATTGTATAAATTTATTTAAAAAAAATATCAAATCAAGATTGGCTATTCAAAACCATCCATTGATGGTGGGTTTTAGTATTACTGTATGGATCATGGATGGTGATGATATATCAAGAAAGTGCCAAGGAACAGTTGAACATATGTGTTCAATAATGGTTGGTTTGTCACCATTGCTTTCTGTCTTTTCTTTTTTCCTAATCAGTTGGCCAGTTGACACTTATATATTAAGAGTTTAATTAATTATAATTAAAAGTTAATGGCTTAAATGACTTTTATTTATATCTTCATGGATTTATTTAGACTTGGAAAAAAAATTGAAAAATACATTTTTATTTCTCCCACTTTCCCTTCACGAAAGGGAGATTTTTATGGATGACGTGGCCTTCTCTCTATCTCTACTAAACTATCCAAAAACACTCTGACCTCTTCCCTTTTCCTTGCACTTTTTCTCTCTCCCTTGTCCCCAGCAGTGCCACGTCATCAATCTGGCTAACATGCGCTTCCATCCGCTGTTTACCCAATTCTATTACTCTGTTCCACTAGCTTCTTAGATTTCTCTCTTCCCCCTGGCGCACGTTAGCCTCCAGAGCATCCACTATTTTAATCTTAATTAGAGAAATTAAAAGTTGAAAAGCTGATAGAAAAAGGGCAAACAGAGAGAGATAGAGGACTTAACAGAGTAAAAACTCTCTGAGAGGGAAGGAGGGAGAGAGAGATTGCTTTTGCGTCAAGCTAAAGTGCGCCGGTTCTCCGGTGATCTAAATCTTGCCGTTGATTCCCCTCGTGGTCCCGCCAAGATCCTCGACGAAGACCGTTTGATATTCTGACAAATAATTCTCTCTTAGTTTGCTTGCCGTTTATGGATAGACCTAATATGAGCATATAAAATTAAAAAATATTTTTACAGCTTTTTTCCTTTTTTCTCTCTTTTTTTTTTTTTAAAAAAAATTGTACGTGTTGCTATTTCTTCTTCTCCTTCCTTCCTCGCTTTGTCTTCAAGTTAGGTTGGTGTCTTGGGCATGTGTAAATTAATTTTCCGTGCGGACAGCTACTGATCCGAGCCCTAACCCTAATTTATCTCCCATTCAAGGAGGAAGAGATATTTTCTATGGATGTTCTCTAGTATTTGCCCTTACTCTGGGCTTTTCTGTCTATTGTGTGTGTGTGTGTGTGTGTCTGTGTGTGAGAGAGAGAGAGAGAGAGAGAGAGAGAGTTTTGGAGGGGTGAATTAAGTCTGCTATTTTGATTAGCTATGGAGGGAAAGGAGCATAATATGAACAAGGACAGTGGAGGTGTTGGTAACGGTAAGAGTGGAGATGGGATTATTGATAGAAGCAAAGTAAGGATTCTGCTATGTGATAATGATGCCAAGAGCTGTGAGGAAGTTTCAACACTCCTTTTGAAGTGTTCTTATCACGGTATATAATTATTTACTTGCTTTTTCTTGTTATCTTTTGGCTAAATTATGTATATTTCTGATTTTATTTGTTTCTTTTACCTTTAGGTGCTATAATTTTTTGTGATTGGTTATATTCAAGTATCTCGCGCAGATGCTTACATTAAGTGGAAATTTTTGAATTTAGCATAATGAAACTATAGTTAAATGTTTTTAATGCAAATTAGAGTTAAGAAATTGGATGGTGTGATTTTTTAGAAGGTGGAATACTAAAAATTGAGCGCATCTAATATAAGCTCAAGCTAATAATTATCAATAGATTAAGTATTTGTATTGAGATATGTGCAGAATTAATTAAAGTGTATATATGAGTGCATAAATGATATGCAAAAGTTCGATCTAATGGTGGATAAATTTATTCTCATATGAGCTCAAGATCTCTGTGGACACACCCTAAAAATTTAAAATGGAATTTAATGAAGTTATGGTAGATTGGAAAGTTGAACTTTCATTATGAGTTATGACTCTTTGGATGTTATAAAAGTTATGAAAGGTTTTTTTTTTTTTTTTTCTTTTCAGTTTTCATTATGAAAATGATAAAACTCAATTCAAGTAGTCAAATTTTTACGATTTGGCACAATGTTAGGAAGTTTCCTCTCTAAGTTAACCCAGTGATGAAAAAGGGGGAAAAAAAAAAGAGACTATATATATATATATATATATATATATATATATATATATATATACACACGTTCTATCACCTACAAGGCTAATCCTAATTTCATTTGCCTTAATAGAATTTTAACCATTTATAGTTATTTGCTTTTTCCTATTTGGATGAAAAAAATATAGAAGTCACTTAAATGCTGCTAAGAAAGATCTCTTGGCGACTGAAACAGAACATAAAATTGATAGGAAAAATTGGAAGCTGCTATTAGGTGGACTTATAGTCAGGTTATCCTATTGGTACAACTGTGAGTACTTCTGGTATGGTTATATCTATGTGAAGTTCCTTTTCTACTACTTTTTCATTCTTAACGTGTTTCATTCTAACCCAGTCTTCCTCTTACATGCTTGTTGGTTGTTTTAAAATGGCTTAACTAATTATACCAACATTTTCAAACTTGGTTTCATGGCACAACCCATTCAACTATAACTTCTCGTATGGAGGAAGCCTTCATAATATCTACTGTCTGTTTCACATTGTGATTATAGTTACTTCTTTTGTGAGAACCCTTCATTTTACATTACATTCAATTGTTTGAGCATTTGCTTCTATGTTAGTGACGTGATTTTCACAATTATACTGCATGCCCTGTGCTTCACAGTTACATCAGTGAGATCAGCTAGGCAGGTAATTGATGCTCTGAATGCTGAGGGACCTGATATTGATATCATACTTGCTGAAGTTGACCTTCCAATGAAGAAAGGCATGAAGATGTTGAAGTACATCACACGGGATAAAGAGTTACGGCACATTCCTGTGATCAGTAAGCTTGTTCTGAAATATTCACTTCTGCTCTCTTTTGCACTAAAATCCTTTTTTGGACTTAGAACCGATTATTGAAATGTTTTGCTTCGATAAGTGATGTCGGCACAGGATGAGGTCTCAATTGTTGTTAAGTGCTTGAGGTTAGGAGCAGCTGACTATCTTGTAAAACCATTACGCACTAATGAGCTGTTGAACCTGTGGACACACATGTGGAGAAGGAGGCGCATGGTTGGTTTGCTATTTGGCTCTTTACTTTTAAATTCTCCCCTCCTCCTCTTCCTCCCCCAAACACACCCAGCCCCCCCACCACAACCACACCCCCCCCCCCCTTTGCTCTCCCCCTCCTTCTCTTCCCCCTTCATCCTCTCTCTCTCTCTCATGTATTTTTATGAGGAATGTTGTGCATGCCAAGTGTATATCAGGTTCGTATATCTAAGGTACTAAACCAAGGAAAAGCAATATTAGGATGGAATTTTTTTTGTCTTTGGTATATTGTTGGTGATTGGTACAGACAATAGTATGCCTTTTGAACTTTCATTATTCTATATGTTTTGACTCCCTCCTACTGTAATATGATTGTAACTACGTATAGGATATTATGGTAATGATGTACTCTCATGACTTCAATGTGGTGGTTGCCTTTCTACATCTTTTTCAAATGCATATTGATGGGCACTTCCATTTTTGTTTTTATTGTCTCATTTTCTGCACTTTCTGGTTTATTGTTAGTTGGCATTTTACGTCCACTGATACTGAAGCATTGTTGAGGTGTTCATTAATATGTTTGTGATTGGCAGCTTGGAATGGTGGAGAAGAACATCTTGAATTATCACTTTGACCTGGTAGCATCAGATCCTAGTGATGCCAACACAAATAGTACTACTCTATTCTCCGATGACACAGATGACAAGTCTCGGAAGTGCACAAATCCTGAAATGGTTGTATCAACTCATCAGGAATATGAGGCGAGTATAATATGTACTTTTTGGCTCTGGTAACTTGTAAAATAGTGAACTTTTTACCATGGGAACACTTCAGTTGAATGGTAGGGATCATGATTATTGTGATTGTAATGTATGTTATTCTTTTATCTATACATTTTCCACACCCATATTGGTGCTTCAAAAAAAGGGTGGAAAATAAAGATTGAACATGATCAAGCATGTGGACATATGGAAGATCCCTAAATATAAAAATAAAGCAGGCCTCTTTCCTAAGGGTTTGTTGCTGTGAAGCCTGAAATATGCTGGAATACTGGCCTATTGTGCCTGTAGATCATATGTGTATGATGTCAATCACAATTTTTTCCTAATTTATATGCCTGCACTGATCACTCTCAAATCGTGGAACAGTGTTGCTAGGATTATTGAACTTCAGTTCTTGTGAAGCTTGAATTCAGAATTGTGATTTTGTGCTTTTATTTCTATGCTATGTCCTAGTTTTGAGATATACAGCTACTTGTTTGATTGTTTGCTTAGTTAAATCTCTTACCATATTAAATATAACTTCTGTTCTGATAATCTATCTCCAAATACTCCTGGTGTGTTCTGAATTCCTTACTACCTCAAAAATGCCAACCACTAATCTGGTGTGCTGTGTCCACACATGTCCACAATATCATGGGACCTAATGTACACTGAGCAGATCTTGTGTAATTTAAATTCATTAATTCTCAATCGTGATCAACTCTTAAAAATTTATTAGTGATGTTGAAGTTATGTTTGTCTTTGCTTCAGTCTGTTGCTGCTGCCGCCGTTGCTAATGCCGCTGCCGCTGCCGCTGCCGCTGCCGCTGCTGCTGCTGCTAGTGAGCCTTCACCTAGCAATCCACTGGAATATAGGCCTGATGTGCCAGGAATAAGTGACCGC
This sequence comes from Hevea brasiliensis, assembly GCF_030052815.1. Classification (NCBI taxonomy): domain Eukaryota; kingdom Viridiplantae; phylum Streptophyta; class Magnoliopsida; order Malpighiales; family Euphorbiaceae; genus Hevea; species Hevea brasiliensis. The sequence goes on along the minus strand of NC_079509.1, from coordinate 10,698,243 downwards.
AGAAGAGGTGAGCTACTTTGCATGATCCAGCTGCTGCTTGTATGGCACCAGTTTTAGTATCTGGCCACGTGCTGCTTTGGATTCATTGTCAATTAAGTATTATTGACAATTTAAAGATGAAAAGAATGATAATTAGATTTATGATATTGAGAAAATGATGGGTAGATGTGGCCGCTGGCCAGTTCGGAAACAAAACTGAACTAGATTGACCAAAATCAACATTGAATTGGACTAGAACTGACTGGATCAGTTCCGGGTGAAGCCTCATTTTTCTGTTTTTAAAAAAAAAAAATTGAAAAAATTTAAAACTTGGATTTGATCAAAATTGGAACTAGAACCCTTAAGGGCTGATTATGGTCCCCCTAAATCTTGAACCGGAACCACCAGATTAGGCTGAGAACCGACCTTTGGCTAGCTCTAACGATGGGTCAATGAAGCTATCTATTGATCTGCATAGCTCTTGGTTGAGTCGATCTAGGTTTCACAAATTACACTAAGAAACAAGTTATTTTGCTTAAACACTTAGGTGACATACAAAGGAATAATGAAATGACATTGATTTAATGTTGTACTAGTCATTTGCAGTGAGAAACCCAAGTACTTGAGCATTGTTGTTCTTTCAATCATTCTTTCTTCAATTTGAGACCTATTGACTGTTTCTTAAACACCTTTTGGAGTTTTTTGCAAAAGAAATTTGAAATGGGCTCTCTCAAGCCAAGTCTAATTTTGGAAATAATATGCAGGACAATTATCATCTGGTCCAAAGAAGAGCGAATTGAAGATTGGTGAGTCTTCTGCCTTCTTTACTTATGCCAAGTCAAGCACAATCAAAAACAACACCCAAGGGTTCGTCAGCATTGAGGACAATGCTACTCAAAATATGAGGATGGAAGAGAAAGTTGAAGCATGTGGTCAGCAAGTGGTTATTGATGCTCAATTACATAAAAATGGAGAGACATGGGAGAGATACTCACAAGATGACTTCCGTAGCAGTTCTAGTGTCCCTGATTCTCTTTCTTTGGAGAGATCTTGCACCCCACCCATGTCAAGGGAATTTCCTCAAGGAAATTTCAAGGATGAAAACCTCCCTCAGGTGCTTGTGCATCCAAGAAATGAGCTTCAACTCGATGCTTCAGGTACCACACAAAGTGTTTATCCATATTTTATGTCAGGAGTTATGAATCAAGTTATAATGCCTTCATCAGCACAACTATGTCAAAAGAATATGCATGAGCTGCAAAATAATGTACCTTCAGCTATTCTGCCTCAATACAATCATTTTCCACAATGTTCACCTCATGCGACTGGGATGGCATCATTTCCCTACTACCCTGTTAATATATGTTTACAACCTGGTCAAATGCCTAGTACTCATCTGTGGCCATCAATCGGAAGTTCATCTTCCCCTGATGTGAAACTAAATAAATTAGATAGAAGAGAAGCAGCATTGTTGAAATTTAGACAGAAAAGGAAAGAGCGTTGTTTTGATAAGAAGATCAGGTATGTTAATAGGAAAAAGCTTGCTGAAAGGAGGCCTCGTGTGCGGGGGCAGTTCGTGCGAAAGGTTGATGGTGTAAATGTTGATCTTAATGGACACCCTACTCCTATGGATTATGATGAGGATGAAGAAGAGGATGATGATGAGCAAGCATCAAAGGATTCATCTCCAGAGGATGATGCTTCAGGATCCTAATGTCAGAGTTGCCAGATAATGAGGTTCCTTGTATTTGTTAGATGCACCCTGCAGTTATGAAGCTTTTGTATCAAAAGCCTTTGCACCAGTGATGCTTGTTCCGTCCAAGATGTATGCAGATCATATCAAGGGATTGATGATATTAAGTTGCAAATGTCTGAACTACCCCTTGACAGCATTCCTCTCTGGATGCAGAAAATACTTCAGGTTCAGCTTATATGGAGCTTTTTGTCCAAGGATCTCACACCAAGATTGTGCAAGCTGAAGGATAAAGCTCTCTGCCATTATTATTTTTGTGGTTCATAGCCCAAAATGTGGAAAGAATGTCGATTTGTTGAGATCTTATCTTGAAGAAGATGACCATGTAGGGATTATTTTTTTAATCAATCCAGTGAAAAAAATGAAGCAACTGCTCAAGTTTTTGTTCAGGGAAATTTTAGGTATCTAATGTTCTCCTGATCCATTAGTCCATTCTTTGAATTCTTGAGAAATCATTGGTATGATGAGAGTCAGATTGATGATTTATTAAGATTTTCCTAACAAAGCCATGGTTTCCAATGCTAAGCAAATTCCGGCTCCGACATAAAGCTATAGGAATTTTGAAACTTATGGTCTGATAGCCGATGCTATGGTGTGCCAAATTTTCAGCAATATTTAAGCTGTTAATCGTCTGATGCAGAGCACCTCGATACTGGTAAATCTTGAAGTCTACTAAAATTTTGTTCTACTCTTTCGGATCATTTTTCATATTACCAAATACAGTGTCGTAAGTTCGGTCAAGAGGAAGTAATCCAAATGTGTTATCTTACCATTTTACGAATCAGAATTCTTAGAAGTGTGTTTATTTATTAAGTGGCTCCAATTGACATTTAAACTCAATAATAGCTCATAGTCCTGAAAATAATTTCAAGTGGTGTTTTTGATAAACAAGAAATTAAGGCATCTAAATAGCTTTTAGCGCATGGTGGGGCAAGTGCCTCAACGGCTCTCACTCATTTTAAAAAAAAAAAAATTAATTAAATAATATTTTATTCCCTTAAAATTTTAAATTTATCCTGTTAAATTTTTTTAATTTATTTTACTAAATGATTAATATTATTTTTTAGTTATCTTGCATTTTATTTGATTCATTACAAAATAATTTTATTCCTTAATTTAAATTTTAACATTTTAAAATGGAGAAAATAAAACAAATTAAAATTGCTCATTAAATTTATTGTATTTAATTTTTTATATTTTTATTTTTAATACACATTATTATAATAATTTAATATGTTTTTAACTCTTAATCAAGTGATTAACTAACTAGTATCATTCATTCAATATATATATAGTTTTCTATCTTCCAGCGTCAGGCCCAGCAACACTCTTAAAGAACATTTTAAACACAAAAATGCTAAGCAAAGAGCACTCTTAGAGATAAAAGATCTTGAATTCAAGTATCTGTGAGTCAAATGTATCAGATCAGCTGGCACTCACAGCACCCAAGAGATTTTTTTTTTTTTTTTTTTAAGAAAAGGAGCAAATTGTAATATTAAAAAAAAAAACTATAAATATCATGTGGTAGCGTATCTGAAGGAAATGAACTTGTAAAATTAGTAAATTAATCTGCATAAAAATTTACTTTTATATAGATATGATATACCTCAACTTGCCAATTTACAGCAAGCATCTGATGAATAGACACGCCTGGAAAATGAAGATTATTAATTGGAATGTTTTGACCTGTGATAAAAGCAATCACACAAGAACTGTTACAGTAAAAAATATTACAAATAATACCATATACAAGAAATTCAGCACTCTGTTAAAATTAATTAATGCTAGCTATAATCCCCTTACACTTGGGGTTGAAGAGGTGTTGAAAGAATAAACGTTGGACAACATTCGAGTGATTGGAGAAAGATTCACTTGAGTACCCATGCTATCATTATGACCCGAAAATTGAGTGCATATAAAATTGGAATAATAAGAGTACATGAAATACAAATTAGGCATGACAAATAATGTGACTCTCCTACAAACTACATACCCCGAAACCACTAGTTGATGACTCACCTAAACATTATTAACAACTCAATTCATGCGACAATCCAAATCTAAAGAAAACATAATTTTAAAAAAAAAAAAAAAAAAAACCCTTAAGCAATAGGCTTGTCAACGTCAGTTAAAAGCCTACGATTAAAATTACAATCTGCACGAATTTTACTGTTACATGTAACCAATATCAAATATTAGCATTCATGTCTTGCATTTTACCCTAAATAACAAAAGAAATCGCTTTCACCAGTGCATGTTGGCCTAATTTGCTACACATGTATATCACAAGCAATCATCACGAATAGATCAGAGAACCATCTCCATTCACTCTTTGTGAATGATTAATTTCTTTGCCACTAATCGGATGCCAGCACTCTGCTGATAGTCATATGGATGCAAGGAGAAGGAGGCATCCAAAAAGGTCCCTGGACTGAACCAGGTATCAAGTTCTGCAGCATCAAACTTACTGAACACAAGCTTTTGTACAGTTCCAGAAGGATCTTTCTGATATATATCTGTTGCATATTTAGCACCATCCTCATTTACAGCAGTAGGTATGCTGTGAAAAGATAAGGGGACAAAATTAGGCAAGCTTAAGTCAGAGGAAGTTTAGTAGAACTCTTGAAGTTCTCAATTGCAGGGCACAATAGGGAGAATAGAAAAATTAAATTAGGACTTAGAACCATGTAACAAAAGCAAGAAAGTTCAAGTTGCAATATTGAAGTAATCTTTTTCACTTCTTTCTACGGTGTGTAAGTGAGTGTGCAAAAGGAGGCTTAGAACATGAAAAAAAGTATATTAAATAGTGGTCATGATTCTTATAATGCTAAGAGAAATAGTATGAGATGCTGGTGAATCAAAGAGCATATAAAGATGAGAAACAAAGGAAATTCTACAACTAACTTTTCTGTTCTGTTCTCCATTTAATTTTTTAGTTCTTAGATAATCCTTCAATAACAATTCCTCTATTGGTAAAACAGAAACTGGGAAATGTTAAGGAGGATAAAAGGATATCAAAGCATCCAAAATTCTGACACAGCTGTAATTACAGTTGGATATAACTGATTCTGTTAGTCAACAATTTCATTTTTCACTTTACTCCTAAACCAAGGCATTTTGAAGAAGAAAAGAAAGAGAGGGGAAAATGGAAACTTACTGCAGTCTCACAGTTGGGTAGTTGAAGAAGCCAGGTTTTTTGTTCACAGCAGGCCTCCAATCAGAGTTGCTACCTGATTCCACAAACAATTTCCTTACAATACCATCACATGCTTCAAGAACTCCACACAAACATGGAGATGCATCAACCACAAAACTCAACCGTGGTCGTCCAGCATGATCGACAAATTTTGTACTTAAACCAAACCGTACCCTTAAATGATGACAACAAAGCTGCAAAATGGCATGCTCATACAATAATATCATTCTTTGAACCCCATCTTTGAATGTAACAAAACATGCCCTAATAGAAGAAACAGAAACTTCATCAGGTTCCAAAAATCCTGCATTGCCACTGAAACTTCCAGGAACAGTCACTGCTGAAGGCATCTCAGAAGACTCTGTCATAGGTTTTTTTTCCATGTCAACATCTTGCTGAAGGGAGTCAGCATGTATTTCATTGCTGAGAGCGGTCACGTCAAAAGTATCTGGTTGAGGCATATCAGATGCAACACATCTCAGCAGATCATATAATGGATGATTTTCCTCATTTTCATGATATTTAGGAGAAACATTTCCAAACTTTGAACTTGAAGAGGAAGCATCTATGTTTATGCCAGGCCCTTCCAGAGGTGATTTTCCATTTTTACGACTTCTCGTAGTAGCATTAGGTGAAACCCAACTTTTTTCTGGGAATGCATCTGGGAGGCTTGACTCCTGTAGATAATAGAAATGGCAGATTTGGTCAATTCTTACCTGGCCAACCTAATAAATATGCAATTTTGACAGCCACCCAAATCAACTTGCATGCAAAATCAATAGGACAGAAATCACCATAGCCAAGTAAGGAATCAGACTTTCACAATCCAATTCATCGGCATGTCTAAACAAGAACAGCAAGCATGTGCGCTAAATTGATTGAGCACTCACAAAATACAAAAACTAAGAGATTCATTTATTTTATAATAATATAATTAATTTTTTTATTATTGTAAATAAATATTTTCCTAAATAGTTATTCAATTTTAGCTATGGAAAAGTTACGGTATAATTTTGATTATAGAAAATTCATTATTTTCCATTTAGAAAAAACAACACTTTTATTATAAACAAGAAAGGTGGAAAACAACTTAAAACTGTTTTTCAAATCTTAGTTAAATTTTAGAAAACTAGCACATGCGAATATGAAATATTATTTTCCATGTTTCTTAGAGAACTTTTATAGAAAAATATCACAGTTTTTCACAAGTGAATAGGCCCCTAGATTTTCATTTTTAAGCAACCAAAAACACCTTATTTTCCCTCTCAAAACAACAAAGTGTATCATCAAAGCTTGAGAAGCCTTTAGTAACACTTCCAGGACACAAGTATCTTCAATGCAGACAAAGTTACTTTCATTTAGACTAAATAAACCCATAAAATAGAACTTATTAAATCGATTGAAGACACCATACATTCATTCCGCATCATATTGGAATTGCATAGACAACAGGAAACAAAGAAAGAGATAAAAAAATTAATGATAATAGAAAAAAAGAGAAATAAAAAATGAACCAAGGATCACAAGCAAAGTTGCTCCCATGATAATAAAAACTATGGGCAAACACAAAAGTCATCACAATGCAAGAAATTATTCCCTTTTGGCTTCCAATTTCAATCAATAACAGGGCATGACAAAGTGAATTATAGGAGAATAAAATTATGGACTTACCAAGAACAAAACTGTTGCACAGTACTTCAAAACTTCAAGATTCATCCGGACATCGTCTAAACTCCTAAGAAATCATTAGCGAACACAAAGGTTAGACTCAAAAGCTGGAGGTGGGTAATGGGCTAAATAATTCCTGCAAGGCACTCAAAATTACCTATGTGTCTGTTTTCCGAGCCCAAAATAAGTTGCAAGACTAGCCATCTGTACACAAGAACATATATATCAAAATATATAAATATTTCCCATATACATATAATTCAATCCATTTGATGATATATATTTTGAGCACCTTCATGTCCCCAGCTCTTCTACCAAACCTCTGGGTCAGCAAGGCTAAAGAATCTATAATGCCCTTGGGCTCCGGCGGTGTTCTGCCAATCTCAGCAAATGCCTCCCTTATCCGAACACAGTCAAACCGCGTGATATTATGTCCCGCCCAAATCCTCCCTATAGAAACAAACTTTAATTAAAGGGAAAAAAATAACAAAGCCGATAGACCACTCGACTAGTTGGTTTACCGATGAAGATGAATCGATTGGCTTACTGACCATGGAGGATGTCGTAGACAGTATCGGCAATATCGGCGAAGGTAGGGGCGGAATTGACGGCGTCAGCTGTGATTCCATTGCATCGAACGGACAGAGAAGAGATTAAAGAAGGATTGACGGGTTGGACCAAGGTAGAGTAGCTCCGGAGTTCCTCCAAATTCCTCGGGCACACAAGGATAGCTCCGAATTCCAGTATCGCAAAACCCTGACCGGTGCGGGTGGGAACCGTCGTTTCGAGGTCGAAGAAGACAATCTCGGATCTGTCGTCTCTTGGATCAGAACTCATTATCTTCTGTGTACTCTGGTCCAAAGCTTAGTAGAGAAGGAATCGAATTCGAAGGTTTAAGGCGCGCGTGTTTTTAAATTTTAATCAAGGGGACACTGGTCGGAAAGAAGGAGATGATAAAAGGATGGGAAATGGGCCTGAAGCTATGACATAAAGGGAGAGAGGCGTGGGAATTGGGAGAATTGGGACATTTTGGGTTGCTTCTTTGGGTGGATTTGCAAACTTTTTAGGCCTCAACAAGCAAGCGCAACTCAAAATGGAATTCCCGAACTCCGTAGCCCAAGTAAATTACGAGGCAAAACAGTAGTCGGACGTGAAAACGACGTAACAGGATACGCAAAATGGGAGATTTTTCTAATTTATTCTGGTTTTATACGGTGATTTTTTTTTTTTTAATCAGTTTTTGTGTGGTGGCGTGGGGGATTATTCTTTGGCTTTCTTTGAAATGAAACATTCCAGCATTCTTGTTCCTTGGTATGTATCAGCAAAGTCCTGCGTTTCCTTTGCTTTGTGATCCAAAGTCCTAAGAAACATGCTGAAATGGGTTATTGCTGCTTTGTCTCTTGGTTGGACTGCGAGATGGCTACCATAGGATTCCCACTTTTGGGAATCAGTGATTAGTTTAGTATGGTATTATAATTTTTTTTTTTTATTAAAAGATAATATATATATATCCAACACTTAGAAATACGATTGGACATTCGTGACTCTTAAAAAACATTTAATGAAATAAAATTCACATGAAAATATAATCATTATTGTTAGTTTTTCAATTTCTGATGTTAACAAAAAAAAATATATATCACAGGAGTATCAAAATAATATTTATATATTCAATCAGCTATCAACTTCGTCACAAATGACAGTTCGAATCTATCAATTTACAAAATTCAAGTTTGCACATGTCGCGAAATTGAAGATTTTTTTCGCTCAAGTAAAATACACAAACAACAGTTGCTATTTTAATAAAGAATCATAGGTTTTTTGACAATAATCACGTGAAGGGATAATAGAAGGAATTTTTTTTTATATGGCCGTGTTAACTTTCATTCAGTTTTTTTATGCTCTCTAAGCATTTTGTTATTTTCTCTTAATTTTCTCACAATTTTCTCTGCAATCGAGTGAAATCTTTATTATTATTTTTTTTTTTATAAATTTCTAAGCTTAAGAACATAAATCATTAAATAAATAAGATGAGTGAGAAATTTGTCCATAATTTAGTGTGAGAACAACTTTCTCTCTAACTTGTTTTTCTTTTCAGTTGCCGATTTGTGGCCATTCCTTACCCTTACGAGTAGGAGACAGCTCATCCACAACTTGCAAGGTTAATTCCTCCCTCTCCTCCTTATTGGTTATGAATAATATCGGTTACACATTAATACTAATAATGTGTAAAAACAATGGATTTAATATGTTTATTTAATATATTTATATTTATTATTTAATTGCGTATCTTAATTTTAATTTTATCTTTAAATATTTTTTTAAGTTTTTTTAAAAAATTTTATGGAGTGTTAGTCCATTAACACTACGTTATGATTGTTATACGTCTCTTTTGACTGTTTTCACTATGGTGATAGCCTTTCTTTTTCTCTTTTTTATTTTTTTTGGCTGTCTGACAATATGGTGATAGTCTATTAACGCTATGTTATGGCTGTTATATGTTTGTTTGACTGTTTCCATTATCCACGAATGCGGTAGCAGGCGCGATTTAAAACTATGTTGGTGACCGAGGATTTGAGCCTCTCGGCAATACATTATTGGCAGAATGCAGCATGAACAAAATGTCAAGAAAATATATATTTTTTCATATTTAATCATGAAAGAAGGATAAATACCAAACCACCACGCTGCCCTACTCATCAACAACTGAAAATGCTATCCGTGTCCGGCCTGCAGCTAACACACTTAACTTGGCGGCTAATTTTGCCAAGCATCTCAGAGATTGAAGATGCATGCTTATGAGTCGTGTCACCTGGTACAAAATCGCGAACTACTCCATTTATTTGAACCCAACTTCGACGACCAGCAGGCTTTTTCACACCCATCTCAACCATCTTCTGTTTCACAGTAGCAACATCCTGCCACCTTTTAGCAGTAGCATAAGCATTTGCCAAAAGCATAAGACAACCAGCAGCTTGGTCAGGATCAAGCTCAGCAATCAATTTTGGAGCCACATGAGAAGCAAGCTCAGCATTTTTGTGAATTCTGCAATGGCAACATCTGGTTTCATGGGCATGGTCTCAATGCAATCATGTGCTTCATCCAACAATCCAGCAGGACTCAATAAATCAACCATGCATCCATAGTGCTCCATTCTGGGCTTAATGCCCCAATTTTGAATCATGTCTATGAAGAATTGGCGACCCTCATCCACAAGTCCAGTATGGCTGCAAGCACTTAGGACTTCTATGAAGGTAATCTCATCAGGCCTTGCTCCTTCGGCTCCCAAGCTTTGCATCAATTGAAAAATAGCAAGCGCCTCTTGTCCATAGCCCTGTTTTGCAAATGCACTGATCATTCAATCACACCACAGCTAGCATACATGCGTGTAAGTGCATTGTACAAAGAAATCAGTAAGTACCGGTTTTTAATGTAAGAGTGAATCCACATTCCCAATCTCAAATCCCCCGGTTCAGCACAAGCTGATAGTGCTGCCACCAACGCCACCTGGTCCAATTCGACACGGGCTCTCCTCATTTCACTGAACAAATTCAATGCCCGCCTACTCTTACCATTTCGAGCGTACCCTGCAATCATAGTCGTCCGAGAGACAAGATTCCTCTCCATCATCTCATCAAAAACCCTCCTTGCCTCATCAACATTCCACACTTCATACACTTCATATACCCTGCACACAACATTTCTATCACCCATATCATCAAACACGCGACGTGCATTTCCAACGCCAAAGTCAGCATCAGCCATTGCATATAAATTAATCAAATTCGTCTGCACAAACACATTTGAGCAATAACCTTTCACCAAAACTCTCCCATGCACCTGTTCGCCCTCTCTCAACAATTCTGACCTAGCGCAACCACTCAAAAGGAACGAATAAGTGAACCCATTAGGCTCCACCTCTGCGACTCTTATTTTATTGAAAAGTATAACAGACTTTTGGGGTGATTCGCTTCGAGCATAGCCTCTGATCATCTGATTCCATAGAGTAACACTTGGGTTTTTAATATTTTTGAATATTTCGTATGCAGAGGGGAGATGACCAGAAGCTATCTAGACTGAAAGTAACTTAGCAAGAATGTAATTTTTCTGGGAAAAGCCATTAATAATTATTTGGGTGTGGATTTGAGATAGATTTTTGAGGGTTTCGCAACTTTGTAATAGACGGAATAGGTGTTGTTGTAGATCTCTCGAAGTTGTTACTGCGTTGGCAGGAATCGGTTCTTCAACTAACATCTGAAAATTAGATAAGTGTCAAATGAGCCCCTAATATTACCCACCCTCCACATTCTTGTGCCCCCTCCATAGCCCACATGATTCATGCCAATAATCTCTCACTCCTCTCCTTGATCTAGGAAAAAATTGAGTTTGAGAACTCCATCATAATTGGAACGCGGCACAACACTAATTGCTCACCAATGTGTAGGCCTCTCAAACCTGTTCTGGTCGAAGACCGTTGAATAAAGTAACTACAAATAGAGTGGTCCTCTCGTCCCCACTTCTTAACAATGTCGAAGCTATTCCCGCCAAAACACTCTCTCAGACCCATTAGAACCAAGATTACGAACCATGTATTTTCCACATCATTGTCTTCTTCCTCCGATCCCTCAACCATTATTCTCGACTCCAAAACCCCGAAACAAGCCCTTGAATTTTTCACTTCCATTTTAAAACAAAACCCAAAAAGCCCAACCAAGGAACTTCGCTCATATTCTTCTATAATCCATGTCTTAACAAGTGCCAGAATATACACCACTGCCAGGTGTTTGACAAAAGACCTAATCCAAACCCTCCTCCAATCCCTCAAACCTCGTCGTGTTAGTTCTCTGGTTTTCAATGCCCTTAATCAGCTAGAAGGCTCAAAATTTACTCCCAATGTGTTTGGAGTGTTGATTATTGCATTTTCTGAGATGGGTCTTCTTGACGAAGCCTTGTGGGTGTATCGCAAGATCGGGGTTTTACCTGCAGTGCAAGCTTGTACTGCTCTCTTAAATGGGTTGGTTAAGAAGGCTAGCTTTTATTCCATGTGGGAATTATATGAGGACATGATTTCGCATGGTTTGTTGCCTAGTGTTGTCACTTATAGTGTATTAGTCGATGCTTGTTGTAGCCAAGGTGATATTCTGAAAGCTAGGAGTTTGGTTAATGAGATGGTGAAGAAGGGGATTGAACCAACTGTTGTGATCTACACGACTCTCATTCGTGGTCTTTGCAACGAGAGTAAATTCGTGGAAGCAGAAAATATGTTCAGACAAATGAAAGAATCTGGAGTTTTACCCAATTTGTGTACTTATAATGTTCTGATGGATGGATATTGCAAAATAGCAAATGTGAAACTCGCCCTGGACTTATATCAAGACATGCTTAAAGGTGGACTGCTGCCAAATATTGTGACCTTTGGTATCTTAATAGATGCTCTTTGCAAAGTGGGCGAATTATTGGCAGCAAGGGGCTTCTTTGTTCAGATGGCTAAGTTCGGTGTTGTTCCAAATGTACTTGTGTATAATAGTTTGATTGATGGGCACTCTAAAGCAGGGAACCTATCCAAAGCAATGGATTTACTTTTAGAGATGGAGATTTTCAAAATTATGCCTGATGTTTTCACCTTCAGCATACTTATTAAGAGTGTTTCTAGTTTGGGTACAGTTGAAGAAGCAGATTGTATTCTGAAAAGAATGGAAAAAGAGGAGGTTCATGCAAATTCTGTGATCTATAATTCGCTAATCAATGGATACTGTAAGAAAGGAAACATAGAGAAGGCTTTGGAGGTGTGTTCCCAGATGACAACGAAGGGTATAGAACCAAACGTTATCACCTTCTCTACATTAATTGATGGTTATTGCAAGGTGGGAAACATGGAATCCGCCATGGGTTTGTACTCGGAAATGATAATCAAAAGCATTGTGCCTGACGTGGTTGCTTTCACGGCATTGATTGATGGTCAATGTAAAAAAGGTAACATGGAAGAGGCCATCCGGCTGTATAAGCATATGCTGAAGGCCGGGCTTAGCCCTAATGTTTTAACAGTTAGTTGCTTGATTAATGGCCTTTGCAAAGCTGGAAGGACATCTGATGCAATTAAATTTTTCTTAGACAAGACTGGAGGTAACACCACTGGCAATCGAGTAAATGAAATGGACAGTATTTATTGTTCACCAAATCATGTGATATACACCTCTTTGATTCAAGCTTTGTGCAAGGAAGGGCAGATTTTTAAAGCTAGCAAGTTTTTCTTGGATATGAGATGCGGTGGTTTAAGGCCAGATGCATTGGCTTATGCTGTCATGTTGCAGGGGCATCTAAATGCCAAACGTGTGATTGATGTGATGATGTTGCATGCTGATATGATAAAGATGGGTGTCGTGCCAAATGAAGTTATATATTGGATCTTATCAAGGGGTTATGAAGAGAATGGGTATAGGAAGTCAGCTCTCAGGTCTTCTGAGCACTTGATAGAAACAGGTCCTGAGCTTGTTGAGTCTTAAAACCTGTGGGAGCATCATTATACACAATGAATAAGGAAAATACATTGCCAGTTTGCATAATGATTTCCGGGAAGTGATCAGATCAGATCATTAGGACTTTGAGGGTGATCCTCCTTTAATACCTATCAAAGCCCGAGAAGTATGGTTATATTGTAAAGGCCTCAATATTATCTATTAAGGTAAGCAAAAACATCACTTTTATCTATCGAGGGAAGCAACAACATCCGAAGGAGATTCCTAGATGTTGAATGTCGGAAGGGTTTGAACCTGAGGGACACTGCATCTTTTCTGATGATTCATTGAGGAACAAAATCCTGATATCAAGGGGATCATTTTGTGTTCAAAGCACTGCTTTTGGTTTGCTTAACCATGGCACTTACTGTATTTACTACATTTGGAGTCTACAAAGCCTCAGATCCTTCTATGTTAGTACTTGGCTAAACCTCAAATTCTATGAGAGTACTTTTTGGGTCAAATCCTTATGTTGTCAATTTCACCCTGTACATATTCTATAATATTAAAGCACTCGATTACCCTAAGATTCTCCACGCTGAAGGGAGAACTGATCTCTTTAGTCGTATGCATCCTGTTTTAGGCTTAAAAAGAGAGTTTATTGCATGATCTGCTGAAAGTGATTCTATATAAAAGGAAATTCAATAATGCCATCATTCTGAATAATTTCTTTTTGAACAAAATGATAAATTCATTCATTCAATAAAAGAGTATATAAGCGTTGTAAACAGAGATTAAAAACCAAGTAGATCGAAGCAAGACTCAAATTCCCACAAGCTGATGGATGCAGCAAATTCCATCTAGAAAATACCATGGATAGGATTGAGAGAGATTGAAAACCAAGTAGATCAAAGCAAGACTCAAATTCCCACAAGCTTATGGGTGTAGCAATTCCGTCTAGAAAATACCATGGATAGGATATAGAGAGATTGAAAACCAAGTAGATCGAAGCAAGACTCAAATTCCCACAATCTATGGGTGCAACAAATTCCATCCAGAAGTAGATCCCTTTAAGAAAATATAGTCACTAGAGGGGCCTTGAAAATTGGATAGGCTGATTCAAGCTTTCATGGTTAAACAAGTTATTGATGTTTTTTATTAAACCTTTCAAGCAACAAAAACCCAGACCGCATAGATTTGAGCAAAAGGATTACCAGAAAAATGGTAGAGAATTAATTTATAATACAAAACTCTCGAGACTTTAATTTGATAAACAATGAACTCTGTCACACATTATGTCTAGTTTACTTATTGTAACATGATAAAATGACTTAAATACTCCTAAATAAGCAACCCCTCTCTCATCCACATTCTTTTTATATCTCTCTCTTCACGCACTATTTTCTCTGTCTCTCTCCCAAACACTATCTTTATCTCTTCCCTTCTCTCTGTCTCTCTCTCTCTCTCAATTTATGTCAATCTCTCTCACAAATAGAATCGTAAACGAATCAAGCTATTTATAAGCTGCTCAAGACTCGGTTTGATTTGCTTAGAAAATGAGCCTAACTCGAGCTTAACTTTTGGACTCATTTAATAAATAAGTCGAGTTTGAATTCCATAATACTAGACTTTTTAAGGCTCTCGAGATGGCTTATTTATAAGCTTGTAAGCTGGCTCGTAAATAGATTATTAGATAAACATTTATATTAGTTATGGTATTTTATTATATTATAATATTTATTATTTTATTTATGAATTTAAAAATAATATATTTATTAATATTATGATACCATTAATATATAAAATATATTTATTAAATATAACTATTTGTAAATTAAATTTATTTTTTATGAAAATTAAATTATTTTTTATATGAAAACTAATCAAAATTATGTGATTTGAATTTTATAATACTAAACTTAAAACTTATTTTATAAGTGAGTGAAGCTATTTACGAGCTACGCATAGATTTAGTTTAATAAAAGCTTGACTTAGCTGGGCTAAAACAGAGCTCGTTTGCTAAACATGTTGGTCCTTTTGTTCAGATTAGATATCAACGACGCAGTTTGTTTTCCTTAATTCTGGTGGTGCTGTGTTTATGGATTATAGGATACTCCCTATTCGGCTGGCATCTCAAGTATAAATCTAATGCGTTTTCACGCAGTACTGGTGGATGATCCCGTGGGCTATATGAGATTGAATAGTCAGAGCTCTGCCAAGCCTCGTCCGGTACACCGAAGATTCCATGATCCTTGTCCTTTAGCTTCATTATGAGTCTGATTTCTTATTTACCTATGACCTATTAGCTGAATTGTTGGGGATCTCTGAGTAAATTGAGGAAGGTAGAGTTTTCTTCACTACTTTTCCTTCAGTTTAGTGGAATCCTCTCTAGTGTGGTTTCTAGCAAGGTTGATGTATATAACAACCAGTGATTTTTGTGCAGTGGCGATAGAGTAGCTCTTTCATTGTGGTGTTGTGTGTGTGTGTTATCGGGTTTGAATATCCGATTTGTTTTAAGATTTCAAATAAGAGTTGAGTCTTAAATTATGTTTAGGCTTCAGAAATTAATTAAATTCTAAGTATAATAATCTTTACTGGACTTGAATTATGTATTTCATTAACTATTTAATGAAATATGCTTTTTCTGATATGAAAGAAAAATGTCTAAATCTCCCAGACTGTCAAGAGTCATGAAAAATATCAAATGACATTATCCAATCTTCCAAGTCATGCCCACTTCAGATGGGTCCCAAGATTTTTTTTTTTTTTTTAGTTAAACGAAGGGCGGAAATTATCCTGGGAAAGTTTTTGTTTTTTCCGTTCTTTTCGTTTTCCATAGAAAACAGAAAAAATGGGTGGCCTTTCCCGCTTTACCAACAGCGTCCGCCAGGCAGGATGTGGACCTAGTCTGGTGACTTTGGGCAAGAAAGAGCTATTTGTGGGAAGAAGGTGAGACAGAAGAGCTCCACATGGCATTGCAGATGGGGTGCTGAGATGAGTGAGTGGCATGTGTGTCAGGTTAAAAAGGTCAAAAGAAAAATGAGGTTCTTGGTGGTAACGGTAAAAAAGCAAAAGGTTCGATTCCACATCCTTCGACGTTGTATTTAATAGCTTTCTGCCAAAGGACTTGCTTAGTAACAAAGTAAAGCAGAATCATAATAAAACTGGAAGTAACAGCCTCAATTTTGGACAATTCAAGCAAATGGGCAAGCAGAATAGGCAGATAAGGATTGTATTACTTGTAATTTTTGAAGAAACAAATTGGGCTGCACTTTAATCTCTCGGAGATTTCTCATTATACCTAAGCTATTATTTAATAGCTTATTTTTATAATATTTTAATGGGTGACGGGAAAAGAAACCGTAAAAAATATTTTTATATTATTTAATATTAAAAAAATATTTTATTTAATAAATATCAATAATTTTAATTTTTTTACGATAATTATTTAGGACTGTCTAATCAAGAGTTGGATTGACTCGAACTTTACTTAAGGACTCAATTAATTACTGGACTTTATTTCAAGGGCTAAAATGAATTTTGCCTCTTTTTTTTTTCTTTTCTTTTCTTTGCGTTTTTTCCCTTTTTTTTCCTTCCCAATCTGCTCTCACTTCTTATTTTTGGCTTTTTACTTCAAATAGAGAATCTCAAAAATCTCTCTTTGCCCTCCAATTTTCTCCTTATCCTAGTAAGTAATCCCACCTCCAAACGTCCTCGACCTTTTTGCCCTAAACATTAAGGTGAATTATTGGTATTTTCCTCCTGTATCAAATTTCAATCCCGGTCGGATCGATCCACATATGCAGTGGTCCTATAATGGAAAGAGTAGTGGAATTTGAAGGGAGTCGGGTTCTCGATTTCGTTCCCAGATTGGTCGCTGGCGCTATCTCTGGAGCTCTCACGGGAGTTTTTGCTCTGGGTATATTTTCTCCTTTTATTATAGCAGCGCTGTCTTTAATTCTCAAGTCCAAGCTTTGAACTTCAACGATAGAATTGTTTTGTTAGATATTTAGGTTTTTTGGGTATTTGGATAGCTGGAAAAAATATATAAATTTGAAAAGGTGCTTACTAGCCTATATCCTTTATGGGTTGGATGCCTTAGCTGTTCTCTTTATTATTAGTTTGCAGGCATATAATATTTATGTATTCTTGTTGTAGCTGGAGCTTTCACCGGAGCTATTTCTGGTGCTTTAGCTGGCCGGGCTTCTGATAGTGGTGTCCTTCGTGGGGCTGGTATAGGGGCCATTGCCGGTGCTGCGCTTTCTGTTGAGGTTTTGGAGGCTTCTCGCGCATACTGGGGTTTGGAACAATCTGGTTCACGAGGCCCTTCTTCTATGGTTTGTATTATACTGCTGTAACAGGGAAATTTGCCGAGTCTTTTTAAAATTTTTACTAATTGTCCGTGCTTTGGGTCCAGGCAGATTTTGTAGAAGAGCTTCTTCGTGGGAGGTTTGTAGATGAACAATTTTCACCAGTAATGCTAAATGCTTATTATTGGCAGCAGGTAATCCTTTTATTTCATGCTACCACAGGAATTTGATTGGATAGGAGGAATTCATCAAATTAATTAGATTTTTTTCTCCTCAGACAAAATTAACTCCTGTTCTGCCTTCTTGATGTCATCTGTTTATTAGAATTTTTATAATTTTACTGGCTTTTCATCAATATCTCATATATATGGAATGAAGGCCTCCCTCCTTTCCCCCCTTTCTTTATCTCAAAAATATGAACAAATAGTTGAATTGTGAAATTCCCAAAAATGCATAGGCATTCAAGATACTTCTCTGTAATTAGACTTTTGGATGTACTCTTTTTGTTTTTTATTTCTTTCAAATACCATATATTTTTCACATGATATATGCTTCTAGTGTTAGGTTAAGCTAGTTGCACTTGCAGAAAATATTTATGTTTTATGCTTCTCTGAGCAAATAGTGCATTCATATAATCTTTGATGATAAAAATTGGGGAAAATTATAAAAAAGTAATATGAATTTTCATGCTTTGACACATCACAGAAAAAACAACTAAGTTTTAATCCCAAATTAGTTAGAGTCTCTGATTAACACTTAGGAGCATGTGGTTCAATTTTTGACAAAATGATACCTTAACCTTTACTCCATTATCATTTTAAGAAAAAATGCTTTAACGTTGTTAATTTTGCTGTTCCAATAAAATTATATTTTTTTTTAAAAAGTCAATAGTCCCACAAATAATATGAAAATTAAAAAAATTAAAAAAAATTAAATTAACAAATAATATGAAAAATTAAATAATATTAAATTAACAATTCTTAGTGAAAATAAAATATTTTTATTTTATTTATTTTGCACTGCCAAGTTAACAAAATTACCTATTTTAAAGCTTTTGTTGAAGTACTAACGGAATAAAGCTTAGGGTACCATTTTCTCAAAAATCAAACAACCTGCCCTTAATTGTTAAATTGAGAAAGTTATGGTACCTTTTTATATTTTTTCCTAAAAATTATAGTCCCCTAGTATACATAACAACAATTTCATTTACATTTTCAACTTTTGGATTTCATGTTTGGCAATTAGGCTGGTCATTCCACCTGATTCATCTCATGTATGTATGTGCTTGACATCCCAGACTGTCAGTTTCCCTAATGAGGAATTAAAGATCTACTAAACTTACATGTGCATTGTTCACCTATATCAAACTTTTGAATGTGAACTTTTGAGTGAACAAGTTATTCTGTAAATTGAGGTTACTTGTGCTTGCCTTCTATGGTTTCCTATTGAGGTAAGATTTAGTTCTCATCTTGTGATTTATCTGACAATCTAGTATTGTCTTGAGGACACATTCTGTAAAAAAAATCTTTTGGTATGTGTATAGGTGGAAGACTGCACAATATATCTTTATTTTTTTTTTTGGTTCTAGAACTGAATGACAACTAATTAAAGCTTATTTTGATATTTGGTTCAATAATGTGTTTTTCGATGAGCAGCTAGGCATTGGTAATATAAGTGATGATGAGATTCATGGTGATGGTGGTGAAGTTGAATCCAGAGGATTGTCAGGAGATTCACTGAAGAAATTGCCATGTCATACCTTGGATGAAATCAAGGCAAAACAGACCATCTGCTGTACAATATGCTTGCAGGTTTTCTCCCCTCACCTCTCTTTTCTTCCTTTTGGGTTTTAGATGGGGCAAATATGGACCTTATAGTTGTTGTTGTTTGGATTTTTTTTTTTAAGAGTTGCAAGCTTGATGGTCCTAACGATGATAATAACAATTTTTTTTGTTTCTTTTGGTAGGATATCGGAAAAGGGGAAATGGCAAGGAGTTTACCCCGTTGCCACCATACATTCCATTTGGCCTGTGTGGACAGGTGGCTCCTAAGACATGGATCATGCCCCATGTGCAGGCAGGATGTGTAGAGGACCATTGAGATAAAACCGTTATACATGTATATATTTGCTGTGTAACATAGTGTTTGTGATTAAACTATTCAATGCATTATGTAATTATGTTGTTTTAGCAGCGTGTTTTTGAAGCAATAATGATCATATGTTTGCAGACATGACAGATTGTTAGTTTTATTATGCGTGTTCTATAAGATAATGAGGATAATTTGCAGTATACCTGCTTTTTGTGTTTTTATCTTCCTCTACTGATGTTGATTTTATCTGAACTAGACTAATGCAATTTGCCACTCAATGCATCAAGAAAATAGGCATGTGAATTGGGGGTGGGCAATGGTGGCGTGCAATCTGTACTTTTCTTGATGCTCTGTGGATGGGTGTGTTTCTATCTATAGTAGAATCCTTGCCTTTTGATTATGATACCATCACTGACATAAGAGGGTTCTGCTAATTAATATTTTAATTAAAAAATAAAATAAATAATTATAAAATGATATAAATTTTAACTTGTTAAAATAAATTCTAAATAAAAAACATAAATTAACTATAATAAAGTAATAAATCTTTAAGACTTATATGTGTTAATTTATCATTTTGTAAATTTTATTTATTTGCAGATTAGTGGGTCAAAATAGGTTGGTAGATTGAAGGTCGGCTTGTGACATTAGCGGGTTGACACAATTTCACCACAAATATGAATAAATTTAGTTTTAATTTTTAAACATCCATTTTCATGTGGCGTATTTGGATAAATTGCTACCCTTAATAAGGGATTGCGCGCACTTGAGAGAGAGAGAAGAGATTGCAGAAGCTGATTGTGGGATCATTGC
The DNA here is from genome assembly GCF_030052815.1 of Hevea brasiliensis. NCBI lineage: Eukaryota > Viridiplantae > Streptophyta > Magnoliopsida > Malpighiales > Euphorbiaceae > Hevea > Hevea brasiliensis. Next base: position 10,677,978 of record NC_079509.1, on the reverse strand, counting down.
TTGCCTAAAGTCCTACATCATTTTCGTCAAATTAAAGTTTTGTCATGAAAGGATCAAGTCCCTTCTCCTACTCAAGAACTACAAATTTTCGCTCATAATTTCTTCCCAAAGTAGACCTTTTCTAACTCATATTTAAGCTTAGACATCTAACTGCACTATACATTATCATCATGCCCCTTCGAGCTGAAGGAAAAAAATTTCCGGTATTTACTATTGTTTACAGCAGGCAAGAAACCACTCCCTATCTTCATGAATTCATCCTGTAGGGCATCTCAGCAGTGAGTTTATGCATTTCTCGCCAAACAGGGCTTAAATCATTCGACGTCTTGGATCCTGCTCAATGTGGCCATGAACGCAAGAAACTTGGCATAAACTTCTCAACACACGCTGCAAAAGTTTCGATCCTCCGGGCGGAAGTTTTTGCTTTCTACAAAATGTTCCATGCCACAAAGCGGTGGATAGATGAATATGCTGGTTGAATGCTTACAAAGATGCTTAATAAGTTTCTGACTGCATCAGTTATCATCAATTTATTTATTTATGGAGATGAGGAAAAGAAAAAAGAAAGGTCCTGATTGAATATTAATGGAACTATTGATCGTTACAAAGAGCTTCACATGAGCTCGAATTATTGAATCCCTATAAAGGATATATGGTACACAACATATACCCAGCGGCACTCTTGCCACAGACTTGATTCCTTATTAGCTCATCTGTAACCTCAGAGAAATCAATCAAAGAAGTGATGGCACATCTGACAACAACATGAAGCTAGCAATAAGCTGCTTATCTACCGTGTGAATAACCTACAAAAATGAAAATCGCCAGCCCAGTTTAATATCAAAACTATAGAAGTACATAAGCGAAACTATATTTTACATGAAACACCTAGGATAATATTTGAAGAAATTTTTGTTTATTCATGTTCCTATTTATCAATGTGCATCATGCAAATTCATTGAAGAAATTTAAGATGCCCAAACTTAGGGATATACCAAAATTCAAATTGAGAAACTCTGGCCAAGTGACAAAGTGACATACATAAGAATGAAAAATACAGGTCAATCAAATGACATTCTCTGGTGATAGATCACGCTGGTACAGCTACTGGCCTTTTGCTGGTTTTGATTCCTCTTATAGCTGTAGAACAATTCAATTATGACAGATATTGGTTAAATTACGTTAGCTAATGGACATAATACATAAATAAAAATTGTCTGTGCGCGTACCTTCAGCATAATCTTTAGCTCCAAATACAGCCGATCCCGCAACTATAGCATTAGCTCCAGCCTCAATAACCTACCAAGAAAGAAATCAATTAGATTTTATTAACCACATCATGTGGAGTTCTCATAACTCATCATGTACTTTTATTTGTGCCTTTCAGTGCAAGGGGAAAACAGACTTTAAAAAAATTTTAAATGTTGAAAGGTTTGCATGGATTTCTTTGGAGCTTTTTTGAAAATTGAGTCAAGTGATGTCAACAGTAAAATAATATAAGCATGTGTCAAACAGGAACATTGGTCAGCAAACATCTTCTGAAAAAGTAAAGAAAGGAAACACAATAAGCACCTTATATGCATTCTTGGGACCAACTCCGCCATCTACTTCAATCCATGGATTTACTCCCTGTGCATGCAAGCAAAACGCACTATTTTTCAATCATGCAAGCAGAGAATAGGACACAGAAACATCAAATGCTAAACAAAAACATCTTCTAACTAAAGATGACACATACATGAATACAGACAAATGATCATACCTTCTCTGCACATATTCTTCTCAAATCTGAGATTTTCTTTACTTGACTCTCAATAAAGCCTTGCCCACCAAAGCCAGGGTTCACAGACATAATCAAGACTAGATCAACCACTGTCAACAAGACCCAAAAAATTTATTTTGTCAAAATTTATTTCACCTGATCAAATGAGTAATAAACATGAGGTATTGTACTGACTTCAGGGTTGTATTTGAATGAATTTATATTTTCTAGTAAGAAATAGGTTCTGTTGATGAAAAACAGTGAAATAAAAAATAGCCCTAACCAAGCAAAATAAAGGAAAAGAATTTATATAGCCAAACCCAACTTGAATGGAATTTAGGCAAAGTCGAATTATGAAATAAGAAGTAGGTAAAATTTAATCCCTTGTTAGCCTATATTTTTTAAGAATTTCAACCATCTTCTAATTTTCAACCATCATCTAACCCTCGACTAACCCATGTAAGACCACATATTTAAAATAAATCACCCTTGCCCTTTCTCGGTCTAGTAATATGAACTAAAGTGGCACTCGGTGCATACCAAGGTGGCAGATACCCATTCACTAAGGAAGTCTGGGCCTCAAAAAACAACAACCACATTACTGATCCAAGACACTCGCACATGCATGGGGGGAGAGAGAGAGAGAGAGAGAGAGAGAGAGATCTGCCTCTTTAACAATAAGAACTATACCATACTTCTCCAAATACTGTTAATTATATGACTGTTAATTGTATGTACTTGTCCTCCTATCCTAACTGTTGAACATTCATGCCATAGCTCATTTGGGCACCTTGAGGTTACTGTGTAAGACTTATTTTTTTAATTTTGTTGTTTTCATAATTTTGTTTTTGCTCAACCACAGGAAAACTAGACATGCATCCATAACTAACCTCCAGTTCAGCAAGCAGACCATACTACATAGGGGGGAGGAGTCTTGACAATCATCAGTCATCATTTAGAAAATTATGAAAGGTAGCAAACAGAAAAAAGAATAAAAGTAAATTTACGGGAAAAGGGAAATAGAAACTTGCCATCAAGGACATAGTCTATGGCAGTCAGTGGGGTAGCAGGGTTCAAGACAACTCCAGCTTTAGCTCCAAGACTTTTTATCTAATTTGTAAGAGAATGTAAAAGGGTATAGCATTAAAATAAGGAAAGCAATTTGCAAATATGAAATCACGTAAGCATGTTTAGCAACACATTAAGAGAGGTGCATAAAGAAGTTAACAAGTTCATTATTTGTGCCACAAGAATAAAATATTAAACAATACATAGAAGCAATTTCCAATAAATGTAGCATGGTCGGGATTAATGTATGACACAAAATTCTTATAGCTTAATCGTAGATATGCAACAAGAGGATTAGATGACAATCTTACCTGATCTATTGTGCGATGCAAATGGATGGTGGAGGATTGTTCACAGTGAACACTGACTACGTCAGCTCCAGCCTTGATAAAATCTGGCACTCTTTGTTCAGGTTCCACAATCATCTGCAGTGCTTAATCTCATGTTAGAAATGTGGTTGAAATTAACTTGTTGCAGCTCAAAAAAGTAATATGCAAATGGAAAGTACCAACCAAATGCACATCCAAAGGAAGATCTGTCACTGGCCGCAAAGCATCAACCACAAGAGGCCCAATGGTGATGTTCGGAACAAAACGACCATCCATTACATCAACATGGATCCAATCACAACCTCCCAACTCTACTGCTTTTACCTAGAAAAAATGAAAGAAAACTTAACAAATAAATAAATAAGTCTAAACATAACATGGAGAGTTGGAGATCATAGAGAACAGCCACAGAGTAAAGAACTGCAAAGAAACATAAATTACAACAACACAAATGCAATAATACAGATCATATATATCCTATAATAGGCGTTCAAACATATTAGCACCTGTTTGGTTATAAAGCCATAAAACATAACATTTACAACACTAAAAATATTGCAAAAGTAGTGAAAAGAAAAGCATAACCTGCTCTCCTAGCTTTGAAAAATTAGCAGAGAGAATGGATGGAGAAACAATGACATCACTTTTCGAGAACTTATCAACCCGAGCTGTTGCCTTCACTACAGTATGAATTTTTCTCCTGTATTACACACCAAAAAGTGTAGCATAAGATGTCAGGAACAAACTGCATAATACCTAGAACTATTTAAATCAAATTTGATGAAGATTACAATGTGGGAAAAAGTTCCAACTCTCTCATGTGCAAGCATGTGCTTGGAAAAACATGAATTAAACATTTACATGTACTTTCCTAGGAAATGGCAGGTACAATAAGATTTTTTGGAGCATAGGTCAGAAACTTACCGATGGAAAAAAAAAAAATTTATATATATATATATATAGCCCAAACACATACAAGGTTTCTGTCATCATCAACCAGAAGAAAACACTTCAGCCAACACTAATTGCTCATATTATGGAATAAAAGTTGTCAGGGCATTCTAATATAGGTCTTGGACAACATTATGTAAATATGTGCTAGTATATGGTGATATATAAGTTGGGAAAATGGAAGAAGTTGGTAAAAAATCAAAATGTGCTAGTAGCTTGTAAATGTAATAATGGATCTTATCAAGTAGTATCAAACAGAGAATTGATCCATCTTCAAACCTATAGAGGCTGATTGCTGACGCAGTCTTCGACAATCAGAGCCTCAGGCCTAATGCCTTCAACTACAAATAAAAGTTCAATGATCCGTCGAGTTTTAAACTTCAGTACAGAATGTTAAGTGAGCTTCCATTCTGTACAATAGATATCCTTCTGCTTCCCCTAAGGACACATCAAAAGTAGATTAAAGTGCAATTAAAAGGAGTATCACATGCCTAAAATGTATTTAATGAATGATTTATAACTAAATCTCAAAAACATTCATTGGGTACCTATAAATTCTACCTGGCTTATATCGTAAACAGTGATCAAGTTTCTAATCTGATGTTCAGCTAGGCATAATCACAAACACGCAGGGTGTGAAGCTCAACCTAGCAACATATTTCAATTCAAAACCCAGTTATTCGTCAAAACATTTACATTCAAACTATGCTCATTATTGACTTATCAAGGCACAAATCCATCTCGGCTACCTCAATTACATCCATAGAACACAGAGAACCAAAACATTTTTAAAAATTATTAACAGTAACTTCACACGATTCAAAGAAATTGTCCAAGGAAATAATAGCACTTCTGAAATGAATTTTGTCCCAACACGTTAGTACTCCTTTTAATCATCCAAACAAGAATAAATCCACAAACCCAATAAAGTTCATTGGAAAAGAAATTGAAAAAACAATACCTTGTAAGGGTGACCGAACTGGGTTGATAGAGATGGGTCTTTTGGAGTCTAAGACCCCCTCGAAAAACATTGATCTGAGTTGACGAACACAATGAAGCTGTTGTCATCCTCTCTTTCTCTCTCTCTCTCTCTGTTTCTCTCTCTTAAGAAGACAGCCTCCTATTCAACGGTTAGGTAGGGAAAGAAAATTCGGTTTGATAATCGTTTCTTCCTTCCTTTGCCACCAATACTTCAGCTACGAGTCTGAGGTTAAGACTAAAAATCTCGGAGAAATTCAGGAGAAAAATATGTGTGGATGACACGTGTCCTCTTGAGGCGCTTTGCTTATCTGCAATGGTTGGCGCTCTACGTTGCTGACGTGTAATTTTTTTTTTTACCTATTTATCTAGTAATTCATTTAACATAGGGTTGTCAAGGCCCATTTTAATTTTAATTTTAATTAATTTTAATTTTAATTTAGCTTAAAGTTTTATTAAATTTAATTAGGAATTTTTTAATTTTTGTTTTTTAAAAAATGAAAAAAGTTTAGCTTAAAATTAATTAATTTTAATTCGATTCTAGTTTGATTTACTATTAATTTTAATTAATTTAATTTTAATCAATTTTAATTTAATTTTATATTTAAATTAATCTGATTTTAATTTGAACTGATCCATTTGAATTAATTCTAGTCAAATCTAATTTAATATATATTTATGTGGAAGTAAACAAAATTTAATTTAAATTAAAATAATTGTTAGAATTAAATTGAAGTAAAATTCTACTTGATTAATTAAGAAATTCAGTTGAGTTTGTTTTTAATTTTATAAATTAATTAATTTAATATGTTTAATTGAAATTTTGATAAAAAAAAAAATCAATCAAATCCAACCAAAATTACAAATGCTGTGAGTTTTGAAGGTTTATTAGGGTCACATCATCTCTGACCCTTTCGTTTTGAAGGCTGAACACTGGCCGCTAGTCTCTGCCCATTTTAATTTTGAAACCTGAGCTCCTTTCTCTCTCCTCTTTCACCTAAAGATCTTCACTGTCTCTCGTAATCATTTGTTTGGATTGGTGAAAAAAACAAAATAATAAAAGAAACATAAATTTAAAAAGATATTTTTTTATTTGAAAATAAGAAAAATAAAAAAGAAAGGAGAATTTATCCTTTTTTTTAATTATTTTAAAAAAAAATTATTTTTTTTTCACCTTTTATTTTCTACATTCTTCCTTTATTTTTCTTCGTTCTCAATAATTTATCTGAACAGAATTTAAATCTTTATAAAATTCTTAACTTGGTTATGTTTTCCTCTCTCTCTCTCTGAGCAAGAATCCTAACCTCAAATAGTGCTACATTTATTGGGAAGAGACCATGAAGGAAAGAGAGGAGAACAAGATCCTAATACCTTAAAGCCTTTTTCCTCTCATTTTTTGATCTTTTTCTTTCGTTATTGATCGAAGTTTCTTTGCTTACCGCTAGTTTCCCTTCTCAATTTTTAGTGAAGAAGAGTCCAAGAGCACAAAGCAGAGCAGAGACCAAAGGTCACCATGCCAGTCGTAGTCTCGGGTGCAACTTCTTTTATGTAGCGGCCTCGCCTTCAACCCTTGACCTTATTTGCATTTTTTAGGTTTCAACCCTTGACCTTATTTGCATTTTTTAGGTTTTGTTGTTGTGTTAATGGGTTATATTGTCATGAAAATGAATTACTTTTTGTGTGTATGCTTTGGGGATGAAAATCTCACGCAAAAAAAAAAGTAAGATTTCAAATTAGGGTTAACATTAGATTAGAGATGATTTAACTCAATTAAAAGAAAATGAAATTATAATTTCATTTCACACTAAGGATTAATTCTCTTAATTTAAACCAAGAGATTTAAAGGTAATAGAATACGTTGATTCAATTAGTAAAATCTATTTTCTTAATAAATTAGAATAAGTTAGAGTTTAAATTTTATCAATTGTTTACTATAATAATCTCTCAAAAAATTAATACCTAAACTTTTTTAAAAGAAAAATCAAAAGTTATATTATTTTTCAAAATGAAAGCCCCAGTCATAAATAATATCAAAACCCAAGAACTCTATAAAAAATTATAATAATAACAAAAATGTCTATTTTTTTCTTAAAAAAAAATTAATTTGAGCCCTTCAGAAGATATTTTCAAAATAATGATAACAACTTTGAAGTTGGGCTGTAAATGGGCTGAACTAAAAAGAGGCCATTGTCATCATGCGATTGCAATTGCGAGTGAACTGTGATACCAACATGTTTCCAGTTGCAACGTCTCTTAACGTTACCGACACAATCTATCTTCTCCACTCTACTTCCTCTTCTCTGCTCGAACCGTCCCTCGCTCTAACACAAAATCCACCATTCTCAAGCGACCCTTTTGACCCTGAAGTGACTTTACCCGATTAACGAATGAATAATTATCAAATATGAAGCGCTTCAAGAGGAATCCGGGGAACCGCTCGGATCCTGATGGGCAGAGTACTGTGGGGGAGACGGAAAGAAAATGTGGGTTTAACCCGATGAGAGTTATGGGTGGTTTGGTGGTCCTTTTGATGGCTCTTTCAGTTGTGTTTTCAGCATCTGTAGTTCTTAGAGACCCACCATCTGATAGTGCTTTGGAATCTTCACAACCAAAAGTTATTGAAATTGAAGAAGAAAAAGGTACTAGCTTTTTGGTTATTTTAATGGCTCTATCCCCTCCCCTCCACCACCCCCCACCCCCCCTCTATAGATATATCTTTTGCAGTTCATTGTGATCTATGTGCTGCTAGTGCTTTTGCTCTTATAATGGTTTTTTTCTTGGGTTTATAAATGAACCACTAGAGTATAATCTTCGAAGCTGCTTCAAAAACTGAAATTTTGTATCTAAAAGCTAATTACTACTGTTTATGATAGCTCAGCTAATCTTGATCTAGAGCTATATTAGCATAAATGCCACCTGTACATAAATCATGGCGTTTCTGTAATGGCCTTGTCTAATGTTCATATTTGCTTTCTTTTTAATTTCTATGATACCTTCCACTTGGATAAATCGTCAACGCAGGCATTCTTGTCAATCATATCCTACGGCCATACCTTACTTATGGCCATACCGGTTTGTGTTTGACTTATGATTTAAAGGAATAATTGCTATGTGTTTGCTTTGGCACATCAGAATAATCTTCAAGTTATTGTAGCACAGAGGACTTCTACTAGTAGGTGTACTTTTAGAAACTTACTTGCTAATCATGATCCATGATGTGCATAACATGATTTTTTTCATTGAGGGTACGAGACTCCTGTTTGTCTTGCTGATATGTTTGATCCCCCATTTTATCAAGTCCTAGGTTCAGAAGGTTTCTCAAAGCCTGCCGGGGTCCCTCAGCACAAGCTACTAGGTGGTCTCCTTGCTGCTACGGTCAGTGAAGAAACCTGTCTCAGCAGGTATCAATCAGTCGCTTATCGCAAAGAACTACCACATAAGCCCTCTTCTTACCTCATTTCTAGGTTGCGAAGTTACGAAATTCTCCATAAAAAATGTGGACCACGTACAGAATCCTACAACAAAACGCTTGAACAACTGAAGTCTGGACATCAGCCTGAACTCTCTGATTGTAGTTACGTGGTATGGATCTCCTTTAGTGGACTAGGGAATAGGATTCTGACATTAGCTTCAGCATTTCTCTATGCTCTTCTCACAAACCGAGTCCTACTTGTGGATCCTGGAGTTGACATGGTCGATCTCTTTTGCGAACCATTCCCAGAGGTATCCTGGTTTCTTCCCTTGGATTTCCCCCTGAAAGGTCAATTCAACAGCTTTAATCAGAGTTCTCCTAGCTGTTATGGAAGAATGCTGAAGGATAGCATTTCTAAAAATGTAAATAGATTGAAGCCAGCAAGTCATGTGTATCTCCATCTAATTCATGATTATGATGACCAAGATAAGCTTTTCTTCTGCGATGAAAATCAAGATTTTCTTCAGAAAATACCTTGGTTGATAATGAAAACAGATAACTACTTCGTTCCATCTCTCTTCTTGATGCCATCTTTTGAGCAAGAATTGAAAAATCTATTCCCAAATAAGGAAACAGTTTTCCACTTCTTGGGCCGATATCTATTTCACCCCACAAATTCAGTATGGGGACTTATTACTAGATACTATCACGCTTATTTAGCTAAAGCAAACGAAAAAGTAGGCATCCAGATCAGAATATTTGATTCTGGCGCTGGTCCGTTCCAATATGTGTTGGATCAGATCCTAGCTTGTGCTGTGAAGGAGAATCTGCTGCCTGAAATCAACAGGGAGGATCTCATCACCAGTCAATCTGGAACCAAGTCTAAAGCTGTTCTGGTGACATCTTTAAATTCTTGGTACTCTCAGAAGATGAGAAGCATGTACTGGGAACATCCATCTACGACAGGGGAATTAGTTGGTATTTACCAGCCAAGTCATGAAGAGTATCAGCAAACAGAAAAGCAGATTCACAACAGAAAGGCATGGGCAGAAATGTATTTACTGAGCTTAACCGATGTGCTGGTCACAAGCTCTTGGTCCACCTTTGGCTATGTGGCTCAAGGTCTTGGAGGGTTGAAGCCATGGATACTCTACAAACCTGTGAATCAATCAGCCCCTGATCCACCCTGTGGTCCAGTAATGTCCATGGAGCCTTGTTTCCATGCACCTCCATTTTATGACTGCAAGGCTCGGAGAGGGGTCGACACTGGTGCACTGGTACCTCATGTGCAGCACTGTGAGGACATGAGCTGGGGTCTCAAACTTGTTAATGCTAACGATGGATTATAGCCAGTTGGGTAGTGTGCTTGTTGTGATCATACTTATCCATATTGTTTTTAAGTTGTACATCAAAATCTGCAATACATTTTCGTGTATCTTAATTTTTTGGTAATAATTCCCGTGATTCTTCAGTAGCAATAGTGGCACTGATTTAATTGGAATAAATTATTTTTTTAGAGCATTGTATCAGTAAATTTTGAATTAGAGTCGCTCAAAGTTTTATGCCCATTTTTATTATTTATTTATCTCTTTTCTGATTAAACTTTATTTTTTTTGCATGTGCAAGATTTTTTCTTAATGCTCAAGGGCGTTATATGTAGATATGGGTGTGATCAGAATTTGAACTAGAATCAATTTAATCAAAATTGGCTAAAACTAATCAACAAGGTTGATAAGAGTGGCAAAAGACTCTATGTATGCCTTAAACAAGGTTGATTGTTCATCCTTGTAAATGAAGAAAATCCCTGCTAAGAGCGCTTACTCCCATAATAGGCCTTTCCAGTACGAGCATGATTAAGTCTAACCTAAGGGTGAGTATTTGGTTCAAATTGAATCAAACCGAACCAAATTAAATTATGAAAACTAAATTACTTATTTTAGAAACCGAACCGAATCAAAATAGATGAAAAATCGAATCAAACCGAACTGTTTTATTTTGGTTTGGTTCGATTCAAACCGATCGATTTTTATTTTTAATTAACTTTTCAATTTAGACTTGATTTTTAAGTTATTTGGTCTAATTTTAACTTTAGTTTGAACCTAATAAATATTAATCAATGAAATTAAATAATATATATATATATAATTAAATATAATTCATAAATTTCCCCTGAAATTAAATCAATTCAAAAATTGATTTGATTCAATTTGATTCGATTTGAATATATAAATTACTATTCGGTTCGGTTCAGTTTAATCGATTTTTTTCTCTTTAAAACCGAACCAAACCAAAATAACAGAATTTTTTTTAAAATAAAACCGAACCGATTGAACCAAATTGAATCGATTCAGTTCGATTTTTTAGTTTGAACTGAAATCTGCTCAACCCTAGTCGGTTCTAGGCTAGGAGATGCCTGTGGTTTACTACCCAAAAAAAAAAAAATCGGCTAAAACTAAGTTTGATTAAAACTTTTTTAGCCCTAACTAAAATCATATCATATAATTCAATTTTGAATTAAAAATACAATTTTTACTTTTCAAAAAAATTAACTCAAATCTCCAACCCTCAAAATCAAAATTATCAGTCTGATTCTGACCAGAAACCAGACAATTCCCAGGCTTAGTTACAAGGGCTTTAAGTGTGTGTGTATATATATATATATATATATATATTCTTTTTTTTTTTTTGAATTAAAAATAAAATTTTCACTTTTCAAAAAAATTAACTCAAATCTCCAACCATCAAAATCAAAATTATCAGTCTGATCTGACCAGAAACCAGACCGTTCCCAGGCTTAGTTATAAGGGCTTTAAGTGTGTGTGTGTGTGTATATATATATATATATATATATTTGGTAAACAATATGAGTGCATGGTAAGTTGACATTGAAAAAAGAGGAAATTGATGAAGCATAGGGTTCAAAATTAGTACTGATCAAAGGATATGCGTATGACAAGGGCTTCACATAATTCTCTTAAATATATCATCATTATTGTAGATGAACATAGGGGAAAAAAAGAAACAGATCAAAACACTCGGATATTCATCTTGAATAATCTTGCTTAGTAGGGTATTCAAGCATCAAAATGTTGACGAACCTCACCTAGATTTCCGAAGTACAAAATGTCGATACCCATCTACAAGTAACTAGTTTTGAGCCCCTTGATCCAAATGCTGCATTCCATCAATTCTTCCTCCCTTCACATAAGATTATGTGATATCCATGACTGCACAAAAATTTAGAATTAGTCAACCAATTGTATGCAGCAGGAATCTAGAATTACAAAAAGTGGCTACCAAGGATTAAATGCCAAAAACTCATTACGTTGATTTAAATGGCGCACTGGTAGCTCCAACAGCCGTGCTGAAGGCAACTTCCTGGAATGGACCAGCCATCTTTCCACGTGGAAACCACCCAAGATCTCCACCCTTCTTCCCAGAAGGACATTCTGAGTATTCTGCTGCTAGCTGAGAAAAGAAATTGAAAAGATATTACATGATAGACACTCATGAAATACGAAATAATAAAACAATATGGTTATCATTTTGGCTCAGTCCACCAAAAAAATCAAACGGCAACTTGAAAATCCACATCAGAGGCTCAAAAATAAGGTTAACCTATTAATCTTATTTGAGAGTTTACCTTAAGGGTGAAAAAACTATTTACTCCTCAGATTAGGTTTAGTAGTAGGTTCATATTGTCTGAAAATCAAATTAATTAGTCACTGACATTTGATTTAGTGAACTATTTAGTCATTTCATCCACTTTTTCTTTAGTGAACAGATAAAATGGTAGTCAAATGTCTAAAATGCACCTGAAATTCTAAAAATATCTTCATTAACAAAGAAAATTATTTTTCAATAAAAAGAAACATTTTTTTAAAATTTTCCTCTTCTAATTTCTTTCAAAAAATTATTTCAAATAAAAACTGTTAATTGATGGTATTTTTAGAATTTCACATATATTTTAGACCTTTTAACTGATTTTTTAACGATTGACTAATGGAAAACTGGATGGAGGGGCCAAATGGTTTATTAAATCAACTGTCATAGGCCAATTAGTTTGATTTTCAAACAGTAGGGACCTATTAATTTATTATGACCCAATCTCAGGGAACAAATAGTTATTTACCCTTATTTTAATATGAAAGGATCCTTTAACCTCTTCCATTTTTCTTAACCTCTAAATTTGGAAGTTAAAGGATGTAAATAGAGCTTTTAAACATTTTTAAACCCATTAACCTAAAATTAACCTTCATTTACATTCTGTTCCTTTCTTTTACCTTCATTAGATTCCTTCTTCATCATCCTTAAAATTCCCATGCAATGCCTAGATTTAATGACATTAAACCACTGAAGATTCACACCTAGAACCAACCTTGAGGAAGATTCAGCTAGGTTTTTTAAGTGTAAAGCGTGAACATAGGTTGCTATTAGTTAAAGTTAAACTACCAACATGAACAAGAAGGTAGGCAGTGCAGCAGTGGCACATCATATTCATCAACACTCTGATCTGATAATTTCTATTTTGTACAATGATCTGATGCCGTTCATTTTATTTTGTACCCTTATATCATGTGGATCAATGAAACAAGGTACTATCATATTCATAAAAAATCAATTAAATTCCCTTACCCCTGATTTTCACTGGTTTTGAGCATTGAATACTGGTCCCTGTGATGCAAATTATAACTTTGAAATTTATCCTTATAAAGATTTTCAACTTTACTGAGAGCATTGAATTCTAAAATTATATAACCAGTAACCTAAACAAAAATATGATACATTATAAAAATAACACAAATAGGATTCTCTTCATTGATTATTTAATTTAATGTAAATATATGCACAATTGATAAATGTTCTGGTATGACAATTGGTTTTCTTGAATTCACATAATAAGAGACCCATAAGATTATTGTAAGTGTTTAGTAGTTGGGAAAAAAATATTAATCTGTTATCTTTAACAAAGTAGATCTTAAAGTGTCAAACAATTCTAAGATTGCAATCTAGTGGATTCACCTTTGCAAACTCTGCAGGTGGGACTTTGTCTCCATTGCTAAGCCAACCATCTTGCAGTTTCTTGTATGCTTCATTGATTTTACCTTGCTTCTCACATAAGATATGCCTTGCTAAAGCAAATAAAAACCAAAATAAATGCCTTGATAGTAAGGATTTCAAAACATGTAATACAAAGAAACGTTTCAGGAAAAGAGAGAGAGAGAGAGAAAGAAGTCAGGGTGGGGGTGAAAAACCTTTTACATATGTGCAGGTGCCAAGTCCATCTGATTTTCCAGCTTTCCCTTTACCCTTTGAAGCACTCTCATCACTTGCACCTCCTGCCTGCTTCCCTTTGCCCTTCCCTCCTGCATCCTTTGGTTTTGAGTCCTTCCCCATTGCTAGAATAACCTAATAAGACCTTATTATAAAACAGCATAAAGAAAGACTGAAATTTAAAAGTTCAAACCTCCTAGGACATAGAAAATTGTTTTCTAACAATGTATCTCTTATGTCACTCTTTTTTCATTTTTCTTTTTTTCCTTTTTCTCTTAAAAATAATCCTCTGAATTCTCACCATTCATATTTACATTTCACTCCTAAATTATAAAGCAATTTGGTAATTTCAGAATCCAACTTACTAAAGACCAAATACTTCCACGGCAATCAAATTTAATTTGATTTACAATAAGATTCAATGCAAGAGAGCAAAGAACCAATCCCAGATGTCATCCTATGCTACTTCCACTAAAAAGGTAGGCAACATATACAAGAAACACAGAACAAACAAGAACTTGGAAATATTCAACCACACATCACCAACATCAATTCTCTTCTATATTGGCAAAATCCCATTATACCAACATGCAAATTATATCCCACCATTAATCCGCTATTCAATATTCAAGAATCCAACCACACCCAGTTACAGAAACTACAATTTGAGAAGCCATTATTATTATTATTATTTTTTTCCGAAAGAGAAGCCATTGATTAGAGAAAGATAATTTGATTGGGCCCATTGCAAAATAAGGATTAAGAAATCTGAAGCGGTTGAGAGAAGAGATCCAAAAAAGGGTTAGGTAATTTACCTCAAGACTACGACCAAAAGGCTTCTGCAAGATAACCGAGAAACCAGCGGCAGCAGGCAGCAGCTACAAAAAGATCAACAAACTGCTGTAGCAACAGCAAGCCATTTCTTTGACATAATTACAAGTTTGCCCTTCAAGATTGTTTATGTGGGCTAAATAGGCTTAACTAATTTTGGGCTTTTCTTGGGCTTAAGTAATTGCCCTCCCGCTCTCGCCTTCTTAAGATTATTCTCCTGTAGTCCACTCCACGCTGACTAACTCTCCGGGGGGCCCCGATAGTAGCAAGAAAAGTTTCGCAATGGCTACAGGAGGATTAAGAGGAGCGGCGAGCTCTTCATTCTTATCACCGATCAAAGCCTACGCTGTGCCTCTCTTTCTCTTCGCCCTCGCTATTTTCTATCAGCTCGTTGTTCTTCCTCGCTCTTTTCCTCCTTCTCACTACGATGGTCAGTATTATGATCAATGATTATTCACACATATTATGATATTCTTTTATTAACCTTGAGTTTGTGCAGTTTTGGGCATTAAAAGTTATAGTTCCATTGAAGAAGTGAAAAATGCTTACGAGAAACTGTCTTCCAAGTGGTGAATCCTCTCTCTCATTTAATTTTAGCGTCAAATTCTTGATTTGCTTCTTTTGTTGGTACGTTTATTTATTGTGACTGCTGAAATTTGAAGAAAAAAAATTTTCTTTACAGGAATTCAGGCATCGAGGTTCCTACTGCTGCTAATTTTTTAGAGGTCAGTTAATTTGAATTCCTTGATCAAAGGCTCATCCTCATTTCATCATACTTCGTCATATGTTTTTTACTACTATAGTGTTAAGAAAATAAAATCCTATAGAAACGGTAGGCTCATTAGGCTACAGTGATCGCCAACGTATGTTCATTATATAGAATAGAAAAGGGCGATATTATAACTGAAGCAAGTGCTTTTTTCCTCTTTGATCTACTGAACATTGTGAGATGATTATTGCTATGTTATGTTTTATTGTTATGTGCAATGAATTGTTTTGATTATGTTGTATTGTGTCAGATTCAATATGCTTACGAGTTGTTGACGAATCCTTTGTGGAAAAGGGACTACGACATTTTTGGCATTGATGAGCAACTTGTGAGTACCTGACTCCTGGAATATTGCTTGCTACTAAAATACTTCTAGTTTGTTCCCAAATCCCCAACACTTTCCTCTGTCTCCCAGTTTATGCATTTTTTATTCGTGACCTGAAATTTGTTTGTCCTAGCTTGCTCTTGACAAGTTCAAAGAGCAATATGCTGGGGAAAGCTTTTCACGCATTGGACTTCCCTTACTAGAAGCTACATATTCTGGTTAGTAATGATCACATACCTAGGCCTTTCTTTCTTTTTTTTTTTTTTTTAAAAAAATTCCATTTATATATTTTTTTAAACCAAACATTTCTCAGCACACAAATTTTATTTTTTGAAAGCATTAAAGTAGTCTAATCAATAGATTATCTTACGTTGATATCAGATCCTGGAGATCATGCTCTTACTGTTGTTACATCTGAGAACTTCGGGTCTATGTTTACTAATTCTAAGACATGGCTCATTGAGGTATAATGATTATTCATGACTTTTCAATGCATTATTTAAATCAGAATATGCATTGTGTTAGGGCCTTTTTTTGTTCCCTTTTTCCAATAAAATACATTTATCAAAATATAGTTAATTTCATAAATCAAATTATTCACTAAAGTATCTTTTTGTCTACTTCACTTTAAAGTTTATGTTCTAAAAAAGTGGTATATTCTGATCATTGAAGATCTCTGTGAAACCCTTTTTTTTTTTTTTCAATTCTGTAATTACTAGTTGGGATTTAAAGGTTGGTCAGTATAATTGGGGTGAAATATAGCAACATGCATTGAGATCAGTATAATTTTAACTCAACTCAACTCAACTCAACTAAGCCTTTATCCTAAAAATTTATTGGGGTCGGTTATATGGATTCTCTTTCTCCACTCTAAACGATTTTGAGTTAAATTTTCGGAAATCTGTAATGCCAGTATAACATTAACATTTAACAATAAAATGTGAAATTGTAGGGCAACTTCTCAAATGGTAGAATAGATGATATTGTTTCACTTTAAAGTCTATGTTCAAAAAAAGTGGTATATTCTGATCATTGAAGATCTCTATGAAACTTTTTTTTTTTTTTCAATTCTGTAATTACTAATTGGGATTTAGAGGTTGGTCAATATAATTGGGGTCAAATATAGCAATATGCATTGAGACCAGTATAACATTAACATTGAGCATAAAATGTGGAATTGTAGGGCAACTTCTTAAATGGTAGAATAGATGATCATTAATAACTTAAGAGTTGAAGTGCTGTACACTGTGCATGCACATGCATGCGTGTTTGTTCTTGACAGAGAGGAATTGCCTTCTTCCATGCATTGTGACAGTTGGCATTTGTATTTGCACTTTTGGTTGAGAAATCAAAATTGAATGGATAAATCTAATAAGTTTCGGCTTTGTTCCTCTTCTTTTTTCCCCTTCCTTTTATAGAAAGGCTTTTTTTTAGCTCTCCTATATGTTACCGCATGTATATGAAGTTTATGAAAGGTGTATCAATCATGAAATAATACAATCTTATGTTATATATGTGTAGTCGAGAACTAATTCTGTTTGTTGTTAGCTGACTTCAAGTTGAAATTTGGTTGCAGATATATTCAGATGGGAGCAGCCGCAGTGCTCAATTCTTTAATTCTTGGAAAGAAATCAGTATGTTATAATCATCAAAATTTTGTAGTCAAAGTTTTTGAAAGTTCTCTGTTGGAAAGTTATCTTTTCTACTTCTGCTTTGAAATTTTGCTTATCTATTTATAGTTTCCATATAAAAATATATTCACTGGAAATGTAAATAAATTTTACCTTACCTTTTTTTTTTTTCAAAAATGTCATTCATTATTTTTTGCACTCTATCTAGAGTCTAGACCTGTAAAAGGTTCTGCTTGCATTGATTCTCCATCTTTAATAACATGCAATGTGGTTAACTCTTTGAGATTTCATTTTCTACTGTCTGTACATTCAGCTTCTTTATTGGAAGGGGTTGCAAACACTGGTATGGTGGAACTTGGCGATGTGCAACTTACAACGTCCCTTGCTGAGAGAAAACCAACAGGGCATTTCTTCTTTAGGAATGGTAAGTGCTTATTTTTAGTCATATTTTATTCAAAGGAAAGTTTTTTATGTTAATTCTAAAAGTATTATTTAGTATTTGATATGTCAATGGAACAGCACTCACGTGTAGCTTCCAGTATTGCAATTTCAATGGGAGGGTTGGCTGTCTTGCGGTAGTGAATGCTTGAACCTAATGCTTGCCATTACTGTGCTACAAGCACCTTGTAGCGTGAACTTAGTGTGATTATAGGATTGATGGAATGAGAATAAGCTGAACTGTCAAAAGGCATTCATGCATTTTAAGAGTCAATTTTTTTTTCCCCTTCAAGCTCTCTAGTCACTTTGTTGAGGCTCATTATTCTAATTTATGTTATGTACTGCTTTTGTTTCTAGACATTTTTAATTGATGCTTTGAAGTATGCTTCTCATAGATTTGAACCTTTTTTGTCCAGTATCTTCAGTTATAGGCTCTAGAGCCTACTGCAGCACTTGTTTCTTGTTTTTAACTTGATAGAAATGATTACAGGGCTTCCTTCACTAGTGGCTTTTCCACCGGGGTGTAGAACTTCAGATTGTCTTATTAGGTGAGTAAGAGTTGGCAGTTGGAGACACAATTAAAAAAAAAATGTTCAGTAAAATAGAAGCTTTTTATTTTTGTTCTATATTTGAGGAGCTGGGCTGGAAAGTGGAAAGTGAAATCGCAAATTTTAATATATTGTGGAAGCTTTACACAAAGCTTTTTGACATTAATAATATGATGTATCCAAAATCTTTTGTGAGTATCATGTGCAACCCTCCTCTTATGTTTTTGCTTACTGGATATTAGTGGAATGGCACTAAATTTTTTCTTCTGAATTAGGTATGAGGGAGATCTCTCGATCGATGCTGTTACTGATTGGACTGCAACTGTCATACTTGGTTTACCTCGCATTTTGTATTATTCCAAGGAGTCACTGGTAAATTGTAGCCATTCTCTAAAATTCATATTCTTGTTTTGAAAATAAAATAAAATAAAATAAAATCTTTGTTCTTTTTTACTTTAGATATTAGGGACACAATTAAATGGACCACGCGTGAAAGCCTGTGTGAAGAAAACACGATAAATGGACCACCTTCAACATTTCACAATAATTCTTTTTTTAGCCTATCAGTTTTACTTTTCTCCTAATAAGGCAATGTATCTGTATGGAACATAAAGAATTATAAGAATGTGGATATTCTTAATGTATTTGATTTCTTTTGGCCTGTCTTATGAGTGATGATGCAAAAGCATTTTGTTTCTTTTCTGGTGCTTTGCCTCCTCTCCTTAATTTGCTGCCAAGTGTTCCATGTAGCTTGCTAGCCATGTAGTATCTCATTTCTTAAAATTTTCTTCAAGTGTTGAAAATTGGTAGGCATAGAAAGAACAAGTTGGAAGTGCACCCAGTGTGTTAATCACGCTTGGCAGAATTGGTGTTACTTTTGAGACATGACAATTTAAATCTTTGAGATTATTAAAAGTGAGAGGATGTGAAACGAGTTTGGAAACTGCAGTAATCTTTAATTCAATCTCAGGGAATAATCTGTGGGTTAAAAAAATGGAAAAAGAAAAGCAGAAAGAAAAATCCGTGGAAAAATCATCTTAGACTAAATCTAACAATATATGTTGGAGCCAGACCAGTGGTAGGTAAAATTAATATCAGATCCTTGTAAGTACAAGTTGATTTCAGTGTCATGAATTAGAAAGACTGATTACCATACATCTGCAGATTGTGCGGTGTAATTTTATGAGATAATCCGCCTGAAACCTTCACGCTAGCTAAATTTTCTGTTCATGGATAACTAAAGCCATGTGTATGCATATGCCTAAATTGTTTTTGGTGTATCTTATGATCTTAAATAAGAAGTATAATTAATTTTCTCTTTTGCATATCTACTGACTTTCTTTTTGTTATTTTGTCTACCTACCGTTGGAATGACATGAAACTATATTTTGATATCAGGGGAAGAATTTTCTGGCAAAATGTGGTCCACACAAGGTAGTTCTTCCTCACTTGCCCCTCCGTTTTTCTTTGAGACAATAAATGCATATGAATTCCAATATTTTGACTACTGCAACAAATGCTTATGTGAAAAGACTTAATCATTGTGTTATGGTACTCTCATTCTGGGCTGCCTTTACTTTATAGGGCCTGATGGCACTGGGTTTCTGGGTTGTGGTTTGCCACCAGCCTTTACTTCCCAATTTTTTCCTTCTGAAAAGAGTTGAAAAAATAAAAATGAATATGAATCTGTTAGTGGTCAGTCTGGCATACATTTGAGATTTAGTAGCCTTTCTTTGATTTGCATGTGGTTTGGTGACAATAACCTATAATAATATTAATACCAGGCTTTGCTTCCAACTTACAGGTAAAAGTCATTTTCTTCTCAAAAACAGGAGTGCGTGCTACTCCATTTGTACGTCAAACTGCAAAAAATTATTGGGCTTATGCCTGTTTTGCATTTGTGCTATGGCGAGAGGAGGATTTCTCCTTGTGGTGGAATACGTAAGTGGATGTGCTTTCTCCTTCACTAAATTGTACGCTGGATATTGTTTCATAAGGAGCCTATTATTGTGTTCTTTAGCCTGTTGTACTGATTCCTTTTTGGGCAGATACCACCAATACATCTTTTATTTTCTTAAATTGGGAAAACTATTTAACATTTTACTTCTTATTGTGTAACAAACACCATGGCAGACCTTAATTTTTAACTTGCAGTTCTTTTGAGGTGTATGATACTCCCTTCATTTGGCATGATTGGTGCAGAGTTCACCTCTTAATCATTGATGCATTATTCAACTGTTTGAAATGGGATTGTGTTGGATAACAATTATTTCTATAAAAATGATAATCCTAGTAGGTTCAACTTTTTGGTTAGAGGGAACCTAGGAGTTTGGGAGAGGGAGATGATCTAGAAGATGGTAATAGCCCTTTATGAGTCTGGAGTGCACATGCAAGAGGAGGATAAGGGTATCAAAACTCTTGGTTCTGGATTTAACTTTAATTCAATGCCCTTAGGGAGCCTCGGATCAGTATTGATAAGTTGCTTAGTTAGGTTGGCCAAAATCTACGGGTTTGGTTTTTCCCGGTATAGAAATAAAAGAAACAGGAGCTACTCAAGATTAGGATTTCTTTTTGATCTAGTCAATTTACCATTCAAGAAAACTATAGGAGGGTGAGGTTGATTTCAATGTCACAACAAATTAAATGGATGTTGATGAAGAAATGGAGTTTATGTGGAATCTTATAACAATTTTTTTTTTTGGTCAGATGTCATAGAAGTAAAAACAAGTTTCTTATCCATAGAGATCTATTTCAGGAATAGAAGTGCCTTCAAAATTCTTTCTCAATTATTGGAAAGCCTTGTGGGGAAGAATTTTGATGAAGGGAAAATGCGTTGCAACTTCCTTATGCAAAAGGAGTGTTATTCACTTGCTTCATCATTGTGATTGGATGACACTTTTTAATGCTTGCAAACCAGTTTTATATTTAGAATATGGAGATGGAATTTGATGCATCGACTGTGGAAAGGTTTATACTGTAAAGTTTGTAGAAGTAAAGGATGCCATTCCCATGGCTATTTTGTGTTTGCCTTGTAGTGAGAAGAATCTGAGGGCTTTTGAAACAGGGAAACCTGTGGAGAAGTGGAAAGAAAAATGGCTGCAGACTCTTCAGTTTTGAGCAGCAGGAAATTTCGTCTGATTATTTTTATTTTTATTTTATTTTTGTTTTTGTGTATGTGTAGAGACTGTTATGCTCTGTACTCCTAGCATGCACTGGAGATACTTTCTTTGCTTTCTTTTTTACCCCTATTCTTGCTTCTACTAATAAAAGAAATGAATTATAGGTTTGAGGTGGAATCTGCCCCTGCTATTGTATTCCTGAAAGATCCAGGTGTTAAACCTGTCATTTTCCATGGTATGTATTTCTTTATATTTTCATGTTTGCTTTTGGTACCTATAAAACTTTGTTATATAATTTCTTTGAATGAAGCGGGCTTACCTTTGTGTATTATTGTGCAGGATCATTCAACACTTCATGGTTTGCAGATGTCATGGAAAAAAATAAACAGCAAGGTATTCGCAAGTAGTTGTTGGTTAATTTAATTAACTGGTATCACTCATATTTAGTGAAATGACACCTTAATGTTGTAAATAGTCTTTTGCAGAGAAGTTGATAACTCGCACATATGATGTTGCTAGATTTACTAAATACTTTTCTTTTGGGGTCTCATTGATCAGCCACTTACCAGAAAGTTTTGTTGGCTTTGCTACTGTGTTACCAATTCTTCTTCTAGAATTCTTACTTTGCCATTTGAATTGTTCATGTTCTATATACCGGGATGAATTAAATCCAGTTGATGTTACTGCTCTCGATGCTACTATTATTAACTTAGAACTTATATTAAGCACAATAGTTGATTGTGTTTGCCAAAATTTTCATTAATAGCTGAAGCTCTGTTAAGAAAGAATAATGATCTAATATCAAGTGATAGAACCATGACATATCAAGGTTAGAAATAATATTTGCAATTCATTTAACAAAATGTTTTAGTTATATGTCTGTGTGTGTGTGTGTGTGTGTGTGTGCATTAGAAACGAATGTTAAAGAATTCAAAAACTTGAAATTTTTGGTAATTAGCCAATATTGTATTTGTTGTAATGAAATCAGTACTCAACAGTACCAAATTAAACAATTCAAGGATCCAATAAGATATGTCTTTAATTGAAGGGCTTAATAGCAAAATCTCAAAAAAAGTGAAGGGCTTTGTAATGATTTTGCTAAATAAAATTACACCAATTTTTGACTTTTCATAAAATTCTGAAACTCTCATATTAATCATACAGGGCTATTACACAAGACTACTACACAATCTTATAATAATCTGACTCTTGTAATTAATTTCATGTGTTGCATTTTCAGAACTTCCACAGTTAAGGAGTGTTAATTCAATGGAGCTTGGTTGTGATGCCCGAGGCTATTCTCGTAATGGAGTCAATACCATATCATGGTATTGTGTTATTCTAGCAGGAAGACTGGGCTCAGAACTCAACAAGATGCGTGAAGTAAGTACTTTTTATCCAGATTATCTTTTATCAGTTAAGCCATACTTCATGGAGGCCAAGATTGAATTTGCTGTTTTTATTCAGGAGAATTTACCAAATGCACGCACCTTCAATCTTTATCTCCACGTGTTATGTTTGTTACTGATAATTAAACTTGTGCAACTATCTGAATTACTTGTAGATCTGGTACCCATTTTTTCCTCACCCATTTACTGAAGTGTATTTATTTTTACATGGAAAAACTGTCATGTTCATTGTTGGAAATAGTTTTTATGATAATACATCTTTTATTTTATTAACATTTTTTGTAGGAGCATGGTGCTGTCTTGAATACTTGTATTGTGCTGTGTGATAGCTTGTGTTACGCAGTCCAATGTCCATGTATCTGTGGTATCTAATAGAGTGAATAACATGAGTTCATAGACCATGCGCAGGGTACAAGAACTATTATCAAATGATGGAGAGTTGAGTGATGTTGATAAAGATCAATCTTTACTGTTGTCAACTGCACTGAAAAACAGGCGATTGACATTTGCTTGGCTTGATGGAGAAGCTCAACAAGTGAGTTCTGTTACTTATTTTTGGTTATGCTGTTAATTTACACTAAGCTCTGTTGAATACACATAATAAGAGCTGGTCACTAATATCATGAAGATTATGCATGTCATGACATTAGTTATGGTGTATTAGATTGGACTGGCATTTAATTGTGTACCTAAATGTCATGAATTGGCCACGACTACAACTAAGGCTTGGCCTCAATGATTAAAAATCATCATGCATAACTAAATTGGCAAGGGGATGGACTTGTGATCTCTATGAACTCTATGCCCTGTTATCTTATGAAGCGAGATATGTTGTGGAATGTTTCACTTGTAAATTGCTAAAATTCTTTATTGCAATAACCAGTATCACATTTATCAAATTCACAGTCCATTTCCCCCTTTACAAATCAGTTGCAAAAACAATAAGGATAGCTATGAACCTTTGCAATATGCTCTCAGTAGCTATGAACCATCTCCATCATTTTGGCCCAAATCCATTAACACTATTTATTTTCATCCAGAAATATTGTTTCTTCTACCTTCATTCAGAAACCAGCTATGATACCTGTGGACCAAGGAGGGATCTGACTGATGTACCTAGGTTATTTATTGTACGTTACAAAAGGAATGCTACTCAAGATAATGTCAGGATTAGGAAAAATGTATTTGAATACGAGGAAGCAGATCCTGCATCACAGCTTGTGGCAAGGTACAATGGTTCAGATAAAATTCCACAGGTACAAAGACTTCATAGTAATTTTTTTTGTACATTAGTTTAAAATTCACTAATTGATCTATAGCATCATTTTTGTCATGTCCATTTTATTGAGTTGAATCTCAAAGGGAAGGAAACTATGATTTATGCTTGTTCTTTTCTCATTGTGTTTCTTTGTTTTTTAATTTTGGCACAGATCATTCAATGGATCTCGGGAACAATTAGGGATGGCGAAACCAGGGACCTCCCCTTCTTTGTAAGCTTCAAAACTTTCCTATTAGCAACTCTGAAAATAAGCCTAACTATGTCAAAGTGTTGATTTCCCATCTGAAGTGGGGTGTAAAGTGCTGGTAACCTTAACTAGTAAAGTTTTTTGTGCACCATGAGACATTGGAATGTGTCCTTCCATTAGGGACACAGATTTTATAAGAGACTGGGTTAACATCTGGTTGTATGGTCTAAGCTGTTGGACCTGTGTTTGCATTAATAATGTTGAACCAATACCTTAAAATGGTGCGCTTGTGTCATAACATTTTAAATTATCCAAGATGTAATTAGAATAATCTTATTTTCAAAATTTGGATACGGATAAGATAATGTGTATCATGGTGGGACCTTAAGAACCATCTGATAATAGATATAAGGTGGAAGTGGTCCTACACAGTGTTATGGTTAATACTTTGATGTGAAATATTTCTTGGAGTATATAGATACGTTTCTTAATGAGTGTTCTCTAACATTTATTTGTTCCCAATGCAGAAAACAAAAACTCCTGACCTTGTTCCTGAAGACACAGATCCTATCTGGTCAAAAGGTGTCCAAAGCATTCTATCCAGAAGTGTGGGAATCAAGCACATTCTCCTTAAAGTAATAGGCAAAACTTATGATCACATGGGAGATCCAAGGATTGGCCCAATATTACTTTTGGCAGCATTAATGTCTTTTGGTACTATGTGGCTGATGAGAAATCAACAAACTCGTCAGAGTCAATTAAGTCAACCAAGTCAATCAAATGTGAAGGTAAGTGAGCCATCTATAGGTGTGCATTTTTTTTCATGGTGTGCAACCACTATACATATCAGGAATTTAGGGTTTTATGAAAGCTCTTGCTATGTTAGTACATTTGTCTACGGAGTTTGCAAATAACATCTTTGTAAAGCAATGATCCTTAGCAAGGTGAAAGTCATCCTACTTCATGCTAGCAGAAGTCATCATTATCTGCATAGTTCGTTCTTCACGCTTGCAAAAGTCGTCATTATCTGCATAATTCTAATTGTTTCCGATATTTTAGATCAACTTTACAGATGCTGTTATATCTTTTATCTCTCTTTGTCATGCATTAGCTGCATGTTTAGATGCTTCAGCTTTTCATACGCATCTAATTGTTAATTGTATGTGCTTTGCCTTCAATTTTTAGTTCCTACATCTGATTCTCTGCATCCTTGTTTGTAAAGTACTTTCAAGGTAATTCTAGTGACCTGTCTTCTTACAGGATGAAATTATGCAAAAACGTAGAGAGAGGAGAAGGAATGCATCCAATGGGGATATGCCTCCTTCCATAACAGATATGGAACCAAAAGATGCTTACCAGATGCCGATGTCAGATTCAGATTCTGATTAGTCGGTGCTGGATTGATTTTGCGAAATCAGGTAGTTCTGAAGCTTGAATTGGCGACAAATAGCCGTTATAAAAATTGAAAAATTGATATTGTTAGCAATGAAGCTAGGTTGAATAGTTTAAATAGGTGTTTTTTCCTTCCCTTTTTTTTTTTAGAGAGCACAAACAAGACAAAAACAGCAAGCTGAATAGGATTGATTATTCCTCACTGCTGAAGTGAACTTTGTCAATGATATCATCACCAAGAATTACTGATGATACCATTGTTGTTGATTTCATTGATGGAAATTTAAGAATCTCACACACACACACACATATATATATATATATATATATATATATATTGAAGACTTTTATTATCCAGCACCTTTTTTTTTTTTTAACCGAAAAGGAAGTATGCCAAAGGAACAAACACTCTAGGCTTAGAGCTCACAAGTGAATAGGGGTGAGCATTCGGTTTAAATCGAACCGAACTGAATTGAATCATGAAAATTAAATTATATATTTTAAAAATTGAATCGAATCGAAATGGATAAAAAATTGAATCAAATCGAATCGCTCTATTTCAGTTCGATTCAATTTAAATCGATCGGTTTTTTATTAATTTTTTTAATTTAGACTTGATTTTTAAGTTATTTGATCTAATTGTGATTTTAATTTGAACTTAATAATCATTAATCAATGAAATTAAATAATTTAAATATATAAAATTATATATAATTCATAAATTTTTTATAAAAATAAATTAATTTAAAATTTGATTCGATTTGATTTGGTTCATTTTGAATATATAAAATTATTATTTGATTGGATTTGGTTTAATTAATTTTTTTCTTTTAAAATCCAATCGAATAGAAATAATTAAAATTTTTATAATATAAAATTAAATCAAATTGAATTATTTTAAAAATTAAATTAAATTATCGAATTAAAGTGATTTGATTTGATTTATTTGGTTTGAATCATTAGCACTCTTAAAACCCTACCTAACTCAGGCCCAGAAAAATAGAAGGCCCATGGCCTCAACATACATAGCAATCCTAGACCTAAAAACCATCTGAAGGATCTGACCCAAGACCTGGAAGACCCAGCAACAACGCCAACGGGTACACGTGAGACCTCTAGCTACCAACCAGGCCGCAAATCATTCATCAAAGCACAAACGCTGGGAATCTACACAAAACAGATCCAGCCTTGAAGAACAGATCCCAAATGGAGAAACATATGCATGTAAGCTTGGTAGCAGCCACTCCAGCCAGGAGAGCTAGGAGCCATGAAGAAGCGGGACGAATTCGGGAATGGGCGTGGAAGAGCTTGGCATTTTAGTCTCCTATAGCCCGAACGGAAGATAGAGAACACCTCCACATCCTTGAGAGTGTCAGCCAAACGGGATAACCCTAAGAGAGAACCACAACAACTACAACATGCAGATCTTCTCAAACTCCCTCACTTGATAAGCGCCATCTACATAAACACTGAAAACAATCCACACCTAGATCTGGGAGAAGGAGAGGGAGGAAACCTCCCTACGACTGGTAAAGAGGCTTCCCCAACCCTTCGTGGTTGGGGATGACCACCGGTCACGCTAGACGAAAGTGGACTGAGAAACAGAGATGGGTTTTCCTTGTTAAGTTGCTCGGTAGTGCGCAAAGGTACAACTTTTGTTGCAATTATAGTAAAAATTTTCTTTTCCTGTGTACATTTATCCAATGTTTCAGGTACTGTCTTATATATTATGGGATTGGATATGGCCTAGAGAACTTGCAGCCCGATTGGTTTTGATCAACCGTTAACTTGGGTTGTCCCATTTTTCATGAGGCCAGCTTGAATATAATTTAAACTTTAAGCTCAAACTCATTTTGATGAGTCCCACTCCAAAATAGATTCAGTATGCCCAGAGTCCGAATTCTGTTTAGAGACAAATGAACTGAAAAATCTGTGAGAAACCCATTGAAAAAATTGTAATCGTAATTTGGGTCTGCTAGCTGGAGTTGTACTGCTTCTAAAACATTATCATTATTGTACACATTGTCTTTTTGAATGAAAAAAATAAATTAAAATAGCATTTTTGCTCATGGCCTGCAATTGCAAATATGGAAGTTTAGTATCACTCAGAGCATGTGACTTGTCTAATCCATGTTGCCTTTGCTGCAGGAAACATCAAAACGATATTAGATTTTAACCCTCAAGTAAAGGATGGCGATTACACCAGTGGTATTTTAAATGGTGAAACATTTCTTGCATGCTAAGAATTGAATTAAAAGTTTAAATTCTTACGTTTGCCTTCCATCTGAATTAGAAGACACTAAAGCCTTGTGAATAAGTATGAGAGAGAGAGAGCTAGTTAAGAGAATTTCAAGAAATTGATCTCTGAAATTGGACTAGAAATAAGATACTTAACTAGGTGGTGACAAGCACAGTCTTGACTAACAAAACTTGATTTCGATGTAGGAAGAAAGTAATCAATCAAAAAGTGTGCTCCCTACATCAATTATTGCAATCCGTAATTAACCAATCAAAATCCTCATTCCAATAATTCATATTCACTTCCAGTGCTCCACCATTGCTTTCCTCCTCACCATAGAAATTATCTTTGGTGGTGGAGTACTCATTAGGTCTGCAACCGAAAGGCATATTTGTGAATTTTTCAATGAAGTCAGTAGCGGGTTCCATAGATGTGGCAACTTGGGAATCACATGCCTTGCTCTTGGTCACATCATTGGTAATAGTTGCCCCATCTTGATCACCTCCATAATTTCCTAAAAGCTCTTCTAATTCATTGGTTGTGTACATAGGAGATTCTGGGGTGGCGGTGGTCTCCAACTCCATTGCTTGATGAAGAACTGCGAATGCTTCGTTAACTTGATCTTCACCCATGCTTAAATTTCCTGTAAGTTCAGATGATTCGCATGCAGAAGATGAAGTTGGCATGCTCTCCAAAAGGTCTGATATAGAAATGGGAGACTCAATGTTATTGTAAGTACCACCAGTAGTACTAGTATCAGAAACACTCCTACTTGCCATTGATTGCTTTGATGGAACGCTAAGCCTATTCTTAAGCAAGTCGAGACTCTTTGATGGTGCTAGTTTAGTAGCCATTTTATTTAATATCCGACTTGAACGTGAAATAGGCCTAGATGGTATCATTTCAACATCACTATCATCACCATTGTCGCCACCTCCTCCGCCGCTGCTGCCACTATAAGTAATGGTATCTTTAGTTGAGTTAAGCAAAACTGCCTTGATTGCATCAAGGCAAGTTGGAGGTGTTGAGACTGTGGTGGTCATTTCTTTACGCTGCATTTGAGCAAACTTTGCAGATACTTGGTTGATCAACTTAGCTGAAGTTGAGATAGACCTTTGGATTGGCCTGATTTCAGAGTCACTTCTTTCCTCAACCATGTTGCAGGGATTATCCATGGATGATGAGGTAATCAGCCTATGAGTCACAGGATCAATGCCCCTATCAACTAGTCGTTTCTTGAGATGTGTGTTCCAATAATTCTTGATCTCATTGTCCGTTCTTTTTGGCAAATGCCTCGCAATTGCAGACCACCTAAACAAAAATAACAAAAAAATCAAATTACTTGGCGTCACAGCAAATCTTTTCCCACATATTTCAAGTACCAATGTTAAAAGCAGAAGACCTTGCGTCTTTTTGTCCAATGTGGACGTAAGCTCTTACCATTATATTAAATGAGACTTACATTTATTTATTGATATTACCATAAAATATTATCATGCGTCAATTTTCATGCAATTTATTTTTTTAGTCTAATTAAAGGCAAATCATCCGCGTCAGAACTAAAAAAATTGAAAAAATATTTATATATATGCGATCTAAAATCAGAATTTCGATCATGATCAATAAAATAGAGAATAACTCATTTGTCAATCAAGATAAACCTCAGGATTTTAGACTTGCATTTATGATCAACCATTAAAAAATTCGCACCAGATATCTAATGGAAGAGGAACACTATGCCCATGTGGGTGTGAAACCAGACTACGAAATATGCTTTTAAGAAACCAAGTATTCTTTATTTTATATATATATATGTATATTCTAGCGTTAATTAACTTATTGGATTTAATTATAATTTGCACATTACTTGCACAAAATGAGATTATGGAGAATTTAAAGAAAGAAAACTATACCAGGGTTCAAATTGAAATTTTAAAATTCTACTTAGAAATTGGATTATGATAAGTAATCCTACGCTATGAGGGTTCTAACAGGAATTAACCTTTTTTACCTGTTGCCTAGAGTAGCATGAAGTCGAATGATCATTTTCTCCTCCTCCGTACTGAACTCTCCCCTTTTAATATCAGGTCTAAGATAATTAGCCCATCTCAATCTGCAGCTCTTCCCACATCGCTGGAGACCTATTATTGCACATCATCAAGAAATCAACTCAAGAAATTAGAAAGCA
Source organism: Hevea brasiliensis (assembly GCF_030052815.1). NCBI lineage: Eukaryota > Viridiplantae > Streptophyta > Magnoliopsida > Malpighiales > Euphorbiaceae > Hevea > Hevea brasiliensis. Next base: position 10,647,849 of record NC_079509.1, on the reverse strand, counting down.
GTCACTTTTGAGATCTCACATTGTGAGTTCCACATCCCTGAAGAATTCTGCCTCCGCAGGTCAAATTACATTTCCCAGAAGATATATATCTATAAACAATTCTAGAATAACGATTAATGATGAGTAAAGAATCTAACCAGCTTTCTGAGGCATGGTACGCCACCCTCCTCCGCCGTGTTCTTGAATATAAGCGATGAGTTTCTGGTCTTCATCAGCTGTCCATGCACCTCTCTTTAACCCAGCTTCGTTGCAGCATGGAGTTCTTCCCATACTTGTAAGGGTGGAATTTGAAACAAAATCTGAACAGTGGTGCTGATATTGGTCACAGCGAAACCTGAAGAAGACGATTTTTGAATCAACAATTCTTATTCGAGCAGAAGACGAATCCCGTTTACATTGACAGAGATATGATGATTTCGCTCATTTCATTACTGAAAGAGACACCAAACTGCATATAAATATTCCAAGGAGATGAGGTCACATCAATCACCACCTTCCCGGTGTCCTCTTCTTCTTTATTTTTTATTTTTTTATTATTTTTCTCTTTTAATCACCATCATCTCCCTTTTCTTTACACTAACATAAGGAAATCTTCTGGGTATATATTATATTCATATAGTTTCAAAAGACCTCAATTATTGATTTTGGCACATTAACTTAATTATAACTTCATATATAAAGCTCATTAATTTCTTTTTTTTTCGCCGTAATCATTAAGTGTAAGCTTTAATTTTCTGCCTGTTTGTCTTAATTATGAATAAGCTAATCAATTGTATTCAAAATCTTATTTCATGGTTCATGAACATTATATTAATAAATAAAATTAGTGAATGAGTTAACTAGAGTTTGTACGCATTGGAATGACTTTGAGAGTAAAGATTTTGGACTAAGCAAAAGTAAGACAAAATATATTATTTATTGCGAATTTAACTCTCGTATAAAAAATGGAAGTGAGATTCAATTGGATGAAATTCTAGTGACAAAAATCAACTAATTCAATTATTTAATTATTATTATTATCTAGAAATGAAATTAGGGGCAGATGTACTCTAGGAAAAAAGTCAATTGGCCCTCTTTTTTCTTAAATTAGTCTTATATATTTATATATTTATTAAAATTGACCTTTCAAAAATTTAAGTATTAAACTTTCTTTTTTAATGTAGAATGTATTTTATTAATAAGAAATCAATTGATCCTTATATATTAAATAATTTATTACGTGCTCGTGATATATGTGCACATTCACTCATAAAAATGTGAGTTTCATTTTTCTAAACTTAAGAATTAGCTGTTTTCATATGAGTATTCAGTGCACTAAATTTTAGTACAATGAATATATTATATAATTTTTCTATATATTAATCTCAGAAAAAAAATTTTCTAGATATCATTGAACAAAATAATTTATAAAAATGTAATTCATAGAATTAAAGCATGATAAATAAATTGGAGGAGTGCAACGATGTATTATGTCACGACCCAACCTATGGGCCGGACCGGCACTAGGACCTGGGCCAGCTTAAAGCCCCCGAGGCCCGTAGTAAGCCTAACTATTCCTCAAATCCATAACCAGACCCACAATTTAGGCCCAATATGCATATAAAATAATTTAAATCAAGCTGTTATAATTTCATTTCGGGCCAACTTAGCCTGTAAATTTTGAAACTAAAATCGGGAGCCAGCTCAACCCTGTTACCTCATTTACAAACTGTTTAAATACCATACAAATCTTCATTTATTAATCTTAAAAATTTAAGTTCACACAACCTCTACCAAGGCCCACACTATTTCTAACACATGCGGAGTTCTAGATTTTTAATTTAGAAAAGATAGTAAAACAATTAAATAATTGACGTTAAACCTGCAAGGAATAAAACAGGTTGCTCTGTAAAATAACTCCTCCTGCTTTGAAAAATATTGAAGCAGAGTGAGCGTTCGACTCGAGAGAGTAAAATATCAATTTTAACCATAATCTCTATAACTATCTAGTACTAATGCAACTGTGGAGTGAAATGCAACAAAGAACAACATTTTCACATCATAACATCAAAAGGTAATTTGGAGCACTCACACACCTGTAGTATCAATCATAACATATGGGTGATCCCCTATCTGACTCTCTTAAATCCAACTTGGTGCCGGTAATTACTCAAGCTCGAACTTCCACTTAATAACCAAATCGAGGGTCCCAGCGAATTACTCAAGCCGTGACTACCCCTCGAAGGATCGGGTCCCAGCGAATTACTCAAGCCATGACTACCCCGTCCTATCCATAGTCCACACCACATCACACGCACGCACACTACTCCAAATTACCACAACAACATCCATGGCACATCAACAGTTATGAATGCAACATAAATCGTGCCTAGAGTTTAACTACATAAATATATGCATATAAGTGATGCATGGGCATGCTTGAACATATAATAATATCGAAATTACAATTAAAATTAATATTCTACTCACAGTACACCGATGACTATTGTGGCTGCTGGATGCAGAAAAACAGCTGATCTCGATCACCTAATAATTAAATTATAAATTTATTAGTACTAAGTTAGAATAAAACTCTAAAGAGACAATAGACAGCCTAATTCATGCCGGAAATTCGGCAGAGTTTCCCCTATACCTGGGACCTACCCAACCTGCAAAAAGGCTTAAACAACACTTCTAATTTCTCAATTCCCACAATCACATCTCATCAATATCACATGGCCCCTCCTGAGCCCTCCAAATCAGACAATACTCAAAATCTTAAAAATTACGTTTTAGTCCTTATAATTGATATTTTTGCAAAAATCCACTCAAACAAGCTCCAAAAATTCTAAAATTTCGCCCCGCGGTCCCTAATAATATTATATGACTATTGCAAAAGGAATTATAATTTTTCGATAATCCACGAATATTTTATGAATTTTATTCTAAATCGATATTAGCCGAAAATGAGCAACTTGGAGTTCGGGTTTACCTATGCCAATTCTGACACCTGGAACGCGTCCAGAACGTCTGAAAATGCTAGGATTGACTGTAATATTGACCACGTTCTGAGATTGGCCGTCGGGCAGCCGGATCTGGCTGAAAATGCAGTCCTGACGCCGGTGAGCTATCCTCGATCCAATCGCACCTAAATTAAGTCCAAATTTTGTTAATAATTATCATAAAATTATTTTTAAATTTTAGAAATCGAAAAAGTTCAAAAATCTCACCAAGCGATCTGGACCGTCCGATTATCGCCTTTTTCAAACAGTGTCCGATCGGAGCGGGACCAGTCCTATCTCGAAGATCTCGTCGTCCTGAGTCCATCGGTGGCCTCGGATTTCCGATCCGACGGTCGGATCGCCGGAAAAGTGGCCGGAAAGCCACTGCCATCATTTTCTCTCTCCTCTTTCTCTCTCTTCGTTTCTTGCCGGAAAACTCCATTAAAACCGGTGAGTCTTGGTCGGAAGAGGGACCCAGTGCTGCCAGACGCTTGCTGCCGGCGTCCCGTGCCTTCCCGTCGTCGGAGATGGCCGGAAACGGCCTTGGGTGATCTCGCCGTCGCGCTCTCTCTCTCTTCTATTCTCGTCGCCGCCGCCATCTTCCGTCGCCGTTCCTTGTCCCTGGTGGTCGCCCGGTCACGCTGACGTTGCCCAGGCGGTCACCGGCAGTGGGTCCCTTGCCGGCAAGAAGAAAACGGGAGGGAGGAAGAGAGTCGGGGAGAAAGAGAAGGAGAGTTGGGGGGGGGGGGTCTGCTGCGTTTTTCAAATTCTGAGTTTTTTTTTTTTTTTTTTTTAACTTCTAATTACACTATTAGTCCCCCAACTTTTCAGGGGTTTACAATTAGGTCCAAAATATATTTTTTTGTTAAAATTTGATAAAATTCTAATAATGATAAAAATAAATATAGTCTAAGAAAATTTAATTATTGTTTTAAATTTTTGGGTTGTTACATTCTTCCCCCCTTAAGAAAAATTCGTCCTCGAATTTTCGAATAAACAAGAGATTAGGAAAAGAAGATTATTAGAACGAGCACAATCATTACTCCTCCAGCTATGTAGAAATTGATAAAACATTTATTCTTCAAACTCTTCGTATATTTTATATGACATTCTACCGCTCTCTGATTCTACTATAGTGTCCTATTTGTCATCATCTCTTTCTAGAGATGCTCCTATCTCTTGGCTATTCATTGACTATTTTTTCTGACATCTCAAGTATTCATTATAACTCCACTGCTCTCAACTTGATATCTAATAACTTTAATCGACTTTGGCGCTTATCTCACTTTTATTACGTCCTAACGTGTCTCTTGGTGACTTTAGTTCTCATTCCTTTGTTTCGATAATCTCTGTTTTCCCCAATGACATAACTTATGTTCCTTATTCCATGGTATCCTATGAGTAGCTTTCCTGTAGCATCTAATCTAGGCATCTTGTTCGAGATCTTTACTCTTCCTATGACTTCAGTGGTCAATACCTATAAATCTTCTCCTCCCATGATACTTCAAATTTTTTAATCTCTTTTGTGTCATTACTAAGTTACTTAGACCAACCTCTATCGATCTTATGTAACTAGTCAGGTAGAGTCTCCTCCAAGGGCCAAGTGTATCATTTATCAACATTGGAAAGTAAACTGGGTCTCTCCTTCTAGGTAACAAAAGTGTTTATATTCCCTGACAACTCAATCCATGCGACTTTATCGATTCTCACTCCTTCTCTGGAATGGAAATATCTAGACTTCTTCCTTTAGCTTCTTAGTATGTGGCCTACTTCTGACACATTGGCACTCAGATCGAGGCTCCACTACTCCCTTAATCTATTATCTTATAATAACTTACTTTAAACATCTCTTAGTGTGTTCCTAGCATACCTATTCCTCCTTATCCTAATCATTATAACTGGCTCTCTCGAGCTCTTTTTCTGTCTTTTACATCTTATCCACTTCCCTTTTCCTATTTTTTTTTTTGGTATTGTTGATATCTTTTCAACCTGCTGTACTTATTCCTTAATTTTAGTCCTATCTCATCCTTACACCTTTTCCTTCAAAGATGTCTATCCCATCATCAACTTTAACTTTCATTTTGTTTCTTAGTCTTATCTTGATTACTAGTTCTATTGCTTCAGGAATTCTAACCTTACGATTTACTCCTACCAGCACATTCTTCACCTTATGTATCACTTGTAATTAACCATAGAAAATTTTCCTTGTATCCCCCTTTTCCCAACTTAACTATCAGAACATTATCATTCCCTACCAGCCTTAGTAGGAAATTGTTTATCCTGGATGGATATGAGCCCTTGAAACTATAAGTTCCATCTGAACTAACACGGCTGTGGGAAATGGGTGCCATGCCTTAATTCTAAACAAAATACTTCACGTGTTTATTCTCCTTAATATAATCACATATACTGCCCACAACTTTCTAAACTTCAACCTCAAATTATCCATCAGCAACAATTTCATCTATTGAAACTCATCCATAAATAGTATTTCCTCTAGCTCATAGTTTAAAACGATTGCAAACCTTGGTAGCTAACTCCATTTGACTCCTGTCACTATTCTGATCGTCTTTTCATACTTAACACTATGTACGTACTTACTGTCATTCTCATATCAGGAAATTATGTATGAATTGATGCCTACCAAACTCTCAAATAACTAGGTCTCCTTGACTCAGTCTCTGTTCCTTATATGATGCTCTAGAATCAAAAACACGAGCTAAACTTGAAAAGAAAGAAAAATATTCTCTTATATTCAACTACGCCAATTGTCCATATAATAATGTTTAATCTATGTTTCTTGGTCTTTCTCTTCAAATTTCATCATCTCTTAGCACAATTGTGCTCTACCTATAAGATATCATCTGCATCTTTTCTTTACCGTACCATTGTCCTTCCTGACATAATATTTTATAATTTATTAACTTTACTTATACTCGACCAATGATTCATATCTATCATCGTTTATATTGTGCCCTTAACTTTTGTTGATTCCTGAAAGATTTCTCTCACTAATAAATTCTTCCAACACTAATTTCACCCTTATCTATGGTCATTAATTTGATCCTTGAACTTTCTAGTGATTTATAACCACCCAGACTTGTCATTTTTTTTTTCTACCCCTACTGTTGTCCTGTCGTTATTGCTTCACTGCAAAGTGATTATGTTGATCACACTAAAAATGTTTGCCTGACATTCATAACGAACCTCTAATTACCTTCTCACTATCTCAAAAGTCTAACCTAAAACCTATGTGTCATTATCTATCATTCTTTTCCTCTCATCATACCTATTTGATCCCTTAGATTAACTTTTATTCAACTTACTATTTACTAACTTCTTTTTCTCTACCTAATTAGGTAGTCCGCAATACCATCGCACACCTTCAAGCATTTACTCATTATTATTGTATTCCATACCTCCATCACTGTTCTCACTAATGTGGTCCCATTTTGGGTTCTCCATTATTGTCATTCACCTTGCCAATAATAACACTTAGCCTACTCTATATCTTAACTTGTTCCTTTTATTACGCGTCCTTCAGGTTGTCCTTTCATTTATTTCCTTTGTCTTACCCAAAATAGAACTTGACTATTTTATCCCTGGTTCCATTCTTCTTCCTAACATGATAGCTGTACCTGCTAACTATATCTTTCAGAGTCTATACCACATTATCACATATCTATGCTATTCAGATTTGGTCCTTTGACCACTCTAGCTAGTACTTCCACTGGCATTTAGATTATATTGCATCTGCAATCAATTGTCCAAACCTTCATCCTGCACTTTCTCTGTCCATTGGCCTTCTATAATTTATCTTTGCTAATTTATTTCTCTTAACACTATTATAATTAGATTATACTATTGTTTTGAACAATATGAAGTTAGAAAGGAGCTCAGGAAATTGCAGTCATACTTTTATCGTATGATGTCTATTCTTATCCTTTAGCTTACATAATACCCTTACTACCTCGAGAACTGATTCTGCAGTAATTTTATTTATTTGTTATTATTATTATTTTTCATGTTTACTCAATTAGCCAAAACTTAAGATTTCGGGCATCCAAACCCGTCATCAAATTCAAAGGATTTACATCCATCGTGATCTGATTACATATGATTCCTATCATGGAACTTGTATCCTCTGCAGGATACCCGAGCCAACTACTCTCTACCACACTCTACAGTCCCATCTAGAACACTATTCCATAAGTCATCATTATCAATAATAACCTTCGATCCCTTCTGAAAAGATAGGACTATACCCTAACTTGCAGCAACAAAGGTACTACATTTACCACATTGCCAGAATCATGTCAACTTAATGACTCTTTTATCATATCATAGCTCTAAAAATCATCAATTCATAGTTTCGACCTTCTCTAGGTAGTAGGGTTGTACTTTATTCCATACTGATACACACAAGGTACACTATTCTCACTAAGTTCTAAGCAAAACGTCTGTCGTACTACAAAAACGATCCAAAATTCCATACTGAAGACTAGATGATCTCCCCCTATAAGTGTCACATTTACTTTGCATCTAATATGAAACCTCTGGTTTGATGGCAACTCTTGAAGCAACTCTAGCTCATGCTAGGGTAACTGAGTCACTGACTCTAGTTATCACCCAACTGTAACCTTTCAATATTCTAACTCTAGACCCCTAACCAGGAGTTCCCAACTCCTCTGCAGATATAGAACTCTATTCTGGCATAACTGTACCAAAACAGAAGCCATCCGCAAACACCCTCATTATGGAGCACCACGGGGGTGCACGTAGCTCTACACAATAACCTTATGTCGGTACTGTAATCTGCAGCTTACAGAGCAGACATCGAGAACATTGTATAGTTACTACGATACGTCCGGACCGATTAGGCCTCCTAATTTCTTATCTCTCTCGAATCTTCTATTATCATAAACTCATTCTGACTGGGTCATCCACTGATGACTGCTAGCAGTGGTATCCTCATCCTTATCTAGGGCAACTGTACTTTCAAGACTCACCTTTATGTACTCGTGCCTTGCACGAAATGGGCACACCATTTAAACCCATACAGACAAAAATATAACATTTCTTGGAGTACGTATCCTCATGATAGACCTCACATGTCTACTAACTCTATTTCACATTTCTGTGTATTCCACGAAAATCAAGACACTAACTGAGGTAATCTTATATTTCCCGAGATATAACGTAGAATCTAGAAACAAAGAATTACAGGAAAAGACGAAACAGAATCCTATACTCCGCATGTGACTCCTAGTAGACTCTTCCCAACACTTAGATAATTTTTCCCTATGAATCTGGAGCCTAAGCTCTGATACCACATCTGTCACGACCCAACCTATGGGCCGGACCGGCACTAGGACCTGGGCCAGCTTAAAGCCCCCGAGGCCCGTAGTAAGCCTAACTATTCCTCAAATCCATAACCAGGCCCACAATTTAGGCCCAATATGCATATAAAATAATTTAAATCAAGCTGTTATAATTTCATTTCGGGCCAACTTAGCCCAGAAATTTTCAGAAACTAAAATCAGGGGAGCCCAGCTCAACCCTGTTACCTCATTTACAAACTGTTTAAATACCATACAAATCTTCATTTATTAATCTTAAAAATTTAAGTTCACACAACCTCTACCAAGGCCCACACTATTTCTAACACATGCGGAGTTCTAGATTTTTAATTTAGAAAAGATAGTAAAACAATTAAATAATTGACGTTAAACCTGCAAGGAATAAAACAGGTTGCTCTGTAAAATAACTCCTCCTGTAGCCTGGAAAAATATTGAACAGGAGTGAGCGTTCGACTCAGAGAGTAAAATATCAATTTTAACCATAATCTCTATAACTATCTAGTACTAATGCAACCTGTGGAGTGAAATGCAACAGCAACAACATTTTCACATCATAACATCAAAAAGGTAATTTGGAGCACTCACACACCCTGTAGTATCAATCATAACATATGGGAGCTGATCCCCCTATACAGCTCTCTTAAATCCAACCTGGTGCCAGCGAATTACTCAAGCTCGGACTTCCACTTAATAACCAAATCGAGGGTCCCAGCGAATTACTCAAGCCGTGACTACCCCTCGAAGGATCGGGTCCCAATGAATTACTCAAGCCGTGACTACCCGTCCTATCCATAGTCCACACCACATCACACGCACGCCAACGCACGCCACGCTGCTGCTCCAAATTACCACAACAACATCCATGGCACATCAACAGTTATGAATGCAACATAAATCGTGCCTAGAGTTTAACTACATAAATATATGCATATAAGTGATGCATGGGCATGCTTGAACATATAATAATATCGAAATTACAATTAAAATTAATATTCTACTCACGAAGACAATCGATGACTATTGTGGCTGCTGGATGCAGAAAAATAGCTGATCTCGATCACCTAATAATTAAATTATAAATTTATTAGTACTAAGTTAGAATAAAACTCTAAAGAGACAATAGACAGCCTAATTCATGCCGGAAATTCGGCAGAGTTTCCCCTATACCTGGGACCTACCCAACCTGCAAAAAGGCTTAAATAACACTTCTAATTTCTCAATTCCCACAATCACATCTCATCAATATCACATGGCCCCTCCTGAGCCCTCCAAATCAGACAATACTCAAAATCTTAAAAATTACGTTTTAGTCCTTATAATTGATATTTTTGCAAAAATCCACTCAAACAAGCTCCAAAAATTCTAAAATTTCGCCCCGCGGTCCCTAATAATATTATATGACTATTGCAAAAGGAATTATAATTTTTCGATAATCCACGAATATTTTATGAATTTTATTCTAAATCGATATTAGCCGAAAATGAGCAACTTGGAGTTCGGGTTTACCTATGCCAATTCTGACACCTGGAACGCGTCCAGAACGTCTGAAAATGCTAGGATTGACTGTAATATTGACCACGTTCTGAGATTGGCCGTCGGGCAGCCGGATCTGGCTGAAAATGCAGTCCCGACGCCGGTGAGCTATCCTCGATCCAATCGCACCTAAATTAAGTCCAAATTTTGTTAATAATTATCATAAAATTATTTTTAAATTTTAGAAATCGAAAAAGTTCGAAAATCTCACCAAGCGATCTGGACCGTTCGATTATCGCCTTTTTCAAACAGTGTCCGATCGGAGCGGGACCAGTCCTATCTCGAAGATCTCGTCGTCCTGAGTCCATCGGTGGCCTCGGATTTCCGATCCGACGGTCGGATCGCCGGAAAAGTGGCCGGAAAGCCACTGCCATCATTTTCTCTCTCCTCTTTCTCTCTCTTCGTTTCTTGCCGGAAAACTCCATTAAAACCGGCGAGTCTTGGTCGGAAGAGGGACCCAGTGCTGCCAGACGCTTGCTGCCGGCGTCCCGTGCCTTCCCGTCGTCGGAGATGGCCGAAAACGGCCTTGGGTGATCTCGCCGTCGCGCTCTCTCTCTCTTCTATTCTCGTCGCCGCCGCCATCTTCCGTCGCCGTTCCTTGTCCCTGGTGGTCGCCCGGTCACGCTGACGTTGCCCAGGCGGTCACCGGCAGTGGGTCCCTTGCCGGCAAGAAGAAAACGGGAGGGAGGAAGAGAGTCGGGGAGAAAGAGAAGGAGAGTTGGGGGGGGGGGGGGGTCTGCTGCGTTTTTCAAATTCTGAGTTTTTTTTTTTTTTTTTTTAACTTCTAATTACACTATTAGTCCCCCAACTTTTCAGGGGTTTACAATTAGGTCCAAAATATATTTTTTTGTTAAAATTTGATAAAATTCTAATAATGATAAAAATAAATATAGTCTAAGAAAATTTAATTATTGTTTTAAATTTTTGGGTTGTTACATATTATGTGATCATAGGATACGTAATGATGTGAAAGGTGAATTTTATATAAATATGAACAAATCAGTCCAGTTATATTAGATGAAAATAAATATTAAGTTATAACATATTTACAAGATAAGAATAAAAAAGTATAAATATTAAGATAAATATTCAGTATCACAATAATAAATAATATTAAAAATTATCATATTCATTAAAGGGTGTACGTAATACACATTGAAAATAAATATTTTAGTATAGAAATATAATAAGTTAGTAATAAAAAAATAATAAAAAAAGAAAATGTGATTTCCAAATGAAAGTGGTATAATGGATATGGGATATCACGTGAGTCCCATTCTATTCTACCTAATTCCGTGCCATGTTTTGACAAATCAAACCGCCACATTTCGTTCCATGTTTTGCTATATCCAGAGCCATGGGCTGCGCAGACACGTGCAACTGTGTACAACTTTTACTCTCTCTACCCGCCACGTCGCTTGTACACACATTTTCTTTCTTTCTTTTTTTTTAAATACTTTAATCGTGAACGTACAATTTTATATTTTATTGCTTAGACCACGTTTAGAATTCAGGTCGGCAAATTAAAAAAAAAATATTTAAAAAAATTAATGATATTGAAAAAATTATATAATTGTTTAAAAATTTTATGATTAAAATATATTAAATTAAATTTTTTATTAACATATTAAAAAATATATTCTTTAACAATAATTTTTAGTAAAATATACTCTTATTAGTACGAAATTATTACGAACCTATTTAATCCAAAATTTCTTTACGTATAAGATGAACATATTCATTGATTTAGTTTAATATGAAAAATTAAAACATTAAATAAATTAAAATTTATATCAAATTAAATCAAACTAAATTAAGTTACGAGAAAAATCGAGTTAAATGAGTTAAATTAATTTGATTCAATTTAATTCATTTTTTTGTTTCAACTTTATTTTGAGCTTTTTAGCTTATTTTAAACTATATTTTAGTTATATTTTTATTTTTAACTCTAATTTTATATTTAATTACAATTAATTAAAAAACAAATTATTCTATTTAGATTGATTATATTAACTTCAAAAAAAAAACTAAGCTAAATACATCAAATTTTTTAAAATTAAAAATTAAACAAAATCAATTTATTGAAAAAAACTAAAATTTTAAATTAAAACAATTCAATCAATTTTTCAATTAAACTAAACTATATCACTAAAAAAATTAACAACCAAACCATATTGATTATTAATTCATTAAAATCGATTGTTAATCATTTTAATGACTATTTTTAACAACTAATTCAGTTGATTGTAATAAAATTGATTGTTAATTTAATTTATACTTGATGTTTAAATTGATTATTAATTACATATTAAAGGTTTTCATAATGTTTATTTACAATCAATTTAACAATTGCTTATATTTTGATTGTTAATAGCAATAATTAATCAATTTCTAAAATTTTTGCTCTATATAATTTTATTAAAAAAATAATAAATCACAAATTAATTATAAAAATTAATTAATAATAATAATTAATTCAATCGACTACAAAAAAAAAAAAAAAATCGATTGCAAATTTTTTTTTAACCCCTGCTTACACGTCATATACTCCAAAAGAAAGAGCACGAGGGACTTTCTAAGTACTTTTGGTGCATTTAACGAAAAAAATAAGTAAATAAATAAGTAAAAATTCTCTCCCTGTGCAGCAACAAGAATTGGGGATTGTCGAAACTTCACCCAGATGCAAAGTTGCTCCATAGTTAATTAAACCATGAAATCAATTAATGCTCCATATATTCCTTTCTCTATACAAATCTTCAACTCGACTGTGCCAACTTTCTGACAAGGGCTTCCTATGGCAGAAATATATATTCTCGTTGCTTTTAAAATCCATAATCTTCGATACAAAGAATTCAAAGAAAAACATAATGTCTTGAAAATTTAGGAATTTTTACGTTACATAATTTTTTTTCATTTCTTTTTGTAAAAATCAAAATTTTTAAATATTTTGTATATTTTTAATATAATTATTTTTATGTATTGGTAATTAATGAATTATTTTATTATAATTTTTTAAATTTATTATTCATAATAATAAAAGAGTTTTAGTTTGGCTTCTCCAAAACTAGCGATTTGTCTCCGCCTCTGGAAATCATGCATTATATTTATAAGATTTTCAGTTCAAAGAAAAACGATAAGGCATGCCAAAGATCTTAGAGAACATGGAAAGACGAAGAACATTGAACAATCCAATTAAGTCCTCAATATTCTCTGCAAAGATCCTCTTCCAAACCCTTTTTTTTTTTTTACATATATAGTTAACTTCACTAAAACAAAGGTTTATCATTACAATCAACAGAGTTTCGTCACATATCTGCAGCCGCAGGCATTCTTGTCCTAGAGCAGAGGAATCAAATCTTTGTTAAGTGCCACGCATTCCAAGAAATATTGGAGAAAAATAAAAAATAAATTATTATTTAATTTTTATTAATTTAATATTTTATATTTTTATTTATTAATAAAATATAATCTAAATTATTAATTATCGTTAAATATTATTGATATAACAAACATATAATATTAACATAACATCACATTATAGATGTAGTGCTTATGTTACAAACATATAACATTAATATGTTATTATGTGATGAGTTATCATTTAATAGTTATTAATATTTAAATTACATTTAATAACAAAGGGAAACACGTGAAATAAAGTTGATATTTAAACCTTATCATATGAATATTAATTTTTAAAATTACATGAAATTCATAGCACACACATCAAGTTAAACTAATACATATCGTAGAAGATAAAAGATTTACTTATTTATCTTTCATTAATAACAAATTTTTAGCATCATATTTTTATTAATTTCTATGTGTCAATATAATTTTTTAGTGCATGCTAATTGTTTTAATACGCATTACAAGATTAGCGTTAGAGATTAAAAAATTATATTTAAAATATAACAAAATATAAAAGATACTTATATTTTGCCTCAATTTTCCAGTGCTTGTCTCTCAAATATGCATATTTCATTAACTTAAGAAGAGAAAATTAAAAAAAAAATGTACTTTTATATTTTATTAATTATTTAATCTATGGTTATAAGAGCTATTAATCTACTAACAGAAAAGTCACATCAACTATTACATTACACCAACGATAAGATTTAGTCGGTAAAAGTTGAAAAGTATTGGATTTAATTTACTTTTTCACTCATATCAGTTTTAATCGACTGTTAAATGAGCTGTTAATTTACTAATAAAAAATCACATCAATTGCCACATTAAATGTATACGCCAACGATAGGTATAGTCATTAAAAATTGAAAAGCATAGAGTTTAATTGATAATTTAATTAGCATAAGGTATAATTGGAAAAAAAAATACAAAGTTTTTAATTTTTTGGCATTTTCTTTTAAAATTATTAAATTTTAAAATGTAAATTATTAATTATAAATATATCTTATTTAAATTATTATTTACAATATGTAAATTTAAACGTGTTCAAATATTAATTATTTAGATAATATGATAGAATTTGAGACTGTTTGAGTATTTCAAATATTAATCAGATTTGAATATAATCATTTTTTAAGATACTTTATACATTATCATCCCTAATATAATCTCATGACTAAAACATAATTTTTTAAAAAAATATTTACTATAAAAATTATATATAATTGATTAAAAAATATATATCAATAATAATAGTTAAATCTCTTAAATTAGTTAAAATTAATTATATATTTATTTTTTATTATTTTATTATATTTAAAATTAATTTTATATAAATATTTAAATTTTATAAATATTTTGATGTCACTTTCTACCACGTCATTTTAGTTATATACTTTTCCAATTGATAGTAAAGTAAAATTGATAAGAGTTCGAAAAAATAAAGCAAAAACAGTAAAAGCATATATCATTAGCTTTAAATAGAAGCACACGACATTCACATCTGTACTGCCATGAAATTTTAATGATAACATAAATAGAAAAGAGATCAAAAAGTGGTCCTTTTATCTTTATATTTATTTAATTTTCAAAAACTACCACCATTTAATTTATTTATTAAATTAATATTATTGTTAAAAAAAATTATATAACATTTAATTTTCACTTCTTTTTTTTTTAATCTTTTTGCGATGATTGGAGTGAAGTAAAGGGTGTTGAATTACAGGCAGGAGGATCCATTATTAAACGATGGAAACTTTTGGTTCAATCCTTATTTTTCTTTAATAATAATTTTTAAATCCTAGTGCATGAAAAAGTTTGGAAAATCCATCCAGGCCCCATGAAGAGATTCAAGACAAATACGGGTCTACCACTGCTCCTTTGTTTTGAACATGAATGGAGTGCACTAACTATAATAAGCGTTTCAATTATTGGATTTTCTTTTTTATATACATAGAAACATTTTAAAAAGTTTCCTAAATTTTGATTTAAACATGTACTTACATACCTACTTGTTTGAAAAGACAAGTTATTATTATTAAAAATAAATTAATATGTAAATAAGAGACATATTTATAAATTGCTCAATATACTTTGATGTACGCAATATTATTTATAAATGTGAATTTTTTACAAAGGTAAAAAGTGAACTATTTCATTTAGAGTGGTCATAATTCAAAAATCACCGGTTACAGTTTTCAAATTATCTGTTCAGATTAAATAAAATCATGAATCTGAACTAAATCATCATAGGACGATTTGGAAGATGATTCTTGAACTGCTAATTTCGGTTTGAGTTTTAATTTAAAACGGTTTAAAGGATGATTTGAAAAATAATGGCTCAAAACGGTTTAGAACATGATTTGGGAGCGGTTTAGGATGGTTCAAGACGATTTGGAATATGATTTAAGAGCGATTTAGGAGCGATTTAAGCGTAATTTAGACAAAAAAAAATAAAGAAAAATTTTATTGATTTAAAATTTAAATTTTATATATATATAAATATTTTATTTTTTTTTTTAATCTTTCAGTCAAAATAAAATAAGAAAAAATATAATAAAAAAAATTATCTTTAAGAAAAAATTTAATAAGTAAAGACTTGAACTTGATTAAAAAAAAATTTAGAGATGAAATTAATTTTTTAAATAAATTAAAAAAAGGCGCAGAATTTTAATTTTAACTATGTATTCTTAAAGGATTTAGAAGAATCAAAATTTTCAATTTTATTGCTTGCCCTTTTTCTAAAAATTATATGATAATTAATAATTTAAAAAGTATAAAAGAGAAAAAAAAAATAAAATAGAGGGTATTATAAATTTTATTGAGATATAAAATAATAACAGAGTAATTGAAATAGTATTAAAATTTATAGTGAGTGTATAAAATAATAAAGTAGAGAAATTGAGAGAGTATTGAAAATTAAAATAAGCGTAAAAAATAATTATTTAGAGAATATGAGAGGAATTAAAAGAGTATTAAAAATTAAAAAAAAGTGTAGAGAATAATTATATAAATGAATTAAAAATATGATAAAATATTTATTAAATTTTTTTATATTTAAAATACTAATTTAGTATGATTTTAAAATTATCAATTTAATTTAATTTAAAATTATTGATTGAAGGTTCTTGAAAAAATATAAATTTGAATCAAATCACAGAAAAAAAATTTTAATTTAATTCAAGGTAACTAATTTTAATTTAATTTTGATCAAATTAATTTCAATTGGATTCTGATTCTGATTCAAAACCATTATTATGGCCACCCCTAACTTCACGAGTGAGGGAATATTCTATGACATATACGGTGGGCACCTAATGATAAATAATTCAGTGCTCAACAAATCACAAAAAGATTCTGGCACATGTAGGAGACTTTACACAACCAGATGTTTCAGTGGTGCAGGGGTGCACTCCCTTGCTGTGGGTCCTTGCACCACGTGTGGAACCCCGTTTACTGTCCACTGACAAAACATAGGTACAAAATCCACGCCCAGAGCACGTCTGATGTTTCTATAGGTCTATATATAATTATATATTGGTGGATATGAAAGATAAATTTGTTATCTTTATAATTTTAATTAAAAAAATAATTATTAATTTAATCACTAAAAAATATAAAAATTAATAAAAAAAATTTTAATTAATATTTTCAAATATTTAAATAAATTTATGAAAATAAAAAATTATAAAAATAATAATTACTTTTTATTAATTTTATATTAAATTTCTTAAAATATAGTTAAACTTTAAAAAAAATTAATTAAATTTAAAGTACAAAATACTTATCCTAAATTAATCAGATAAACTCTGATATTATATTAAATAAATAGATATAACTTAACTTCATCTCAAAAGCTAATTTGAAATGAGTAAATTTATCAAAATCTTATGTTAACACAAGGACAACATAGATTAATAAAAATTTAAAATTAATAAAATTAATCGATTTACTTTAAATTACACAATACATGTTAAAAGTGCACGTGTAAGCATTTTCTAGTATTTGGATATTTAGAGAAATATGTTAATAAAAAATATTTTTTTAATTAAAAAAATTATATCTTCTTTTAAAAAAAATGACTTGCTGATTTTAAAAGACATTTTTAAGAAATTTATTTTTCGAAGGTTAATAATTTTATTAAAATATAAAAACACTTATATATACATAACATAAATATATATTATTAATTTAATATTATAATTAAATAATAAAAAATATTTTTTATATATAAATTATTTTTTACAAAATAAATGTAATATTAAAATTCATTAAAATAACAAATATATTTTTATATTTTCTAGATTTCTTTAAAAATACTATTTCAAATTTTTTTAAAAATATTTTTCTTATTGAAATTGTTAATTATATAGTTTAATTTTTAATTAAACTTTATTTTTTGCATTATTATAATTTTAAAAAAAAATGGAGTTTGTATTTTCTGTGTGCTCTTCATGAGATGTAGGTGTGAACATTGAAGGAGATCCATAAAAGAGGGTGGGTTGTCATAATTCACCAAGAAGCTTTGTTTTTTTTTTTTTTTTTTTTTCCTTCTTTTTTGGGTAGCAGAAACTAACTTTGTTGAAAAGATGATTTTGTTATAATATTTTTGTTTTTGGACGTATGCGGTATGCATTGTGTTCGATGACTAAAGCAGATCCATCTGTTATGGAACCATATCATAGCTATGGTGGCAGTGAGGCTGC
This sequence comes from Hevea brasiliensis, assembly GCF_030052815.1. NCBI lineage: Eukaryota > Viridiplantae > Streptophyta > Magnoliopsida > Malpighiales > Euphorbiaceae > Hevea > Hevea brasiliensis. Next base: position 10,629,861 of record NC_079509.1, on the reverse strand, counting down.
AGACTCGCATGAAAGGATATATCTTGCTCTTTTCGAGCCATTGTTCCTTCATTATGAGTTCCCTGCAACATTAAAAGGTCATGGTATATAAATTATTTTATTGTTATTATGTTTTGTAATAAGATCATCATATTTTATAATACAACCCATCATATTTTTATCATATTTTACATATATGATAAAAATATTTATTTCATCTAAACAAAATAGAATTATAATTAATTAATATTTTCTTACATACGAAATAAAATATTGTATTAATAAGTATATATAATGAGATAGGATAGATATGGTAAGATAAAAAATAATTATGCAGAAAATGGATAAATATATAGGCTGGGTTTTAATTAAATGACCATATATATCCATTTATTATTTATTTAAAATTTATATATTACCCTTTATCAATTTAATCAAAATTAATCTCGACCTATGTAATTCACAATACTTAAATAAATTCTTCATTTCTGACTATTTTCTTGATATTTTTAATTTATTATTTTTTTTTAATTCAAGCTATTTGAATGTATTGAAGTCTTATATTGAAAAATAATAAAAAAACTAAAAATAAATATATAACAAAAAGAAGCTTAGCCAAATTGACTCAAGCAATTTTAATAAAAATAATCTAAAACTCAAAGAATTAAATCATATGAATAGTTTTCAAGCTTAGACAAATTTCACAGAATATATGCTCTCTATCATTTCATAAAAATATTGGTCATAGCATATTGACGTACAGTGAACATTATTGATCCATTCACTCAATAACAAAAACTATGATTTCGATTTCAATTTCATTCATAAATTTAATAATTAATTAATTAATATCTATTTAATAAAAAATAATAATTTATTATGCATGGGGTTTGCAACAAAAGTATAAAAGCAAGACATTGATTATAACAAAAAAAATTAAAAAGAGTGCCATGCAGATGCTCGTGAAAAAGGCTTTAGTCGCCAAATAAACAGTCGCCAAATATAAATTATCATCATTAAAGTCTTCTCTCGTGCTGCACACTTTTAAAGCTTCTCGTGCTGCACATTTTTAAAGCTTTCTTATTCTATACTAATGAAAGAAAAATTAATGAATCCTAATTGGCATTTTTTTTTTATTAATTACTACATTATAAAGCATAATGGATTTTGTAAGCTGACCTCCTTGACTTACATAATAAAAATTAATATGTCGAATCATCTAATTACTTTTAGTTAATTAGTGGTTTTTGTCACTCTGGTGATCTAAGAAATATATATATATAATTAATTACCTTTTAAAATTTATTATTTTACTATTGACGGGTGCAACGTGGCCAATATATTAAATCTAATTATGTACTTGATGAAGAGCTTTATCACTTTTTACCTCTGGGAAATACGTTAGTAAACCCCTTTCTTATTAGTTATTAGTTAATATTTAATTTTTTTATTTTTTTATTTTTAAATGTTAATTTTATATTGTATAATTAATTAAATAAAAATATATAAATATTATTTTTTTATTATTCAATATTATTAATTAAACTGAAAATATAAAAAATATTATTTTTATATTTTCATATAATTAATTAAAAATAAAAATTATAATAATTATACTTATTTAAATTGAAAATAATAAAAATATATTTTTTTATTTTCATGTAATTAATTAAAATTAAAATCATTATTATTAATTTTAATTATTCAAATTAGAAATTTTATTTTTTATTTTCATTTTTTAATTTAAAATAAGAAAATTATAATTAAATAAATCTAAAAATAAATTTATTTTCATATTATTAATTAATATTAAAACAAGTAAAATATTAAAAATTAACTAATTACAATTATTTAAGTAACATTAAAAGTAATTAACTTTAAAAAATAATTAATAAAGTAATTAACTTTAAAAATATTTAAAAATTAAATATAAAAGCAATTCACGAACTAAAATGGTGAGTGAGTTATACATTTCTTAATTTTGGATAAAATTAGACATAAATTAAAACTTACAAATTAAATAGGATCAAATGAGCTAAATTGGATATCCCTTATAAGTTCAATAGGTAAATTGAGTTTTATTTCATATATAAGCATTAAAAGTGAATTATTATATTATTTTTTTATCGAAAGATAGATAAAGATATTATTATTAAAAAAAAAATTTAAATCCATATACAAAATTTAATCCAGCATGTTGAAAAAAGACATTACATTAGTAACTGAAGCTCATACTAAACACTCGTCTAAAGATTCAAAAAATAATAAGGACCCAACTTCCCAAAAACTCATCTCTAACCCTAGCTAGTGTAGAATCAATAACAGAAGAAAATAGTTCCTCTATGTTGCTGTCGCCATTGTTGTTCCATAGGCCATCACTGGAAAACTTAAAAATCAGGGGAAAACCAAATCACTGTGAACTGAAGCAAGCTAGAGAGACCCAAACAAACCGTCCACGGTAAATACGTGGACAAGCTCGGATCCACAACAATCCATAAAGACCAGGAGCCATGGGTTTAGAGATGGGTATTATCAGGTTAAAACAAAAATTTTTAGTTTAATACAATTTTTAGCTTATTTTTTAGAAATTAAAAAAATTCATAAGCGAGAAGGATATTCACAAATGCATTATGGGGCAGTTAGGTTGATCTTAACCGATTTTTCTATGCACTTTGAAAAATTTTGAGATATTACAAAAGCTCAATCCCTAAACCTATAAATCACACCTCTACTTCTCTATGTACATTAAAGTACTTTTCTCAACTCAAAAAGGGTAATTAAAACAGCTTTTTTCTCACAAGTGTGAGAAATTAATATTAATATCCTCATTTATAATTTTTTTTAATTAACTATATAAATCTTATTTACAAACCCTATCTAAATGATTAGGCATAAGACTTTTTCATTCTTTTCATTAATTTTTAAAAGTTAATTTCATTTTTTAAAACTTTTTTATTTTAATTTTAATCCTATATTCTAAAATATATATGATATTTGTTTAATATTTTTTTGAATACTAGTGTAGCTATTATAATAATTTTTTTTTAAAAAAATAATATATATTTCTATAAGATATACTTAAATTAGAGTTATTTTATAGTAATCTGTTTAATTTAATTACTTTGATTTTACTTTTTTATAATGTAATTAAATAGAAGAATTATAATTATAATCATAAAATATAATATTATATTTCTAAAATAAAATTCTTGATAAAATTGCTTTTAAAAAAGTGATTTTGAATGAAAATATTGAATTCAAAACTCAAATTCCCTAAATGTGGAGTAATATTAATTAATTCCATTTAAATTATAGAGTAAAATTTAGAGGCGGTGCTACTCAAAGAGTAGAGAGGCCATGGCTCCCCTAAGATTTTTTTAAAATTAAAATTTCACCCATAAAATTTGATATATTTTTCAAAAAATTACTGTTTTCCTTCTCTAAAAATTTTAAAATTAAAGTTTTGGCTATAAATTTTAGTATATATATTTTTTAAAATTACTGTTTACCTCAATGTTTTTTATATTTTTCTTAGCCTTTGCACTTTTTATGTAGATTTTATTTATATTATTTAATTTTGATCTTTTACTTATATTTTGCATTTTTATGAAATTTTTTTTATTTTAAAAATAAATAAATAAATAAAGAGAGCTAGAAAGCGACACAACATGTGCTAATTTTCTATAAGAAATGATGAGCTTTTGTTTTTTCTTTGAAAGAAAACAAAAAAAAAAAAAAGAAAAAAAAAATTGCAAATGAGGAATATTATGAGATTCGAAGACGAGTGAAAGATGACGGGAAAGAAAACATTGATCGTTTATTTTGTATTGAGATCGAAGTGAAAGATGAGAGGTTTACATCACAGTGAAACGACATGCCACAATTTAACAGTGAAACAAATGATTGGCCTAATTTGACCCATGCTGTAGTTTAGGAAAAAGGTTTGAGATTGCCTGGAAGTAATATAAGAATTGTCGACTTTAGAATCGTGAACCGTTGATCAATTCTAAATTTCGAATTGGATTGAATTGATTTCAATTTGATTCTAAAATAATCATCTCAAAATAATTTAAATAATTTTATTAGGGATTAATTGAAAATGTTGATTCTCTCCTCTCATTTAGTAATGTAAAAATTACTGTAGTCGTTGCAAACGGGAGTGGAAAAAAAAAAAAAAAAGGTAAAATCGCGAAAAAGTGGGAAAAGGATGGCATGAGTGCGTGTTTCGTCGACTGAGAACAAAAGACGGAAGAAAAAGAAACCATGTGAATTCTGCCAAAGCCACACAGCAACCTTTCTAATCATAATAATTCTAATCAAATTCACATATAGTGCCCATTCTCCTTTTAGTTTTTATCAAACTTTGATATATATATATATTTATAAGGAAACTGTGACAAGCAGCTGACAGTGATAGGAAAAAGGAGGAAAAAAAAAATCCTAAAAATGTATTTAATTTATGGTGTCTTCTTGCTTAATATAAAATAAAATTATTTTGTTATAAAAAAATAAGTTGATTTATTTTATATATATATAATTTATCTCATTAAATTTTTTTAAAATGATTTTTTTAATAAAATAATTTTTATTAATTTAACAAAAAAATAAAATTTTTACATATATATATTAAAAAATATTAATTATAAATAACTTCAAATAAATTTTGCATAAAATATAATAATTTAAAATTTTGAAAAATTTTTTATTTAAGTTAATAAATTTTTATAATTAATTATTTTATAAAAACAATTATTTTTTAAAAATTTAATGAGATGAATCATCACATTTTATTAAATTATATTATTTTCTCTGACGAATTAATTTTACTTGATAACATTTTGGAATTGATGAGAATCCAGAATCATAATTTTGTCTGAGAAAATTCACAAATCCAATTGGAACATTACCTTTTTCAATTTTTTTTTTCCTATTGCGTTCTCCTGACATGAAAATGACATTCCTCCTTTGACTGAGAGGTATCAATAACTTGTATTAATTGTTATTTTAGCCATGAGTATTAATATATTGAAGACACATTGTTCCCGAATAATTAAGATTTTATATATTAATTTTTATAGAATTACATAAACTCAAAAGATATGAGAATCCAGCGGTTGATAATTCTCAAAAAGATGGCCATTATTCCAAGAGTACGTATCTTCTTCAAAAACCTTGCCTTCATGCGAATCTCCACTGCAAGCAGATACCACATGTGAATCGCCAATAAAAAAATTGGAGAATCCATCCGTGAAATATTGCGCATACTGATCGGAGGCATCCTGGTACCCAAATGTCATCTCACTCTCATAGGTTGTTTCTGTCGTCATTGCATCCTTAACTTCACCACTACATGTCCCCATTGATTCACAACCAGAAAATGTAAGTGCATTATTATTATTATTATTATTATTATTGAGAGGAGACACTGGAGATTCCCAGCCGTTGTAGGTGTCACCCAGGCTACTACTCGAAACGCCGCAGTCACTTACCCCATTCCAATCTTCAAGCAGGTCAAGATCAAAAGAGTCGATTAATGGTGAAAGATGATTATGGGTAGGCATTTGATCGTTTATCCCTCCATTGGAAGTGGAAATGGATCTTGACATATCAGAGGCAGTCTCTGAAAGGCTTGAAGCAGATGGAGAACGATGCATAAAGTTATGATTATCTGAAGAACCTGACAGGATAGATTTTAACGTGTCGAGGCAGTGTAAATGGGTGGTAAGTCTACCGGCCATTTTATTTAGGATTCTAGCAGAAGTGGAAACAGGCCTGGGCATATCCGGGGACCTCACAGCCAGGGAAGGTGGAGGCTCCGACTGACACGTGTTGCTAATTATATGCACGTCCACAACCTCTTTATCAGCTTCTGTTGAAAGGGTCTGAAGACTTTGGCTTGTTTTTAATGTCTCGAGACATGTTGATGGCGCAAGCTTAGCCGCTATTTTGTTGAGCAGCTGGGCTGAAGCCGAAGCAGGCCTTAAAGATGTAGGTTGCGGCTGAGCAGGTTCACATTCAGAAGACTCGTGGATGGCGTCCGGGGGAGCGGAAGAGGGACCAAATGGCTTGCGACTCACAAGAGCAGTGCCCTCCTCGGCTTGTCGCTTCTTCAGATGTGTGTTCCAATAATTCTTGATCTCGTTGTCGGTTCGCTTGGGGAGATTCCTGGCTATGGCTGACCACCTGCCGATAGGATAACATTATGTGAAGCATATGTTGTTGCTATTGGTTTTTATTTTTTATTTTTTATTTTTTTTAACTGAGAGTAAATAGTGACGGCAAACCGGTAAATATTGTATTTTATTTTTTATGTAAAGTACAGTCTTTGGCAATTTACCTGTTAAATATCAAAATTGTATTTAAAAGAAATTATAGTTCCATCTTTTAAAAAAAAATAATAATAAATTCCATCTATTCTTATATATTAATTAATATTGAGTTTACTATTTAAAATAACCATTTCGTTAAATATCTAAGAAAGTTTGACTATGAATAAAAAACAACATGCTTTGAAAATCCATAGATTCTTTAATATATGTTAAATTTTTAAAGGAAACAAAATAAATATTTGTAATTCTCCTAAAATATTATTATGATTTTTTTTTAACGACGATGAGATTTAGACCTAATTTAAAATAGAGAAGTTCATGTAAAGTTGACCTACATAGTTAGCATGAGGAAAATTTTAAAAATTTTCATGGAAAATCAAATCTTTTTTTTTTTAAGATAAAATCTGATTTTACTGGAAAATGAATGCAGGTGACTGATTTAAAATAAATAAACAAAAAAGCATAAGCCCAAAAAAACTTTTATTTTAACTATTATTGTGTTGCTATAGTTAATAATCCACTGGGTGTTAATTTTCATAATATTTTTTTTCAAGAAAATCAATCTGAATAGGGAGTTGGAAAGGAAATTAAAGCTGATAGGGATGGGCCTTCTTAACTTTTTAAAAAGTCAATTATTGAAGGGTTATGTAATCAAAGGTGGTGAAGAAAAAGGAAGGCTGAAGATGAATTTTTCCAATGCAACAATTTTTTCCACATTAACATCATTGTTATTTATTCATTCACCTGTTCCCCAGAGAGGCATGAAGTTGAATGATCTTTTGCTCCTCTTCTGTGCTGAACTCTCCTCTCTTGATATCAGGCCTAAGATAATTAGCCCACCTCAGTCTGCAGCTCTTTCCACATCTCTGGAGACCTATTCATATAAAACAACAAACCAACAGTACAAGTTAGAACAGAATCACAGGGATCTCACATTGAGTGACAGATCCTGAAGAATATTTTCTGTGTAGATCACATTGTGCCTAGCTCCAAGAAAAAAAAAATGGATCTGATACCAGCTTTCTGAGGCAAGGTTCGCCAGCCTCCTTCGCCGTGTTCTTGAATATAAGCGATGAGTTTTTGGTCCTCATCAGCTGTCCATGCACCTTTCTTTAGACCATCTGTATTGCAGCCTGGCGTCCTTCCCATAATTCTGGTGCTAAAACTGGAAGAGGGCCAAAGATAAGATAAGAATTGAAGCTTCTATTGTTTAGATAAAATATTTCAAACCCATGGAATTCTGATAAGAAAAAACAAGAATGATTTGAAGCAGCAACATCATTCCATGATAACCCATGAAAGCAATATTTTTTTCAAGAATACCAGGTGGTGGCAAGTGGGTAGCTTTTTTTTTTTCGAGTTTTTGTAATGGCTAGCTACGGTATATTGGCTATAGAAGTGATAGCTTGCTCATTTATATTGAGTCGAAATGGCACTTTTGAAACTATAGCGTGTTAAAGTTTACGGTGATAAAAACACTTTTTAAATATATTAATTGAAGAGTATATATTATTTAAAATAATATTAAAAATTAATTTGATTTATTTTAAATAAATATTAAAACTTTCCATTCATGGAAAATATTTTGAAAAATTTTTAAGTAAACTTAATTGAAAGAATCCAAATATAATTATGCTGGACCCTACACTCAGAGACAACCGGCTTCTCGATTCCTATGTAGTTGTAAATTTTTTATCTTATGAGCGTTTTGTATAAATTAATTGTATAAAATTTTAATTTGTTTTTTAATAGATATAGAACTTAAATAATTAAATATTTAAATGTGACATCATTTTTAATTTTTCTTTTATAGAATCGGAAAGATATTTTATTAATTAAAAATAGAATATAAAAGTGAAATACAATCAATATATTATATTTATATCAAAATGAAATTAATCATTTATAAAAAAAAATAAAGATTTTAGGAGATCTAATAATGTTGATAAAGAATATAGATTGAGCAATAAAGTGAGTTGTGCACTCTATTCTTTTGACTCTATTATCTTTTTACGACCTCCCTTCGGATAAGTTTTAAATTTTGATCAATTCACAATACTTCTCTAAAAAACTAAATTAGTAACTCATAAATAAAAACACATAGCAACTTCTTTTTTTCAAAGATAAAACAATTGTAAACAGAGTTAGTGATGGGAATGGATCACTATTAAAATTATTTCAATTTTAATGGAATCTTTGTTTCCATATAATCCATACCCACGCATTTTCTACAATCGATGTGAGATTCCGAAGGATTGGTCCACTGGCAAATGAGCCTGCCTCAGTTTTTTTGTTATAGACTCACACAACTTAATTAAAGGAGAAACCATTAAAACTATATTAATTTTAACGGTGTCTTTGTTTTAATATAATTCACACTCGTATAAACTCTACAATCAATGTAGAATTTTAAAGGATCCGCCCATAGGCAAATAAGCCTGCCTCGGTTTTTTTGCTGCAGACTCACGCAACTTGATTAAAGGAAAAAAAAAAAAATCATAGATTTAAATCTACTAGCAAGGACAAATATAAGAATTCATGATAAGTTACCTATGTGTATTTTTCACCAATTTTGCACTCATTTGCTCCTTTCCTTAAAATTTTGCATCCATACGCAACTCTCGCTTCTAAATTAGCACCAAAAACACCTAAATTAGAATAAAACAACAAAATTCACCCTGTATTTGAGTATTTTATTTTTTGTAATAGATCCACAAATTTTTTCAATGAAACTTTTTTATAACACTGATTAATTAATCGTGTAAACTCTGATAACAGTATATTTAATAATTGTATGCTGAAAAATAAAAAATAATAAAAAAAAGAGCTTCCAAGAAAATCTCAAATCCCAACTATACTCTCAATGTCGGTGTGTGTATATATATGTTAAAAGGATTAAATCACTAAATTTATATATACAAAATTAAAATTATAATAATTAAATAATTTATAAATTCTTTTGTTATTCTCCATATATAGCTGTAGTGTGTTTGGCCTTTATGATTGTTTAATATCTGAATCTACAATAAATGAAGTCATCTGCTACCAACGTACAAATGACCGTGAAATGATTATGGATATTACTTTTTAGGTCCAATTGCTTTTGATCGGTGGAAAAACTCAATTCAAGTAGAATAAAAAACAAAGGACATAATCTATATATTTATATAGAAATCAACTAGGGTTTACGGTTTCTTAATCTGAATAGCATTAAATCACATTTAGATTTTAAAAGACATCAAAATAATGCTTGAACTTAGCACATTAAATTTAATAATCATTTATGTACATTTAGAGAATAAAGCTAATTCAAATAAAAATTTATAAAAATAAAATTAAAATATTATAATATGTCTATATCTTCATTGGCACTGCTTTTATTTTTTTCTATACAGCAGGAATATAGCTATAATTGGGCACACATCACGTAGATAAGGACAAGATTGAGAAAGTCGTATGGTACCCTGACTTAAATTAAATTAGAACTTCAATATGGTGCGTTGGTACATGTAAATATTGCAAATTGACAATCTTCTTTATTCACCAATTAATTTATTAAGGCATGACCAATTAAAACACTCGAATTATTATCGAGTAGTAATTCTCGTGTATAGAAAAATGATACACCTCGTGCAGTGATAGTGTTTGTAAGGAGAAAATTCAAGTTCGAATTTTTACTGAGACATTTTTAAAAAAAGATGATTATGAATTTTGAAAGAATTAATTTTTTATAAATTATAAAATTGATGTAAAAAATATTCTAATAAATAAAAAAAAAAAATTACACCTCTCATTTATATAAATGCAGGCTAATTTTCAACAAACACTTATTAAGCTATCAACCCTAATTATTTCTAGTTTCTTGACATCTTTTACAAAATAATAACTTTTCAGTGAGATTTGCCGGCGATGCAAACATTGGCTTGAGAGAGACAACGCGCCTGATTTTTATGTATACTTAATATTTCTGGCAAGCATGCAATGTTATATTCTTACGGCTTGATGGTGATATTTCATCTTATTAATTATGTCAGCACACTGTGGCTGTGGCCGGTGTGGGCTTTCGATGTCGTTTCGAGTGGAGGGACGCCACAATTTTTTTTCCTTTTTTCGGGCCATCTGGATTCAAATTAATTGGGTCCTTGTTTGTCTCTAATCTCTATTACTAGCTACTAGAACAAAACGAAGATAATTGAAATTATATTGGATTTATTTCCAGATTTGATAAATAGAAAAAAAAAATTCAATAAAATGTATGAACACGATATCAAGGCATGTTACATATAAACACGATGTCAAGGCATGCTACATCCTCTTTAATTTATTTATCCACTGATAAAATTCCCCTCTTTTTTAAAGATGGGCAACTTTTTTTTATAAGCAGTATATGAATTTTTATCAATAAACAATAAGAAAGAGAAGCCCCCTGACCTTCTATGAACTGGAGGGACACTTTCATCATGGAATCAAGCCTTTTAGGTTATAAGGATTTAAATGTTAACGACTATATTTTTTTGCAAAAAATATTTTTGAAATAAAGAAGGAACTAATAATGATGAATGGAGCCAATTGATATGTACGAATTGCTAGTATACTAAAGTGTAAGTCCCTTTTGGTTGAGAAAGAAAGTGAAAGAACAGGATGATTGGTGAGAAGTCTTATTTTAATAGATAAATTTATGTGTTTTTACTTGTTTATTTCATTTATTTTTAATTAATTTTATTTATTTTTAGTTAGTTTTTGTTATTTGTTTAATTTTTATTTTTTAGTGTTTGTCTTTTAATTATTTTAAAACTTTTACCTTGTAGGATTATTTTTGGTGAGAAAGACTCCTATTTGGGTTGGAAAGAAATAGCAAATCTATTGGATTTGGAAGTATATTTTCATAGATCAAAATCTGTCCAAGAGTTCGATCACAGACAAAGGCAGAGACTACCTTATTTAAGGAGGAAAGAAGAGGAAAATCAATGGGGGAAAGACTTTGAAGGGAGAGTCTAAGAAGAGGTCTCTAGCCACTCTAGCCACACAATTGGGAGCAAAATGGATAAGATTTCTATAGATTGAAGCTAGATTATGCACCTACAACCAGAGTTTGATCTTTATTATTGTTCTTTAAGTTTTCATTATGTATTTTCTTCTTTTCTCATGTTCTACCATCTCTAGGATGAGGTAGACCCTTTTGTTAGGGATTGATGGATCTTGAACCTGTGTTATGATTTCTTTTTAATTCAATGCATTAATTTTATTTTAATAAGGTTATGCAATAATTGATCTCAATACTATGCGCATATTTGATTGCTTGATTGTTCTAGTGATGTTTAAACAGAGAAGCTAGAATTAATTTCTCTTTTGAATGCATAATTGATTTTTAAAAAGAGTATTGTATATCACATTAAGACTAGGCTACTTGAGGAAGGACCCTATATAAATAGTGTATGATCTATTTAATTTCTAACCGAATAGGATCAATTAATTGTAAGGGATTCCTGTTCTCCATGCATCTAAATTCTTGATACCCGAATAGGGACCATTGGTTTAGATGAATATTCTATCTGAAAAGAAAAATTGGTCTTAGTGAAATCTACCATCTCATTATATAAAACTTACATTAGATTAGTTGTCATACATAGATGAAGGTGAAATCTGACCTTGACACTTTCATCATATAAAGTTTCTTTAATTAATTTAATTATTTATTTTACTTTTATTGTTAGTTTTTATTTAAAATTATTAATTTTTCAAATAATATTAGGATAATATTAGCTTAATTGCAAATAAAGATTTTAATTCTCTTACGATACTCTTTCTCATCACTTTATTACTTGAACGGCTATTGCACTTACTTGTGTTAGCTAGAGCCCATCAGTTGGTATGGTGAAGCTGAAGCAGCAATCTACACAAGTGAGTTTCGAATTCAGACATTATGCCTACGATGATCGATGGACCTCTCATTCCACTTCACATGTCAGTTAATCACACACCTACTCATTTTCATTTCTAAATTTTCTTATGCATGCATGGATGGAAATTAAATATAATTTCTTTGTAATATTTTATGTAGCAATTCACATGACGACTTACATTATTAATTTCTCCTCTCATTTAATTATCATCAACTCACCAGTTCATACATAGTAGCACAACACTTTCTTTCATTGAATATGACATCCATAAAATTTTAATCTGAGTCTTTTTATAATATATATATTCATATTCTGCAAGTAAATGGAATCATATAAATAATATAGTAATAAGACAAACTAATATTGTCTCATAGGGATTGAGTTTAAGTATAAAAATATGCATTAATCTTACTAATATCTAGACAATCAAAATCAATGGAATTTAATTTAATTGAAAATAAAATAAAGAAAATCTAAAGTTAATCTTCTATTACTCTTAAATCAAAAGCCAATGAATCTAATCAATCAGGGTATCTTGACTTCACTTGGGCTGATTCAATTTAATTCATATTGTTGGATAATCCAGATTTAATTACCAATTATAAGGAATGAATTATTTTTTATTAATCAATTTCCTTTCAAAGGTTAAGTTGAAAATATCAATTAGGAATTATTACCTATTTCTCAAAAGTTTTAATAAACCCTAATCAAATTATTTAAGAAGTATAATCATTCAATCAGAATTCCCACATGTTAAAAATTTTATTCCCAATCCAATTCTATTCCTATGAGGTCTAGTTATTCACCCAATCACTGATCTTTTCTTTCTAGGGTGGATTAATGATTCTAATCAATCAAATATCATTAAAGATATTTAAAGGCATTAATCACAAAAAAAAAAAAACCTTTGCAATGATAAAGAAAATCAAATCAATTAAATTAAATCAAGTCAATACCTAAGCTACATCAAGAACCCTAGTAAAGAGTTTAGTTCAATCTGGTAGAAAAATTAATCTCAAAAGTTATTTGATTCATAATCCATATTAAAAGTCATCCTAATAATGAAAATTATTTGACCTAAATCAAAATAACCAGAGAAATAAAAAAAACTATGTTATATATGCAGAAAATGATGAATCCTCTTCAAGTTCCATAAATCTTCAAGGTTTCTCCATTTGATCTTCCAAAAGATGATAAGAGTGATGGAAATTGGGTTAAAAGTCCTCTCTACAGATGCAAAACGAGCATGTATGCGTAGCAGGTCTCCAGAAACCTTTAAAAGGCCCTTTTGGAAATTATGCTCCACTTTTTGTAACTGATTCTGCAACTTTTCGATTTCTACACTGCCCCCCAGCGTAGACTTCACCCTGCACACTACCCCCAGTGTAAACTCTGTTCTGAAATTCTGCACTTTTCTTCAAATTGTGACTATTCTCATCAAAACTCAATGAAATCCATGAAACTCCTTGCTCATACAAAACTAATTAAAATGTCATGAGAATTAACAAAAATTTAGTTAATCAGTGATAAAATAAATGTAAATTAAGGCTCCATTTAATTTTATGAAAAATAACTTATAATAGAAATTATTTTATAAGTTTATTATTTAGTTATAATATTAAATTAATAATATATATTTATATTATTCATATATAAATATTTTTACATTTTAATAAGATTATTAAAATTTAAAAAAAAAATATTTTTTTAAAATTACTTAATTTTTTCTATAATGAAAGTATTTTCTTTAACTAATTTTTTAAGTATCTTAAATATTAAAAAATTAAAAAAATATATTTTAAAAAAATATTTTCCACGTAATAAATAAAAACGTAAAAGTAAAAATATTACATTTTATCAATTCCTCATATAATAATTTTTTAAAATCTATATAATACCCATTATAGTTAATGATTATTGTATCGATTTTACGGTATTGTTATTCTGATCGTACCACCAAAAATTAAATAAAACCACTCATCATATAATCTTATGGAAACAAAGCGTTCACAAAATCCAAGAACGTTAAGAATAATGGAGGCTCAATTGTTGAGTTTTGTTTGTACTGTAGAATTAGTTGGAAGATGAAGAGAGCAGGACCCAGAGAAAATGGTCCCAGCTGCTGGGAGCACAGTACTGGGACAGCTTATCATTGCAATTATTTATTTTATATTTGTATTTATTATTTATTATCGGAGTAGTACAAGCGGAGTGGTCCCAGTCTCATGGGGTCGGATAATCACGAACTATAGCGGCAATTATTAGTGGTGTAGGAATGGGAGGCCTCACAATCACGAGTTTCCGATTCCCATTGTTGGAGGGTACCTTTGTCCATTTCCCCAAAGCCACTAATCGCTCTATAGAGTGTCCTAGCCCCACACATTTTCTTTATTTCGAAATAAATGTTTTTATTGTTATAAATTGCTTCTATGTTATATAATATATAGAGAGAATTTTTATATTGTTAAAATATAAAAAAGTAAAAAAATATCAAAAGTAAAATATATAAAAAATTATATATATATATATAATTTAATATATATTATTCTATTATGACATTTAACACGTATATGTGTGAAATAAAATAATTATCATATTATAATTTTTATAAATAAATTACGAACATATGTGTTTATTAACAAGTAGATGTATTTGTTAATAAACAGACATGTCAATTATATACAAATAGTCATAACTGTTTGTATAAGTGTCTGTTAATAAACAGACATGTCTATTCTATATAAAAAGTCATAACTATTTATATAGGTGTCTATTGATAAATAGATATGTCTATACAAACAGTCATAACTATTTGTATAGGTATCTTTTAATAAAAAGACATTTATTGTATACAAACAGTCACAACTATTTATACAGGTGTCTATTAATAAACAGATATGTCTATACAAACAGTCACAACTATTTGTATAGATGTCTTTTAATAAACAGATATATCTATTACACAAACAGTTGTATCTATTAGAGATAAACAGATGTGTCTATCTAGAAAATATGCCATGACTTTTCATTCTTTATAAATATGAATGAGTTTTTCAATCCAGATATATACTACTTATACTTCTTATTCTTTTCTTCTAGTCTCTCTAAATTCGGTTCGTATAAAGAGTTCTTAAGGAAAATCTTCAGGAGTTGCTGTCTACAGATTTCAGGCTTTGTTGTATCCTGGAGGTATATTGTCATAACCTTGCATCAACCTAGTGGAGGCAACCACATTGAAGATTTCTTATATACTTGATCCAAGTCTACCTGCCATTTCACCACCAACTCCAGAAGATTCTGAACAAGTGAAAGCAGATCGAGACAAACGTGAAGAAGATGAATTGCTATGCAGAGGTCATATTCTTAACAACTTGTCAGATAGGCTATATGATCTATTTACTTCTGTCAAGTCTCCAATGAAAATCTGGAAATCATTGGAGTTCAAATACAACTCAGAAAAATAAGGTATGGATAAATTTCTCATCATGAGAATTCCAAATGGTTGATAATATATCTGTTATGGATCAAGTCCATGAGTTACACGTCCTTGTTTCAAAACTTAAAGATTTAAAAGTGATAGTTTCTGAATCATTGCAAGTAGGAGGAATAATAACAAAACTTCCTCCTAGTTGGAATGATTATAGGAAGAAATTATTGCATACAACAGAAGATTTTTCTCTTGAACAGATTCAGAAACACTTGCGCATTGAAGAAGAGACAAGAAATCGTGATAAGAAATTTGTTTCTGAATCTACTACAAAAGTTAATTTTGTGCAAGGAAGTCAGAATTTTCAAAAGAAAAATTCTAGAAGTAAGAGAAAGTTTTCTGAAGCAGCAGGCAACAGTGCTAGTTATGGCATCAACAACAAATCAAAGAAAGGAAGAACTTGTTACAATTGTGGCAAGAAAGGGCATTACAAATGTGAATGCAGGTTTCTAAAGAAACATAAGAAAGAAGACACGAATAATAGTGCTCAGAATTCCAATAAAGCAAATATAGTTGAACAAACTACTGAATTGATTGCAATGATATCAGATTTGCATATTGGAATGGTAACAGAACTCAATATGGCTACAACAACCAAATCCAATGATTGGTGGTATGATTCTGGGGCTACTGTTCATGTTTGCAATGACAAGACTCAATTTAAAAATTATGAAGAAGTTGTAAATGGGCAGAAAGTTCTAATGGGTAATCATGATTTCACTAAAGTGGTGGGAAAAGGAAGTGTTGAATTAAACTTCACTTCTGGAAAGAAACTATTATTAGTAAATGTGTTGTATGTGCCAGAAATAAGGAAAAATCTTGTGTCTACTAGTCTATTGTGTAAGAAAGGTTATAAGGCTATTATGGAGTCTGATAAAATAATTGTGTCCATAAATGGACTATTTGTGAGAAAAGGTTACTCATGTGATGGAATGTTTAAACTCAGTATTAATAATAATATGAATATTTCTGTTTATACTGTTGAGTCATCTTTATCTGTATGGCATAATCGTTTAGCACATATTAGTTTTAGATCTTTAAAATTTATGGCTAAATATAGTTTAATTTCATATATAGATGACAATAAAAAATCTTGTAAAATCTGTATACAAGCAAAAATGATTAAGAAATCTTTTCTAAAAGTTGAAAGATCTTCTAAGTTATTAGAACTTGTGCATTCTGATAGTTGTGAATTAAATGAAATATTGACTAAAGGAGGAAATAGGTATTTTATAACTTTCATAGATGATTTCTCCAAATATACTTATGTTTATTTAATGAAAAATAAAGATCAAGCATTCCAAATATTTTAGATTTACAAATCTGAAGTTGATAATCAAAAAGAAAAAAAAATCAAAATTTTGAGAAGTGACAGAGGTGGTGAGTATTTTTCCATCGAATTTTCTTCATTTTGTGAAGAAAACGGAATTATATATCAAATTAGTGCACCTTATACACCACAACAAAATGGATTGGCAGAAAGAAAGAATAGAACGTTAGTGGATATGCTTAATTCTATGCTTGTGAAATCTAATTTGCCAATAAACTTATGGGGAGAAGCTTTACTTACTGCTTGTCACTTACATAATAGAATTCCCTCTAGAAAATTTAAGATTTCTCCATATGAATTATGGAAAAATAAAAAACCTAACTTAAACTATCTAAGAGTATGGGGCTGTTTAGCATATTATAGAGTTCCAGATCCTAAATGGACTAAATTAGGTCTTAGAGCTTTGAAATGAGTTTTTGTTGGTTATGCCGAAAATTCCAAAGCTTATAGAATTTTAAATTTAGACTCAAATGTAATTGTAGAATCTAGGGATGTTGAATTTATTGAAAATAAATTTGATAATGACCCTATACATGAGCCCATGAATAGTTCAAGTCAAAGCAATGGTTCTAGTATTGATATTAATTTTGAATCGACTTCTAGCAACATAAGAAAGTTAGATTCTTCTAATAAAATTAGAAGAAGTCAACGTATTAGAAAAGAAAAGAATTTACATTCAGATTTTATATCTTCTCAGGCTATTGTTTTTCTAGTAAAAGGCAATAGGTCAGTTGTACTTAACAAAATACCAATTTTGTTAAATGTAGAAGATGATCCTAAAACGTTTTAAGAGGCAATGTCTACAAGGGATGTGACTTTTTGGAAAGAGGCAATCAATGATGAAATGTTCATTATTATTTAATAATACATGGGTTCTAGTTGATTTGCCACCTGGTTCCAAACCAATAGGATGTAAATGGGTTTTCAGAAGAAAATATAACACAGATGAATCAATTCAAACTTTTAAAGCTAGATTGGTTGTAAAGGGTTTTAAACAAAAAGAGGAAATTGACTACTTTGATACATATGCACCAGTGGCTAGAATAACATATATTAGAGTACTTTTATCTTTAGCATCAATATATAATTTATATGTACATCAAATGGATGTTAAGATAGCCTTTCTAAATGGTGACTTAGAAGAATAAGTATATATGGAGCAACCAGAAGGATTTGTTCTACCAGAAAAGTTTGTAAATTAATTAAATCTTTATATGGTTTAAAACAAGCACCGAAATAATGGCATGAGAAATTTGATTCTACAATTTTGGAATATGGCTTTAAACATAATAGTGCTGATAAATGTATTTATTCCAAGTTTACAGATCATTTTGGTTTGATAATTTATCTTTATGTTGATGACATGCTTATAATTGGAACAAATATGGAAGGTGTGAATGATACAAAGAAGTATCTAACCTCAAAATTTAAAATGAAAGATTTAAAAGAGGTAGATACAATCTTAGGTATCAAAGTAAAAAAACATAGTGGGAGTTTTGCTCTTTACCAATCTCATTATATTGAGAAAATATTAAATAAATTTAATCATTTAAAAGTCAAAGAAGCAAAAACTCCATATAATGTTTCTTCCAAATTAACTACAAATTCTGACAGGGCAGTTGCTCAAATTGAGTATGCCAGTGCAATTGGTGCCTTAATGTATGCTATGCATTGCACTAGACCTGATATTGCTTTTGCAGTATGTAAATTATCAAGATACACTAGTAAGCCTAGTATTGAACATTGGAAAGCAATTTCAAGAGTTCTTGGTTATTTAAAAAGAACTATAAACTTTGGTTTATTTTATAATAAATTTCTAATTGTGTTAGAAGGTTATACAGATGCTAGCTCAATAACTAGTATTAATGATAATCAATCAACTTCCGATTGGGTTTTTACCTTAGGAGGATGTGCAATTTCTTGAGCATCAAAGAAACAAACTTGTATAACCCATTCTACAATGGAATCAGAATTTTTAGCTCTAACAGCAGCTGGTAAGGAGGCAGAATAGCTGAGAAATTTTTTACTAGATATCAAGTTGTGGCCACAACCAATGCCTGCTGTTTTCTTACATTGTGATAGTTAAGCAACAATGTCTAGAGCTTATAATAAAATTTATAATGGAAAGTCTAGACATATTAGCTTAAGACATGAGTATGTGAGACAATTAATTTCTGATGGAATTATTACTGTTACTTATGTCAAGTCTTATAATAATCTAGCAGATCCATTTACAAAAAGGCTCTCGAGAGATATGATAAAAAATACGTTTGCTGGATTCGGATTAAAAATATTCTATTAAATTTACTAATGATGGGAACCCTACTTTATAGTATCATTACCAAATAAAGTTTAAAGGGTAACAACATGTCATTTGTAAATGTTGTAATTAAGTACTTAGTGGACTAAGTTAATGGAATGAGGATGAGTATTTATATTTTTAATGAAGTTTAAAATTATTACAAAGGAAACTTCACCTATATGAATATAGGAAGTGGTGCCGCTTTAACAAAAATGAGAATAATTTTTGTAAATGTTCATGAAAACAGGAGGTAGCACAAGGCCATATTCGTGCTAAAATTTTGGTGAACTTTTTAAGTCGAACTAATTGATTCATGTGTGTAGTATTTCCGGTTCTATTTAATAAAAATCTAGGTTTAAGCTAAGGCCACCATGATTTCTTTAGAACTTTGAAATATTTACACTAAGGAAAAGTTTAAATCGAAAGATACTTTTCATTATGCATGAAATAATGGGATCTAACACTACAAGCTACGTGGGGGATTATTATAAATAGCTTGTATGTTAGACAGTATAGAGAGAAAGAATTCCTATTTTGTTAAAATATAAGAAAGTGAAGGAATGACAAAAGTAAAATATGTATAGAATTATATATATATATATATATATATATATATATTATTCTATTATGGCACTTGACACGTATATGTGTGAAATAAAATAATTATCATATTATAATTTTTATAAATAAATTACGAACAGATGTGTTTATTAACAAGTAGATATGTCTGTTAATAAACAGACATGACAATTCTATACACACAGTCATAACTGTTTGTATAAGTGTCTTTTAATAAACAGATATGTCTATTCTATATAAAAAGTCATAACTATTTATATAAGTGACTATTAATAAATAGATATGTCTATACAAATAGTCATAACTATTTGTATATGTATCTTTTAATAAAAAGACATGTTTATCTATTACACAAGTAGTTGTATCTATTAGAGATAAACAGATGTGTTTATCTAGAAAATGTGCCATGACTTTTCATTCTTTATAAATATGGATGAGTTTTTCAATCCAGATATATACTACTTTTACTTCTTCTTCTTTTCTTCTAGTGTCTCTAAATTCGGTTCGTATAAAGAATTCTTAAGGGAAATCTTTAGGAGTTGCTGTTTGCAGATTTCAGGCTTTATTGTATCCTGCAGGTATATTGCCATAACTTTGCAGCAATCTAGTAGGGCAATTAATACCTTAAATATAGTAATTCATTACGCTTGAAAGCCTACTCTACACCCACTGCCTCAACATTTATTTCACTACAATTTGATTTGATCTTATATTATTTTTTTCTCTTTTTTTACAAAAGGATATTTCATTAAAGAATATAAGAATAAAGCTCATAACTCATTAGTATTTGTTGCATTGCTGCAAACCAAGCTCAAAAATAAGAGTCCAACACAGAAAATTACTTGAGCTCTAAGCTAAGTAATGGGTACACAATCCGAACTTGTATTTCCAACAACTATGACAAAGGGATTGAAGCACAATATCACCACCAACAGAAAACTCAGTTACTAAGAGTAACAACAGAAACTCAAAGCACCACATAACTATGGGAGACTATAAAAAGAAGATAAGAACAACACCCCCGTTCATAACTTGAGAGCTTCCTAAATAGATCCTTCAACTCGAGAGGTGAAGGCCGAGGAAATGCGGCAAGCAGTTGTACATAGGAGGCTAGGAATCAAGGCCGGACAAGTTGGGAAAGACATGGCTGAGATTTGGGTGTCTCAATCTTTTATAGCTCAGTGCCCAAACTATGGATCACACCATCACTTCTGAATGCCAACAACACAAACCAAAATACAATAAATACAAACAACTAAAGGGTAGAGGTAAGAGAATGCCCTTCGGTTGGGGAGGACCTTTTCTTGCCCTTTGGGTAGGGGAAGCCACTAGCTTAAACTGGAGATGAAAAAAAAAAAAAAAAAGAAAAAAGCTCGAAAAGAGAAAATAAGCACTCTATCACTAAAACTAGAGAGACAGATTTGATCATATATTAATTTTCACATAATTTAATAATTTACAATAAACATATCATCCGCATATTAATTTTCAATAGTGATCCATAATGTGAATTCCGTCTTGTTTTACTAAGTTCTTTCTTATCAAGAAGATTTCTCCATTTACATGAAGTCTCAATAATATTCAAAAAAAATAATATTCAACAGATTTGAAGTAATATTGAATGATATAGCAATATGAGCAAGACGTTGAGTATTGAAGAAGAATTTTATTTTTAGGGCTTTCAATGGGAAACAAAAATGAAATAGTTAAAAAGGTGAGGAGAGTTGAAAATGTAAAAGTAAAGAGTGCGAGAAAAAAATATTGGGAAGAAAAAATTGTAAAGTAATTTTTATTTTTTTTTTATGAACCTTAAATTAAAATAAATTAAAAGAAAGTTTGATTTTTATCAATTTAATTATTATAAATTATAATGGTGCAATTTTAAGATGTAAAGTGGGAAAAATTTAGAATTACATGCATAATACTAGGAGGATTTTAAGGAGGCAAGTGGGGCAAGCGTCTCGTTGCCCCCGCTGTGCAGTTGTCCTGTCCTGTGAAGACCAATATAGGCTGAGGCAGAGAATAATTCAGTCAATATTGAATAATTAAATTGAATTCGATCGATTATATTTGATTTTTCAATTCAGTTATTTAATTTAATTAATTTCAATTAAAAAAATTAAAATTTTTCACCGAGCTTTACAATATATATAAGGAGTTGAACTGGTTAATTGGATACGTTAATAAAACTCATATATCAGTCCAAATGAATGTTTAGATATCAACTGTGAATTACTTATAAGAAAATGAGTTGAACTTAATTCAGCCGCAAAAATTAGTTCAAGAGGGGAGGAGTGCTCAAGACTATATAAAGGGCACATTATCCCTATTTCAAACTAATGTAGGATCTTAACATACTCCTTTCACGCCCAGAACAAAACACCTGAAGCGTGAAATACTTATAAGAGGCTCAAACATTAGTTGGGGAAACTTTGATAATATTTTAAAAAAATAGGTCGAGCCTAACTTACCCCAAAAGCTAACTCATTCAAGAGATTTTTAACAGAAGTTACATAGAGAAATGCTTCAACTATTTCTTTTGAAATAGAGTTAAGAATCCAAGTTGTAACCATACTATCAATCTTTAACCATTTCTCAAATTCAACAGAATCATCTTTAGGCTTTTTACATTTGCCATTGATAAAATTCAGTTTATCTTTGGCCCTTAATGCAACCAGCCATTTTAACGAACAGCGGGCATTATCAGAAATAGTCACAGAGAAATGATCGTCTGCTTTGTTACTATTTTAAGAAAATGGGCCGGACCTAACTCACCTCAAAAGCTAGTTCAAGGAGAGAAGAGTGTCCAATACCATATAAGGGATACATTACCCCTATCTTAAACTAATGTGGGATCTTAACGATTACTCATTTATAGATGATAGTTAGTGAGAGATGTGAGATTTGAAGAAATAGATTAGTCTAGTCTAAACCTGCAAGACCACATCAGAGGATAGAAAAACGACTTCCCAACAGAGAGAAGCATCTGCTATCTGCGACAACAGGAAAAATCTATCATCATTCACCGTTAGCAATAAATTTTTACGCATAAAATGATTATAATTAATATCGATAGTTATTTTTTTTAATTTTTAACCAAAATTAAAATTCATAACCTTAGAATACTTAAAGCAAATTAATATATTTTTTTAATTTATTCTGATTTAAATTTAAAATTTTATAATTTTAATATTATTAAATTAAATACATTAATTATTACTAAAATTTATCTAAATACATACAAATTAATCGCCAAATATCTTAAAGAGTTTATTCTGTGATAAATGTCAGTAACTGATGGTGTTTATGTTCAACACGTGAACTTATTTAGTACAAAATTATTAGTTTTTTTTTCCCCGATTTGGCAATTTGATTTATTTTACCCTTCATGGAATATATATGATGATGATGATGAAGAAACGGACCAACAACGGGTTTGTTTGGTGACATATGTTGTACAATAAATGATTTGAAAGGTAATGAGAAATGGTAGGGTATTACTATGAGAATGTGTGGATATAAAGGAGTCCAACAGGAACTATTTAGTTGCTTGACGCGTTGTTGACTTGGATTAAAGCTCACTCAGATACCTATCATTCGTGGCGACCATGATGATGACAATTCTAGCAGCTGCTTCTGCATATGGTCCCCCATGGCAGTGTCCTTTGGTACAACGATCACATGATTTTTGTCCGGTTTTTACTTCAATTCAAAAAAATAAATGAAGACTCTATTTAAGATTGCATTTTATTTTATTTTTTTAATTTATTTATTTATAATTAAAAAATATATATATTAATTTTAATTTTAAAATAATTTTTAATTGATTTAAAATAATATTTTTTAATGGAAAATAAATAAAAAAAATATTAAATAAATTTTAAAAATAGAGAGAAAAATCAAGTTGTGTGGCTCACATGTTAAAAAATAAATTAATTAATGGGCCTCATAGTACTATTTTGATGAAAAAAAAAATTGTTCTTCAAATGTAAATACTTAAAATCACATGAGACTTGTAACAATTTTGCCTGAATAATATTATACAATGTTCATGTTTGAGCTGAAATGGAGGAGATGATTTGGTGAAAGAATAAGTTGGACAACTGAGCAAACATCGACGATTCGATACTATTTATAGGACCACCTCGAATAACTGTCGGAAGCACCCCAAAAAAAAAAAAAATTCAAGCACTTAATCCAACACATCAAGGAATCAACAAAACGGGCCTAGGCCGCGGCCCATGCTGATGCTCTGTGAAACCCAATTTCATGTCCCAAATCTTTCTACCGCTTCCAAATATCATGATTGATATCAATTCTTACGTTTTTTTTTTAAATTTTTTTTGAGATGAATGCATAGAATTTCATTGCACTAAAACTACATAGAGTCAAGAACATCAGAAGTAGCTATAGCAGCAAAATTTGTTGGCAAATCCTCACATTCATGCTGAGCAACTACTCCTTCTTGTGCCAACTGATGCGCTAAGCTATTAGCAGCACGAGGGGCATAATGGAAAGAGATATGTGGAGACTCTAACACATGCAAAATATCAGAGACACATAACTCATGCAGGGGAAAGAAAATAATTCCTCATTGTAAAGAACTCGTCGTATTAAAATTATCAAATTCCACTGTGAAACAATGAAACTCCGCATCTTGAGAGATTTGGAGCCCAGATAGAATATATGGCCTGGATTTCAGGTATCCAAGATGCTCTGAAACCCTTAGATGCAACTAGCATTACATAACCCTTGTCATTCCGCATGACTACCCCAAACCTAACACAGCCATTCTTATGCAACGCAGCATCAACATTGAGCTTGAAGGCCCCTGAAGCTGATCGAACCCTATGTTTCTCCAGTCTCTGAGCCACAGAGGTTACAGATTCAGCAAGTGAAGCTTTAAACTTATTCCAAAATGATCAACGATATGAAATTGATGAGAAGTGCACCAAAATTGTTAGATGAAGAAAAATGCTCTAATACACAAATTTTTAATTAGAGAAAAGTGCTCCAACACCCAAAATTGCCAGACGGAGAGAAGTGCTACAATTACAAAAAAAATAAATAAAACTAAAAAATAAATTATTTTGAATCCATGTTTGAACTAAAAGAAAGAATATTAGAATTTAATTCAAATATGATTGATTTAGTTTTTATTTTTAAGATTGTTGTATTTTAAATTTTAAATAGTAATCAAATCTTAATTAATGGTTGAGATTTAGAGGAAATTTTTATTTTATTTAGTTAAATCTAAGTACTATATAAACAACACATCAATTAATGTTGTTAATATAGTTGTGCATGGAGTTTTTTCTTTGCATATATTTTTGTTGGTGATAAGTGCATCAAAATTATCAATTGGAGAGAAATACCAGATGAAGAGAAGTGCTCCAATAAAAAAAAATAAATAATAAATAAATTATTTTAAATCTATATTTAAATTAAGGGAGTGAATATTAAAATCTAATTCAAACATAATTAATTTAATTTGAGTAAAAAAAAATCAAAAAAAGAATAAAGAATAAAAAAATAAAGAATAGAAAGAAACTTTTTATATAATTATATTTACAATATTAATTAATATGCTATTTATATAACACTTAAATTTAATTAAATAAACTAAAAATTCTATATAAATCTCAATTATTAATTAAAATTTGGCCACTCCTTAAAATTTAAAATACAATAATCTTAAAAAATAAATACTAAATCAACCATCACCTCAAGCAACTTATACACCACAGGTGCGTCACAAGTGGGCACAGTAGAAAAAGGTGATATCCACGTTTTCAAGACTTGAGCTCCCTGTAAACTACAAATATGATCCAAGGCAACACCTTTATCGAAGAGTCGGATTTGCACCAGAAACAATTTTCCACAGGGCGTGTTTAGAACCTTTATGTGGTATTGTTGAAAGCTCAAGAATTGGTGTCCATATCGAATATTTCTCAATAATGCCTTCCTTTCTATTCAGCGGCTTCGTCCACAAACCTACATATCAACAGAGAATTTTGCTTTTATCAAAAAAAGAAATTTACTAGGTATAATATTTAGAGTTGTTAAGTTAAATGTATATGTCATCACATCAATGAGAGGACAAAAAGGCAGCTGTAAGTATTTTGACTCTGAATATTGAAGGGAATGATAGACATGTCGTGTGTAAATTAACCAAATCGGATCTTGATGAAACATCAATATAGATATTTTTTTTCTTATGCATCAATCAATCCTTTTTAGTGAAAATAAAAGGGTAGGAACTGCCCCCTCTGGTGGGGATATATTAGTATATTTCCCACTCAAAAGCTGACTTTTGCAACCAATAACTGACACGTTCGATGTAGAACCTTCTCTTGCTACATACCGTTCATTTCCATTTGCTCTTATGTTGAAAGCCAAATTATTAAATCTACCAAAAAAAAAAAAGCCAAATTATTAATACTGAATTCAAAATTTTGTCAGAAATAAAATTAAGTACATTCATTGTAATTAAACTTCATTGTTTAAATATTTTTCTTTTTATTTTTGAGTAAACAATTAAAAAAAGTGAAAATTCTAATAAGTAAATAATATATATTTAATTATTAAACCAAGTTGGCATAAACATAATTTAAATTTAAAATTTTCATTTGAATATAAAAATTTGTATATTTTTACTTATCATTAATTAATTAATATTATTTCATAAATTTCATAAATACGGATAAAATTTAAAATTAATACACCATCTGAAATAAGATATAGAAGAATAACATAAGACTTTACATGATTTTATTATTTAAAAAGATAAAAAAATAAAAAACATTTATAAATTTAAAGAGAAAATTTTCTCAACCTATATATATATATTAGATTTGGCGAAAACCAAAAACAATGTGCTAGTTGGGGAAATGTTTACATCAATCAAAAGGTGAAAGTCACGAATTCTCCTATTAATGATTCAAACCTTTATCACCACTCAAAAAAAGTAAAAAGGATCATTAAAAAAAAAAAAAAAAAAGGGAAAACGAAGGCTCTAGGGATGGTCTGAAGGGGATTCTTCAATTCTACTGTAAAAGGATAGCAATGCTTGCCCAATTTATCCTAGCAACTAGCAAGGAAATGAAAAGGAACTATAAGTATCATTACACGTGTGATTGCATTACAAATTTACATCCCCTTGATTATCACAGCCTTGAAATTGACATATTTTTATCTAATCATTCATCATTAACATTAATTCTAATATTCATGGAATTAAGAATTTTATCAAATATTTTTTATCATTAACATTATTTCGCAAAATTAATGGGATTTGATCAAATCTTGTAGGGATACTAAAATAATGATTTGTAATTTTTTTTTTATTTTATAGACAGTGTGATTGTGACAATGCATGCCATCCTCTTTGTTTTGTTGAATTTTCTTAGTGGGAAGAAAAGATAAAGAGATTAAGGAGAAAGAAAATGCATGCTTTGGTTAGGTTTAGTCAAAGTATTCATAGAAGATGACTAAATTAATTTTTTTTAATTATTTTTGACAGAAAATAGAGGATAAAGAAAAAGGAAAGGATATCTTTACTAGTCAATAACGTACTAATTAATACGTGCAATATGTCTTAGGAATTCCAAATTAATTGCCTTCCCTTTTTATTGTGTTGGATGATGACATGATTTTTTAGATTTTGCACCAACTTTGCAAGGATAAATGATCATCCAAATTCAGTCTTGGAAGGGTTGCAATTGGCAAAGATAAAATCAATCCAAATTATTTCATGCTTTTTAAAAAATAAAAGATGAGGAAGTCTAAATTAATTCTCACTAATTTACTAATTGTCCATCAAAGAATTGAAGCAAAACAATAGACTTTTATATAATTAGTACGTTATTGACTAGTAAAGATAAGCTTCACTAACTCTTACCACCATACCTTATCTTAAGGTAGCTAATGTTGTCATTGCCCCCAAAAGAAATTCTACAGTCTCCAAATTGCTATATTTAATATCCTTATCAATCAAAATTCATTTCCATATTTAAAAAAAAAAAAGAGAATTTTTCATAACTTTTACAGTTAATTTTTTTCAATTATTCCTTGACTTTGAAATTTATTACATTTACATATCTTATTTTCATTTTATTATTACAAAGTTAATTAATTAAAAAAATAATTATATAAAAATTTCTCATAATAAAGTTTCATAATATTTTTAATTAATTTAATATATAACAGCGTCACTGTTTAAAATAAAAGCAAATTAAAGAAATAAAATTTGAATGAAACTCGCGCATAATCAACGATCAAAGGACATAGAAGTCATGTCAAAGATTGATATGCATGCGACACACCGAATATTTTCTTCTCAAAATTGAAAAATAATATGGTTTTTTTTTCCCCTCCAATCCATAGCCTTTTTGTTAAACGACAAAACCAAAGAATCTTTTTGGAGTTTTGAAAGGCTTCGAAATAACTGTTTAAGACCGTTCCTGGCGATTCCACGTGAGCGTGTTCCAGCTGGAATTCAGGCCCACAACTGATAGTATCTACGTGTCATTCTGTAGCTGGCCAAAAGTCAAGAATTATTTTTGGGTTGATTATTAGAGACTAGAGATGTGATGCCAGCAAAACCTGAACCGCGTGCCTCATTAGCGCGGGAATCGACTGTGGGGCCAATTGATTACGTGTCGACCGTTAAAATAGGCCTAACTCTCTCCGGAACGAACCTGACCTCATCAGCTGATACCCAACCACAAAAACAACGTCGTTAAGGTTAGTCAAGTGGGACCCTGCTACGTAGGCTCGTATGTGGATTTTTTTTTTGGACATAAATACCCTCACAAATACTTATTATCACCTGCATTAGAAGCTATTGATGCACAACAAATTTATATAAGAACTTGTTGACACAACAAAAACTAATGGAAAAAAAAAAAAATATATATATATATATATATTTATTTATGAATAAAGTCGTGCAGGACTCAAACTGTTGATGAATGGTTGGCAGATTTTATCATGTGCCAAAAATTGAAATTTTAATAAATTAAAAAATTAAAAAAAAAAATGAAATCAACAGATATTCTTGCATGGTTGCAGTTCGAGAACGGAATGCGTGCATCGAGAAATGAATGAATGGACAAAATGAAAGAAAGAAAGACAGAAATTATATAAAGAAAAGAGCATTTTTCATATTGGGATGATGAGATAATAGTATCCAACCAAGACTGTATACTACTTTGAATCATTATTCTCTTTCTTCTGTCATTCTATTTTTCTTCTTTTTATTTTCAAATTATGTATAAACAAAGAACGTATATTTCATGGTAGATATTTCAATTTTCACCTTCATTATTAACACAAAGGCATGTAAGCACACGTTATCAATAGTATAAATCTATGCACTATTTTTTTCTGCTTCATTTAGATTCTTTTTTTTGTTAAATTATTCATTTCATTTAAAAAATTATTTTAGATCATGTTGTAATTAATAATATTTTTTTATTATTAATTATTTTATCTTTATTCTAAAAGTATTACACATATCTGAGAATTTAACTCAAAATTATTTATAGTGGAGAAAGATAATCTATATAATTGACTCTAAATAAATTTTTGTTATAAAAATTTAGTTGAATTGAATTGAGTTGAGTATAAAAAAATATTTATAAAATCTCATAAGTAAAATAAAAAGATAATTTAATTAATTATTAGTATATTTTTATAAAAATAAATTATATAGACTATTTTCATTTGTCTCATTCATTTTTTTTTAATTATTAATTATATTTAGAAAATTAAATATAAATTATTTATTACATTTAAAAAATTAAGGAGAAATAATTTTTTTAAAATTTTATCTTTATATCTATTAAATATAAAAAAATTTAAAAAATTTTATAGGTGAGGTAAAGAATAATTTAATCATTTACTAGTATATTTTTATAAGAATAAAATTATCTAATTATTTCATTAATAACCATGAAAAATGAGTGGATGTTGTACTTAACTCATCTCATTAACCACAATTAATTTCTTGTCCAAAACCATCATTTCTGGGGTAAATTAAATGTATGGAATATGGAGGGATGGAGGGATTTTTAATTAGTTTTTTTTTGGTTTAACTGATTTTAATTGATATTTAAATATGAAATATTATATTTTTAAAAATTACTTTAATATTAGTGAATTAAAATTTATTGATTATATAAATTAATATCAAATTATCCTAATACATTAATTATTAGAAATTACTATGAATTGTTGCAAAATATAGCAACATCACACAGTTGGATACTGAAAGAGTCAATATTTCACTATTTCTAAGAAAACTATCAAGAAAATAATGTTACATCATTACAAAACTACATAATTTCGGTACTCTAAATAAGTGTATGCATGCATTCAACAACAACATCAATAATAATAATAATAATAATAATAATATTATTATTATTATTATTATTATTATTATTATTATTAAAAAAGTTGATTAATGTTTTTTTTTTATAAATTGAATTTGTTAAAAATTATTTTTTAATAATTTTTTTCAATTTTTGTATAAGCTATTTAACAAATAAATAAATATACGCATTATATAATTATATATACACATAAATTGTAAGAGAGAGAATTGCGGATAAGTGAAAGAATTGAAGTCCCCACAAGAAGAAATTCATAACTGCATGTTCAATTGCGTCCCCACAATATGATATTTGAAAATCCAAAATGAAACAAAAATTGATAATCTAAATGATGTATGCATTAATTAATCCATAATTAGCCTAATTGTAATAGTTTTAAGACAAAAGTACAAAAAATAAGATCAGTTAGCCACCAACTGAATCTCATATGTGACAAACTTCTGGGTTCTGCATTTATATCAGCAATTTGACAATAATACAACAACCCTAACACAAATTTAGATTCAAATTAAAACAGTTAAAAAAAGGAGTTCATATTGTAATTTCTTACAAATACTACATATAATATCATGATTTTGCTTCACTTTCTTTCAACAAATCTATACACAGAGCAACCACTTCTTTTCAATATAATACTAGTAATTCCAACTATTCTTCTTCTTCTTTTTCTTCCACTCGACAATCGCTTTCTAATGCCTGCCCACTCAGTTTCAATAATTCCATAGACAGGCAAGGTCTACTGACCCAGCTAATGTAGAAGGAGCCTCTTGATGATCATCAAATGCCCTCCTTCCTATTTCAATATTTGAAATGACAGAAGAGATTTCAGTGTTCTTATCCGTGGTTAGGCCTGTTTCTTGTGAGGCACTGGCCATCTCCCTCTCTGTTTTGAAACTCTGCTTCCAGTTTGATCCTTGGTTCTCAAACAAAGCCCTTAAAATTGAGTGGTCTTGCATTAAAACAGAACCTGGGTACTGTAAATTTGCTGAGAATGGGACAGCATGAGTAGAGTAGAATGAATTTGCAAGTGGAATCTGTGGAAAAACATCTGCAGGGTTGGAAGAAACTGCAAAAAGATCGTTGTTGAAACTATCAATGGATTCTTGTTGATTTCTTTGAACATCAATGGGATTGGAGAAGCAGGGCACGTAGGAAGATTCTGCTAAAGGTTTTGTCTTGCCACTGTAAGGTGAAGAATCCATCAGTGGTGGTAGACCCGCAGGACCCAATTCATTGCCAAAAGAGCCTAATCTCACTAGTCCTGAAATATGGATTTTCTTCCCAGCTGAACTCTTTTGAAACACCCTGCAAATCACCCATTCATTCTACAAAACAAGAGGAAAAAAATTCAGTATCTTCACATGAACAAAAACGAGAGAAAACACAGTTAACAAAGAGGAAAAAAAAAAAGTGAAAAACAGAGGAAAAAGAGAAGATATGTGCACCTTAGCCGTCTTAGGGAGATTGTGGACGGAGAATTTACCCTCCAGTCTGTATTCATGCATGACCCAGTTGCTCTTCTCTCCTTTAGGGGCTCTACCCTTATAGAAAACAAGGGTCTTTTTCATTCCAATCAGGGATTTTCCCCTGTAGATCTCCTTATCTTTCCCTGTGGCTTTCCAGTAACCAGCTTCAGTTGCCCTATTCGTCCTGAGACCAGTTGGGTACTTTCTGTCCCTCACACAGAAAAAGTACCATTCTTTCTCTCCCAATTTCGCTTTCCCTTTATGCAAACAAAATCAAATAAATAAATAAACAAATCATCACAACTAAATGTAATTCAATTCATTATCATCTCTTTACACAATACAGAAGAACTGGCAGAAATTATGCTTCTAAAGAACTTACATGGCAATTCCCAGGGTTCAGACTTGTTCAAATCTACATCTCCAATAGCTCTAGACGAGAAGTTGATATCAAGAACCTTCTTGTACAGGTAGTGAAAAATAAGCTCTTCATCAGTTGGGTGGAAGCGGAATCCAGGGGGCAAATCCATCTGATCATGTTCCTTAACAAGTTCAGAAATGTTTTCCATTGCTTGAGAAGCTAAAACCATATTGTTTACTAATGTAGAAAACTTTTATTTCACGGCAACAGAATCCCAAATCCAAGCTGAAAAGCTCAAATCTCAAGACGAAGACAACCCCTTATATGAGCTCTATATATCAAATGGATATTAACCAAATACCTCTAATTCTCCATGTTCAAGGAACCTTATAAAGAAAACAGAAGTCATGAGAACTTCCAAATGGGAAGTGAACTGCCAAGAGATAACAGAAAAAGCCGAATATAAAGCTATGGAAAGTTGAGAAGAAAAGTAAAGATTGAGAGAAAAAAAGGAAGGAAAGCCATGAAACTAAAAATAAAAATTAAAAAAAAAAAGAAAAGAAAAAAGAAGAAGAAGAAGAAGTTGTAAACCTGAAAGTTAGAGAGATATTAAGAGAAAAGGCACTACGGAGGAGCATAAGGCCCTAAATACTGGTGTCCATGGCAAGCAATAAAAGTGGCACGTAAGGCAACTTTGGTAGGTTGTTTTAGCTTCTGTCTATCAATTTATAATTAACTTTTAGTGGGTAGCAATTATAGTTTCTCAACTCATCTAAATTTCATCTTTCATGCATGTAAATCTCATAAACACCCAATTTATTATATGTAAAAAAATAATTATCATTAAGATAAGACAAACCAATTATATATATTTGAGATGCTTAGGAGAAAAAAAGAAAAGGGTTTTCCAAAACTAAAAGATATCTCTATCCCAATTGGTGATAAATGAGAACAGCTGTGTTTTGCGAATGCAGAGAAGATCACAGAAGCAGCCGTTTCAAGCTCTCACAATTTTTGCTAAAGTTTCTGTTTTTGTCCAAATGACTTTTATGACCTCCTTATTTACCTTCTCTTTTTAGAGAAAATTATTGAGTGCTCCAGAGTAAATACTACTCAATAAATAAATAAATAAATAAATATATATATATATATATATATATATATATATATATATATATATCCCATCTCAGTAACCAAAAATAATTAAAAATTTATCTCTAAAGGTTTTTTTTTTTTAATGCTACGGTATATTTATTAATTAGTCATCTTCTTAAATAATAAAACCAACATTGCGTAGATTTTTTTATGCCATTTTTAGCATCAAAAGTGACACAATTGTGATACCACAGCAAAATCAAATTGATTTATTTTTTAGGTGACAAATTAAAATATAAATAAAGAAACAAATAATGCCTTAGGAGCTAAGGACACTTCAAGGATTTTCAGAAACATTGTGTTAGAAATTTAGAATGATTTAAGCATTAACCAAAACTTTTAACAGATTCAAATAATTAAATTCACTTCTTTTACCATATACATTTTTTTGGGGCCTCCATAGTTAATTAAGATTTCTCAGTTTCTTATGGGGGTGATGTGCAAGAGGAGAAAGTGCTTTGCAATGGAGAGGCATTTAAGTTGGTCAGGTGAAAGAAAGTTCAAAGCATTGGACAATTGTGCATTGGAAGCTAATTTGTCTCCCCCACACAAGAAGGATTTTCAAGGTAATGTAGTTTGAATAACCATAACCAAAATAAAGTTATTATACAGTCATAAAACAGGACTGTCTTTATTTTTTTTTAAATAAAAACATTAGAGAATTGAAATTTTAAATTTAAATCTATTAAACGAATAATATACTTTAACTATTAAATCAAGTTAGATTGGACATGAACATCTTTATATTTAATAATTCATTGGCACTTAATTTTATATATAAAATTTAAATTGTGATTATAATAATTTATGATTAATTATTAGATATATCAAGAGCACTAATATATAGTACTCCATCTATCACAGAAAAATGAGCATTTTGTATAATATAATGAGTCTCACGTGATTATGAGAGATGATATATATGTACCGAGTATATCTAATAATTTCTCGTAATTTATAAGATGTCTTATGAATTTTTTTTTTTGGCAAATTATCCATCTAAAAATCTAAACTAAAATCAGTCCAAAAAAATCAAAATGTGCCTTGACCATGATAAATTGATAATCCAATTGAAAAATACGTTTCAACAAATTAAAATAGTACCTCTTGACTGCATAATTAAAAAAGGAAGAAAAATAAAGAGGCCTTGTGAGTGAGAGCAATCAGTTTGACAATATCTTGAAAAACCCGCCTAGGGGCAAAATGGTATTTGCACTCTCATTTAATTATTGTAATAACCGAATAGAGCATGCCCTTCCCCATCAACCAAGTGTAATGACAAAATTAGCCTTTCCTTTTTTTGTAACTAATCCAATTGTAGACTAACACGTGTCGATTTTTTTTCCATGAGTCATTTCAATCACATCGGTAGGTCTGACAAAATAGTCAACGTCTATATCTGCCACGTAAGCATCCAAAAGAAAAAACAAAAAAAAATGGAGGAAATTTTGAAACTGAGACGCATGGCCACACCACACCACCACACTCCGTCATAAGCAAACCTCTAGAGGCCACTTGTCTGCATATAATTGGCTGCGATGCGTTGTATAATTACACGATAGGGGAAGGCTGAGCTGGCATTTGTGGGCCTTGCTTCTATTGCACCGAAATGCAGCCACGAAGAGAATACGAAGGTGGCGTACTGTGATTGGTGAAAAAGCCCGGGAACTGTGGGATTAGACCGTTTGGAATTAAGCAAAGGTCAGCTAGTTTGGCTAGTTGCATAGATTTGGTTCAAAACTTGAAGATCTTGATTAGCACTTTAATTCGAAATTAATGAATGATCACTTCATCACCTTAACTTTGGGGTGGAAATGGGACGAGGGTGAAGCCAAGCCAACGATACATGTAATCTAAAATAATAGTAATAATTTTCATTTGAAATTTCATTAAGTGTATAATATATAACATCTTAATTAATCCATGCTTAATAACTTAATAATCATTAATCAACCACATTTTCTGCAACAGCCAATGGTTTTATAATCATCCTTGACCATTTTCAGGTAAAATGAATATTTCAAATTAGATTACGTGTATATTGTTTTTTTTTTTTCATTATTTATATTAATCAAAACTATATATGGATTTGACATAATTTACATAATATTTTATGACTAAGACTTCTTTTGTTTTATGAAAACATTTTTTTTAAAATATTTTTCATATTTTTTTGTTGTTTAAAGAAAAAAATAAAATATTATAGGAAAATCATTTCCCTGATCATGAGAAAATGCTCTTTAAATTTGAAAAAATTACTTCCTTTTAATTTTAAGATTGAGAAATTTTTTTTCCAATGCTTACTTGACAATTATTCTTTTTTTTTTTTTGTCACACTTAGGCTTTTGATCACTAGGATTAGTGATCAATTAGTGTTTTTAATTTTTTTTATTTTCACTTTGGAATTTAATTATTTTTAATGTTATATCAAACAGAAAATAATGTATTTTTTTTAGATAATATTTTTCATATATAGATTATTTTCCTTGAAATAAATAGAGTCTAAAATTTAATAAATTTTTGTTATGGGATGAAAAATGAAATCACTTATAGAATTTTTTTTCTCTCAAAAGGCTTAATGAATTTCATTCAAATAATCATAGGATTACAACACCCATATAACCAAATGCCCAAGAACAATACAAAGGATCCTAGCTAATAAATAGAGTCTATCTTTTTCTTTGAAACAAATAGAGCCTAAAATTTAATAGATTTTGTCGTGGGGTGAAAAAGATAATCACTTATATATATATATATATATATATATATATATATATATATATATATATATATATATTTTTTTAAAAAGCAAATTGAATTTCATTCAAACAATCACAGGATTACAAGACCTATAGAACCAAATGCCTAAGAACATTACAGAGGATCCTAGCTAACGCCCCAAACCCAACCAAACAGAAAGGGCAAAGCCTATAACAAAAGAAGCCCTAGGCTAAAAATGGAGCATGACCCCAACTCTTAATTGGATCCGGTTAGTAAGACAAGCAGTGCTAAACTAGTTGTTGAGGGAGCTTGCACATACTAAGGATCTGTTTGGATGAGGCTGAGGGAGGAGTAAATAAAAGTAAGAAAGGGTAAGTAATTATTTTACCCCTGTTTGGAAATAGATGAGTTAATAGAGGGTAAGGCTTACCCTCCCTTACTTCTTAAATCTCAATTTTTTTTACACTCCAAATTGGGATGTAAAGAAAGGTAAGAAGGGAGAGAGGATAGTTATAAATATTTTTATTCTTATACCTCTTAAATTTATAGTTATAAATATTTATATTTCTATATCTCTTAAATTTACTCTTCATTCACCTCTTTCCAAACATAAAGAATATACATTATCTTTTCTTACCTTTCTATTAATTCACTTGTTCTCAAATATGAGATTTTTTTTTTTTATTGTAACTCTCCTTACCCTTCCCCTTCATTACCCTTCTATTACTTACCTTTCCCTCACCTCATCCAAAATAAGCCCCAAACAGGTTATCTTTCCAAGCATCCAATAACTTGAGTTAGGAATCCAAAGATCTTTGAAAGAAATAGAGATTATGGCCATCAATATAAAGGAGACAGACAGATCCCGAACCTTCTTAAACTCTTGAAGCCATAGGAGGATAGAAAAGCCAGGAGAGGATGCTGATGAGTCCTTGAGAGTACCTATTTCTAGAAGGAAAATGCTATCGAAGCACCTACATGTAACACCCCTCTCCTATCTATAGTGTAGTAGAGTAAGGCACGCTAATTTTAGTGTCGGAGCACCCTATCCTGTCTTATCGTGTACAATATTAGTTTAATATCCATTTAATTTTATTATCTCACTTGTAAAATTTTTTTTTATCCTATTTTATTTTTATGGAGACCCAGACAAAGTCTCCTCTGTTATATTAGTACATGGTAGATTCCATTATTTACCTGTTAAATTCAAATTATATTCCTTTCATCTATTCATTCATCATATTATTTCTCATGATCATATCAATTTCAAGAAAATAAATTACATTTCATTCATATAAAGTTTATATATACAATAATTTACAATTTATATACAATCCAAAATTATTTACATCATTTAATTACATACAATACCAAAATGCAAAATCTGATATGTACATGAGCCCTGTCAAAATAACTGATGAGGTGACAACCCATACTATAGCATATCTGGTCCAAGTCCGGTCTTGGCACTACTGCTGCTGCTGCTCTCCAGTACCTACGCAATGGAAAAACTAAATTGCTAAGCATATTGCTTAGTGGTGCATAAATTGAAATAAAAATATCGAAATAATTGAAATAATTATCCTCCATATAATATTATAAAGAAATATACAATTATATAAATTTACAATCTTTTACATGTTTATAAAACTTTGGAAGCAATTAAGTTAATCGAGATCTTTTTATTCATGTATATTATATTCGGTCTTATATAATTTATTTTAATGGTTCTCTCATGTACTGATTTGAATTTAAAATTTTATTTCTCATAACTGTGCCCAAGTAACCTATAATAGACTATAAAGACTGGATACACGAGAGTATACTAGTTAGACATCCGTATGTCTACCCAGTATACAACGGCCATATCAGGCACAAGGCTAGCGGGCAGGCATAAGCCAATGATAATGAAAATTGGCACTATGGCCATCGGGCAGACACAAAGCCAGTAGAACAATCATCTTAGACATATGTTGTCTGTCAATGATTATCCCTATGGGCAGTACTGCAATATGTAGTCCCTAATTGGTATACTAATTTATCCAAGCTATATAAATGAGTCTAGGTGTACTTTGGGCAGAATAATATTATTATGTATTTATAATTTCATTAATTCATGTTATTTTTATGTTTAACAATTTATTCTAATTCATTTCATCTCATATACTCAGTTATTTTATGGACCTTTCTCAAGGTCCAGATTTAGTGTTCTCAATTCATCTAACCACTTGGCCAAGATGTGGCCACTGTTTGGCTATACTTTCTTCATGGAAGTTGTTCCTTTATGTCTTGTCTTTATTTTCCTTTTTGAATCATGTCATTTGAAATTTTACAACTTAAGTTATGGTCAAATAACTATAACTGGTTCACTATCTCTTTCTGGATCCAGAATTAGGCAGATTCTGGAGTCTGTCTTGGTCTAATTAATTGGACCTGTTACAGTTATTTTTAGGCCTAATGTTCTTTATAAAAGTTATTACCCTATGTCTTATGGTCACTCAGAAATTTTAATTACAATTTTTCAAATTTTGTAGAATTAGTTATAGCCAAATCACTTGCCTGGACTCAGGTACCCTGTGTCTTCAGGGTCCAGGTTCAGGTCAGTAGCTTTGACCTCCATTTTAGGGTTCTTATGTTCATAAGTTGAGGACCATGTCTAAAACAAAGTTGGATCCCTGTTTCTTAGGGTTCTAGATTAGTATGGCTCATCCTAATTGGAGTTTTTTAGTGGTAGATATGACTAAATGAGTGTTATGGGGTCAAATGGTCACTTAGGTTGTTAGTAGTATGCCCTAGAGCATATCATTTAGTATGTATCTTGTACATATTTTTATTAATAAAAGGCATTTCCACTTTTCCGTTTATATAATATATTTATGTGTAATAGAAAAGGTCCATTTATATTTTGTTAGAAATATTATTCTTAAGTTGTTAAGAATATGAGTTACAATATTTCTAGCACGAAGTATCATAAATAGATTCACAATCGAG
The DNA here is from genome assembly GCF_030052815.1 of Hevea brasiliensis. Taxonomy (NCBI): domain Eukaryota; kingdom Viridiplantae; phylum Streptophyta; class Magnoliopsida; order Malpighiales; family Euphorbiaceae; genus Hevea; species Hevea brasiliensis. The sequence goes on along the minus strand of NC_079509.1, from coordinate 10,590,861 downwards.
GATGCTTCATAATAAGGACATGACTTATCCAGAAAGATTGTATTCATGCTTGTTCCCAAGTTATTTATATGAGATATAAATAAGATGGAATGGTGAGTCTCATGCCATATAACAAATATGATAGGCACTTATAAATGATAAGTAGGCCGAACTAGTGACACTTATGACAAGCACATGGAGTTTACTCTTGTCAATGTTTTGTCATAAATCATATCAGTGCTGTCGACACCATATTTTGGCCGATCCCCAAAATCAATAAAACTTTGAAGCCGATCTCTGGTACTAAGTCTCCTCTGGACAGTTAATTACATTTCCGATCCTTCTTTGATAGGTAGTCATTATTCCGATCTCTCCTTAAAAGGAATTGAATCAACGCTAAGTCCTTACATTCGTCAAAGCTCCGCCGATCTCTCAAAACATTTACCGAACTCTCAAACCCGCTGTCGAATTTCCGGACCTGTCGAGTATATTCCTGATCTCTGTTGATAAAATGAACTGGCAATAGATCTTTTCCTACCTGTTTTATTACCGACCTCCTTTCCAAAAGTTTAAGAGCTGAAGTTTTGGTTCGATTTAATGAGGATTCAGATCTTAAGTGTTCGAGTTAAATTTTCAATCAAGTTCCGTTCAGCATTTCTTCCCTACCGATCTCATGCTTAAAGTACTTTCCGATCTCTTATACTTAGAATAATAATCGCATTTAGTTTTCGATTTGTTGTGCTCATACAATCAAATACTCAGACAAACAATGGTTTAAAATTTTCCGATCACAACCATTCATTGAACAAAGAGGCATTTCGTTTCATATCATAATTTGTACAAGTTATTCGGCTGGGGGATCACCCCCAGCCTGATCTACATTTGGCTCACTCACTCTCTCTCCCTCTGGTTCGGCTTCCTCCTCACTATCTTCGCCGTCGCCCTCGGGAGCCAGGTCGTCCATCCAGGAGAAGTCCTCTTCAGGGTAGCGCTTTTGGAGTTCGGCCAAGAGGTCCTTGTGAGCATTCACATAAGCTCCGGCTATCCCTGTCACCATCTCTTCGTCTTTCTCCTTAAGCTCCACATCCTTCGCCTTAAGCTCCTCGTCTTTCTCCTTAAGCTCTTCGATGAGTTGGGCGACTGGCAGCCCGTTGGCACGAAGTGCACGGACTTCTCGAGAGCGTTCCCTTTCGGCCAGTCACGAGACTTTTCGCCAGCTTGTCTTCATGGTACTTCGCCCGTCCCTCAACTTGAGATATATAATCCGGCGGATGAGAGTTGGGATCGGAGGAAGCCAATTCACGATTTTTCTTCCCGATCTCCTTACCTGCAGCCGAATCTTTTCCCGAACCATGGTGCGGTTCACGGACACTCCACATTCAAGCTCATGGATCGAGTCAAGATATCATCGAGACCATTCCGGATAGCTGTCCGATCCTCCTGAAAGAAGATGGTAGACCCCAGGACTTTGGCAAAATCGGGGTTCTCCCTAACAGTCCGGTTATTCTTCAAGGAGTCGATCAGTATTTGAGCGCCACGAGAAGAGGTCCTCTCAGAAGATTGAGAAGGACCCCTTTCTGTACTTGGAACAATTGGGTGAGGTGGAGGCTGCTCTTCCGATCTAGGAGGTGATCGGACAGCTTCAGCGGTCGGCAAATCCAAAGGTTGAGGCGGGTCTCTCTGTACCTCCCCAGGTTCGTGACCGGGCGTTTGAAGTCGTTCTGAACGCTTCATCTCCTTTATCTTCCGGGAGATCTCTTTGTCCTTCTTCCACTTCTTAGAACCCTCACCGCCCGCCATACCTGCATAGAAAAGAGGTTAGTGAGATCGCTAAGGTCCTGAGAACTGAGATATAGAAAATACCAATGCCGAGGTCAAAGAGCGCAAGTTCGCGATCTTGGCCGGTGATCAGCTGCATGGTCCAATGGTGCAGTTCGGCAGTCACCGCATTTGGACAGGAATATTTTAGAGTGGCGGCCTGACTCTTCAGATCCATCACTATTAAGCTTTCCTCTTGACTCAGGGTAATGTGCTTCGGAAGCAGGGGCCCCTGGTACCACCAGCTACGAGGAAAGTCCTCAAAGCAGCTAGGATCTTTACTCCTCAGAATGAAGAACCGGTTCTTCCAATTCTTAAGGGATGAGGAGAGATCGGAATAATAGATCGGAAGGTGGGAGACCAGCATGAAAGGTCGGAAAGAACATGTGAAAGAGATCAGAAAGAGGAGGGATCGGTAGGCAAAAAGAATAAGACAAATTCCAATAACCGTCGTCGAATCGGGTAGAGGTAGTTAAGGCGTTGCAGACGAGATCTCCACCGCACGCCTAAGAATCGCCCGCAATACTGACAGGTGCCAGGGTATGTCATGACAGTCTTGTACATTCCAATCTCCACCGTTGATCCTACTTGTAAGGACAAACCCGGAACCCTTAGATCAAGAGAGAAGACGACAATACCAGCGTCTTTCGCTCTTAGCCCTCGGATCGTTCCGGACAAGGAAATTTGGGACCGTCGGATGGAAAGAAGAAAAGGACAAATATTATGAAGAGTGATCTCAACCATTCATTTTGATTCTCTTTAATTCCTGAACCTCCGATCATGTCCTTCGAAATCTTGACCCTCCATCTTCCTCAAAATCAATCCTGACCCTTCACGAAGAGAACCCGATTCCTATAAATACCTGCATAAAAATTGTTCAAAGGAGGGACGGAAAAATAGACAAGAGGTTGTTATTATAGCAGAGGAACTCTGAAAGTTCATTAGGTTTGTTACTCTGCTATTTAGAAGTATCGAGCAAAAAGACTTTTGAAACTAGTTTTCTGAAGTGTTTTCTTGAAGAGATTCTGAATACTGGAATTCTACATTTCCAGTTTGTTCATTATCTGGTCATACTCTCACTTTCTGCCTTTTATTATCTCTGTTTTCACTGTCCAAGCTCAATATCACTCGTTTCTTTTGATCTGATTGAATTTTAGGTAAGTACTCTCAGTTCCACGAAGAACACCGCCCTCAAAGCTAATCGGTCCATCGTCTTATCCTGTTTGCCACCCCATACCTATTTTAGTAGATCCGGTTCCTCACAGGTAAGAGTCCATATTGCTGTTTACGTTATTTTCCACACTTTCTTTGTTCTTCATGCATCCGCAACTTTCTTCAAGGTTATTTTGTACAAGAGAACCCAAGAAAATTGGTATTGTAAGAGTTCATGCTCTTTGTTTTATTAAGTATCTACGTTTATTTTCCGCATTTTCCTTGTTCTTCTTACGTCTACTATTTTCTTCAAGATCACTTCTGCACAAGCAATCCCCAAAGAAAGTCACTCTCAAATCATCTTTTAGTGATCAGTTCATTTTATTGATCTCCGTCATTTCAAAGCAAGTTTTCTAACTCCTAGTAATATGTAAATGGTTGGAGTAAACGTAGGTAATCAGAACTTAGGGTCTCTTTTAAAAGAGAAAACATGAATAACACATCGGAAGATAGCCAAACTATTGGGCGACGTAAAGACAATTCGACAAAGATGTCATAAAGTGGAATAAGACCAAAGTAAAGCGAAGCAGTAGATCGGTCATTAATAGATATTGGTAAAATGAACGCAGGGAAGGTCGGTAAATCAAGTCTAGTTTTCCCTATCCAGTCAAAAGGTGTCGAGAAGCCTTATCCCCAGCATCTTAGAACGCCAGAATCCTTAGCTTTAGGTTCTTATGTCATATAGTTGAAATTAAAAATCCGGGAGATCGGAGAAATCCCTTCCAGACTCCTGATAATCTGAAAGAGATCGGAAGAGAGTTCTTATCCGGTCTCAACTCAAAACATTAATAAATAACTCTAAAGGAGATCGGAGGAGAGTTCTTATCCGGTCTCCCTTCAAAATTTTAATAAACATTAAATAGGGATCGGAGGAGAGTTCTTATCCGGTCTCAACTCAACATTAATAAATAACTCTAAAGGAGATCGGAGGAGGGTTCTTATCCGGTCTCCCCTCAAAATTTTAATAAATAACTTAAAAGAGATCGGAGGAGGGTTCTTATCCGGTCTCCCCTCAAAATTTTAATAAACAACTTAAAAGAGATCGGAGGAGAGTTCTTATCCGATTCTCACACCCATTCACTAAGGTTGTCTCATTTACTTATGTATCTGGGTGATCCAAATTTAGTGAAAAATCAAATATTCCTTCTACCAAAAGGATTAACATTGCCGTCTAAGCCTTCCTAACTAATTTATAAAGGACGCAGAATTAAATCTACTTACCCTTATTAAGGGACGAGGTGGGGTGCCTAACACCTTCCCCACCCGTTTATGGACCCCGAACTTAGAATCTCTGTTTTGAAGTGGTTTCATTTTTAATTTAACTTCTCAAATGGTTTTCTTTAGTTTCCCTCAAAACTAAGGTGGCGACTCCTCACTCTTTCCCACTTCGGTGAGTGATCGTCCAGGCGACCGCAAAATCCATTGCGACAAGTGCATATAATCTTTAGACCTGAGATAGCACAGTTATCTTATATATAGGTAGTTTGAGTTTGATACTGCTTTCATACTTGTACTGTGTATGGGTATATGGGCATGTGTTGGCTCCTACTAGTTATATATGGAGGTAGGTGTTGATCAAGATGGAATCTGTTCCTCTAAGTAAATAGAGATAAAATCCTATATTTATTTAATTGTTCTTGATGTTTTAAGTTCCTGGTCAGGACAGATAGATTTATTCAGAAAAGAGTTTCTGATGAGAAAATCTTTTTAATCAAGAACTGGAATTAAAAGAGAACATAATATTCATAGCAAATAGAGTTTGACATAAACCATGACTCCAGCTTGAGTTAGGATTTTGTAACAGAGAGATTCTAGTGCATGGTAATATATGATTATAGGTTCATTTAAGGTAAACCTTATTACTAATTGGGTGGCCATGGCATGCTATGCTAGGTGTTAACCATGGTCCATGAGGTTCATAAAATGATTTAGAGAAATCATTTATGGTAAGAAAGAGTTCTGATGATATTAACAGTTGATATCATGTCTCATTGTCAATTAGTGATGAGCCTAGTAAGTCACACACATACACAAGTTATCACCTAATTAAATATGATTTAATTAATTAATTAAAGAGTTTAATTGATTAATTAAATATGTTTGATTTGCAATTAGTTTGCAAAGTCCCTAGCATGACTTGAAACCAAATCTAGATTATTGGATGTATAATATAAGTTAAATTTATATTTAAAGTGTTTAAATATGAATTTAATTAATGAGAAATTAATTAATAGAGATTAATTAATTAATTTATATTTGATATAAATTAATTAGAAGAAGAAAAATAATTATTTTGGGTTGAGAACTCAAAATTAAGACACAGGGGCATTTTGGTCATTTTGCAGTGTGACACGTGGCACCATGAGATAGTGATACATGGCATAACACATAAGCTTGCCAAATGTTTTTTTTAATCATGTAAGATGATTAAAATTAAGATTACATATAGGTTTGACACTTGGCACAATGTGATTGGGTCACTTAAACCTAGAGCTAATCAAAGGGTGACATGTGGCAAGGGTTTAATGTGTTAACCTAGCTATTTAAGTGTTGTTATGAGAAAATAAAATACAACCAGCAGCCACACTCCTTGGTCATGCCATTTTGCAGCCCTCCCTCTATTCTTCTTCATCTCTCATCAATTCAAAGAGATTAGCCATCAATCTCTTGAATTAAGAACACTAGAAATTATTTCTAGTGTCCTGTTTACATCTCTAATCTCTTAAAAGGCAGAACTTAAATTTCTAATTAATAGAAAAGGCTTTAGAAGCTGTTCAAGGGCTGTCATAGGTGTTCTTGGTGTGGACAAGCTAGAGGGACAACATCTGGTGCCCTGAAGACGAATCTCAAAGGCGTAGACACGCTGCAGTGCATCAAGAGGTTAGTGTAATCGTTCTTGATTTAATCTAGGGTTCTAAAATTAATCTGATTAATTTTAAAATCTTAAATGGCAAATACAGATCCAAAAACATATTAAAAGAGTTTTAATATGTTGTTTATCATTGAAATCAAATAGATAAAAATAAATCTTGCATGATGCATGTGACCCTAGGTGAAAATTTTTGAATTCAATGGTATAAACTTGTGTTTTTCACGCTTCCGTTCCTTCAATTGGTATCAGAGCCACTATATTTGCCATTTAGATTGTTTATTATATGATTTAATTGTGTGATTTGATCATGAGATGATTGATCCATTTCTGGTTGGATCAAGAGGTGTGGCGGCATGCTTGATGAACTCCAACATGGTGCACATGACTTTGGAAGATCATGGTACGCATGGTTGTTATTAAATTCTGCAATTGTTGCATGATGAAAGGTTCATCATATGACTAATTAAAATGTTTAATTAGGATTTTTAATCACACAATTAAATTATGATTCAAATCAAAAATTTTAAAAATTGTTTGAATGTGATTCAAATCTGAATTTTAAAAGTTGTTTGAATGTGATTCAAATATGAATTTTTAAAGTTGTTTGAATCATATTTAAATCTGATTTTTTAAAATTGATTGAATAAAATTCAAATCTGATTTTTTAAAAAATGTTTGAATGTGATTCAAATCTGATTTTTTTTAAAAATGTTTGAATGTGATTCAAATCTGAATTTTTGAAGTTGTTTGAATGTGATTCAAATCTGAATTTTTAAATTTGTTTGAATGAGATTCAAATCTGAATTTTTAAATTTATTTGAATCATATTCAAATCTGGATTTTTAAGTTGAATATGAGATATTCAATTTAATTTAAGTATGTATGTTTTATTTAATTGTTAAATAGTGATATGCATGATGGATGATCATGGACTATAAAAGACCAATGTGATTGAATTTATTTCTTTTATGTTTCTTTGGGATTGTAAATTAATTAATTTATTTTAATAATTTTTGGGTTGTAATTTCATTTATTTAAGTTCTTGTAAATTCGCCTTGGTATGCCAAGGATTACTATGTAATATTGGATTGCAAGAAGTTCAAGGAGGTCAAGAGCATTGGTGGGACCAGTGGGAGGAATTCAAGATCAACTGTTGATTATGTACTCCTTCAGCAACTCTTGTAAAATGAATGAATGAAATGCACCTAGGAATGCCCTGATTCAATTCTTGGTGGCTCAGAATTGAATCCCTTAGAAAGTCCATGATCATACCATATTTACTGCTTATCCATGAATGCATAAGATGTATGAAAATGTATGCAATTATATGATATATGCATGCTAAATGGATAATGTGCAAAGTGAGACCTTAATAGTAATTAGAATGACCATAAAATCTTCCAAACAAATGATTAAGTTGGATATGCTATAATTAAAGTAATTATAACATAGACCCTCCATTGGGGCAATTATTTTAAAAAATTTTAAATAGTTGCATGAGATGCAATTAATTTAAGAGATTTTCTTAAGAATAATTGTTAAGCATGAGATGTTGTAAATATGTAAATGGTTTGATGGCCAATATTGGATGTACCTGAGGACATTAAAATTATTTACATAATTACTGGCTCAATGGGATCAACTTAACTAATGCAAGATAAGTCAATAATGGATGTACCTGAGATTTTGAGCATTAGGGGCTAGGTAAAGGATTGAACCTCACATGAGATGTGATGGGCAAGGAGTTGCTCACTTATAGTTTATTGTAATTCCAATAATGGATGTACCTGAGGATGATCAATAGAATTATAAGAATTCAATCACCCACTAGAAATCCATCCAACTAGGATTTCCGTTTCCTACTTTGGAAGTGTAGGATTCGCTAAGTTAGTGGGAGGACCAATTTGATTAAAAGACCATAATCACTTTGGTTAATTACATGATACATTTACTAATTAATCTGGTTATTTTCTGCAGTTAATTTTCTGATAAAAATGAGCACAAAACAACCACCACCATCCAATATCCTTGCGAGCATACTTGATCACAATAGGTTGACAGGACCAAATCATGCGATTGGCTAAGAAATTTGAAGCTTTTCCTGAACCTTGAACATATAGGATATGTTCTAAATTCAAATGTTCCTGGTCCCTTACCTCCAGAGGCCACACAAGAGGAACATGATACTTTGGACAAGTGGAAGGAGCATGATATGAGAGCTAAGTGTTACATGCTTGCTTCCATGAGTGATGAGTTACAGAAGCAACATGAGAACATGCAGAGTGCGAGTGAGATCCTCCTTCACCTACAAGAGTTGTATGGTGAGCACAGCAGGAATGCTAGGTATGAGATATCTAGACAGCTATTCCGTATGAGGATGTCTGAGGGACAGAATGTTGGGGATCATGTCCACAAGATGATTCGGCTGATTGAGCAGTTGGAACATCTTGACTTCAACATGGATTTCCAACTACAGACGGATTTGATCCTTCAGTCTCTTCCTCAGTCTTTTGGGAATTTTGTGACAAATTTCCATATGACTAAACAGGAATGCACCTTAGCTGGTTTACTCAATATACTGGTTATTGCCCAAAAGAATATGCCAGGCAATAAAGAGAAAGAGGTAGCTTTGGTTGCATCTTCTTCTGCTGGAAAGTCCAACAAGAAGAAGGGTAATAAGAAAAAGAAACCTCAGATTCCTGGTCCTTCTAAGAAAATAGCTAAACAGAAAAGGAAGACTAAAGCTGATGGAGGCAAAGGAAAGTGTTTCCACCACAAAAGGATGGGCCTTTGGAAAAGGAACCGCCCGAGTATCTTGCTTCTCTGAAGGACAAAAAGGATACACCTTCGGAAGGTATGTCCATATCTTGTTATTTAGATTCGATGATACTCATGGTTCATCTACGACTTGGGTTTTAGATATCGTGCGGTTCTCACATTTCTAATGATATGCGGGAACTAGCAAAGCGATGGCGACTTGCGTTCTCAAGATATTAGAGTCCGGATTGGCAATGGCTCAACTGTTGAAGCTTTAGCCATAGGATCTAAATCTTTTTACATGTTTGGACATGTTTTGTGTTTGGATAATATTTTATATGTACCTGATGCTTTTAAGAACATCATTTCTATATCTAGTTTGACTAGAAATGGCTATGAATTTCAGTTCACTGATGATGTTTGCAATATTTATTTTGAAAATAAATATGTTGGTTCGGGTTATATGAATGATGGTCTTTATTATTTGGATAATAATGACAAACACAAATTGAATGCAAGTGATCTAAAAGAATGCAATGCCATGGTGAAAACCAACTCAAGTTCAAAATATATTTGGCACTTAAGATTATGTCATATTGCAGAAGATAGGATTGCAAAATTGGAGAAAATGGGGATTCTATCCTCATTGGGCTCTGAGCCTACTCCAACTTGTGAATCTTGCCTTCAGGGTAAAATGACTAGATCACCCTTTGTTGGACAAGGGCTAAGAGCTGAAAATATTTTGGAGCTAATACATAGTGATGTATGTGGTCCATTTAAAGAAATGGCTAGAGGGGGTTTTCATTATTTTATTACCTTTACTGATGATAAATCAAGGTTTGGGTATTTGTATTTGATGAAATACAAACATGAATCTTTTGAAAAGTTCAAAGAATTTAAATCTGAAGTAGAAAATCAAACAGGAAAGAATATTAAAGCTCTTCGATCAGAACGTGGAGGTGAATATTTGAGTACTGAATTTGATGAATACTTGAGAGAGCATGGCATTGTTTCTCAGCTGACTCCTCCAGGAACGCCACAGCTGAATAGTGTATCTGAAAGGAGAAATCGTACCCTATTGGATATGGTACGTAGTATGCCCTAGAGCATATCATTTAGTATGTATCTTGTACATATTTTTATTAATAAAAGGCATTTCCACTTTTCTGTTTACATAATATATTTATGTGTAATAGAAAAGGTCCATTGATATTTTGTTAGAAATATTATTCTTAAGTTGTTAAGAATATGAGTTACAATATTTCTAGCACGAAGTATCATAAATAGGTTCACAATCGAGGATGCTTCGTAATAAGGACATGACTTATCCAGAAAGATTGTATTCATGCTTGTTCCCAAGTTATTTATATGAGATATAAATAAGATGGAATGGTGAGTCTCATGCCATATAACAAATATGATAGGCACTTATAAATGATAAGTAGGCCGAACCAGTGACACTTATGACAAGCACATGGAGTTTACTCTTGTCAATGTTTTGTCATAAATCATATCAATGCATATAATCTTTAGACCTGAGATAGCACAGTTATCTTATATATAGGTAGTTTGAGTTTGATACTGCTTTCATACTTGTACTGTGTATGTGTTGGCTCCTACTAGTTATATATGGAGGTAGGTGTTGATCAAGATGGAATCTGTTCCTCTAAGTAAATAGAGATAAAATCCTATGTTCATTTAATTGTTCTTGATGTTTCAAGTTCCTGGCCAGGACAGATAGATTTATTCAGAAAAGAGTTTCTGATGAGAAAATCTTTTTAATCAAGAACTGGAATTAAAAGAGAACATAATATTCATAGCAAATGGAGTTTGACATAAACCATGACTCCAGCTTGAGTTGGGATTTTGTAACAGAGAGATTCTAGTGCATGGTAATATATGATTATAGGTTCATTTAAGGTAAACCTTATTACTAATTGGGTGGCCATGGCATGCTATGCTAGGTGTTAACCATGGTCCATGAGGTTCATAAAATGATTTAGAGAAATCATTTATGGTAAGAAAGAGTTCTGATGATATTAACAGTTGATATCATGTCTCATTGCCAATTAGTGATGAGCCTAGTAAGTCACACACATACACAAGTTATCACCTAATTAAATATGATTTAATTAATTAATTAAAGAGTTTAATTGATTAATTAAATAGGTTTGATTTGCAATTAGTTTGCAAAGTCCCTAGCATGACTTGAAACCAAATCTAGATTATTGGATGTATAATATAAGTTAAATTTATATTTAAAGTGTTTAAATATGAATTTAATTAATGAGAAATTAATTAATAGAGATTAATTAATTAATTTATATTTGATATAAATTAATTAGAAGAAGAAAAATAATTATTTTGGGTTGAGAACTCAAAATTAAGACACAGGGGCATTTTGGTCATTTTGCAGTGTGACACGTGGCACCATGAGATGGTGACACATGGCATAACACATAAGCTTGCCAAATGTTTTTTTAATCATGTAAGATGATTAAAATCAAGATTACATATAGGTTTGACACTTGGCACAATGTGATTGGGTCACTTAAACCTAGAGCTAATCAAAGGGTGACATGTGGCAAGGGTTTAATGTGTTAACCTAGCTATTTAAGTGTTGTTATGAGAAAATAAAATACAACCAGCAGCCACACTCCTTGGTCATGCCATTTTGCAGCCCTCCCTCTATTCTTCTTCATCTCTCATCAATTCAAAGAGATTAGCCATCAATCTCTTGAATTAAGAACACTAGAAATTGTTTCTAGTGTCCTGTTTACATCTCTAATCTCTTAAAAGGCAGAACTTGAATTTCTAATTAATAGAAAAGGCTTTAGAAGCTGTTCAAGGGCTGCCATAGGTGTTCTTGGTGTGGACAAGCTAGAGGGACAACATCCGTGTCCTCAAGACGAATCTCAAAGCGCGCATACACGATTGCATCAAGAGGTTAGTGTAATCGTTTTTGATTTAATCTAGGGTTCTAAAATTAATTTGATTAATTTTAAAATCTTAAATGGCAAATACATATCCAAAAACATATTTAAAGAGTTTTAATATGTTGTTTATCATTGAAATCAAATAGATAAAAATAAATCTTGCATGATGCATGTGACCCTAGGTGAAAATTTTTGAATTCAATGGTATAAACTTGTGTTTTTCACGCTTCCGTTCCTTCATAGGTAATTTCCAGAATTCATATACTGACTTAACCTAGTAAATTGATATAGTTTTATACTCACTTAACCTAGTAAATTGATCTAGTTTCCTTGGTTTCTGGGTTTTAGTCAAATCATCAATGTTGTAGATCTATGTCTTGTGGAAATGTTGCCATTGGTTTCATTGGATTTGGGTTTTTATAGACCAAGTTATGGTCATTTTGCCAAAACTGATCGTTTAGGCTCATCTCCAGAAAATTCTGGGCAGAATGGATTCAGGTCAGTTTGGTGACCTCACTTGGGCCAGTAATTTCATTTGGTTAAAGGCATTTCTGAGCTTGGTGTTCTTAATGAGACTTGTATTCCTATATCTAATCTTTCCAATGGTATAAAATTCAGGTCATTTCGACTTATTTAAAGGGAGTTATGGCCAAATGAACATGTACTATTCATTTGGTCAATTTTCTGGACTTAGGATTTGGTAAGCTGGATTGCGATTGTAATTAAGTCAATATTTGGATAGAATTTGGGCATGATTTCTTCATAAAAAATGGGGTGTTTTGAGTCTAGTTTCTCCTCCAATTGGCCTCATACCAATTGGAGTTACACACTTTCAGTTATAGCTCAAACAAGACACTGGACTCATAGGTTAGAATTTCCTACAAAGAACATGCACTCCCTATATTCATTCCTCTTTACTCCCAAACTACAATTTGTCATTCATAGCATTTCTAAATATCATCAATCAATCTCAATTTGGTCAATTTCAAATAATTTCACAAAATCCTCAAATAGTTAGGTCAAAACCCTAACTGAAGGTTTCAAGGTCAAGCTTACTCAATCCATACAACTTTCAATACATAACAACTCATTAAACATCATCACTAAATTAGTTTATATCCATAAAAAGCATCAACTCCCATTAACCCATGGCTGCCAAAATTTAAAGTCCTATATATCCAAGGTTTTCTTTTCAATTTCATAAAAATTTGACTTAGTTTGAGTGTTAATAATTATAAAAGAAAGGAGGAGAGTCTTATAATGCACTAACCTCTTGTTGATCAATTCTTGACTTGTGAAAACTCTAAGATTTTTTAATTCTTGGCGGCCAAAGTCTTCCTAATGGTATGGGGAGAATTTTTAGTGAAAACAGTCTAGGGTTTTATGGTGAGATTTGGAGAGAATTATGCTTTGGAAAGGAAAATGAAAAGGGAGAGCTTGAAGATGAGTTTCGGCCATGGCTCCCAAAAAGAAGAAGAAGACTTTTTTTTCAATTAATTTTATCTCTTCCTTATCTCTTATAAATGGGATGTTGAATTCCCATTGGTTGCCACTTTTTTATGATGTCATTATGACATTATATATATATATATATATATATTAAGCTTATTTCTTTTCTTTTCTTTTACTTTTTCTACCATTATTCATCATTTTAATTTATTTTATGTATTTTTAATTTCTCTCATTTTAATTGACAGTTAAGTCAAAATTCAACTCTATGGTTGAAATAACCAAAATGCCCTTCATTATGCTCATCCTGGTTATTTTTTGTCTGTACCGATAAATAAATTTTCCTGAATTTTTTTTTTGTATTTCTAATGTCATTTAGACCTCAATAACTATTCATTAGAGTCCCAAAAATTATTTTCCTAAGGTTTCTCGTGGGTCTGGGATCAGCAATTGTCTTCACAGTCGCTTCCCCGTGCAGTTACCCATCGCTGAGACCCGGCTCGTTTAACTCATTTGCAATTCATTTCTTTTATTTTTTCTTAATTTTTCTTAGTCTTTATTCAGTCAATTTATGTCTCCTCACTCTAGTTTGAATGTAGTTTCAGACATCCTAACTGTTTGAACAGACGTTAGTTGTCGAAACAGTAGAATGTATGGACTACCTAAGGTGAGGGCATTATACTACAAGCCACAACCACAATATAGGAAACACAGTAAAGCAAATAATACCATAGCATCATACAGGGCAGAGTCAGAAAATTAGATAAGTGGGGTCAAAAAAAATTTATTTTTCAGTATATAATAATTATACTGAAGGGCGATCTTCAAGATGACTGCCCGAAGAGAAAGGTTGTAAAGAACACTAAAATATAAGCCCAAACATTCATATATCTACAAAATTTCATGATATATAAGAAATTCAAAATCACCAAATATAGTATTTGTTAAAGTTTATTAAATATATTTATTTATTTAAGGTAAACTCGCCCAAAAGATTATAGAAAAAAAAAAATATATATATATATATATATATATATATATATATATATATATATATATATATATATTAGCAGAAAGAATACAAGTGATGGTGGAAAATATTATGCATATGTATATTGTCTTATTTACAGAGATACTACATCTATACATGAGAATATGGGCTTATTTTGATAAGAATAATAATTGCTATAATTATGCTAAACCAATCTCCTATAATAATGCTAATTATTATAATTATGCTAAACAAATCTCCTATAATCATGCAAACACAAATTTTCCTATAATCATGCTAACAACCCCCTTCAAACTCAAGGTGGTAGTACGAGTGCCAACTTGAGTTTGCTTAAGAGATCCTGAAAGCGAGCGAGATGATGCGTTTCGATGAATATATCAGCGGTTTGGCTGATAGAGGAGACAGGAATCAAACATATGGTGCCATGAGCAACATGATGATGTACAAAATGACAATAAATTTCAATGTGTGTTGGTATGCTCATGAAATACATCATTATGAGAAATCTGTATGGTACTTCTATTATTGCAATGAAGAATTGTGGTAGAAGAATGAATGACACCTAAATCAGTTAATAACTACCGTAACCAAAGTAATTCAGATGTAGCGTCAACAAGAGCACGATATTCAGATTCTGTGCTAGAACGTGCAATAACAGTTTGCTTTTTGCTACGCCAAGAGATAAGAGAATCACCCAAGAAGAAACGATAACCAGTTGTAGAGTGATTATAGGAAAATCTGTCTTTGCATGATTATAGGAGATTTGTTTAGCATAATTACAGCAATTAGCATGATTATAGGATATTAGTTTAACATAATTACATCAATTATTATTCTTGTCAAAATTAGCTCATATTCTCATGTATAAATAGATGTAGTATCTCTATAAATAAGACAGCATACATATATACAATCTTTTTCCTCATCACTTGTATTCTTTTTCCTCATCACTTGTATTCTTTTTGTTAATATCGTATCAAAGCCTTAAGGCTTTTATTCCTAGTTTCTGGGGTCTATCTTCTCTCTCTACAACTTGTTTTAGTTCATTCTTTCATTCTTGTTATTATACCACTTTTTCTCCTCTTCTTGTTATCAATCTACACTTTGCTACAAACCAGAAAACCAATGGAGAAATTTGATATTTCAAAACTTATTACAACGGTTCTGACTGGTTCCAACTATAATCTTTGGGTTCAAGGAATGAAAAGTTTTTTGATAGGTCACAAGCTTTGGCGTATTGTTATTAGAGATATCACTACGCCGACAAAAGAGAACAATGAAACTGATGCAAAATTTGCTAACCGTCTTGAGGATTGGGATAGTAAAAATCATCAAATCATCACATGATTTCGCAATACCTCTGTTCCGTCCATTCACATCCAATTTGCTGATTATGACTCTGCAAAAGAAATCTAAGATTTTTTGGCTAATCGATATCAAACCGCTGGACTTGCCCACTATTATTAGTTGTGGACTACTATTCATAATCTGAAACAAGAAGCAGGTCAATCTGTGAATGATTTTCTTACCCAGGTCCAACCCATTTGGAATCAAATATCTCAGGCCAAAATCAGTGAAGATCATCTTCATCTCATTCAAGTTCTAATGGCTCTTCGACCAGAATATGAGGCCGTTCGAGCGTCCCTGCTACATCGAAATCCACTCCCATCATTGGATACTGCTATTCAAGAGATTATTTTTGAAAAGACTCGTCTTAGTTTGGATAAAACTTCTCAATTTGAAACAACTCTTGCAACTACTCGATCCTCACATCAGAGATCTGGCAATCAACTCTATAAGAATTGTAATCAAATTGGTCATGCTTTTGCCTATTGTCCTACTATAAAATGCAAATATTGTCATGGTTATGGTCATATTCTTGAACATTATCCCACACGCCCTACAAGACCAAAAGGAGGGCATTCTAAATTCAAGAATGTCTCAAAGCCTGGATCTTCCTCTCTCACTGCTGTCGCTGCTACTGAGGGTTCTACTGCCATCACCATGAGTGATCTTGAGGCACTATTCAAACAGGTTATCTCTTCTAATTCCCCTGCTATCATGTTTGCCACTCCGGGTAATTCTTATTGGCTTTTTGACTCTGCATGTTGTAATCATATGACCACTAATATTAAATTATTGTTTTCTGCAAAACTTGTATCTTCCTTACCACTAATCCATATTGCAAATGGTACTAAAATGAACATCACACATACTGTTCATGTGTCTATCTCAAATCTTCATCTCCCTGACACTTATTATATCCCTAATTTGACACTCAATCTTATTTCTGTTGGTCAGTTGTGTGAAAAAAGACTAAATGTTATTTTTTCTCCCCATAGTGTCTAGGTACAGGATCGACAAACGGGACAGGTTCTTGGGATGGATCGCAGAGTGAGTCAATTATTTGAGCTTGCATCTTTACATCTTCCTTAGAGACTTGTGTCTGCATCTATAATCCCTAATTCCTCCATTCACCAATGGCATCTTTGTCTTGGTCATGCCTCTGCCAGTAAAATCTAACCTTTAATTTTCCGTGAATTATTAGGATATACTATATTTAAGTCATTTAATTGTTTAAATTGTCACCTTGTAAAATAACCTGCATTGTCTTTTTCTCAAAATTATGCTAAACAAATGTCTTGTAATCATGCAACGACAGATTTTCCTATAATCATGCTAATAATATAAATGTTTAATATTTTTTTCTAAATTAATTTATAAACTAGACTGCAGATAAAATAAAAATTCAATTGAATACAAATTGAAATAGACAAATATATGAATTAAAAATAAGCAAAAATATAAAATAAGATTGTAAGTCGCAGCCAACTTTGTATACGGTGAATGGATACTGTGGATCCTTGCGAGCGGGGAGGGAGGCATTGGCTCCTTGAGATTTAAAAAAAATAATAAAAAAATTAAAATAAATAAAGAAATTTAATCTAAGGAATTTAATGACAAAAATAATATAAAATTTTATAATTAAAAATAAATTAAAAATTTTTATTGAAAATAATTTTCTTTTATCTATCATATTTTAAAGATTTGATATTGTAACATATGCAATGTCGTATTCACCCACTCAAATATCACTGTAGTTGTACGAATTGAAGGCTATTGTTGTCGTTGCTGCTGCTGCACCAAGCTCAAACACCTCCATCAATTAGCTTGAGAATTGAGAAACTTAGTTGGGAAAGGAATGTCGCCATTGCTGATACTAATAAATAATTAAATAAATTAGTAATTTGTTTTTTTTTTTAATTTTTTTTGTTATTTTTATCAATTCACGACTTACAAGAGGTGTCACCATTTTTTTTCATAGTTGATAGATTTTTTACTTCCAAAAAGAATAGTTTGTTGATATTCGTCATGAAAGGCTATTGCAAAAAAATGTATTGCACAAAATGTATTTCTATGTAATTGCTTTTAGTATATTTATTAAATGTATATATATTTTTTTTATTTATAAATAATTTAATTGTTTTAATCATATTATAAAAGTAAACTCAATATGATGTGAAAAATCATCCCGTTTTGATACCATAGAACTATATATTACGACTTCAAATCATGCAAGGATCGAAGAAAGAGCAACAGAATTCAAGTGGTAACATTAATTCTTCAATAATTGATATATATGTTAATGATGTTAGTTGGAGAAGGTGGCCATATGAAAGAGACAGTGATATAAAGTAATGGCACCGTATATTTATTTATTTTTCTTTAATATCAGAACTAAATGAAAACTGCTACTGCTTTGAAAAAATACTAATTTTTATCTAAATTGTTTTTAATAATATTTAAATAATAAACATTTTTTTCTAATTCTAAAATTTAATATCAAACAGAATCTATGACATCAAGCAATAAGGTTCTTAATAATAATAAAAAGAAAAAAGAAAAAAAAAAGAAACGTTGTTGGCTGCTTTTAGGTTGCATGGAAATTGGGGAGCAAGTGTGGAGACATCTTTTGCAATTGGAACCAGATCATAGCAGCGATTATGTTCTTCTTTCAAACATTTATGCAAGTTTGGGGCAGTGGAATGAAGTAATGAGAGTGACAAAATCAATGCAGAATAGGAGAGTCCTGACCGTGGTAATTGCTTCATTGGCATGCATCTTAGCATGAGGATTAAGTTCCTCACAAGTTACTACAAATGCGAGTTATTACCTTCTTGCAATCGATGTAGCAGAGCTTGCTTAATGCAAGCTATTACCAGGATTGATTTGAAAATGGATAGTTTAGATATGAATGATGGAATCCATCAGAGCTTGTTTTAGTGCGAGGGAAACTGCCACTGCAACTAGAATTACTGCAATTAAAATGTTCACAACAAAATCAAAAACCGGATATTAGTGACTTATAGAGACATTCGTGTTGGCAATAAGATTGTGATCTGTGTCCAAGAAGTCCAAGAAACCTTTCAGTACATAGAAGATGTCTCTAGTTTGATAACACAACATCACACGTCAAATTTTCCACTTTGATTCTAACTTAAAGTAGCATCATAGTTGCCTGTTTTGATGACTCTGTAAGCTAAGTGGATTTCTTTCGTTTATTGTCCTTCCATTCCTTGATCTCCGCATCTATCTTTGCCTTGACACTTGCATGAAACCCTGGATATGGTTCATATCCGAAGACTTTTTGAAGAACCTGTAATGATACCACCATAATCAATACTGTAATCATTCTCAAATTTCAGTGAGAATTGAAACAGAACCTTTTTCTGGTATGAGAATGAACTGGCAAATTACCTCGAGCAATACAAAGAAAGGAGCCATCAGAAAGGCTTGTACAAGGTTGTCAAGAAGAGCAGGAGCCCGTTTCTACAGAAGAATATACCAGCTGGGATTATAAATTTAGAGGTAAATCAAAGCAACATATATCATTCATAAATCAGAATACTATAGAATGCAGAGAACCTACCTCAAACACACCATGGCCTATAAACTGTCCAGTCCAACAAAACAATTGTGCTGCCAGCACAACCTGATTTAAATTGATGTTGCAACGAGTTAGTCCAAATCCAGATCAAATTTAAATATTTCTGTCAACTACTCGTGATAACATATTCCAAATAATTGTTTTGGAGCTCCAAATTGTAGGTAAGGAGACTTGGTAAATAAACTTCTTATCACGCCCTCAGGATACTCCTTGCATTTACAGTATTCAACTGTTTTGCTTTGGTGTTTATCACTGGGGCACTTTCAAGATAATCTATGGTTTTTGTAGAAATGATATTATCCTTAAAGAAACTGACAGCTGAAACTCTCAATCATGCTAGTTTAATCAACAAAAAAAAAACCAAAGTAAACAAGATTTTATCAATCCTATGTTCTCTGGAACTGGAAGTAACTCCCAGAGAAATTTTCCTAACTGGTCCCGCAACTAGGGTTCAAAGTTTTTCATTTTCTTTTCAACAGCAATTACATCTGATAGAAAACATGACTCCATGTAGTTATGAAAAAAATAACTCCATAGTTGACAAAAAAAAATCCAGATCTATTTCAAACAATTGAAATGGCTTTACTGATGTTTCCATGTTTTATTTTATTTTCTATTCACCAAGTTAGTATGGTGCACGCTTAAATGAAAAGGTCTCTGAAAAAAACTCCAATATGGTACAAACGCGATACTGAACAATGACAGACAAATTCAAGTCAAGAAAATATTGATGTGGGGTGACAGAGAAAAGATGTTGGGATAGACAAAAAATAACACTTAAGACAATTCATACACGTGGCTCAACTGATCTATTTTTGAAAAATTGACCCACCATTGGTGCTTGTCCTGAAAAATTTTAAGATTTGATAAAAGTGATAGTTTCAAACTTTTCCAATTAGTTAGAATGGCAAGCCACTTCCTGTCTTGCATTCTTAACTGAATGAAATTAAAGCTCTTTGATACCAACAGACTTCAAAATTTCCTCTGGTTATGTATTTTGTGTTTTGTGTCGTATACAGACAAGGATTGTACTTGGGTTGGCTAAGCTAGACTCGACCATGGTCTGGCTCAAAAATGGAACCAGATTGTACCAACTCAGAACCGAAACCAATCAAAACCAGTTTGACCAAAATCAGTCTTGAACAGGACTGAAACTGGCCGGCTCAATTTCTGATCAAAACCAGATTTCTCCTTTTAAAAAACATAGAAATTTGGAAAAAAAAAAAATCATCTATTATATTTGATCAAAACAAGAACAGACCGGTGGCCACCATTAGGCTAAGCAGACAGAGGCTGCTTGCTTCAGCATCTAAAAATGATGCATTTGGCACCTGCTAAAGTGGCAACCATTTTTTAGCAAGCCCAAAATGTAAACAAAACACACAATAACTTATAGCCATTATCCAGTGAATTGCTGATGGTCAAACCTACATGATGATGCGCTGCCAAATTGGAATTGTCTTCTTCTTTCTTCTTTAGTTTTCATATTCAAGAGTGTGAAATGAACAATTTAACAAACACGGTTCAAACCATCACAAGTAAAAAAGAATGATTCAAAGCTCAGAAATGGACTTTATGGCCAAAACAAAAATAAAAAATAAATAAAACTACCCAAATTATTTTCTAAAACTATTGTCACAGACAGGCATGTAGCACTTATTTAAGGTCTTCACAGGGGGAAGACTTTATCCTTCTGCTAGATCTACAATAACAATAAATAAAAAAAATAACCAAAAAATCCCTAAATCCCGCAGCCGCAAGAGATGCAAACAATAAAAAAACCAAAATTTAATTACTAAAAGAATAAAAAAATAGGATGCGAGAAGCAGGAGATGCACATCATTCAAGAACAGAATCCACATGAATTTAATGCTAGGAGAAAAGAAGAACACTTATCGATTAAAATATCACAAATTTAAAACAAGCCCTGACATTATCCAAAAGCGCAGAAATTTTCCGTCTTTTCTATATTTCTCATCAATCAAACAGTACCTAAATCAAATTTACCTTCCAAGCCAAAGAAAAACCAAGCCTCCCAGAAATGAAACTGGCACCAATCCAACACGCAAAGCAAAGCATAGCAGCCAAAGTTCCAGCTTTCTTATCAAAGCACACATAAAACACAGCATAGATTAGAGTGAAAAAGAAGCCAAAATTCAGCGACAGTCCATGACTACCACCAGACCCAATTTGAGATATATCGTATATCGAAGGTGTAAAGTAGAAGAGAATAAGAGAAGTGAAGAAGATTGGCCACACAAATAATGTATGTATGAAAATGTTAATCGGGTTGCTGTGGTAAGCTCCATAGAAGGCAAAGTGGGTCTCCAAATCAAATATTCCTGCCTTCTTAGCCATGGAGATATTCTCGAGAAAATTGCTGGGTTTTCAGGGAAGTTGCGAGAGAAATTGGGAAGATCGTGAAATGAAATGAAAAGAAAAGGAGGTTGTTGAAGAAATTAATAACCAGTTTCGCAGCCTTGGTTTTGTTAGACTTTCTTCTCGGAAACATCAATGTGGGCATTCTGTAGCTGACTAAATTACCAAATACGCTTAATTATTATTATTATTATTATTATTATTATTAATGTTGTAAAAGAGATTATATTAGTGAAATTCAAATCTGAATTAATAAATTATAGAAAAATATGTTCCTAATCTGTAATATAATTTAATAATAATTTATAATAATAGAAAAAGTGAAGCTTAATTTGGAAAAAAAAAATTATCCTAAATAACTTAGATATCGGTTTGAAAAAAAAAATTATTACTTTTATTTATATATAAGTTTAACTTAACTTTTAAAAATATAAATTAAATATTCTTTTTTGAGCCAAAATGTTCTAATCTAATTTAAAGTTAGTTTAAAAAATTTAACCCAAAAAAAATATTTACACCCAAAAAAAGTCTGTTTAACAAATTAAATTAAAGTCCTTTTGTTAAAAAAAAAAAAAAAAAAAGGGACAAAGCCGGTGGCTGGCTGATGGCGGTATTTTGGGCTCTGCATCTCAAAGATTTTACAATGGGCTGGGCATCAGTCATCTCGTTTATGCTTCAAACGGTCAAATCACAGCCACATGTTTTGTAACTCAGTTTCCAAATATATTTTTATTTCCTTTTTATTAATATAATTATTAAATGGTGAGGTCAGACTCACCCTCTTATACATAATTAGCTAATTTTCTAAAAACACATCACCAACTAATGCAAAATCCAATTTTTAAAATATAAACTTTAATTTTATTTATGCGTCAATGAATTTTAATATAATAATCAGTTATTTTATTCGCATATTACATGAATTAATTATTATTTTATTTTAATATTATAAATTAATATATATTTTTATATTTTCATAATTATATGTTAATAAATTATATTAATGATAGAATTTTTAATTAATTATAATTTAATTTTAGTGACAATCAATAAATACAGTAATTAATAGAATTTTTTTAAATTAATTGACTTATATTAATAAAATAATAAAAAATATATTATTAAATTTTATAAATAATTATTTATATATAAATAAAAATGCATAAAATATTTTATATTTTTTAATTTAATAAAAAATAATTCATTTTAAAGATATATATTATGATAAATAGAGTTTTATAATATCTGAAATTATAAATTTAAAAATTTTTAAAAGTATATTAAATAAAATTTTAGATAACTATTATTTAGATAAAATTTTAATAATTAAAATTTAAAAATATTTAAATAAAAATAATATTTAATATGATAAATTTATTTTTATATAGAAATTAAAAAAATTAAAAACAAGTATGTTACATGTCAATTTTTTAAGTCCACTCATTAAGTGACGTGACACACATATATATATATATAATTATATTATTAAATTAAAAATAATAAATAATTCATATAATATGTAAATAAAATGACTCATTAAATTTAAAATCACAAACCAGTTTAATCTTTCTAAAAAATTGAGAAAATAAAATAGGTTTGTGATTTTAAATTTATTGAGTCGATTTATTTGCATATTATATGAATTATTTATTATTTTTAATTTAATAATATATATATATATAGAGAGAGAGAGAGAGAGAGAGAGAGATGAACGAGGCGACCAGAAAATATAAGACAGAGACAGATAGCGTTGTCATACAACAAGGAATAAGAAATTGTGATTATGATCATACAAAACAATTTCAAAGATTATAAATGCGGCCCCACAATTACAATTTTGGCAACGCTGCCGCCATTGTATTATCGACTCCATTTGGTCTGCGTTCTTTTTCAACTACCTTATTTGAGACAGGTTTTTCAAAATTTGAAACTCTTTCGACTATGTATTGGGAATATAAGATTTTTTAAATTGTGGTTTTTAGAATCTTATTTTTTAATTTATTAAATTAGCGTGTCATTGAATTGAATTTTGAGTTAATTTAAATTTTAATCAAATTAAATTATATTAATTGAATTAAAATTAATAAAAAATTAAGTCGATAAGTTATTCACTTACATGACTGTAGATATATTGTTTTTTTTTTCGATTTTTCGAGAAAAATAGTTCTTTAATATTTGTTCCTAGCACCTGTATGTAGGATTCTTTTTTTCTGAGCTAGAAATTTTTAAGAGAGTTAAATTTTGTGTAATTTTTTTCAGTGTGTTGTGTTTTTAGGAAGAGATTTTGTGGAATTAATTTCTTCATTAAGCTTGAAGGGAAGCTTAATAAAGAACTTTTAATGGTGTAGGATGAGAAAGGTTTTTATGAGAATTCATACAAGAAGGCATTAAAAATATATTTTTAATATTTTTTATTTATAAAAGTAATAAATATGATTTATTGTTAATATATAGTAAATAATATACTAATAATTGTAAATAATATATTATAATAAAATATAATTAATATATTAATTAATATAAATTGGATTATTTTAATTATTTCAATTATCAAATTAAAAGTAAATGAAAAACTAAAAATCTAAAAGTTTTAAAATTATTACTAAATTTCAAACTAAACCAATTCATTATTATTAAAATAATCAAATTTTATCGATTTAATTTAATTATTTAATTATAATCATATAATATACACTCCTAATTAAAGATTTTTTTCTTTAAAACCTCAAATACCTTACAAAATTTTCATTCCATCCAAACATTAAAAAATCATAAAAGTTTGAACTTTATTTTAAAAATTTTACTTTATAAAACATTATTTTTATTTATCTCCTCCAAAATGGAGTAATATGATGGTGATCTCCGAGGAAACTCATGGGAAATCAAATCATCCACATCCGAACAAATTGGGCTGCGTGCAATGCAAAGGTGGACGTAAATGCTTTGCTTATCCGTTCCCTAGTACTGAAACAAAATTACAATCCTGAGACTTGCATTCACTGCTCAATGGCTGCTGCAATCATGGGTTTTTACCATTACCAAATCACACATCTATAACTCCTTCAAACTTGATAATAATATTAAAAAAAAAAAAAATCCTTCAAACCAACAATATAGGACTTCAACCCATGTTCAAGATCCGTAAAATCTTACTTTTCCTGCTTCTAATCACCATTTTTGTCATTGATTTCTATACAATTTTCAAATGCTGAAAATTGAGTAAATATTCTTGCTTTTGCAGCTTAGGCAATGTTCAAGCTACAGAATTTTTAGCCGGTGGCGGCAGGTAATTTATTAATGGTTCCATAATTTTAAGTTAAATTTTGTTAGTTTTTTATGGGGCATATAGAAGTAGAAGTTAGCATCATGTTGTATTAAATTTGTTATATATGTAATAGTCCGAAGGT
Organism: Hevea brasiliensis; assembly: GCF_030052815.1. Classification (NCBI taxonomy): domain Eukaryota; kingdom Viridiplantae; phylum Streptophyta; class Magnoliopsida; order Malpighiales; family Euphorbiaceae; genus Hevea; species Hevea brasiliensis. Next base: position 10,566,092 of record NC_079509.1, on the reverse strand, counting down.
GGCAGCCAGAGCAAAAGAGGCTCTTTTGTTAACGTGAATGCTTTTCCAGATTAATGGCAGCGTAAATAGATCACATAGAGGGCCAAAGAGGCCTTCTTACTTACAAATCCATATTGCATCTCAGTGATCAAGCCACAAATAACTATGTAATGTATGGTAATCAAAATTATAATGTAATCACGATTATATTATATATTTAATTATGTTATTTAGTAATATATAAAAAAAATTAACGTAATATAATGATAATTATATAACATAATTAATTATATTTAAAATAATATAATGATCATTATATATAAAAATAGATATAATTATTATTACTTATTTTATTTTATTTTTATTTATTATCGATACTATCATCAACTCAACTCAATTCAACTCAACTCAACTAAGCCTTTATCTCAAAAATTTGGAGTCGGCTATATGGATTCGCTTTTTCCACTCTGAACGATACTATCATCACCGTTACTATTATTACTACTATTACTCCTACTCTATCAATATCACCACCACCACCACCACCTCATCTTGTCACCACCACTACTATCTTACTAACGTTGTCACCACCACCATCATCACTTAGCTATTACTATTACTTAACTACCAATTATTGAATTCATTATCACTTATTATTAATATTATAAATAAATTAAAAATTAAAATTAAAATTATTATTACATTACAATACTTGTATTTTTATTTTACAACAAAAAAGAGAAATATAATGATAATTATATTATATTACATTATATTACAATTTTAATTGCATTACGCAATTGATTATATTGTAACCTATATGTGAGTAATTTACTCATCTATTTCTCATAGTTTCTCTTATCTTTTCTTTTATTTTCTTCCCTTTCAGATGTGTTTTACCTTACGTACTCACTTGCTAGGGATGTCTGTTCTTCGGTTCAACGAAAGTATGTTCATCCCATTCGAATTGACACTAAGAACTTCTAAAATTAGAAATGAATATATTTTTTTAGTTTCTTTTTTATAGTCAGTAGTTGGCATTGGCAACCAAAGATAAGCTATTTCTCGTCCAGGATTCCTATTGATTATGAAATGATTTATATTTCAATAATAAAAACTCCAATTCAAAGGTAAATTATTAATAAAACTTATACCGACTAACTAGTAGAGTCTTTGTCAAATTTCACTATGTTTCTGATGCGGTTATCAAATAACATCAAAGAGCTAGAGATGTCTCTGAGACTATTATTTCCCTATAATATTAATAAGATTTCTATGACTTTCTTCCTGCAATCCAGCAGTCACATAGATTATATGGCATAGGCAGCCATTTGATGAGATGCTAATGGGTGATTGAATTCATGAACTTGGTCATTTGTTGTTGGAGCAATCGAGTTGCATGAGATTCTGGGTGAAGAACATGAAACACATGAGATTCTCCCTCAGCTTCCACCAGCTCCACTTCCTTCACCCCTTGCTTAGCTAAAAACTCTGCATACATTATTCCCCTTTCATTCAAGCAGTCTAGGCTAGCCACCTGAACCATTGTTGCTGGAAACACACTCCATTCAGCTTCGGACAGATCTTGTATCTGGAAATTGCATCCAAAGTAATCGAGATTTGACCCTTCTGGTATGCTTAGTCTCCAGAACATATCATTCTTAATAATCTCCTCATCGGCTTCGTCAGCCATCTCTTTCTCAGTCCTTTTCTCACTCCCAAAATAGGGATGTATCAACAACAAGCCTTTGATTTTAACGTTAGAAACTTCGTTCCTCATTGCTCTGACAGCAACGTGGTGTGCAATGTTCCCTCCAGCACTGTCTCCAGAGAGAAACACACGAGAAAGATCTGCCAACTTTAGCCAAGGTTCAACACCCACTTGATGACTCAGCCATTCAAGTGAGCTGTAGCAATCATCATAAGCTATCGGAAGGCGATTCTCCGGTGCCAGACGGTAGTCAATGGACAGGACAATGGCTTGGGAGGTGACTGACAAATCTCTGAGAAACTGATGGTAGCCAAGCCATGTAGTTGAGCCAATGCAAAAGCCGCCGCCATGAAAATAAACCATAACTGGAAGCTGACTTGCAGAAGATTCAGGAATGAATAGCCTTGCTGTTATTGGCTTGGATTCGTCAATGACTACATCCTTGAACTTGTATCCATTGGTTGATTTCATTGAAGCAGGTACCGTTTCTGGTGCAAAGCGTTTCACTGACCCATCAGAAAAGACTTGGAGGTAACCAGGCATTTCCGCAAATAGAGACATTTCCCCTTAAAATTAGGCCTCAACTCCCACACACTAACAAGAAAATGACAACAAACAAAATGTGAAAATTGAGAATGTATTGAAGAACAACAGAGTAGCTTACTTATACAAGCAACTTGAGAGAACGAATCCAGCTAACAACTTAACAATATAACAGAAAATATTCTCTCCTTAACTGACTGCCTGCTAACCGACTAAAATAAATTAAATATGGTCAATAGCCCCCCTCAAGCTGGAGTGTAAATGTTTTGCTCTCCCAGAGCATGTTGAGCTTTAGTAAAGAAATCTGCCAAGTGGCTAGCAGAAGACATAGGCATGAGATGAATTATTCCAGCCTGAATTTCGTTGCATGCTTTGCACTCTCATGAAATACTAGGTTGTGAACAATGTATACCCAAATTAAAAAGTTAAAACAAATAATAAAAAAAATGCATGAAAATCATAAATTTTAATGAAAAGAGAAAAATATCATTAACTTTATAAAAAACAACACTTCAATTCATATATATTTTGAGATAATTAATTAATTAAGCAACAATATCCAATACAAAATTCCCAGCATCCTCCCTAAACACACAGATATTGTCGTAGAGAAAAACATAAACAGGAAGAATGCAATGAAAAAGCACAAGAATGAAATAAAGGGAATGGAATGCCAAGAACTTACCTCTAAGAATTGTAGGATTGTAAGTTCTTTCAGCGGAACCACATTATAAAGGAAGAACTCAGTTGGACATGTGTCCTGAGAAATTGTTAAACGGGGCATGCAGTAAGAGAGCAACATGAAGTACCTGCAACTTATCGACAGATGGCCCTATCACCTGGTGGACTGCCTTCTCCCAAAGCCTTTTCTCTTTTTGGCAAGAAGAACCAGTCTTACAACGTAAAACGTACAAGTGGACCAATAAAGGCCTACAGCTAAATCTGCCGTTTCTCTTCTACGAAATACCATTCTCTAAACCACAGATCCAAACCAATGTGTGTCAAAGCTGTGGGCTACCAATCCATTACACTTTATCCATTCCTTAGTTCAAATACCATATCCGTTACCTCTTTTACACTTTACAACTTGGGCCCGGAAGCCGGTAGCCGGGCTGATTCTGTTTGTAACTATTTCGGTTTTGGCGATTATATAATTCAGGTTTTGAAACGGTGGGCCAGTTCGATTTTTAATTCCGAACTAACCATAAAAGAATAAATTATTTTTAATCAAAATTATTGTACTTTTTTATACATAAAAGAATAAAAATACATATAAATAAACCAATAATAAAAAAATTTTATATCTTTTAAATAATATTAAGTGTATCCCTAGTACTTTTTTTCGTAATAAATTTCTCTGACAATAAGGATTAAACTTTAACCCTGTGCGTTAGAAGTTTTACAATGATTTTTGTACAAGTAAATACACTTATTATTTTAATTAATTATAACATTTAATTTAAAAATGAAATTACTTTTTATTCGGGATGAATGCAGCAGCTGCGCTATTTTGAGAAGATTGTAATTAGAAGCGAGTATGGGTTGATTTCAGACCAAAATCAAAGATTTTGATTCATCTTTCAAATTAAATCGATATTAAATTTTATAAGCTTTATTTCATATAAGTTTGATCCTAAGCCGTTACAATTTAATTTAAAAGTAATTTAGGTTTGGCCATGAGTCACATGGTACACTGTCAGAATGTTACCATTTTTTTTTTTAATTTCAATTCGAATTAATCAAATTGATAATTTCAAATTCAATTGTTCAGATTAGTGCTGGTCCTGTACGACAACGAGTTTAATCCAATCCCTGAGCCGTTGATTAATTGGTTCAACAATGATTCCGAACCGGATGAGGCGCATGTCTAATCTTAACAGGCTGTTGTTGAGCAAAAGGCTTGTCATGTGAATGGACGTGGAGATGCGACGCGGAGCCAATTCAATCATTTAACTTTTTTTCAGGAAAGTATTATCTGAAATCTGAGTTACATAAATTAAAAAAATAATTTTTTTTTTCTCGAGAAATGAGCCTTATCCAATGTATCTGGAATAGGCAAAACACAGTCAGCACCACGTTTTAGGCGACAATGGCATGGGCTGGGCAACTACCCAAAATTTGAACTAAATTATTATCCTTAAACGCGAAATCCGCGTAAATATGGACACAGACGCAGCTCAAGTTCTTAATTACTGTTTTCAGTTCTACAGTTTTAAAAGTAAAAAAAAAAACTATTCTTAAGCTAGATTTAAAAAAAAAAAAAAAGTATAATGTTAAATCGAAATTTATGATAGACTCCGCCTACCTCCTTTTCATTTTGATTCCTGCTGTTTATTTTCTTCTTGTTCTTCTCTTTTTGAAGCTTTGAAACTCTCAGAACAAACAATATTCCCTCCTTTCTGTCTCTCTCTCTCTCACTCTCGCTCGCTAACTCGGGTCAAAAGGAACAATTTTTTGTTGAAGTTCTGCACCTTTTCGTGGAAAATCATAGTGGGTCTTATTTGATTTGGTGTTTCAAGCTCTTTGCCTTTGTCCAAACAAGAGATTTTCCTCTTCATATACCCTTTTCATTTTGGTGCGGAAGTTCCTTTTTTGAGCCAAAAAAAGAAGTGGAGGTTGGATTTTTGTGATTCATGCTATTATAAGTTGACAGTGAAAACCAAATATACATAATAGCCATGACTTGTTCATTGAAGATCACTCTCAATATCTCTAGGTTGAATGAGACTATTCTGAACTCAAAAACCACAACTGCTTCTGGGTTTTGTCCATATTTTGGTGCTATACGAATTGGAGAATCGACACCCAAGGACTTCCCTAATTTGAGAATCAATTTCATGGGCAAGCCACTTGTTTTCCTTGAAAAAAAGGATTTTAGAGATTCGAGTATCAAAGCCCCAAGCAATTTCTCTGTTCGTGTATGTAGACCTCTTTCGTCCTCCGTTTTGTATTCAATCTCTTTTCATTAGCATTTCTGGGTTCAAAACTGATGCTCCAACTTTTTTTTTCAGGCACAAGCTTCGATCTGTGTGAGCAGAGCTCTCAGATGGTGGGAGAAGACCCTTAAACCCAACATGGTAGAGATCCATTCAGCTCAAGAACTTGTACACTCCTTGCTTAATGCTGATGATAAATTAGTGATTATTGACTTCTATTCTCCTGGTTGTGGAGGCTGCAAAGCTCTCCATCCTAAGGTATTTCACTTGATCCAAATATTAATTTCAGATTAAGATGATTAATCCTTGTATTTGTTGTATTTCATTGGACAGGTACATTTTCTAGTCTAAACAGAGTTCCTAAAATTCTTTAAATCTGCTATTTTCCGGGTAAATTTCTAACGATCTTCATTTTTGTTCTGCTTATCAGATTTGTCAGCTGGCTGAATCGAACCCCGATGCAATTTTTCTAAAAGTAAACTACGAGGACCTCAAAACCATGTGTCACGCCCTCCATATTCATGTCCTGCCATTCTTTTGGTTCTATAGAGGTGCAGAGGGGCGTCTATGTAGCTTTAGCTGCACTAATGCAACTGTAAGTAATTTGTTTCCTTCTTTCCGTTAGGTGGAGATAGAAAGAATTAATACAATAAGAAATCTTTCTGAAAAATTATGATTTAATTATTGTGTTACAGATCAAGAAATTCAAGGATGCATTGGCAAAGTATGGAGCATATCGGTGTAGCCTAGGCCCGGCCAAGGGATTAGACGAATCTGAGTTAATGACATTGGCATCAATTGGGGAATTGCCAATAGGCTTTCCTTTACCATCCGTTAAAGAAGAAAGAGCGGAGGATTTGATCATGAAAAGCATTGATTTACCTGGTGTAATGAGCAAAACTGCCAATGAGGTTGATCTTAAAGAGGAAACTGCTGTTGGAGTTTGATTTATAATACTAAGCTTATTGGAGATTAGGACTGGATTGCATTGGTTACTTTTTGTTCTTGAATTGTAAATATCTCTGTTTTTGGATTTCCATAATCAGGCTAGGCTTCTAGGTTTTTTTTTCCCCCCAAGCTTGAGCCTCAGTCACATCAGTAAAATAATTTAGGGATTGGAGGTTGTATTCTTGTCAAGAAATTATATATCAGCTTGTCAGAGTTTATCGTTAACTATTGAATTTTTCTTGGTCTGTGTTTTATGGGGATTTTGCCAAGTTTTCCTGATGTTAATTCCATTGTTGAATGATACCGTTCTCTTCCTGTACTGTGTGATCCTTAAATTTGAATGAGTCTTAGCAATGAACTTTTTACAAATGACAAGTATGTGATAACTTACATTTTCTGAAAAAAAAAAAATCACCTTATTTTTTTGTGCTAGGCCAAAAATGGAAGATTCAGAAAGACCATGAAATTGGAAAGTACAAATTTCTGAATCATGGTTTTGGATAATATTGGATAACAGAGGATTCTTCTGGATTTGGAATTAACACGGTGGTTGAAGAGAGTTTCAAAAATTCAATATCACCTGGAGGTCCTTTTCGGCTATAATTTTTCCACAAGTTTAACATGACACCATGTTAGTGAACTGGGAAAACTAGTTTCATTCAATTGACAGGATTGGCATTATGTGCATCCACTTGTTATAACCTACAAACTTATGATGAAAGTTAATATTGTCTGCCGTTTATTAGGACTCTGAAACTCCATGAAAATTTGATTCTTGTGTTGAAATGACAGGACTAAGCTGAATATGATGCCTAGCCAAGCATCGTGGCATCCACACATTAGCACAGAATTAAGACAATTAATTATCTGGGAACTCTTTGTTCAACAATAATTTTTCCCCAAATTTAATACTCCCTGATAAATGAACATTTCGATTTATTGGTAAAAGTACGTTCTTCAGGACAATCTCAAGACTTTGATTGAGCAAATTTCTAGTAGTCACCCTTGTTCTTTTTATGATTCGTATAAATCGAGCAATCAATCCACCTTATTATGGCTTCTAAGTTCCTTTTTAAAAAAAAAAAATCTATAATATAATTATTGAGATGAATGATTAGGTTTAAGTAGTTTAGTGAATTATTAGAATTGCAGCGTATACCTTTTTCTTTTGATTTTTTTTTTTTTGGTAGGTTAGCAGTATAAATCCCATTGACCAACCAACCAGGGGCAGCCACCACCACTACCACCGGCGGCACCACGGATTGCATTGGACTGAAATTGGAACAAAAAATAAAGGTAGGTCCAAAGGGTGGTCCTCCATCACTCCGATACCGTGGCATTGACGAGGATCGATCAGAGTCTTAGTCAGCATTGGGTCCCAGAAAATAGATATTTGGGTGATGGGGTTGAAAATTAGCAAGTGGACAAGGGTCCCAATGATTTGCGTCTGTAAATTGTTGGGAAAGAACCATATCATCACATTGCACCATCAAATTTAATGGATAAGGTTTCCTTTTTTTTTTTTTTTAAATTCTAGATATTAGAAAATTTATTTAAAACTGGGATTTGGATCTGGAAATCTTTTCTTAGTATATACACTTTCCTGTTATAGTTAGTTAAATGGATACAATCTTGACGCCAAGTAGATAAGGTTTACAGGTTAAAAAGACAAGGTTTACAGGAGAGAACGCTGCAGCTGTAAGTTGCATCAACTCAAGCCATGCAGATGTGCTTGAATTTTGATAAGAGGGCTAATATTGACATTCAGATTAATATTAGGAAATATGCTTTGTGGATCAATCGATGTGGATCAAGAAGGGCATGCTTTAAAATTAGTAGACATAAAAAATTATTTTACTTTAATTAAAATAAAGCCAAAATTATTTTATCCTAATTAATTACTCTATAGGAAATAAAAGAGCTTAAACAACGTAGAATAAATGCCAAAAACACACTTTCTTCTTCTCTCTTATAGTTGTAGCACAGAAACACACACACACACACAACAGTGTGAAAATAGTGTGGGTTCGTCCTATAAATTGTAAGAACTCAAGCACTGATTCAAAAATTTGTTTTGATGAATGAGAGTGTGAGATCCAAATATCTAAATACCGCTCAAGACAAAACAATAATACATGAAACAAAAAATGATAGAGAATTTCAATTAACAAAAGTACATGAACGCATTATCATTTCCTTCATCGCAGTGTGTCACCAGCACGTTCTTTTTTAGCAACGGTTAACAAAATAAATTTTAAGGTGTACTTGATGTTTTAAAAAATAATATTTTTAATATTTTTAAAAATAATTATTTAAAAATATAAAATTCATAACTCTTTAAATAAAAATATATATACACTAAGAGTATTCAATAATTTGCCGGCTAACAATGGCGTTCACCACGAATCAAGCGGCTTGGATGGCTAATAAATCACTTCCAAGCAAGTGAACGGATTCATTTTTGACGTCGGAGCTTTATATTCTTATTAGGATTCACATTGACTTTCATGACTAAAATATATATTTTTTATAATAATATCATTTTAAATATTATTAAAAAATAATTTAAAATTATTTTATGACTAATAAATTGATAGTTAAAATTTATTAATTTAATTTTAAATTAAATTTTAATACTATCTAACTAATTATATTTAATTAGAAATACTTAATATTCTTGTTAGGATTCACATTGACTTTCATGACTAAAATATATTTTTATAAAAAAATCATTTTAAATATTATTAAAAAATAATTGAAAATTATTTTATGACTAATAATTTGATAATTAAATTTATTAATTTAATTTTTAATTAAATTTCAATACTATTTAACTAATTATATTTAATTAGAAATGCTTATCCTTTTTTCATCAGCTCTTCAATAATAGTAGTAATACTCGACGACCCACTAAATTGTATGCCTTTGTTTAATTATGATGACAAACAAGTCTTCAAAAAAAAAAAAAAATTACAAAATTGATGTTAGTTGAAAGATTACTCGTTTCTCGATTTAATTATATAAATGCATAAGCTTGACATTTATGAATCAAATTTTCATATTTCCTAAATTTATATTAACATTTGAGATGCTTTCCACTGGGTTCCACTTTTGAAGTATTTTTTTTTAATAAGAAAAAGACAAAAATATAGGATATTCATTAGATGAAAAAATATATAAGACCTACAAGCCAATAAATAATAATCTAAATTATATAACTCCGAGCAAGCTCAAACAAAGGCCCAAAACCTAAAAAACATGAAATCCTAGGAGTAATAAGATAAAGACCCAAAACACTACAGCAACAGTCAAAAAGGTACTCAGCTTCTTGTGAAGAGCAGTCCGAAGGAGAAACCACATTTTGCAAGAGAAAAAGCTAGAGCTGGGAGATCCAACAACACCAAACTTGAGGTAAAGCTACCTGCTCAAAAACTAGTTCCCCAGACCAAACTAACAGCCCCAAGGAAACAGGGGGGAAGTCACGTAGCAGGAACTGCAAAAGTAAAGACCAATGCTGAATGAAATTGAAGAATAGCATGATAGGACGATGCACGAATAATCAAATAATCATCAACACCACCATGACACCAACTAATAGGGAAGACCCTAACAATATTTGACGGCGCCAAGTAATAAGAGAGACCCTAACAATATTAAAGAAGCATCACATTAAACTTTGGAGAAATATCTTAGAGTCAAAGAGTTTTAAATTAAGTAAAACGAAGACAGAATACATGCATTGCAAGTTCAGTGAAGGCCAAATTAGTGATAGGGAAGAAGTTAATTTGAATGGAGTGCTAATGTCCCAAAGTAATCACTTTAAATATGTAGGCTCAATCCTTCAAGTAGATGGAATATGTGAGGAGGATGTTAGTCATAGGATTAAAGCCGGATGGTTGAAATAGAGACATGTCATCGTAAGATTTCCAATAAATTGAAAGGAAAATTTTACCGTACAGCCATACGACCAGTTATGTTATATGGTAGTAGGTGTTGAGTATTGAAAGAGCCGTATGCATCTAAGCTAAGAGTTGCAGAAATGAGAATGTTAAGGTAGATAAGTAGCCATACTAGACTAGATAAAGTCCGTAATGAGAGTATTAGAGAAAAGATAAGAGTGATGCCAATTAAAAATAAGTTAGAAAAAATAAATTAAGGTAGTTTGGTCATGTGAAGCGTATACATACAGAGACTCCAGTTAAACAAATAGAGCACATTAAGTTATATATATAAAGAAAAAAAAAAAGGATAGACCTAAATTGACTTGAAGGAGAGTAGTACAACATGACCTAGAAGCATTACATATTTCTGAGGATTTAACCCAAAATCGTTCAGAGTGGAGAAAGCGAATCCATATAGCCATCCTCAAATTTTTGGGATAAATGCTTAGTTGAGTATTACAAATTTACAATTGAATTTCTAGGAACTCCATGAGGACAAAAATAGAATATAAAACTAGAAAATTAAAAAAAAAAAAAAAAAAAAAAGACGTTTTACAGATGCCCAAGGAAAATTTACCACATATACATAACATGAAATCAATAGACTAAAGCGCCTTCATCGGATTAAAAACTAAATAAAGAAGGCCGCAAGTTGACAATGACAAAGCCTTCATATTCCACCTGATGCAGTTTTTTACATGACATGCCATTGGAGCCCAAAATGCATTAGGCTTCTACAAATGGCACCATTCAAATCTCCGTTCTTATATGATAATCATCAGGCTCTCTGTCAACCGTTCAACAAACCACAAAACCAATGACATTCGCCAGCGGAAAAAATGGAGATGAAAGAATCACAAACGAAATGCAATCAATATAGGCAACAGGGAAATTTACAAGAAAAGCCAGAAGTTCTTCCCCTTTTTAAGTAATGCAGAATGAGATGCAAAATGCATCATAAATTACTTGAAGTTTGTAGAATGCAATTGTTTCTATAAAAATAAAATCTTCCATAGTAATGCATCCCAAAAAGGGGCGCAAGATATCTAAGCCAGAGCATTAACAAGCGAAAAAACAGAGAAAAAGAGCACAAAATTAGGACGCTGGATCTTGGTTTACCTCAGAAGTAGTGACAATCACATATCATCACGTTACATCTGACAATACGTGCATTTAATTGAATCCTAAGTAAACCATCAAGCCATTGATTGAGAGAAAACATGCAAGTTCTCAGGAAAACATAGAATATCTGCAGGATTGTAATTACCCTAACCTTAGACAGAAGGCCACAAAAATACAAAATCAACATGGAAATTCAATTCAAAAGCCTAGCTCAACTGATTGTTTTGCCTCAGAGGTAGTGACAATTAGAGAGATATCATCACAATAAGATCTGATAATATGTGCATATAGACTCATCATAGGCAACATAACTATGGGTAAACACTAATGATGATAATGGTGTGAATCCCCCATTTTCTCTTAAACAGGGCATAACAACGGTCAGTGGGAAACAGTTGCACAAAACAAAATATGCAAAACCATGCATACTTCAAAAAGTGTGTCTGAACTATAAGTTTTTTTATGTTGCCATATTTACATTTATATCTTATAGTTTTCCATTTTCTACTAAATTTAGAAACTCCAGCATCAGAGAGATTCCCAAAGACAATCATCATGCTCCAACAGAGTGCTGATGTCCCTGTCTTTTGTATCGTCATTTGCACAAACTATTTGGGGTTGAAAAATTACAAGTAAATACTACTTCAAAAAAGTTGGAAATACCATAAATAAAATGTAGAAGCATAAAAAGTTCTACAAGAAAATTAGACAAAAATGAAAAGTACAAAACGTGGGTAGAAAGAAATTAGGGTCCTTTATGAAGTTATAATCATAATGAATAACCATAGTTATTCTAGAAACCAACGTAGGCACTTAAAAAATGACTCACTTCAAATCTAATGGGTACTAATTCGCACATCAAGTGAACATGTATACTAATGAACCAGCAATGGTCCTCTGTTCACATGAAGTTGAGTAAAACCCATCAAAAGGAAATCCCAAACTATTTTGCATGTTATCATGGTAAAGTCACCAAAATGCACCATTATTCATGTTCTGGAACAGTACAAACCACATAACTAATAATTTGGAAAGAGAAATGATAAGATATGGACAATCTTCATAAGCAAACTCTTCAAATATGAAATATAAAATTACGAGAACAGGAAAACATATTTGAGAACATGTATAATGCATCAGAGAGATTCCCATTAGACCAAGTCATCATTCTCCAAAGGAGATGCTGATGTCCCTGTCTATTCTATCATCACTTGCATAATAAAATTAAAAATTAAAAAAAAAATTCAATTATTCAAACAACTCTATCTAAGAACAGCAGCAACTGCTACAATCATTGAAAAACCTGTGGTTGCAGTGAAAAATGTAGAAAATAAAATCCGAAATCCAACACACCAATAATAATTAGAAACCCAATAAAACATGAAAAAGAGCAAACTAAATCCAACAATGGCATTTGATTCGGTTAAAACCGTTGATTCACTCATGAAATTTCGATCTATATTTGTCACCCAGATTTCAAAAACAGGGAACCGCAAAAAGAAACTGAGCCTAAATGCCTCAGATCAAAATTCTTTTCATAGATATTAAATCTCAGAGTATATTTAACACCATCATAGGCACAGGCCTAGTAGAGGTAAACTTAAAAAACAAACAAACAAACAAAACAATAAAACAGATATTCAGCAATAGAAAACTTCAAAAAAAATGGCAGCGAAATGATTCAGCTAAGCTATTTATAAAAATAACAAACATAAAGAATGCTTGCACAGACAGCCAGAACTAGGGTTTTAGCTTTTGTAAATGAGAGATGCGGTGATTTTATATATATAGAAAAAGGCGGTGGGTAGAGTGCAGGCGCAGCAGGCATTAGGATTTGAAAGGGTTTGATGTAGTTTGTGATATTTACAGCTAGTGCCACTATTCTTCATGTGTTTGGGCCTTTTGCTCCAAAACTATAGTTTAGTGGACATAAAAACCCCCTGTTTCGGCCTTGCGTAACTTCATGGGCCGATTAGTCTTAGTCCAGTGAGGTTTGGGCCAGATATTATTACGCTTTTACTATCCTATCCCTAGAAGTACGGATGTCAAAACACCTTTAATATTCTATTGTATTTAATTTTAATATAATAAAATTAAATTTTATAAATTGACAATTAGATATAAAAAAATATATTTTATATAATTTTATTAATAAATTTAATAATATAAAAGAGAAAGGACAACGATGGTGGCGGTGGCAGCAGCAGCAATGCTGTAAGTGACGGATGGCGATGATTATGATTGGTGAGAAAAGGTTGCAGTTGCAATGGCAACGGCAATGGTGCCAAGTGGCCCATTGGATTTAGATGGCTAAAACAACGCAAACACTGGTTTCTCTTTTAATGCCTCGTATGATATGTGAAATCTGAAGGCAAATTGACAATTCACGCCATAGGCATAACACTAGAAAGAGCCAAATAGGACAAAAAACACATCATCCATGAACATACTTTCAACTCCATTAGTCTTCCAATTATCATCTTTATAACTTTGTTTTGCCAAAAATTATAATATTTATTGCCCAAAAAAAATGCAAAGGGGATGTAGCTCAGATGGTAGAGCGCTCGCTTAGCATGCGAGAGGTACGGGGATCGATACCCCGCATCTCCATTTTTCATGTGACCAAATTCTGAAAACCAACATTGTCAATATTCAACTTTAAGAACACAACACAGTAAAAAATGTCTCCTTCTCCTCTCTTCCTCAACGTTGAACATGAATATGTATACCATTGTTGATTTGCTTCACATCAACAATGGCTGCACTTTGTTTTTGTTTTTATTCCATTTGGGACAGTGCCAAAACATTGCTGATATTAAAGGGACAACAAAACAAGATCATCGAATCGAAAGATAATGTGGACCATTTGAAATTCACATGTGTACATAATGCTACCTTGGCTCTCTGCATTGGCCCGCCCGTGGTTTTTCTTCCTGATTGTTTTCAGGTTTTGGTTCTTGTGTATTCAGTTATAGCTTTTCTAACAAGAAAACAAACAAACGAGTTTTCAAGAACCGATAAAGGTCTCTTCTTCTTTGGGTATGTACAGAAGTTCAGTTCTACGTGTGCGTTCCCATAAGCCTCTTGAATTTTTTTTTTCATTAGCCAACTGGTTCATTTCGTACTTTCAATACTAGTTGTTCATTTATTCATATATATATATATATATATTCTTGATTTTCATTAGAAACAAATAATTATACTAATTTGTCAAACTCGATGGTTTAAATAATAATAATAATAATAACGGTGCGCCCTTAAGAGCCTAGTGAGAAAGTCTAATCTGGGTATGTAAAAGGAAGCTCAAATATTTCTGACTTTCTGGTGGTGTGGCTACCCATAAGTTGGTAAGATGAGAATAGTCGAATTACCTCATACATACAAGGGCCCTATATAACACAATTGCAAACATCATCTCGTTCAAGTCAAATTCAATTTCTATGTTGAATACCAAGAACCTAACCTTTATATACCACGGATAGCCTGAAAATTTTGAAACTTTCTTGCGTGGAAATTCTACTATCTCAGCAGTAAAGGAAATGGAATTGTTTTCTTGTGCTTACCCAATGAGGCAAATGGCATTATCAGTAACAGAATGAATGAATTGAATAACACATAAGAAACAAGAAAGCTGGGGAAAACGAAGTAAACTGCAAAAGATATAGCAGAAAGAAGAATAATAGAAAGGCACCTAAAGTTCAAGTGGAATAAGGTATGGAAGCTAAGAAATAAGGATTAAAAAAGAATATCTTAAAACTGAAGTAGACTATATTTTCAAAATTTTATCATGGCAGGAACCAGGAAAGAACTTTGCAAGTGGAGTTTTCAGCTTTTCTGCAGAATGAGTATCCAATAAAAGGACATGTACATGCACAATAAATGCGATTGAGCTGTTGTTGGTCCTTGTAGACTTGTAACATAGCGGCAACTTACATCAGCCATATGCTGCCTGCTGCCCGGCTCTCTCTGTGCAAGGTAGCAGATAAATATTCAATGAGAATTTTGAGAAGCTAGCTTGAGAATTTCCATAATTCAAACAAATTAATTTCCTGTCAATTTTAGTTCTCTGTTTTCATACTGTAAGCCGCTCAAAGACTTGTCTTAATCCATGGCAATTGTAAAGTTCCAAGATGCTGCTCTAAATTCAACTAATCTGGGATGATTTCACCAACACACAACTCAGTAATAACGAACTTTGTACTTGAATATTAATTGCTTCATTAGTTTTCAGAACCACCACAACGCAACAAGAAATTCAAGTTATGTTCTGTCACTTTTAACAATCTTGTTCTATCTATTCGTAAATCAATTTAGTTAAAGCCCTTTCTTTTCCCTTTCATATCTAACAATTAATAAAAGCAACTCAATAATAACCTTAGATAAGATTAGCAACTTTAGGAGGCTTGTCTTCTGGGGAGTTACTGCCTGTACACCGCCCTCTATGTCCCATGACTGCATTTTTTAACCAATGGAGGCTTTTGTTTATATTGCACTTTAAAAGGTAGAATACGTTACTTTGCAATTTCCTTGTCCATTTCTTTTTTTATAGCGACAAAACTCTACCTTAAAAGAAGTTAATATGTTAGTATAGGAAGAGGCAGAGAAACTGCTTTACTTTGCTCTTATTTTGCAGGATCAAATGCATAAAACAGCATTTGATGAGCTAAAGGATCTAATTAACAAATCGATTTGCTACCTGCTTTAAAGATTATTTTAGCAACAAAAAGGATAAAGAAAATGCTAGTAAAAGAGCAAATTACTCCAAGCAGCAAGCTTCAGTAAATGGTAGCTCTTGCCGCAGCAACAGTGCAATAAAATCCCATATAGCCAAAAGTTGAATCCATGAATTTAGATGATATTTGCAAAACCAACATAGAGAAAACCAAGTGGTTTTAAAAAAAGTGGCCCTGCTTATACAGACAAAAAATGGCTTGCACTTGGCGGTTTAAGGTCCCCACAGCTCAGTAAAATATACAGCGATCAGTTAGTTTGCATGGCTTGCCTAAGGGAACACTTTTGCTCCCTTCAAGCATCTATATATTGCCCACATCACACACTTCCTTTTCATTTCCTCACACAAAACCTTTTCTCTTTTTGCACTCACAAAGATTTGGCTGTGAGTAATTAGCAATCCTTTTTCCTGTTCTATTTAGTGTTTTTGAAGTTTGGGGAGTTGTAATTCTGCTTAATTGGTATTTGGGCTTGTTATGTTCTGTCTTTAATTCCAGGAAAATGGCATTTGCTGGGCTTCTCTTTCTGGGATTTCTTTCTTTAATCTCACTCGTTTCTGGATATGATGAGGGTTGGGTTGATGCTCATGCTACCTTCTATGGAGGTGGTGATGCCTCGGGTACAATGGGTATGTTCTCGCATTTGATCTTTGTTTGGCCTGGTAATAGTTGTCGACCTTTTTTTATACAAAATTTGTTGACCTATTTTCTTCTGCAGGTGGTGCTTGTGGGTATGGAAACCTGCACAACCAAGGTTATGGGAGAAACACTGCAGCTTTGAGCACAGCCTTGTTCAACAATGGCTTGAGCTGTGGAGCTTGTTTTGAACTAAAATGTAAGGATGACCATAAGTGGTGCCTGCCAGGCTCAATTGTGGTCACAGCCACCAATTTCTGCCCACCGAACAACGCCCTCCCTAACAATGCTGGAGGCTGGTGCAACCCTCCCCAGCAACATTTTGATCTCTCTCAGCCTGTCTTCGAACGAATACTCAATATAGAGCAGGGATCGTGCCCGTGTCTTATAGAAGGTATGCACTTGCATGTCTTCTCTATCAAATGTCTTGTTAAAAGCTTAATTAGAATTTATAGGTCCAGGGATGGACAATTGTCCCAAACACCTAAATTTGGGCCTTTTGCTACATGCCTACCAAGGTTTGTTCTAAAGGTCGTCACCATATGAAAATCTTGTTGAAGTGGGCCCTGATCCACGTGAACTTATAAAAGGAGGAGACAAACTATTGGTTCCTCTGTAGCCCATCTTGGGGTATTTTTTTTTTTATTGGGTTCTAATAATAGAGATGATTATGGTATCATTATTCATTAAGTCAAAAAATTAAGATTCGGATGAGGAATTTTGTGTCTAAAAATATAGGTTTTTCAATTTAGCATTATTTCCTGTTGTCTCAAGGCTTTGGCTGGCTTTTGTGTGACACTAATACAGGGTACCGTGCCAAAAGAAAGGAGGAATAAGATTCACAATCAACGGCCACTCATACTTCAACTTAGTCCTGATCACCAACGTTGGAGGTGCTGGTGATGTTCATGCAGTTTCAATAAAAGGTTCAAGAACTGATTGGCAACCCATGTCAAGGAACTGGGGTCAAAACTGGCAAAGCAATTCATACCTGAACGGACAAAGCCTCTCGTTTAAGGTGACAACTAGTGATGGGCGTACTGTGGTCTCTAACGATGTCGCACCTGCTGGGTGGTCCTTCGGCCAGACCTTCACCGGCCAACAGTCCACTTAATTACGTCCAAAAACCAGACCAACCAATTACATAGGGATAGGGGTGTGGGTACTGGTAGTGTTAGTTTTAAGGTCAGGAAATATGACAAGACTTAGTTTAAAATGTGGTCGTTGTCAATTGTCGTTTTTAGATTTCATTGTGTTGTAGGTTTGGTTCTGTTCTGCTATATTTGAAAAGGCAGACAGGAAATTTAGCCGTGGTGGACATTTACCACCCGCAAAATTTTCTCTTTCATTTTGGTTATTTGTTTGGTTGCCCCATTCAGCCTCTGTAACCAGCCTTTTGCTGGATGTCCTACAATGTGTTTGTGAGTTGTACCCCTATCTGTTAATAGAAATAAGACTGGAATTTTTAATAATCATCCTAGGTTTTCAATAACCAAATTGAATGTACTAAGATATTACCTAAAATCTTCAAGAATCAAATCTAATTAAACAAGTCTCCAAACCCCCAGGAAAAGGAGGATTTTCTGGGAGTACCTTAATACAATTTTCAAGCAGTTGTGGAGAGTTGTTGGTTTCTTTGTATGGATCAAGTCACTGCCTTGTCTTATTAGGCCATATTGAATACTTAAACTTGTTTATCTTTTTAGGCCATTTTTTCTCCGTCGCACAGCCTACCTAAATAGGCTCTTGCCATTTGACCTGGCAAGCATTTTTATAGATATCTTTGGCC
The DNA here is from genome assembly GCF_030052815.1 of Hevea brasiliensis. Lineage (NCBI taxonomy): Eukaryota > Viridiplantae > Streptophyta > Magnoliopsida > Malpighiales > Euphorbiaceae > Hevea > Hevea brasiliensis. The sequence goes on along the minus strand of NC_079509.1, from coordinate 10,547,757 downwards.
GAGATAAAAGGCATGACCTGGCGACTTTTAAATAAGCTATTGGCTGGAGTAATCCATCGTGGTAGTTTAAAAATCTTCCTTCGTGGACAAAGAAGGGTCCCGCAGGATCTTTTGCCTACCAACAGCAACAAAGGAATAGATACCCGGATATGGCACCTAGATAAAAGGATAAGACTCAATTGCTCCCATTGGCCAATCCAACACCCAAATGTACATCTCAACCGTTGGATCCAAAAAATCAACGATATCAACCATCAATTGCTAACAAAGAACAACAACCACAAGTCCTCCCTTCAAATGAAATACAAAGGCATTGCCAATTGATCTTAGCCTATTGCTACCATCACCACCGACATCCTCATCTGCGACCCATTTTCTTCGCCGGAATTCAGGGAGAAAGAGGATGGCCACCATTACAACTCAAGCTTCTGCTGCCATTTTCCAGCCATGTGCATCAAGATCGAAGTTTCTTACTGGGTCTTCTGGTAAACTCAGAAGAGAACTGTCCTTCAAACCAATGGCATCTTCTTGTGCGGCTTCTTTCAAAGTTGAGGCCAAGAAAGGCGAGTGGTTACCCGGTTTGCCCTCTCCAGCCTACCTCAACGGCAGGTAAAGAACTCTCAATTCAACTCACTATATAGATATGCTTGACACCATTAACTGAAACCTTGTCACGGTATCCAGTCTTCCAGGGGATAATGGCTTTGATCCCCTTGGACTTGCTGAAGACCCTGAGAACCTGAAATGGTACATCCAGGCAGAGCTTGTGAATGGACGATAGGCTATGTTGGGTGTAGTAGGGATGCTATTGCCAGAGGTTTTCACCAAGATTGGAATCATCAATGTTCCTCAATGGTACGATGCTGGCAAAGCAGAATACTTTGCATCATCATCAACCCACTTCGTGATTGAGTTCATATTGTTCCATTATGTGGAGATCAGAAGGTGGCAAGTTATCAAGAACCCAGGAAGTGTCAACCAAGACCCCATCTTCAAGCAATACAGCTTGCCTCCAAATGAAGTTGGTTACCCTGGTGGCATTTTCAACCCCCTCAACTTTGCACCCACTTTTGAGGCCAAGGAGAAGGAGCTTGCCAATGGTAATAATTAGTTAATTACCGAACAACCTGGTTGATTCTGTTTAATTTTTTTTTTTTTTTGGGTGAAGAATAGGCTTATATTGTTTGATTTGTGTCTGTAGGGAGATTGGCGATGTTGGCGTTCCTAGGATTTGTGGTTCAACACAATGTCACTGGCAAAGGACCATTTGACAATCTCTTGCAGCACCTTTCAGACCCATGGCACAACACAATTGTCCAAACACTAAGCGGTAAGTAAAATTCGTTAGAGAAGAAATGGGGTCCTGTTTCTTGCTTTTGTAACCATCAATATATGGTTTTTGAGTGGGGTTTGAGCATCAATGTAAAACAAGGAACCTCAGTGTACAGAGGAACTAAGATGCCATTTACATTGTCATTTTATATCACTTCAATCCACTTATTTCTCAAGCACATCCTCAAATAGAAACACCATCTGCTTGGAAATAACAATCCAATAGGACGAGTCAATCTATAAAAATGAAACTATGGCTCAAGTTGCTTTCATTTTTATACAAAATTTATAGATATACAGCTTGTGTGACTGGAGTCTGTTGCCAGAAACTAATTCTTGCTACATGTAGAGATAACATATATATAGATGACCTGGTAACTATGCACTGTGTATATCATTTATACAGCTAACAACCTAAAATATTGGATGGCCGAGAACATCCAGATGGTTCTCAATTTATCGATTGATTTATCTTCCATGTATCAAAATCCTGTCCTAAAACCTCCCTGGCTTTAAATGACAGGTCCAGAACAACAACTTAGCCTTAATCCTAAACTAGTTGGGGTCGGCTATATGAATCCTTTTTCGGCAATCAGCTCTGTTAAACACCAGGTCTGCAATCATTCTTCCCATCAAAGGAAAAATAATGTTTAACTCACTAGAGTCAACTTGATTGCTGCAAGATAGGAAGCAAACAGAAACATTTAAAAAATTGAAGTCATACTACGTTATTATCAGAAAAATGAGCAGTAGAAATTAGCCCACCGAACATGGAGATGACAAGAAGATGTGTTAATGCTAAACCAGTCCAGGAGTTAAACTGATGAATAGCTGACGGCATCAACTACCTTAAGGTTATCCCACTTATTGTTGCAAAAGGAGGAAAAACGAAACTCTTATGTTGATGCTATGGGAAAAAACAAATATATGGTACATTCCATACTGATGTAAAACCCGACTAATGAAGTATGTCTACGAAAATGCACAGCAGATCATGCATAACAAGTGAAACCTCTCACGGTGATTTTCAGTAAGAAACACTCATCCGAAGTAACAATTGAAATATGGGAAGAAATTAGACTACAAACAGAAACAATTCTTTGCAATTGTGATTGAGCCATGAAATTGGTATAACTTCCCTTGGTATCGTATTTTGTTATGCCCTATCACTTCTTGCGGAAAAAAAAAATGGAGTGAACGGAATACAGGCCAACAGTATAAATGCTGACAGCTAAAGTGAGATGCAACTACAAGTTAGAAATTAATATGAACTGCTAACTTTATAATTAAACAAACAGTCAAAATTTATTTTTCAAAAAACACTGCACAATCTATTAATATACACCATAAAGAGTTATGCACATATATGTATAGCAAATTTCCTACCTGGTGATATTGGTTCTCATTAAACGTTGCAATGCTGCAAGACCCAGATGCAGAAATCCAAGTATGATGGACATTGTTATGTATGGGTCTAGGCAGTTCAAAATTGCTATTAACTTGATAAACATAATTGGATCCTTGGGAGTTCATCTGCATCTCAGGCTTCATTTTCCTAACTTCAGGCAAATTTAAACTACTAAATGGAGGGCATGAGAATTGCTCATTGACTTGTACGCCTAAGCATGTATTGTTACTTAAATTGCTCAATGCACCACCATCCCGCCCTGGGTTATCTAGTGCTCCTGGAATTCCAATTTCAGCATGTTTGTCAGTATCATAGTAACCAGAATAGCCTGGAAGGGACGCACTGGTTGAGCATTCTATATCTCTGAAGGAAAAAGAACAAGGCAAATTTTAGCGTAAAAAGAAAAGATGAAGAAAAGAGAAACCTGTTTATCAAGTAAGCAGTTAACAAAATTTAGAGGGAAAAAGAGGGAAAATAAATAAATAACAGGAGTCTATTAGTTAGTGGCACCTGAAAAGAAATATGTTAATAAGAGAGTTAATTGGTAGCAGCCATAGCTTTACACTAAGAACAATGCCCAAGTAATTTATATTTTTTAAAGCAAAAATTCATTTCAGGATAAAAATCTTTCAGCCAGACATTGATTAGAAGGTACTGGACACTGAATCCACATATACAAAATTGAGGAACAGCTACCTTTGGGGGGAAATGTTTTGCTCGTTGGACAATATCAGATGTTGATTTCCATTGTTTGGAAGCCATGATAATGGTTGAGCCTTTTGCATTCCATTCATCATCAAAGGTAAAGCCATTCCATTTCGAAACTGTCAGGCAAGCAACTCCAATGAGATTTCCCTCAGCTAAGATTTCATTACATGGCCAGTGCATTACCTGGCTATTGCATTCTAGAGGCATAAGTTGGCACATTCCAAAATTCTCCTGCCAAGAGAAGTAGCCAGTGTAAGAATATAATACCTATGCATTATTTCAATACTCGTCAGGATCTTGGGTAAAACAATTAGCAGTTCTGCCACTCAATCTTGACAATTAAGTGGTACAAATAATGCAGTCATAAAAGCTTACAAGGTATGCATGATATCTGGATGAAGATATATATATGTTTTATGATTTTAGAACATAATATACAATATTGATCGGGATAAACATGAGGTGGCAGGTTAAAGTTATGAGAAAGAGTAAAGGATTTATAACTAGCTGAAGGTAATATGGAGAGTTTTTTAGGGCTTGGAGAGTGTTGTGAAAATCGTCCTACCAGAATATGTAAATTTGAGATGTGGACTCGACTTGAATTTCTGCAAGATTCCAGTCATGTCTCTACAATATGCTAGCTTAAATGAGTGATATCTAGTCATAACACCAAACACGGCATACAAGAAGTATACCTTTTGCAAACGGATTTGGTTAATTGACTCTTTTAGCGAGTCTTCCATCTGACTAAGATGTTCTATGCTATCAACCTTACCAGGGTTACTCCAATAGCTGAAAAAAAAGGCATGAAACTGTAAGAATTATTGTATATTAAAAAGGAAAATAGAAAGTCCAATATGCATGCATTTTAAGCTGTACATGTGCCATAGCAGGCATACAAAGTACTAAAAAACTTACAACACATGCTGGAATTTGAAATTTAATGAACAGTTTAAATTTCGGAGACAATATAATAAGAATCCAAGTCATGAATCCATTCTAAGGGTCTGACTTGGAAAACACAGGTCACAGTCAGACACATCTGATGTGAAAAATTTTACTTTCTCTGGCAGAGATCTTGAGATATACAAGACCTTAATTTTGGCAGAAACTCAAGTGCTGGATCGACATTCATAAAAAAATTTTCATTGTTGTTGTCTTTGCCTTTTATTTTTCTCTGGTTCTGATTGTATAGAATGATATAACACAAGGGCTCTAAACCAACCCTGCTATGCTTCTGGAAAAATCTCAAACTGTCCCTTATGGTACAATTAATTCTTTCAAAGATGCACATATTTCTGGAAGCAATAAACTCTCCCAAATGCCATAAATATTAATGATGTTAATCTGTCCCATCACAAGCTTTATCCAGAGTAAAATGTTAATTGATAAGAGAATTCAACTTATCGTGACATTTTAAGTCAAGTTTAGTACATCAGGCCCCAACAAAGCATCTACTATTCCCTGAACTGCAGTATCTGATTGCAGCAAAGGAAAAAAAATCTGACAATAACATGTACAAGTATGTCAGAGTTGACAAGATAGGTACTGCATAAAAACAAAATTTTGAATTCACTTCTTTGGAGTTGATTTATAATGCAGAAAGGAAAAAATGGAATGAAATTCTGGAAGCTTTGCAGCACTTATCAGCACACCATGCAAAAGTTGAAATGAAATACAAATATATGACCAAAGTTTCATGGTCGTGCAATGTTAAAGATAGCTAGTTTTGTTGCATAAAAGTGAAGGAACATTTTAATGGCTAAAAGATTCAAAGGTGCACCTCATTCTATTCTGTATTTCAGTAAGTTGTGCTTGCAACAACCTAACTTGATCACTCAACTCCTGCCCATAACGCATTAACCACAAAACAAATTATTGATATGGATAGTAACATAAGAATCCAAAATCTTTAAGAACATAAGAATGTCCGTAATCATTTTATACCTCAACCGTCTGAGTTCTGGAAAAAGAAAAAGGAAGTTCAGATCCTACTTAAGTCATCTTCAACCAAAAATCCATTAACTTGACCAAAACAATCACATACCTTGCACCCAAAAAGTCTGGTACATTTACATCGTGGTCCAACTTCTTGAAGGTTTTCCTCAAAGCCTATATTCTCAAGAAGTAAAGCAAATTGATATATATGAATTGAAGACAAAAATGACATTTCAGAGTATGGATCATAGTAATCTTACTTCAAGGCTCTCCAATTTCCTGTTCCAATTAAATGGAGACTCTTAGCTGTATTACCAAAAAAATTCAACCAAACTGCTAACAGCTAACTGGGGAAAAAAATTCAAATTTTCCTTTTTGAGTCTCGCACCTTTTTGCCCTTTCCTGCGGAGTTAATTGAGCAAATTTTGCAATAACATCTTCAATACTTCTGTAAAAATAAAAGATAAAGATATTGACATATTCTCCGTCATTGTATTCATTTAAATGAGTTGCCTTGATAGTAATAGCCACATGAATGTTTTTCCAAGTATTTTTAAGCAAAAGGACAATGAAATGCACACAATAGTTTATTCACCTATGCTCTCCTTGAAATAATGTAGGCCTTCCCGTTGGAGAAAACATCAGAAGGGCAATCTCTATATCGCATAATACAGACAATTCCTTAGCTTTCTTCAAGATTCCATTCCTTCGTTTTGAATAGGTCACTTGTCGATTGCTAGTGCTTTCTAACCTCTTTATCTTTAGCTTAACCCTTCCCATCCTGCAATCAATAGGTAAACCAAACCCTTTAGACTATAATGACCAACCAACTGTTCTATCTCCATTTTCCTTCATCACTACTCAACACCCATTCACTTCAATTATGCAGAAATATACCTCTCCAACTGAAGCTTTCATCCCACGCACAACAACTAGATGGCAAACATGGTTTTCACCAATACATTAAAACAAAATTCTTTACAAGATAAATAAAAAAAAAAATGCTACTAATATTTAAAGTCAGGGACACTCTCGAATAAAATTCCTCTGTTTTCTACAAGAGAACAGAGCACTATATAATACAGAACAAAGTGGTTAATTAATAACAAACAAAATAAAAGAACACCCACTTGCAAAAACTGACCACTTTCTCGAGATGGTGAAACCAAGCTTTATAAATAGATTGGGGGAAAGGAATTTATCAAAACAAAATCCAGGGACACTCAAATTTAAGAAGATACCCACATGAGTGATCAAGGAATAACAAAAACATAGCAAATGTTTGAATTTGAAGGAAGAAAAATCTACTACAACTAATAAATTCAGCGGGAAAAAATAAAGATAGCATAAAGGAAAAACAAGAGATAAAGAGGACAATCAAAAAAAGAAAAGAAATGGAAGCAGAAATTTGGAAGGGGGAGGGGGAGAGAATGGATAAAAGGTGAAAAATTTGAGCGAAGGGTGTGCCTGCGATTACGGTGGTTAATTTGAGAGGGGCAAACCAACCTCAACTGGAATTTGTGTAGTTAGCGCCATGAGCGGTGAGATTTGAGTTGCATGTGATGTAATATTCTACTTTATACGAGTCAATTTTCCCACTATAAAAAAAAAAAATAAAAAAAAAACTAAACATTTATATTGAAATTCATATAAATTTAATTAACATGTATGTAATAAGTTTTGATTCTAAAAAAAAAAAAAGTTTGTGAATTTAAATATAATAATCATTAAACTCATTAGAGAGGCAGTAGCATGCCTCCTCCCACAACCCCCTCTCCTCTTTTCCTTTTGCCTTGCCTTTCCCTTTCCCTTTCATCGTCTCCTTCACTTTTTCCTTCCTTTTTCCTTGAAGTACCTCTCATCTCACACAACCATGGACCCACTAATGCCTTTTGTAGCCTACTCTTTAAAGTAAAATGTGTGAAAAATCGTCTCTTATTAGGGAGTTTCTGGCTTAGCTTATAAATGTAAATATTTAAATTTAATTGTTATAAATTTGCTATAAATAGTCTTAATTAATAATTGTTAATTATATTATATTAATATAATATAAAATAAGTGAATAGAGATATAAATTTAATATATTTTATATTAATTTAATAAATTAAATATAAATATTATATAAAAAATATAAAAAGTTTTAATATGACTCAGATATTAATTAATTTTAAAATTTAAATTTTAAAAAATTAAAACTAAAATATAAAAGAAGGAATGAAATTAAAAATAAATTTTAATTCTCAGACCCATAATAAGCAAGCTAAGGAGCTAACCCCCTTGCGTAAACACCATAGGAAAGGAAACGGTAATTTACAATTAAGTCCTTGAGGGGCCGCCCACCTAAAATGTGACGTAGGCAACAAGCTGGCATGCCGCTTTCAGTAACGGCTCTTATGATTCTGTCAGCCCTGGATTGAGACCAGGGCCTGCAACTACCTCAACGTCGTCGTCTCGCCAGCCCCAACTTGGCGACGCTATCAATAAATAGAGAAAACCCTAAATTGCTCTCTACATAATTCTCTGTTCTGTGTCTCCTTCCCTCTGAGAACGTTGTTCATTCCTCTTCCTAAAATGGTTTCTCTTTCTTCTCTGTCTTTTATGATATTGAATTAAGCGAATCTATTTTAGGAAGGGAACGAACACCGTCGCCAGATTGATTATCTAATTTCAACGTACTTAAATTTATTCAACTATTTCTTGCTATGACAAAATTTCTCTCTAACAGGTAAAAAAAAAAGATTGGTCCTTCCTCTAGATCCAATTTTTATTTTTTATAGCTGTTTTTTGTAAAATTTATTTCATTTAGATCGAGCAACTGTGAGTTGCATGCATATGCTTTAATATTTGTCAAGCAATTTGGCTGTGTTTATCTGCTTTTGTTTTAGCTGCCTTTTTGCATGTTTCAGTTCTGCTCGGTTTAGATATACCAGTTGTTTTAAGTTTACCCTCTTTTTTTTTAATGCTTTTTATGGGATTTTAGCAAGATTTGCAGAGATGATGGAGCTTTATGGCTCTCATAAGCTGCTGTATAGGTACAGGGATGTCCCTGTGTGATTATAAATCTCCAGGACTTAACAGTTGAATAATGCTATGATGATTTTAGTTACTGGTTGGATCTATTCTTGTTGTTAAATGATGATTTATGTTTTAAATGTATGTGTTTGAGAGTTCTTGCATGGCTTGAGGTGCCTGATTTTGTATGAGAAAATTAATCTAATTCTATTGAATTGAGTTTGACAGAAATTGAGTTATGCAGTTGTACATCACTTTATGTGAGATAACAGATCTAATTCTATTTGAATTGCAATTAGTTGAGATTATTAGAAGGTACTCTTAGGTCATACACTAAGATTCCCAATCAATGAGGGTTTGAGAGGAAGCATTCCCATAAGTGCTTGAGAAGGATTGTTGGACAGAGCTGGAAGATTTGTGTTTTGTGTTTAGTAATTTTAGCTGTGGCTTTTTTCCACTTGGAATTGATCTATTCTTTGACCAACTTTGTCTACGTAAATCACAGACACAGTAAATGAAGCTCTCAAGGATTTTTTTTTTTTTTAATGATTCCTTGGTTAGAAGTTATCTTGACAAGCTTTGGTAGGGATAGAGAAAATTATTAGAGTGGCTATATTACATCTGTTGGAGCCAATTATTCAAATGCTGGATCCTGTAGAGGATCAGGACCAATGGGTATTATCTTTCTGAAAATGTAGCAGAATCACTGCAAAACCTTTCATTGGTGATGCAATTGAGCTAGATAACTATGGGAATTGACCTATTCTGTCATAGGAGTATAATGGGTGGCCATAGAATCAAATGAAAATGAATTGAGAGCCTATTTGGTATAACTTTAACTAATTTTTTGGATTTTGCAAAGCAAAAGGAATAGGAGGGCTTTTGATGTAGAATATTGTCTTTCTTGGCTTTAAATCAATTTGGAGAAGCAAGGGAGGAATGAAAACGGAAAAGGAATATATGTACTGAAAGAAAATTTTTATGGGAACTTACATCTCCTCCTATTGTTTGGATGGAGGAAAACACATGGGAACTAGATGAAAATAGGCTTATCTTCCCTTGTATGGGAAGAGAGGGTGTGGGAAGGAAAAAGACAAGTGAATGACAACTTAAAAAAAAAATTCTAAGATAAAATTTTCTTTGGTCGACATGCTCAAATGCTCACAAAATGACAACATTTTTAAGATATTTGCCCCTTCTCCTATTATCAACTGTGACACAGCTGAATCAATTATGTTCCATGTTGCTTTTCTGCAAGTGGACTAGTTTGGATTGGTTATGCAGTGATGTAGTTATTGTTTTCGCATTAGTGCACTACCTTTGCAAATAGTGATTTGCTATCATTGAAAGGAGGATGTCTTCATTTCTTCAGATGAGTTGTAGGCTGAGGTTGCTTCTAAGTTTATTCGTACTATTGATCAATGGATTGCCTTCATATGGTATATGGGAAAAACTTAGCTATCCCACTAATAATATATGCCTTATTTTTGGCTTTGCAGTGCTAAGGAACGTCAACGGAGCTTCAGATTTGACTTTACAACCATCTGAAGGTTTTAATGAAGCTCCTAAGCACAATACTTGAGAGGCATGGTATTTCGGTAGATCATCATATATTTATCCATTAAAAAATTGCATGCCCTGGTTTCCTTTGAAGTTTGTGAATATTACGGAACTCCTCAAGCATCTTCTATGTAATTGTCGTGATATGTATTCTGCCTAGAACAAGTAGTTAATGAGATGTTAAATCACGGCATATGAATGCATTATTCTACGATTACTAATGAGTTGACCTAGAACCCAACAGATTCCATGTGCTAGATATATTCCTCCATACCACCTAATAAAATTTAAACTTGAAAATTTGTGATAGAGTTGTGATAGAGATCTCCTTTATTTATTGCCAAAATGTCAAAATGTCTGGGAACCAACACAAAAGGTTTGATGATTGCCTTGAAAATGACCTTCGAGTTTGCTAAGAAGATTAGTAGCGAAATCAATTTCGAGTTTGGATGTGAAATTTTCCCCATTTTCCATTGTGGAAGTCTTTTGACGGTGGGAATTATCATTATATCAATTGAATATTACTTTTTCGAGACTCAGACAGATAGTCATTTACCAAAAATATGAAAAAAATTATTATTTACTTATAAATTATTGTTTAGTCATTTTATTAAATTTTTTGTTAGTCAATATTTTTAAATAAATCTTAGAAAACAGAGAGATTATGTAGGTATATTTTTCAAATTATGAAAATAGAATAAAATTCCAACTAATAATTAAAATGACTGAACTCTAGAGGGACAAAAGAGTAAACTGTATAAAAATTATGAGGAACTAAAGAGTAAATTGAACAAAAATTGTAGGAGATTAACTAATGTGTTTTTTAAAGAAGATAATCAAATGATTAATTTCATTAAAGTAGATAAATTAAATAGTAATTTTTTAGTGGATGAATAAAATATAAAGGGATGAAAATATATAAATGTTGTGATTGCTTTATGTAAATGCCTGGATGCTGCGCATAAATACTGTGGAATGCTGTTCTCAACTTAATCAAGAAGATAAATTTAATGGATCCAGTCAATGTAGAACACCAAGATTCAAATGATCTGGTTTTAATTTGACTACAACAGGATTCTTGTCATTGCAAGATTGTTGTTTAAAAAAGGAAGCAATATCATGCATTCCATAGTAATCTTGTCATGACCCAGAATTTTGAACTGTGACCGGCGCATAATTTAAGTATTCTTAAATCATGCAAAACTTATCAGAGTATCTTAAATGAATATATTATCACTTACTAATATCAAAAATAGACAAAATTCAAATAAACAAAATGCTGAATAAACATCATAAATATTCCATAAATAAACTGCGGAGTCTCTACAGATTTCAAATAAAAACTTAAACTGTTCAATAAACTAAACTAATTATTAGCCCGAGAAAATATGAATTTGGGCATACCATGAGAATAAATCAAATATTGTCTCTCTCTAGAAAATAAACTGAATATTTGGATCAGCTGTAGAAATTTACTGATCTGAAATAGATAACAAACAGAGAAAATGTGGTTTGAGCTAAACGCTCAGTGAATGATAATTATAGCACACAACGGAATAGAAACAGGCAGACGTTTGATTAATTTCACAATAAATTTTCTATTCAATAAAATCAAGCTCATGCTGTTAAAATCATTAATAAAATAATTTTATAAAACATATATATATAATAAATTCATTCAATAAAAATTTTATGATACAGTGCAACAAGGTGATGATACCCCACATCACCAAAGGCCAGATGGTAAGCGCGTTACCAGATATTAGATACCTTTCTCCTCCTTCACAGATATCAATGCATATGATACTAATGTAAACGATAAACTGCAATGATGCATAACTCGATAATGCAACCTGATACCGTGATAGTCTACATGGTGGAGCCAGATAACAGAAACAGATACTGGGCACAGGTACCAATTCAAAACAGAAAATCAATTTGTACAAATCTATCAAAATCAATAAAAAATTTCAGATAGCAAATAATAACTGATAGTGCAAGTTCAATAGTTTATTTCAATAATTTCAGAGAGTTAATTAAGATCAAATCAATCTCAAATCAATTCAATGTAACACATCGGTAAATTTTATAGTCAAATATCAATCAATATAAATACATTAAAAGCCTATTCCCAGAATCCTAATGGCTCTAATGCAGAGATAATTGATAAAATTAATTAATTATTTAATCAAAATCAAAATAAAATTCAATAATAAAATAAAACTCTAGAAAATCACATATAAAATAATTATTAAAATACTGATTTAAAATTCCATTTAATAATAAACTTAATGCTAAGAATTTTCAAAAGGGACTAAAACGGTGCCATGTACTATAATTATCACTCACCTTGAACCTCCAAAATAATAGTTATACTCAATGGAAGAGTGACAATTTTAACTGACAGATTAAATATTCAAATCTCCTACACACCCAAAATATAAGAAAAAAATATCAAATAATAAAAAAATAAAATAACTTATATATATATAAATTTAAAGTTATTGTCTCACAGTAATTATGATCAACCCAATTCAATACCAATGGTCAAAAAGAAAATAAATTTCTAGAGTAGTTGTAACAAATCAGGGAAAGAAAATAAAATCAAATTTACCCATTATTGAATAAAGAATGAGAATTTTTACCTTGAAAACAGAATCGAAGGTGATGAATAGAAAAATAAAAATTTAGGAATTCTCTGCGCACATCATTTTATAAATCATAAATTTTTATATATTTATATATATATATATATATATATATATATATATATATATATATGTACATATATAACAATAATTAAAAGATAATGAAAATACCTGTTGAGAGTATTTGGTAGAAAAAAGAGGTGACAAACAGGTTTTGAGAGCAAAGTTTAGTAGAAGAGATGATTAGAGTATATATATATTTCAAGAGTTCTATTAGGTATAGAATGGGATAAGAATTATTATTGAACTGGGTTGTTTAAATTGCAGATATATATTTAATTTCAAAATAATATATATATCTAAAAATAAATAAGCATGTCATCCAATAATATATATATATATATATATATTAAATTATTATTAGCTAATTAAAATAAAATAATAATAAATAATAAATATATATGGGTTTCCACATACTTCCCCCTATTAAAAAAAAAAAAAGTTCGGTTCCTAAATTTCAATAGACAAAATTCTAACCTGAAGAATCAAATAAGTGAGGATATTTGGCTTGCATTTCAGATTCTGTCTCCCATGTGGCCTCACTACTTTAGTGATTATATCACAAGACTTTGACCAAAGCCACTTTCTTAGACCGGAGTTTCCTAATTTGTCGATTTAAAATCTTTACTGGTTGCTCCTCATATGACATATCATCCCTAAATTGCATGGTTTGAGGTTGTAAAACATGAAATGGATTTGGTATATACTTCCTAAGCACAGAAATATGAAAAACTAGATGAACATGTGCAAAACCAGGTGGAAGGGCTAAACGGTAAGCAATTGCTTCAATTCTCTCTAAAATTTCAAATGGACCAACAAAACAAGGACTAAGCTTCCCCTTCTTCCCAAACCTTATGATTCCTTTCATAGGTGAAACTCTCAGAAATACATGTTCACCAACCATAAACTCTACATCTTTACGCTTAGGGTCAGAATAACTTCTCTATCGACTTTGAGCAGTCAAAAGTCGATCACGAATTAGTCGAACCTTCTCTGAAGTTAATTGTATCAACTCTGGTCTAGTAAGCCTTCTTTCTCCAACTTCATCCCAACAACTCGGTGACCTACGCTTTCGACCATATAATGCCTCATATGGAGCCATATCTATACTTGTCTGATAACTGTTATTATAAGCAAACTCCACTAAAGGCAAATGATGATCCCAACAGCCACCAAAATCCATAACGCATGCACGAAGCATGTCCTCTAATGTCTATATGGTCTTTTCTGACTATCTATCCGTTTGAGGGTGAAAAGCAGTACTAAAGTCTACTCGTGTTCCTAAAGCTTCTTGGAATTTCTTACAAAATAGAGAAGTAAACTGAGTACCACGATCAGAGACAATGGAAACTGGAACTCCATGAAGACTAACAATCTTGTTTATATACAACTGTGCAAGTTTAGGAAAGTCATATGTAGTCTTCACAGGAAGAAAATGAGCAGATTTTGTCAATCTGTCCACTATCACCCAGATTGTATTGTAACCACCTCGTGTACTAGGTAGATCGACAACAAAGTCTATAGCAATGTGCTCCCACTTCCACTGGAGAATAGGCAACGACTTAAGTAACCCTGATGGTCTCTGATGTTCTGCCTTAACCTGTTGATAAGTCAAACATTTAGCAAAAAAGTCTGTAACATCCCTCTTCATGCCACCCCACCAATAATGCTCCCTTAAATCACGGCACATCTTAGTTGAACCTGGGTGTACTGTGTAAGCAGAATGGTGTGCCTCCTCCATGATTTCTTTTCTCAACTCATCAACATTGGGGACACAAAGTCTAGTGCCATAACGAAGAACTCCATCATCATTTAACATGAACCCTTGAGCTTGGCTTTGATGAATACTATCTATAATCTCACACAACTGAGAATCCCTCTTCTGAGCAGCCTTAATTCGATCAATCAAGATAGGCCTAACTCGAAAATGTGCTAAGAATGATCCAGCTATGATTTCAAACTCTACTCCCTGATCTAGCAACTCATGTAATTCACCAATCAGAGGCCTCATCTTGGTTGATATATGGGCTAAACTACCAGAAGACTTCCTGCTTAGAGCATCAGCCACCACATTAGCTTTCCAGGGTGATACTGTATAGTGCAATCATAATCCTTTAGCAATTCTACCCATCTCCTTTGCCAAAGATTAAGATCACATTGGTTAAAGATGTATTTGAGACTTTTGTGGTCAGTAAAGATTTCACAAGTCTCACCATACAGATAGTGCCTTCAGATTTTCAAAGTAAAAATTACTGTAGCCATTTCCAAATCATGAGTTGGATAATTCTGCCCGTGCTTTTTCAACTGACGAGAATCATATGCAATAACCCATCCATGCTGCATCAAAACACATCCTAAACTAATCCTAGAAGTATCATAATACATTACATAATCCCCTGATCCAGACGGAAGGGCTAACACTGGTGCTATAGTTAAACGTGTCACACCTTACCCCTCTGTAAGGCATAACATGATCCCGTAGAATACCTAATGAACTACCGAACTTCACCTACCGATAACTCATTAAGTACCCTACAAGGGATTTTAAAACAATTTTCTTATTTTTGATAAGTGGTGAGCATTTTCTAATAGGCATTTAAAACATTTAGTTAAAATTAAAACTAGTTAATATTTTTGGTCCATTTTGTTTAAAGCTTAGGTCATTTTGGCAAAATTGCCAATTTTCGGTTTTGGTTCTCCGAAGTTGCACTGTTTCATTGGTCGGTCTACTGTTGGAATTTGATAAAACTTCCTTCATAAAAAATGTTCCTTGTTGTCTTAAGTGTATTCTCATTTTTGGATCACCTCAATCGGAGTTTTGTAGCTCAAGTTATGGCCAAAATAAATTTACTGTTCACGTGCACTGTTCATACTGCATTTTTGGGTTCTAGCAGATTTTGGTCCAAATTTGGTCAGTAATTTGATTAAGTTAAGTTCATAATTTGGTCTAACTTTCTTCATATGAAATGTTCTACTATGTCTTAGGTTTCCATTGGTTCAAGAATCGCCTAAATCCGAGTTTTCTAGAGGGAGTTATAGCCATCCAAACATTGCTGCTCAAATGGAAATTCTGGAAATCTCAGTACAGTAAATTTCACTTTGCTCAATGATTTGATTAGGTTAATAACATAATTTGGATTGGTGTCCTTCATGAAAGTTTTAGATCTATATCTTATCTAATTACGGTTAAAATTTCAGATCAATTTGATCTACCTAGCTCGAGTTATGACCAAATGAACAGTTACTGTTCATTTGGTCAGTTTGGTGCAGGGGCAGCCTGCTATCAATTCACTTTGGTCAATTGTTTCACTAAGTTTTGGTCAGTTTTTTGCCATGGTTCCTTAATGAAAATTGTGCTCTTTTATGTCTATTTTCATCTCCAATTGGTAGAATATCCATTAGGCTTGTAAAATTTGAGTTTTGGTCCTTCAAAGTAGGTTTGGTCATGCTGCCAGCAGCACGACCATTGACCTACGAATTTGGCTTAATTTTCTACCATTCCCACACAACTTATTTGGTCATAATTGACCATTATTTCACTTCACAATAGGTCCAACACTCCATTTATGCACTTCTCCAAATTTTTGCCTCAAAACCCTAACATTCAAACCCTAGCTCTTCCATCTCATGCATTAAATCACAACTAGTGCACTTAACCTTAACCATTCACTAATCAAAGCTTTTAAACTTATTCTAATGCATCAAATTCATGTAAATCATACTCCTCTCAAGCTGCCCAAATTTCAGTTTGGTCCTTCTCCCATGTTTTTATTTCATTTAATCAAGTTCTAAGCTCACTTTCAACCACTAATTATGCATTTAAAATGGAAAGTAAGGAGTTTAATATACTAACCTTGCTTGGAGGATTTTTAGGCTCCCCTTTCTTCAAGTCTTTCTTCTTTTTTTTACTCTCTAATGCTCTCTCAACATGTAAGGAGAAATTTTTGTGTGGAGACTTTGTGAATTTATAGGTTAAGATAGGGAAATTCAAGCTTTTATTCCCTTAACAATGGTGAAATATGGTGAAGGAGTGGGAAGAGAGGAATGGGACGGAAAAAGGGAAGAAAGAAGACCGAAATTGATTTTTTTTCATTTCTTTTCTTTATTTATTTTAGTGTATGGAAGACCACAAAAAGTCCAATTAAATAATTCACTTAATTAATTTGTTTATGACATCATTCATGATGTCATCAACTTTGACTTTTCCATCTTCTCTCTTTTTTTTTTCTATTTATTATTTTTCTATTAGTTCTTTAATTTAATTCTCGATTTCGAAATTTTCTTTTCTCCGATTTTATTTGTGATTAGGTCGAGTCGCTCTCGGGTCAATTGACCAAATCGCCCCTCGCCGGTTCATCCCGGTTTGCAAATAATTCCATATTTCTTTCGGCTCCCTAACCTAATTATTTGACTGACTTAACAGTTCTTTTTCGTGATTTTCTCTTTTTCACTGTGTCCATAAGGGTCCTAAGGACCGCAGCGTCACTTTTTACGGTTCGAAATTTGAGTTTAAAATGACTTCAGCTTCTCGAGGAGGTCACTCATCGCTGTGACTCTCGGCTCGTTTAACCTCTTATGTTCTGTTTTTCTTATTTATAGTTAACTAATTAAACATTACTAATTATTTGTGTTTATGATTTCTCAAATTGTCTTAAGTGTGGCCCTAATCCCATTAATTGTCCGGACCGACACCGGTCACCGGAACAGTGAAATATACCAGGCTATACCAATAGGGGTGTTACAAAACGAGTTTAAGCTCATGAAAACTTTTTTCACAAGTCTCAGACCACTAAAATTTTACATTCTTCTGTGTCAACTTAGTTAAAGGTGCTGCAATACGAGAGAAGTTTTGAACAAACCAATTATAATACCCTGCCAAACCCAAGAAACTACAAATCTCTGACACAGTTGTGGGTCTAGGACAATGAAGCATTGCCTCAACTTTTTTCTTACCAACGCACACCCCATCCTTAGATGCTGTATGGCCTAGGAAAGCCACACTATCTAACCAGAACTCACATTTTGAGAACTTGGCATATAGCTTGTGTTCCCGTAAGGTCTGAAGGATAATTCTCAAATGCTGCTCATGCTCCTCTTTACTCTTTGAGTACACTAGAATGTCATCGATGAACACTACAACAAATTGATCTAAGAAAGGCTTGAAAACTCTATTCATGAGATCCATAAAAGCGGCTGGAGCATTAGTAAGATCAAAAGACATTACAAGAAATTCATAGTATCCATACCTAGTCCTAAAGGTCGTCTTGAGTATGTCTTCTTTCTTGACCCTCAATTGATGATACCCAGATTGAAGATCAATCTTGGAAAAATACTTTGCACCTTGAAGTTGGTCAAACAGGTCATCTATGCATGAAAGAGGATACTTATTATGCACAGTCACCTTATTCAATTGTCTATAATCAATGCACATTCTCAAAGACTCATCATTCTTCCGTACAAATAATATAGGAGCACCCCATGGAGAAATACTAGGGCGAATAAACCCCTTATCTAGTAGGTCCTGTAGCTGCTACTTCAACTCCTTAAGTTCTACGGGTGCCATATGATAAGGTGGCATAGATATGGGCTCAGTTCCAGGAACTAAGTCTATACCAAACTCTACCTCTTGCTCTGGGGGTAAACCTGATAAATCTTTTGGAAACACATCAGGAAACTCCTTAACCACTGCAACATTCTCCAAACCTGCACCTTCTACCTGAACGTCTCTAACATAAGCTAGATACCCCTTACACCTCTATCACAATAATCAGCTAGCACTCACTACTGAGATAAGATTATTAGAGGCTATACTGTGATCTCCTTGAAATTGAAATTCAACCTCCCCAGGAATTTTAAAGAGTTCAATTTTATTATGACAATCCATGCCTAAATCACATCAAACTCAAATATATCTAAAGAAATAAGATTTGTAGCTAATTCCCTATCTCCAATGTGAACTATACATCCCCTATACACCATATTAGTGTCTATTGCGTTCCTCATAGGTGTTGATACAGATAAAGGATACTCTAACAAAGTAGGTGGTCTACTAAATATCGTGGAAAAGTATGGAGAAACAAAGGAATGGTTGTGCCCCAGTTTTAGCCATAGGCATTTGTTCAGATGTCTGATTAATAGTTTGAGGCGGTACCTTCCCTGTTGGATCAAGGTTTGCACTATTAAGACCCTTGGCCCTAGTTCTCCTCTTATGTCTAACAGACCTAGGCACCTATTCATTGTAATAAACAAGTATTAAATCTGAAAATGTGATACAAATTAAGATAGGTGAAAAAGTACGAAGGACAAAGATATCTAAAGTAATGATAAACTGAAAAGACGTTAAGGATCCTATGCTCCGCAAGTTTACTAGACCTCAACAGAGTTCTGATACCAACTTTAACGATCAGGCTCCCACCACTAGAGGAATTGTCTGCTTTGGCCATAAGCCTCACGGTTTTATCTCATAGGTGGAATGGAGAACTTCCCAAGAGGTCACCCATCCTAAGATTTCTCTCAAGTGAGCACGCTTAACCTTGGAGTTCTTCCAACTCTCCAAGCCATTCCACCAAATGGCGTCTCTAGTGATTAGTTCCTTATTTTATATATCACTACCTTTTGAACCCAAGACCATCTCCTTGCTTTGCCAATGTGAGATTTGCCTAAGGGACCTTTAAATGCGCCTCTAGTGATTAGTTCCCCCATCTTATATATCATTAAAGGTCCCTTAGGCAAATCCCGCATCAGCAAAGCGTGAAGATGATCTTGGGTTCAAAAAGTAATGATAAATAAGATAGGGAACTAATCACTAGAAGCGCCTTTAAAGATCCCTTAGGCAAATCCCACATCGGCAAAACACGAAGATAGTCTTGGGTTCAAAAAGTAATGATATATAAAATGGGGAACTAATCACCAGAGGCGCCTTTTGGTGGAATGGCCTGGAGAGTTGGAAGAACTCCAGGGTTAAGCGTGCTTGCTTGAGAGAAATCTTAGGATGGGTGATCTCCTGGGAAGTTCTCCATTCCACCTATGGGACAAATCCGTAAGGCTTATGGCCAAAGCGGACAATTCCTCTAGTGGTGGGAGTCCGATCGTTACAATTGGTATCAGAGCCGCTCGCGTGTCCTCTTGGGCGATGGTGGGGCAAATCTCAGCGAGGACGCTGAGTCCTAAAAGGGGGAGAGAAAGGTCCCTTAGGCAAATCCCACATCGGCAAAGCACGGAGATGGTCTTGGGTTAAAAAAGTAATGATATATAAGATGGGGGAACTAATCACTAGAAGCGCCTTTAAAGGTCCCTTAGACCAATCCCACATTTGCAAAGCACGGAGATGGTCTTGGGTTCAAAAAGTAATGATATATAAAATGGGAAACTAATCACTAGAGGCGCCTTTTAGTGGATTGGCCTGGAGAGTTAGAAGAACTCCAGAATTAAGCGTGATCGCTTGAGAGAAATCTTAGGATGGGTGACCTTCTGGGAAGTTCTCCATTCCAATTATGGGATAAAAAAGTGAGGCTTATGGCTAAAGATGACAATTCCTCTAGTGGTGAGAGCCCGATTGTTACAAATCTTGATCCAGGTTCAGGCATCATAAATCATTCAATGGCTTCCAGGACGAAGTTACTTGGTTTTTAGTAGCAGGGGATACTTACATTTCAATTATAAATTAAAATGCTTTTCCCCTGTTCCAAAAATATTTTGGGCTTGGTCTTATTGTTACCAATGTGTCAGTGTAAATCATTTATTAAATCTTAAAAGAAGACCTCTTTTACATGTTTATTGCAGAAAGAAATGAAATGAAAGGAAGGCCAAGATATTATTATTTAGATAAAACTGTTTGTCATGAGCTTTACAAATTCGTTGAAATCTATCACTCCATCTCTATTATCATCATACGCTCTAATCATCCTTACGCAGTCTGCTTCTGAAACTTGTGCGATGCACAATGTACTAAGGACTCTTCTCAACTCCTTTGCATCGATGAAACCGTCGTTATTTTTATCGAACATAGAGAAAGCTTCTCTGACTTCCTGAAGGCATGGCTCCTGCTCTTCAAACAGAGCAGTAATGTCATTTGAGTTCATCCTATCTTGTAGCTTGTCGCCTTCAGGGTCATAGCAAGTTCCCAGCTGCCCCATCACCATTGCCACCTCTCCTATACTTAGTTCTTCTAAATTCTTGCGATGAAAGCAGTTGGTCTGTGGTTTCTCCGTCAGCACATCCACTGCTTGTGGCTCCAGCTTCTGATTTAAATTTCTGTCAATGCAAAGCTTCTTGGTAGCAACTTGTATTCTAGAGGACTTGCTCTCGACCCAAACCCTCCAGAAGTACAAAAACACCTTGGGGACTTGGCAAAAAGTTGAGTACAAGTCTTTAAGAATAATGATAAAGATGCAGTTGAGAATTGTGAGCAGCAAGAAAACAGGATTGGGTGATGATACATTATCTTTAGTGTACTCCATAATGAATGGTACTCAATCGGAGAAGAAAGTAACGCTGAAAGACTTTGGGGATAGATGAGTCTGTTAAACTTGCAATTGTGCAATGGAATGGAAGAACCCGCACTGGGTGTCTATTATATTAAGATTCATTGAAGGGAAAATGAATGAACATTATTTACGGAACTTGCTTGTGGAGAACATGGTAATTTGATAGGAAAGTTCATGTGAGACATGAAATTGGTTTGAAAGAGAGAAAAAAAAAATGGTTCGTCCTTTTACATAAAAATTATCCATTGATTAGTTCAACCAAAACCTGCCCGACATTTTATATTCAATTACCCTTTGTAAGGGGTACTTTCCTTTGACCTTATGCGCGGCCAATAGTCGCCGCGACGTCTTCCACCACATTACATGGAAACTTTTTGTAAAGGCTAATGGTTGAACCATTTGATTTAAATAGAAAGAAGAGAAGTTTAAAGGATAACAAGTAAATTATTTATATGATATATTTTTTTAACCATTTGGCTAGCCAAATATTATAATGTATTATTCTTTTAATATTTATAATTAGAAATATTTTAAATTTTTTTTTAAATTGCAAATTACTTTATTTTAATTTGATTTTATATAAATAAATTAAAAAAAATTAAATTACATACACGTGAGTCTCAATTAAAATCAATTGTATTAAAAAATTATATATATATAACTGTGATTCCACGAAAGCAAATGAGGACTTCCTGGAGCTGGAGTGAGAAGAATTTTTCTTACATATATACGTATTATTACATGTGACTTCGGTAGTAGTTTCCTTCTGGCTTTTGCGTTACATAAACGAGGTCATTGTGGTTCTTTGTCTTGGCCGTGGGGAAAAATGTTTGCTTATGCCCTGACGAGAAACAAGAAATTACTCTATAGTTTATCTAAAATTACATTACACATTGTAATAATCTTTTCCCTTTCATTAATATTTTTGGGTAAAAGAATTAGTCTAAAATTTAGACGTTTTAATTATAAACTATAAAATTTCTATTATTTATAAATAAGTTAAATTTATTGAATTTGATGAATAATTATCGCTCGAGAAAATTATTTTTATGATTATTTCATAAAAATCATTAAATTTAAATTTTCTTCTTAAAATTCTTTTAATTTCATTTTATTATCGATTTATTTTTTAAAATTTAAAACCCCATCGACTTTAATTTAAATAAACATGAAGTTTTTATTACTTGTAATTAGAGGTTTACATCTAATTGCAAGTAAACCTCTAATTACAAGTAACCACAAATAAAAATATTAATTATATTTCTTTACATCTCTCTTGGTTGCACATTTTCTAATTAAAACATAATAAATTTTAAATATTTACAACAACATCATATAATACCTTATAAATTTAATACATATATAATTTAATAATTTGGGATTTATTTTAAAAATTTTAAATTTAGATATTTATTATTAAATTGTAATATATTTAGCATAATACTATTTATTTATAATTTGAAGTAATAACTTAAAAAAATTAGCTACAATATGTAGAAAATATAAATATTTCAGTTTATTCATAATTATTTCAATTTATTTCTTCAAATTAGAAATAAATAGCATTACATTAAATATACTCAGTTTAATAGTAAAAATTTAAATTAAAACATTTAAAATAAACATTAAAATGCATTAAAAATAATTAAATTAATAAATTATATATTTCTTAAATTTCTAAATATTAAATGATATGGTTAGTGTGAATATATTGCTATTAGTGTAAATATTTAAAATTTATTAAATTTTGATTAGGAAAAGATGAAATTAAGGAAAACATGAGGAGATAAATAATTTATTATTTGTGATAATCTGCAATTATAAATAGTGAAAACTTTAGGTTATTTTAAAAAGAATTTAGGTTTACTTGACCTAAAAAAGGTAAAATTTTGAATTTTAGAAAAAATTAAAATTGAATAATGATATTAAAAAACACTTAATTTAGGTAAACGCTAAATAAAAATTAATGAGTATTAAGAAAAAAAATTGAGTAAATTTTATCAAATATCTCATCAGCCATCAAAGATGAGTACGCTAGATTTTTTGATAAATTAAGTAAAGGGTTTATCACCTGTGGAGGAATCTTATCCAGTTCAGATCAGAAGCTGGATTGGTGTGGAAGATCCCAATTACCCAAATTAAATCCATTGTCCATCGATCACTGGTGTTACAACCTTCATAATTCATCAATTTTACAACAAGAGAAGATGAGGCCAGCCAAAGACACTGCTGGAAGGCGAGCTCGTCCCTCTTCTCCATCCAGATCTGCTCGAACTACTACCACCTTCCCCTCTGGGCCTCACTCTTCTCGACCCAGGTCTCGTCAATCTACAATCGCCCACTCGGCCTCCCTCCTCGACAGCGAGCTCGTCACTCAAGAAGACAATGTCACTCTGTTTGAAGACCTCCGAATCTTCCCGGAGCACGCAAATTCAAACCCTGAACCGAGGAGCTTTCCATACGGCGTGAAGCAGCAATGCTGGGAGAAGGCGGAGAAAGTCAAGGGCCGAGACCCAGACCGGTGGCGCCGCGACCCCCTTGGTAATATTGTCTTTAGAAAGCTTGTGGGTTGTCCCGGTTGCTTGTGTCACGATTACGATCACATTGTGCCTTACTCTAAGGTACTTCTGATAATGCGTTCCCTTTTCTCCTTTACTTTGAGATTCTAAGAAGCGGGTTTGCTCTAGTATATGAGTGTTGCATTTTCTTTGTGGGTGATGCCTGATTGGCTTATTTTATAAAGATTATTTCGTTCGTTCACGTTTGTAATTACAAATGACAAAATCAAATTGTAAGCGCTTTGTTTTCTGGATGTTGCTTTTCTCGGTTGTGCTTGGGATTATGTGAAGTGGGTTGCTTTGGTGTTTGGAGCTGAGATTTATGGATGGGTAGCTCTTTCATGTTTTCTCAAGAACTAGAAAGAACATAAGTGCCGGAGAAAATGCACTTGATGATGGAAAAAGAGCATAATCGAGATAGAGTGAACAGATAGTTAACAAATTAATAGCAAAAGGCAAGTTTTTTAGATGCCAACGAAATTGAAGCTACTTCTTGTGTTTGTTTGGGTTAGCGAGGGCAATTTTGGTGCTGGAAGATGGTCATTTGCACTAAATGCTTAGTGCCAGTGGTTTGCCTGAGTGTTGACGTGTTGTTCCGTTATGAACAATGATACTATGACTGCAGATGAGTGGGCATAAAACAGAAAATGTGGGCTTTTGCCTTGATGCAGATGCTACAATTACATGTATTTATGTGATAGAGCTGGATAGGAATTGCACCATTTGAAATGTATTAATTATTTCATTTTATGAATGAGCAATGTTCCTATGATTGGCTTGAGTGTGTTATTGAGCTGTCACTACTGATATTTGTGTTTAACAATTATTGGATCAAATTTCTGCCTTTAAATGGAGTGTTTGAATATTTTCTTTAACAGTGATAGGGTTGATCATGTTGAAAAAACAATTAAGTCTTGCTTGATTGATTTCTGCCTTTAAAAACTTGAAGTTTTATGTGTTGATTGTATGCAATAACAATTCTTAAATGCACTTCTTTAAACTTAGTTAGTGGGATATGATAAATTGTCAATAGTGCAATTGCTCTGAATATGTGAGTTAGAGACAAGGTAACAATCAATTCTTTTGGTGTTGAGGTAGAAGTAGGTGGAAGAAAAAAAGAGTCTGGCATGGGCGCATCGCATGTGTGAAAAAATCTAAGAGGTGATATGGAAGCTTGCAATAATGTAGAAGTAGGTGAATGCTGTGGTAGATGTTGACACTAGAGATCACTAGCAGCAGCATCATTTAGAGTGCACTACCATGATAGATTGGACGATAGAACAGCTGAAGCAAGAGCAGATCAGTTTGAATTTGAGCTTAGAGATGCATAATGAAGCATCTATTGAGTGTGGTGAAGGTGTAGGAGTAGGACCCTTTTTCTTTTTATTTTGTGAGAAAGTAAAATCTGGTCAATTCAACTTCATCAGACTTGATAAGCTGGCAAATTTCTCCTTGTTAGACATCATATTATAGGCTTAAATTATCTGGTGCCTTCTCTGTAATTTAATCTTCTTTCAAAGATACTAGAATTATGCAGTGGGCAGCTTAAGGCGAGTGGCGACAGGGTACTTTATTGCCTTATGTTAGAGGCGAGGCGAGGCGAGGCGAGGGCCTTTTTTAAGTGAGGCACCATAGCCTCTCCCTCTCTCTTTCTCTCTCTTTCTCTCTAGGGGTGTCTGTGTGTGTGTGTGTGTACACACTTGTTACTAGTTAGTTTAATAAGTAAAAAAGCATATTGAAAAGAAAAAAATATATTATATGCACTATATGTAATATAAGAGAAATAGAAAGCAAAAAATAATAAGGTTATAGAAAGGAAATGAAATTTAAAGAAAGATTAATTAACTCTACTTTATCAGGGTTTGGGGAGAAATAGAAGAGAAGAGAAGAGGAGAGAAACCCTAAATAATAATTTTTTTTTTAAAAAAAAAGTCATTTTGAAAGAGACGCACCTCACCTAGCGCCTTTTGGCGCCTTAAATAACAATGGCAGCGGGCCTGATTGAAAAGCGCTATAAGCTTCTGTTCTTTTATCAATGGTTTGTATCGAAAGAAGGTTTTTGCCAGGTAGGATGTCTAATTTCCGATAGCCAAAAGTGTTTGAGATTGTTCAGATTTAGTACATCAATCTTGAGAGGTACAGGGATGCAAAAGGTTAAAACTACATGAAGCATTTTGTTCCTCCTCTCTCTCAGTGTGCGCATCTCAGGTTGGGAGAAGCGAGGGGGAGGCTGTATGCATGTGCTTTCTTAATTTAAAACTCTGATACTAGGAGATTGAATAACTCGTTATAGCCTACTTTGTCAATCTTATAAGAGTTAGTTTCATTATAGATCACTTAAAAATTTTTTGTGTATTTTTCTCTCTGATTATCACATATATCAATATGTTGTGGGTTTGCACTTTGTATGTTTTTCTATAGGGCATTTTCTGCCCTATTGTTTGCGCAGTTTTTGAGTGTCCATCAAAATTTGTCGTCATGAGGAATCTAAAAGGGTAATGTTGGCATGATTTATGTTTATCTTTGTGATTGGACATTGTATGCCCACATGTTAAAATTTAATCTGCAAAAGTATTGTTTAGTGGGGTGAGGATTCATTAATGAATCAATGACAAAATTTGTTTATTTATTATCAGTGCCCAATATATGCAACTTTTGTTCTGTCACCTCTTGAAGATGTGGTTGATATGCTTTACACACTATTTATACTTCGACAATTTTGCAGGTTTGAACTTCTATATTGCACAGAATTCTGCGTTAGATGCTTGTGAACTCTTTGTAAGACTGCCATGTAACCAGTCATACTGTAGATCTTGTCAGAACCACTCATATCAACACCTTATAATATATTTATTTTGTATTATAGCCTGTAACTTCTTGTTCTTTATTTATTTATCTTTTGCATGTGGCTGCTCCTTGAGAGGCTTTAAATATTTTCAATTTTCAGGGGGGCAAAAGCACACTGGAAAATTGCCAGGTTTTGCAGGTGAGAGGCTTGTCTTGTACTAATGCATGTAACTATGACATCTAATTGCCATGTGGTTCTTGTTTGCTTTGGTAAGATATTCTCAATTAATTCTGCCTTGTGATCTTAAATTCTTCTTGCTACCTGTGAATCTGAACCTTTGTTCCTTGCATATTTAATATGCTTGTCCTATCACAAAAGTTATTAATTAGAGTTCTTTTTTTTCTCACTTTTCTACATGATAGAATACAGTTCATTTCATTCTAGATTTGCTTCTCCGCTGCTCTATAATATGTGGTGGTTCCTTGTTCGCTCAGTAATATGGGGTGGTTCCTTGTTCGCTCAGTTATATGGGGTGGTTCCTTGTTCTTACTCAGATCTAGTAAAGATAGTGTAAGGAAATAGAGCAGGTTTCTGTGCTGCTTCTCTTCCTGAATTGTTTAGGTTGCCTGGAGTTGTCACTGCTTTTGCATGGCTCACATTTATCCTCTCAATCAACTAATGGAAATGAATTTTCTTACCTTTTAAAGCTTTTATCTTCGGACTACGTGTTAGAAATCGAAAAGAATTTTTGTGTAGATAATTTTTAGTTGACTACCATACATAATACAGGGTCCCCAGGAAAAAAAGGGAACCTTCATTCTATGGGTCAAGCCAAAAAATACTCCATTTCTATGATGCAAAAACTCCTAATTGTTTTGCTGTTAAGATGTCAGAAACTCAACAATCATATCAATCTTTCTGTCTCACCTGATTTCCAGGTGCATCTCTTCTTAGATCTACATGATTTGATCTTTTCTGTTTTTATGGAAACCCATTTAAGACATCAAAGTTCACTTTTGAGTGCAATTATATTATGCTTTTCCCAACTGGTACAAGGAACTGGAGAATCTCCTAAGTAAAGCTGACTTTTGGCTTATGCTGCAGGCAACAGTTAACCGATCAAAGGGAAACAAAACTGAGCTGTCAAGAGCTGATCTTATTCAGAAAAGTTCCTATTGCCGTGTTTCTGGTATTGTGAATTTAAACCATAAACATTCAGACAAGGAAATTCAGGTGAAAAACTAACTGGAGAATTTTGAATTCACTGCAGGACGTGACATGGATCTTATTGAGCTGTCAGCCTATGGCAATGTGCAGCATGTACAGGACCCGGGAGGTTGTAGAATTCAATGAACAACTGGCTACTGTAAAAACTGATGTCAAGATGGGGCAAAGAATTTGTATTTCTAATCATACAATTAATGATACCTTTATCTTCGTTGTATACAGAAGCTTCTTACTCAATACTTTTGGGATACTGTTCATGCTTACGATGATCTGCGCTGCATTTTCTCTTTGTGGTTAAACTATATTGTTCCTTCGGGAGTAGAAACCAGAATTTCATGGTGGGAACTGTTAGCTTGGAAGGCTTTCTGTAACACTTCTAAATGTATAGTCTGGTATATTTTACTGTTTTGGTGACCGATGTCGATCCGGATAATTAAGAAAATTAGAATTACATCTAAAACACTTAGAAAAATCCTGAATGAAAATAAATAGTGATTGTCAGATAGTTAAGTATAAATAAGAAAAACATAGCATAAAAGGTTAAATGAGCTGAGGGTCACAGCGATGGGTGATCTTACCAGGAAGTGACTGCAAGGTCAGTTCTAACTCTACGGTCCTATAGGCTATTGCGAGCCTAGTGGAAATGAGAAAATCAAATAAAAGAGTTGATAAGTAGGTCAAATAATTAGGTCAAGACTATGGAAGGAATATCAAATTATTTACAAATCGGGGGGTAATTTGGTCAATTCACCTCTAGAGGTGACTTCTGACCTAACTGTTCAATAAAATCGGAGAAATGAAAATTTCGAAATAGAGAATTAAATTAAAGAAGAATGAAAAATTAAAGGAAATAGAAAAAGAAATGAAAAGTGAATTATTGCATCACTTTGATAACATCACATATGATGTTAAAAATAAATCTAATTACTTTAATTTTTGACTAAGTCAAAAAGTAAGTTAAATACACAAAAATTAAAGAAAAAAAAAAAACAAAATGTCATCTTTCTCCCATGGTTGCCGTCCACTCTCATCTCTCTCTCTCTCCAAGCAAAACCTCCATTGAAGCTTGATCTTAAGCTTCTCAAACCCTAAAATCTTCCCATAAATTCCCCCTAAAATTCTTAAATTTCCTTACTTTGGCAACTTGAAAAGAAGCTTGAAGAAGAAAGGGAAGAGAGAAAGTGAAGGAATTGGTGAATTTGAAACCAAATATTAAGGTTAGTAATTTGAACTTATAAATTTTAGTTAAATTCTTATATTTTTATTTTAATTAACTTAGATTTTAACTTAAAATTAAAAGAAAACCATTATGAAGGACCAAAGGAGATTTTCGGCCAGCAATTAAAGGAGTTAGTAGTGCATGAGTTTGATAAAATTGAATGGCTAATTGAGGTGAATTAAGCATGTAGACAATGAATATATACTTTAATTGCATTAGATTTGGTAATTGTGAAATTAGGGTTCTTAAGCATCTTGAAGATTAGGAAAAAATTGAGGAAATGGTCAATTGGTACAAATGACCCTAATTGAAGTGAGACATGGTCAATTAGGACTATTTTTGGTGTGTTTGAATTGGTAGAATAAAATTACAATTCGGACTGGTTAGGGTCACTATTCTGGCAGCTTGATCTAGGTCTCTTTCAGGGACTAAAATTGAAAATTTGCCAACCCAAATGGTGTAAGACCAATTGGGAATAAAAATAGACACATAATGACACATTTTTCATTCTGGAACTATGCCCAGAAAATGACACTAACATAATGAATAATTAGGTCAAATCCGGGTGTAGTGCACTGCCATTGTACCAAAATGACCAAATGATTTGGCCATAACTTGGACTATACAAGTACAAATGACATGATTTTTATGGCATTAAAAAGGTATGACATAGCACTACAACTTTCATGATGAACACCAACCCAAATTCTGCTCATAACTAAGTCATTTTGCCACCTAAAATTAGAGATCCAAAACTGCCATAACCAATTAGGTGCCCAGAAATCTGGGTTAAACTAATCCGGCCAGTCATGTTTAAATGGCCATATCTTCAGCTACAAAACTCCAAATGGAGTAATTCAAAAAGGAGATTAAAGCTAAGACAATAAGGAACAACTTTTATGAAGAAAACTTAACTAAATTACCACAGCAACATGACCAATGGAACAGTGCAAAATAGGACATCAAAACTGAAAATTTGAAATTATGCTAGGAGACCTAAAAATTGAAGGGGCAACCAAAATCAATAAATTAAGCAACCAAAATGTGGTATGTGGGTGAAATTGAAATTCTCATCCCTATTAAGCATAAGAAAATCAATAATTTGACTTGAATAGTATCGTGAATAGCAACCTTGAAATGTAAAATTCAAAGAATGTTAAATTGAGCATATTAAAGCTAGACATGAGTAATTGTGAATTTATGATTGAATTTATTATATGTTATGATATTGAAACACTATAAAATTGTGTATTTCAGTTGAAAAGAATACCGGAAAAGAACCCGAGACATCGAGTCAAGGCCTAGAGGCAACTCGTACAAGGTTTGTGCACAACATAAAATTTTTCTGTAAATTCTTTTGACAATTTATTTTGATAAATAAATTGTGATTTTTTTTATTGGAAAA
This sequence comes from Hevea brasiliensis, assembly GCF_030052815.1. Lineage (NCBI taxonomy): Eukaryota > Viridiplantae > Streptophyta > Magnoliopsida > Malpighiales > Euphorbiaceae > Hevea > Hevea brasiliensis. Next base: position 10,517,408 of record NC_079509.1, on the reverse strand, counting down.
TTGTGAATGAAATGAATATTTTGTTTTTGACTTAAATTATTGGAAATTTAATTGTATGTGTTTGAATTGTCAATAAATATTTAATAAATTGTTAAGATAGTTTTGAAACCACAGTGTCATGACCACATATTTGAATGCCTCACTAGCTTGACTAGTGGGAGGAATTAGTTCTGAATTTTGAATTCTCTCTCTGGCTGAAGTGTTGAGGTGCGTGCCAGTAGAGGAAGAAATTGAATGGGTACCTATAGATTGAGCTAGCTAGCCTTGAGATTCCTCATAAGCCTCCGGCTATTGAGATGAACATTGTACTAATGGCACGATATAACTGTGTGTTTTTATGAAATTTGTTTTAGGACTTCCGAAATGAGACTATTTTGACTAAAATTATAAATTGTGTTCTGTATTTTTTTCATTTTCAGTACCATATTGGAATAAACATGATTTGATTTATGCATAAAATTTTATTTTAGTATGTTATGCACCACTGAGTCATAGTACTCAGTGATGGCCGTTTATTGCTGTTGCAGATAGAAAGACTAGTAGAGCAATAGAGTGAGCTGTTGAGGATTTCAGAGCTACTTCTGGACCTTTTATGGGGTATAATTTTATACCCTGATTGTACATGTTTATTTTGATGTAATTGACTGTATGTACATTCGTAAATTGGTAATGAGCAGTTGTACAGATTTTGTAATAATATTATTTTAGATTTTCTATGTAACTTTTGGACTGATAAATGTAAATTAATTTTTCTTTAATGCAATGTGTATGAAATTATGTAACACCCTTCACCCGACTACAGTGTAGCCGAGCAAAGCATGCTACATTTGGTGCTGGAGCACCCGATCTTATCTTACTTTAATCATTTAATAATTTTGTTCTCGTTATATTTTCATATCAATTAAATTCATAGGATAAACTAACAGAATTTTCCCTATTTTATTATCGTTTGACGTATTTTACTATTCACCTGTTTGAAAATTTTAATAATATTTTAAAATAAAAATCTCATCATTTCATGCATCAGCTATGTATTTCAATTCTATCTTCAAACCCATACAATCTCATTCATGCTCAAATCATATATAAAAATTTTTAATCTTCATTAATTTACATGATATACAATTTAATTACATATGAACTAACCGATTTATTAATTTACATCACATACCTATTAATTACATTTTCATAATCTACAATAGACTAAGCATTTTATACAACATACAAATTATGACTTATATGGGCCCTATCTACATGCATTGCTGAGGATGTAACAACCTTGAATACTTCAGACACTTCTGCAGATCAAAACTCCAAAATCTCTGTTTAATATTCACTAGGCTTTACCTTCAGTACCTGCGCGAGGAAACAAATCCATCGCGCTAAGCATTGCTGCTTAGTGGTGCAATAATATAACAAGAAAATAATATACAAATAAAAAAGAAATATATCTAAATTTGAATACTCTGGAATTTAATCTAATTTCATATAATACTTCTAATATTAACTATTCTTTGTTCTAATTTATTTCTCTTCAAAAGCGCTCAATTCTTTCATAATAATTAAATTTTAATATCGTTCTAATTCATTTCAATTCTTTTTGCTAAATAACTAATCTAATTTATTTTAAATATTCTTACTTATTTATTTAATTGCTAATATTTTCAGTTGCTAATATTCTTAACTTATTTTAATAAATTTTACTGCCCAAGTAACCTATGACAGGCTGACTAAACTGGATAACAGGTCGTTGGCACTGGACACCACAGTGCCTCAGGCCGTCATACCATGGGACGCGGAACGTCAACCACATATGCAGTCAGAATGGCTAAAAAGCCATGATAACACATAATCGGGTATAAAAGCTATGAGTGTGGGCATAAAATCATGAATACAAACATAAAGCTTTTCGTAGTACTGCTAAAATAATACCCTATTGGCATGCTAATCTATCCAATCTGACACACGTGTCTAGGTAATACATGGGCACATAGTACCATTAAATATTAATATATTGTGTTTTATGACTTCATTATTTCATGACAAATTCCAATTATAATTTATACATTCATTTGATCATTCATATGATCGCAATTCACATCAATTGTTCTTCTATACCATTGTACTCAAAGTACTTTTTCCTTTCTACAATAATGAGAACTAATGTCTCATTCATACATTAACATGATCCATTTATTCATTACACTATTTATATAACTTATCACTTACAATTTAAGTTCTGGTCCTTTGCATTAATATTATTGAGGTTATTATTTACTTGACCATTTCCCTTCAAAGGTTGAATTTCTAATTCATAATAGATTTGTTAAGCCTAAGTTCACCAAGATATCACATTTTGCATTTTATTTTTGTTGGCATTGATTGCCAATACCATTTCAAAGCTTAGTGTTGATTATTTACAATTTTCAGATTTCAAGCACTAAGGTTACTGTTCCATTGGTTATTTGTACAGTAGAAATTTGATAAAATTCTCTTCATGAAAGTTGTTTCTTTATGTGTCATATTTAATTTCCTTTTTGAATCACTCTATTTGGAGTTTTGTAACTCAAGTTATGGACTAAATACCATAACTGGCCGGATAGGGTAGTACCTAGAATTTCTTGGCAAAATCCATTCTGATAGTTTTGGTGTCCTAAGTTTGGTGGGCAATTTCATTAAGTTTTGATCAAAATTTGAAGTTGTATCCTTCATGAAAGTTGTCCTAAATTGTCTAAGCTTTCTACTGATATAAATTTTAGGTTAATTGGACATTTCTATAGTGAGTTATGACCATTTGAACAAATACTGTTCATTTGGTCAATTTTCAGGACTAGCAGGTTGGTTACCCGGATTTGGTCAATTTTTAGGGTATTCTAAGTTTGTTTTCTGGGCAAGGTTTCTTGATCAAAGTTGTGTCATTATGTGTCTAGTTTCATGTTCAATTGGCCTTGCACTAATTGAACCTACACAACTCAAGTTATAGCTGCTCAAACTTGCTAGACTAACATCCAGCCCTGCAGGTCACCGAAGGCAGCATACCCAACCTCAAATCCAAAGCCATAATTCACTTCAATTTCTAATCAAACACAGCCAAATGGTCACTAATTGACCATTAGGACTTCCATTCACCAATATATGAGCAAAACCCTAACTTCATGCCTCAAACCCTAATTCTTAAATATACATTCATGCACATACATCAATTCAACATACTTAATGATGTTTAGTCTCATACTCATGTTCAAGACCACCCATATATAACTTAAATTCATTCAAAACTCATCAACACTTCCATCACTAAGGCTGCCAAAAATTTTAGTTGGTCCATACATGGATATGTTCTTTTAATTTCATGAATTTCTAACTAAATCCATACACCTAACTTCAAATCTAAAGAGAAAAAATGGAGAGATATAGCACTAACCTTATTTGATGGAATTCCCAACTTGATAAACCTTCAATTCTACTCTTCTTTTTGGTACCAACCTTCTCCCCAAGGTCAATTATCAAAGTTTAGTATTAGGGATTATGAGTTTTATGGTGTAAATTGGTGGAACTCAAGCAAAATAAAAAGGAAGAAGGAATGACCTCTCCCATGGAGATTTTCGGCTAAGAAGTCCCAAGGAGGAAGAAGCTTATTTTTTCTATTTGTTTTTATCTCCTTTTATCCTTTTTATGAGTGCTTGTTGAATCATGATTGGCTAGTAAGTTTTAATTGCATCATCTTTACATGTGCATAATGTCATAAATGTTATTTAATATCATTTTATTTTCTTTCCGTTTTTATTCATTTTTAATTAATTTTTCTTCAATATTTATTCATATTCTATGTCATATAATTTATTTACTTAATTGGACAAGTTGGTCAAAAACCATCTCTGAAGACGAAATGACCAAAATACCCTCCGTTTGGCTTATTAAGCCAAAATCGTCTGTACCGATCGAAAAATTTTTCTAAGCTTTTTCTTGGCATTCTAATGCCATAGAAACCTCAATGACTCTTCTCTGGAGTCTTAAAAATTATTTCATAAATTTTTTCCAAGATTTAGGGCTTCTAGCTGCGAAAACCGCAACTTCCCACTAGGTTACCCATCGCTAGGGTACCGGCTTATTTAACTTGGCTGTATTTTATTTCTAAAATTTTTCCTAAATTTTTCTTATTATTATTTGAGTTATTTATGACTCCTCTGGTCTAAATATTTTTCCAGACGTTCTAGTTGTCTAGACCGACACAGGTCACCGGAACAGTAGAATGTACGGAATTACTACAGTGAAGGTGTTACAAATCAATTATTACTATTTTTGAAAATAATTGAATTGAAATTTTGAGTTATGACATATTGATTGAATTGTGGAGTTTGAAGGAAATTGTGCTTATTTGAGTTATAATGGTGGCTGTGATTTGATGAAGTGTTATATTAAAAGTGTTTTCAACAAGTTAAATTTTTTGGTTTTCTCAAATACAGCCGGCACTCTGTCGAAATTTTTTCAAAATTTGCAAAAAAATAAAAATAAATAAAAATTTAAACTTGTTTTTAAACTTTAATTAAATGTTTTTAATACCTGCTAGAAAAGATCACCACTTTCAAAAAGTAAGAAAATTGTTTTAAAATCCCCTGTAATATATTTAATGGGTTATTAGTAGATGGAGTTAGTAATTCATTAGGTATACTACGGGATCATGTTATACATTACAGAGGTGTAATATGTGACACTTCCAACGAATTGTTGTTTTTAATTGGAAAGTTTCAAATTCAACGGTGCATCGCAGTTAGTATTATTTCAACTTTTATCTACATCAATGCTAGAGCGTGGAAGTCTACAATTCATTTACAAACTCACACTTGACACACTTGTATGCATAAACTTCTTTTGAAATTCTACATTTTTAATTCTATATTCTTATTAAAATTGACAGAATTTACAAATATCAATTAACCATGCGGGAGAGCATCTGTATCCGTCAATTTGCAAGGCCAGGAAGAATCTGTAAATACAATTAAACAATATTCCATCAAACCATAGTTTGGAACTTGGGAGCTTAGTAGCTGAAGGATGCAATATGGGCTGGAGCCTACGTGCCAGAATACCTTATAGTGTAGTGAAAAGCAAACCCCTATTGCTTGGAATGGAATGCCCATGGCACATGCAAATTACCAAATAAGAAACTCATATCCCAAAAATTTTGTTTATTCATCATTATCCACCATCAAAGGGAAAAAGAAGAAATTTATGCATCTTTTTCTTACATTTTGTTGGAAAGGGGAAGGCATGATATTCACTCTCTTCTTCTTTTAGCTGCTTTTCTTTCTCTCTGTGACAACAAATCTCCTCTTTCTTTTTCAAAGCACTTCATTCTAATCTTACAAAAACAAACATTGAGTGACATGTTGGTCATCCTCATTGGAAGATAATATTTTGATGCCATACACGCGTAGAACACAAACCATTATTTGCGTTTTCCTCCAGCAACAAATTGAGGATTTTTTCATTTTTGACTTTGTTGCACCTTGTGTTTGTATGAAACTATACATAACTTGACGCTTAAGACAGGTTTTTCTGCCTCCTTTTTAACACAAAATCAAAAGGCTAAGAATTTTATGGGCTCTTAAGTGGGATACTAATTCATTGGCGAGGTAAGAGACTTTGACAATCTTATGTCTATATCCCCATTAGACTAAACATAAAAAGCACTAGACCAATGGATAACTTATAATGGGAGGTTGACAATGAGACCCAATAACAAGAATTGCTTTTCCCTACCGAAGTCAACTTTGATTAATGGGCATATTCAAAGTTGAGTGCCATTCTAGTTCAAATGACCACTAATCTATCTTGGAAGCGAGAGAAATTTTCCCATACTTGACCACAATTAATAGAGCTTGTAATAATAAGAGTTACAGTAATTAGGTGTTTATTTTATAATATGAGAATATAAACCTCTCTCCTATAAAATTTTAATTTTGTAGCCTAACATATTATTAAACATTGCACCTGCAAGACTATATAATAAAGCACTTCCATTAGTTGGACATATTGTGAAGTTCAACTAATTAAATAACATTACACACCTGTAATGGGAGGCAGTGCAAGTTGCTTATGGGTATAGTTAATGACTACCTGAAAGTTGGGTCATTGTACTAAGGAGCGTCTGTTAGGTTTAAAATTTTGTTTGGTTGCATATGAAAGGAATTATTTCATTTTCCTTGGCTCTCTAACCTAATGCTTTTCCTATAATTTTCCTTAAAGGAGCTGATGATTCTTCAATTTTTTTCCCTTTTTTGTGTGGTTGTCGACATTTTTGCAGGCTCTTTAGTCCCCCCTTGGATGGGATAAAGTTGCCCAATTCATATAAACCCTTAAATGAAAGATTACCCTTTTTTTTTGTTTTTTTTGATCAAGAATGAAAGATTACCTTTGAAGTGAAGCATTCAGAGAAATTAAATCTGAATGCTTTATGTTCTAATCTTTTATCTGACTGCAATGATGCATCATTTAACATATTCATTTCATGGCATAATAATAACTATCACTACTTCTTGTTCCTTTTTTGAGGTTAATGTTAATCCCCTTTATGATATTAAACTCCCTTACTACCAGTGGCTGCAAGATTAGTTAACATAATTAAGCTACCATTGCTTAGAACAACGACATTTCTAGACCAGTTAGGAACTATTATAAATGGTTGTAACTTGGAATGTTTGAGCAGGAAAGAATAGCCAGTTTCCGATTGTTCTTTATTGTAGAACTCATGCTGATAAACAGGCAAACTAGTTATGGGTTACATGGCTAGAACTGATGATGGACTAGAAAAGAGCAAAAAGGAAAGAGGAAGAAAGCAAAAACAAGAGAGAATGCCAAAAAGGATTTGTGGCAGCTATGCAATTGGGGTCCCATAACAACTCACCTTATACGCAAAATGTGGCCTATATTTGCTGCTGGCAACTAAATATCCATATATTCCTTTTTCCTCATCAAACAGGAACACGTATTGTTCAGATTTTTTATATATCTAGCAATTACTTTTAAAGGAACAATTTTCAGGGTCATAAATCTAATTGGGGTCCTAATCTATGGATCCATTTTCTCTACCACATTAGACCTCTTCTGGTTTTGTCACTATCTAACACAACTTGAACCGAATGCAATTGGTTGCTATACTTTATCCAATAACCTCAGAATCTTCAAATTATTTACGATTATAATCACCTTAATACTTGTTGATCTGATTTCTGGAAATGTTAAGGAAAGGAAAGGAAAAATAGGTGGAGATAAATGCACAGTTTTATTTCCTTTCTCAACTCTGCAATTAAATGAAGCACGTAATACTTCAGAAGTACAAGGAATCATGTCTTACTAGAGAAGAAATAAATGTAAAGGAATAAAAAAAAATGAAATAATAATAATAAGGAGAAGAAGAAGAAGAAGAAGAAGAAGAAGAAGAAGAAGAGATAGGAAGAGTGGAAGACAATTCAAGGAAAAATATCAAAGAGTTTCATTTGCATTTACTTTTTTGTGCAAGTTGTTTGTGTCCACTGAGCATGAAAAGGAAAGCTACCTGGCTTTTTGTGAGATAAATTCAAGTTTATCTACAAAGAGAGGGCATAAAAGAATTTGAAATCTTTTATTGAATTGGTCATTTTCTCCACTTTAGCCCCACCAGGAACCCCCTTCAGCATTATTTCATGCATTGCAATGACTTTTTCTGCCGGTCATCTTCCAATCTTATATTATTTTCTTGTTGAAACATTTCCGAATAGTGTTAAACCCCGATACATTCTGTTGTTTCTTGTTGCATTCTTGAATGTGTTACACCTCCTTACTTTTGGGAAAGTGGATGACTGAATGCTTCTTGATGCAATTTAGATGTAGAACAGAAATAGAGATAGCTTGAAAGACTTCTTGTTTATTGTACAGAACAGCATGGAAAATGGAGAAAAAATATCCCATTTTCTAGCTGTAGTATGAAAAACTTAAGAGCAGTTCCTCCAGAGATTTTTGCTACATCTAAAGATTTTTATACAACCCTAGCCCAGTACATCACATATATAGGGATATTTACATGAACACAAATCCAGAAAACCAAGTAAAACAAGAGGCATCTGTTTGCAGTGTCACAAAAACAAAATTAGTCACACTAGACCTTCCCTAAGTCCTTCAAAAACCGAAACTTGCCCCTCTACTTCCTTGTATCGGTCAGTTAGCTGCTAACATTGTTTGCAATGAAGCTAGTGATTAAATTGATCCATTCAGGATCGCAGTGAGTGATGCAACCACATACAGATGAGTTGAACTTGACCTTGCTCTTATGGTCTGCATGCCACCACTTCAAGATCTCTCATGAAAGTTGATGGAACGAGACAAGGCAGCAGGGTTTGCGCGTAATATCGGAGAGGTTTCAGCAACATGCTTCTTTTCATCACTCTTTGGTTGGAAGGCCTTGAACAGTCTTCCCCCAGTAAGGGTTTCATTCTTTATTCCAAGCGTTGCCCATATAGAACTTTTTGCAGCTTCAGTTGGATCATCAATCCTTAGAATTTTAGGAACTAAAACATGTCCATTTCTATTCTTTGCCGTCTCTTCTTTCTCCAGGTCTTCTGGCTTAAGTGTGTCCCCGTCTCTCGAGTGCTTTCCCAAAGGAGAATTAGGACCAGATGGAGCCTTTTGATTTGATGATGAAGAAGATGATTGAGGAGACACCAAAGGGATGTTCCAACCACCAGGGATACCACAATTCCAAAAGGCAGGATAAAATGATATGGGAAATCCTGGTGGGCAAAAAGCTGGAGGGGGCAAAACAGAATTCCAAGGATAGGGCCAGGGAACACCAGGGATGCATGGGATTGGAGAGGCAAACCCATTGATGCTTTGCATAAAATGTTCTTGTAAGCAAGTCCTGCCACCTTCCCCCATTGAATTGGAAACTGTCACAGAAGATCCACTTGAGCAATCATCACCGTTTTCTCTACCATTGCAAGGAGCTGGAATTCTCTGTTCTTCAAAGTTATGAAGGCCATTTCGAGTGCCATTCAAAACCTTCTTATCAGCGATATTTAATACAGAAGCCATGGAATCACATATTGGTGCATCCAAGCCAAAGCTAAGGACTCTACCACTAGTTTTCAGTGCAGGGCTGTGTGTTCCATCAGGAGCCTCAATACGAGCAGCCTGAAGCGCCTCAGAAATGGTTATGTGATGATAATGAGAGGCAGAGTTCTTATTCTTGCGACGTCCAGCTCCCACTGGGACATTCCTCATGGTACCACCAGCAGTCCAATATCTTTGACAGGCTTTGCAGAAATGGCGCGGTTGGTTGATATTGTAATTGTTGTAGTAACAAAATTTGGTATCCATGCTATTGCATCTAGGGCACGGAAGTATTTTGTCAGGCTTCTTGAGGGTTTTCTCTTGTTTGTTGCTTGCATCATTCTGCTCTTTCTCTGTCTTGGAAGTCTTTGATTTTGCAGATTCTTCATTGATAGAGGGTGTTTTGGGGTTCACATTAGTCTCTGGTGATGTTTCTGGATCTGCAGGCTCCTCTGTATCCTGCAGTGGAGCATCATCTTCTTCAGAAATATCAGGGACTTTTCCTGCTGTAAAATCCTGAAATTTTAACGTAGTTTCTTGGTTATTTACATTTATTTGCCGTAAATTAAATCAATATTCTGCAAGAACAAGAAAGAACAAGCCAGAGGGAATGAATAAAATAAACTGAAGATCCTATGAATATACTTTATCATTTCTGAATTCTGATTAAATTCCAATATTTGCTTTCAATCTTCCTCTGTTTCTTGTCATACAAGTGTGGAGGTCCTATTGACAAGACCAAGGCTATGTTCAGCTTTAATGAACTCATAGAAAGTTCTGGAAAATTAGTCAACTTGCCACAAAGGAACAGACACGTACAAAATCTAAGGTCATAAAGGCTTAAAAAAAATAAGGAAACAATTGAATAGAAGGGAGTAACAAATTTGAAAACTCAGCAGGAGACCCTTACAAAATTTCATGGCAAACAAGAAGTAGAATCTGCAATTATATTTCTGGGATAAGTAGTGTCAGATTGTAATAGGAAGGGGAACCAATAAAATTAAACCCTTTAAAACAGGATCGGCTAGTAGGAAGAAATTTGAAAAATCTTTCCAGGGATACGAGTTATAAGAAATCTGAAGTTGAACGAAATCTAATAAACGGGAAAAAAAAAAAAAAGGCTTCAAAAATCAAGCATAATCAATCTGAGATCTGAAGTTGAACAAAAACTTATCTAATCAGACCTGTGCAGTTGTAAGAAACTGTAATTTTAGAACAGCACCATCAATTAAATAAAAACAAAAAAAGAAAGAAAATTTTGCATTGGTGAGAGGCTGGAATTCGATTGTGAGAGAACAATTTAATTTAACAAGCGAAAAATGTTTTAAAATCTGTTAAAAGAGATTTTGAAAAGATAGGGTTGACAAAGAAGACTCATGGGTGAAAATTTTACTTGTTCTCATTGTTTAGTGTACTGAGAAAACATTTGCAGATTTTGTATATGATATTTCAAAATTTAAGTTTACAGAGCTTTCATTTTCTCAGTTTCCAAACACTATGGCCAAATCTGGAAAAGTGAAGTAAAAAGCCTTTAAAGTCAAAAACAACTTGAAAAAGTAAAAATCCAGTCAAACTGAAAAATTTGACAAGTTTGTCGAAGCTACAAAAACTATCCCTTGAAGCTTAATCAAATCACGAAGCCAAAAAAGTAAAGCCAGCCCATTAATTCTTTTATGTTAATACCAAATGGGTGCTCATCAGATCCCCACATAACACAATCCATACATCTCCCAATACAAAAAATCTCTCACTGTATAAATTGGTACCTTCTCTGCTTTCTCTTCATCTTCTCCTTGTTCAACTCTCTCCAAGGCAGGCAAGTCCTCGGCGGAGATCGGCGGAGGGTCACCGTCAGTCATCAGAGGTATTTTCTTGCCGAAGAGCTTGATGGCGGGATCCTTACCAGTATTTTCTTGCATTTTCTTTAAGTTTCTGGGTAAACGCCCGAGATAAATCTCACTGTCTTTGTTGGCAATCTGGCATGGAATGTACTTTGGTGTTTCAGTTTTTGATCCTTTTAAACGAGAAATGGATGCCACGTCATCATTATAGTTTATTTCTCAGCCACAAGTTTATGTGGCCTTTGAGATTTTCCTTTTTCCTTCCCTTACACAGTTTAGTTTTGATTTTATTCCACCTGGTTGCACTGAGATTTGGTGCAGTTGGTCCCAGTCAACCTTAGGCGTCTGAAAGAGAGTGGCTGATATAACCACGTGGCAACAAAACATTGGCGATAATTGGGTATAAATGTTCATGTAAATCCGTAAAAACATTGGTGATAATCGAATTATAGGCAACAAAGTAGGCCTATAATTCGATCTCATCATATCCTACGATTTTACGATGCATGTCTTGTTCGGCGTTCAGGATTTCCGACCACTTTGGCTAAAGTCTGAGTACTCCTACACTCCCTTTTTCAATACCGAGTTCTTTTTCAACTTTTTATTCAAAATATACACATGTCATTTAATTAGGGACTCTTTTATATTTTAATATATAAATTATTTTTTAACAAATCAGATATATTATATAATTTTCTTATATATTGAAACCCAAAATATATATATATATATATATTACGTGGTTGATTATTAATGCTCCGTTCATTTGTCAAATTTAATTATATGTTAAATTAAAAAATTTCAATTCTTTTAGAAAAAAAAAGGAAGCTTTATTAAATTGACTACCAACGTGAAACATCATTTGCAACAAGAGAGATTAGACTATATTAAACGTAAAGTGAAATTGATGTGAGTTTTCTTTAAACATAATTTGGCGTTTTAATGAAAGAAATAAATATGAGATTGATAGTGTATTGATCAACCACTCCAACGCGTAAATTAGAGTTTGATAAAAAAGCTTTTGAGAATAAAGAGAGTAATGTCAAAAATAAAATAAATATATTTAATTTATTTGTCATTTTAATATTTATAAATTTCTCGTCTCAGAGTCATTAGAAGCTATTCTAAGAATCTCTAAATTACTCGATTGTGTTTTCTAGATTTTCCATAGGAAATAGTATGTATGTTATTGATTGGTGCTTGAATCACCCGACGTGAACATTCTACCAACACACTATTTAATTTATTGTTTTTCAATTTACAGGTTCAAACATTCGATTATCAAATAACTCAAGATACCTTACATATAATTCGAACTACTTAACATTCTGATCAAATTTCTTATGATTCATCGATTCATTGTATTATTTTTTTTAATCCATTTTTTTTACCAATTGATTATTTAACCGAATTCTTTGACCAATTAATAACTGTATTAACTCTTTAATCGAATTTTTTGACCATTTAAGTCAATTATGGATGGCCATATCATGAAGCTTTTAAGACATTAGCAATTCTAAGAATAAAAGAAAATTCATGGTGATGACAAGGCAAAGAAAGGTGTTTAACGTTTTCAATCCACAGGTCATGATGAGAATCTATTGGAGAGCTTCCTTCAAGGGCACGCGTTGATACTAGACAATCACTTTCTGTTGTCGAACTAGTGAAACTTATTACTATTGATGTCTCCGATCCAAGTTGAATGTCCATGAGTTTAGTCCTATTAGAATCGTAATCTGAACCAATGTTCTCATTATCAATAAGTTTACTAATTCAATTTTCATAGTTGAAATGAAAATTTTTTATTTTTTTTAGTTTTAAAAAAATTAAAATTAAATATAATTGTATAAAAAGTTAATTAAATTATTTTTATTATAAATAATTTACTTTAAAGAAAGTCATTAGAATCGCAATATGAAATGTTCTTATTATAGCTAGCATTACTTGCCCAAAATTATTTTATACCACAATTCCCAAAATTCTGAAATTTTCATCATTTGAGGTCACCTAAGGGCATTGCCTTCAGATTTTTATGAATCCTTAGTATGGTAATTTAGTTTTTTTTTTTTTTTTAAATGGTAATTTGGAATTTTTAGACTCACCAAAGGGTGGGATTGGCCATGGTCAGCGATTCAATCAAGGATTTTAGACTCGGACCGATCATAGAACTAATAAAAATAGAGGATTAAGGGTATAAAGTTTAATAAGAGTTAAACTAGTATATTATTAAATAAATGTTATAAAATTATTAATAAAGATACTTCATTCTTTTTATATATTTTATAAATAATTATTAAAAAAATTTAATTAAATTTTAATGTGTAATTTTTTTAAAAATAATTTAGATATTTAATTAAAATTTTTAAATAATAACATTTAATTATTTAAAAAAAAATTAAGATTGAAATTTTTTTATAATAATTTTATTCGGATTAATGAAAAGCAAACATTAATATAGTAATCTATATAAAATAACAAATGAAAATATATTATAATAATAATAATAATAATAATAATAATAATTATTATTATTATTATTATTAAAATATAATTCAATCATTTAAGTTAACATATTATTATAATAAATTATTAATATCTTTAATTATTAAAAAAATATTAATTATTTTAAATATATATATATATATATATATATATATATATATATATATATATAATTACAGCTGGTTAGCTAAAAAATATTGTTTGATCTTGTGTTCAATAATATAATTTTGCTGCTCATTGTAAAATTTATTTTTTTGAGTAGATCAAATTGAAAAATTAGTTCAAACTTTATTGAGTTTTTAGTTCATCGATTATTTGATCCATGCAAACTGGTTTTCTCTTGTTATCGTAAATAAGGATTTAATATCCAAATCAGATCGGACCATAGTCCGATTCCTAGTTAAATTGATCCGCTTAGTCAGTCCAATTCAATTTTCAAAACCATAAATTCAATGTTTCCTTATTATTTAGTTTGAAATTGATCCAAATTTTTCCAATTCAAAATAGTTCTGATTCAGTTATAGCTCAAACAGCCAGGGACAATCCCTTTTCCTTTTCAAATTTAGCTAAAATTATATTCTTATGTTTTAAGGGAGAGGGCAAAATTTTTTTTTTCTTTTATATATTAAAAAATTATAAAATTCATTTAAATAATTTAACTTTATTAATACTTTTTAATTAAATTCTAATTAAATTTGAACTTTATAAATCTCATAATTTTAAAAAATAATTTTAATATTATGAAAAAATTATTCAATTCAGTAATTATGATATTACGGTAACTTATTGTATTTCGATACAGTTTGAATGCTCTCAACTAGTTATCGCGTTTAAATTTTTTAAATTTAATTTAAAAATTGACTTATGAGTTAGAAATGCTTAGTTAGCATATATAATATATTAGCGTCAAATTTTTAAGTGATGTAAAATTTTTATTTCACGCGCTTTTCATATTCTCTTGAAAAAAGAATCTAAATTTTGATACTACTTAAATCTTTGGACTTAATAAAAAAATTAATTTATAAATTAAAAATATCCAATTAATATATAAATTAGACTAAAATGTTCAAACGATATAAAGTCTTTATTCTAACCATTAGAAAAATGTTATAAATCAACAACTAACGAATAAAAAAAATAAAAATTAATATTTAAAAATCTCAACTTTTAATGGGATAGTGATAATTTTAAATTTTCTGAAAAAAAAAAATCAAATATCTCACACTATTGATTAGAAATTTAAAAAAATTTCCAATTTTAAAAAAATGAAATTCGAATAAGATCGTTCAATTAAATGAGTAGTTAGTTTTCACACACGCTAGACTACAGTTTCAAAGTGGACCCCATTCCACAAAAGCTTCTCTTTCAAACTTCTCACGCACAACTCATGATAATCTTACACGTGTTCCCCATTAGAACACGTGTAAAAGAAATTGTTAGCTTTCTATCTTGTCGATGACGGATGTCCATCACACAGATATAGAGATATTATTATATGAAGAAAAAAAAAAAAAGCAGTAATTGGGACACGTAATTGTATAGATAAAAGGTAATCCAACATGGAACTTTTCCTTTTTGATCTTTCGGTGTAGAAAGGTCAACCCATTTTGCTTTATTTTAATTAGATAATTAAGCTAGAGGGATTAAGAATTGATGCATTTAATTAATTAAATCAAGCACGTCTAATTCGGATGTTACTTTTTAGATTAATATTAATATTTTCTTAATAGTGGGCGGCAGCGTGGGCGGTTTTAGGTCTTTAGTATGTAATTTTATAATCACTATTAAGACAAATCCTGATTTAGACAGGTAAATGGTTGATTTCCACTCACAAAATTTCGGCCCACAAAATTATGTCCTTATGGGTTTACCCCTTTTAAGTTGTGGGCTGCACATAGCCCATCCCACTGGACTAATTGCACTTTATGTGCAGAATTTAACTTGAAGTTGTTTTCAGTATTAAAATTGAAATCGAACAAAATCAAAATGAAATAATAAATTTTTATTTATGTTTAATTTATTATGAAAATTAAAATCAAATTCCTTAATACTGATAATAGGAATAAAAAAAAAATAATTAACAAAGTCATTCCTGGGTCAGTTTTTTTTTTTTTTTAACCAAATAGCGCCTTAATATGTTTACGGGGAAACATTGAAGTGTGGGCTTCACATTTTCCTCAGCAGAAACCAATTCGAGGTTAAATTAAGAGTTGGGCTTTTACAAGCACTTTGAAGCCCATCAAATTTCTATGATTGCCCCCTCTCTATTCCAAAGAGTTGACTTACAAATTTTTCTTCTAAAGAAGAAATGATGAGGTATGGAAAGTAGTAGCTATTAAAGGGTTCTAAAATGAGGGTGGAGAAAATAAAAAATCATATTTGGCTTTTAACTTTACCCACAGTTTGCAAATGTTGCACTCAAAAGCTCATTTCTTCATTGGCAAATAGGTATTGACTTTTGGGCTCGTAGCCTTTTGTTTGTGAAGTTGTTTGTTACAACCATATCAATGTTGTCGTATTGTTTTTCTGTGTATCGGAATACGACAGCTTATTTATAGTCAACCCAGAACAAGCGGCACCAATTATTTCCCATCCTCTTAATTTTGTTGATGTTACGTCATATTGTAACCAATTTGGGTCAATTTGCCTTTTATTTATTTTGAGAATGAAAATAGAGCTATTAAATTTTAATTTTTCTACTCACTCATGTTATCAGATAATCGCTCTCTTATTGAATTACTAGCAAAATGACAACATGTAAATTTAAATAAAAAAGGTAAAATAAATATAAAAAAATTGAAATGCAACATGATTTGTGATATACGGTCTGTTTGGCATTAAGCTCTAAAAATTGAAATTATTTTTTTAAATAAAAATATTATTTTAAATATTAAAAAAATAATTTAAAAAATATTATTTTACTATTTTAATATTTTTATAATTAAAATTTATTAAATTTAATTTTTAATTATTTTTAATACTCCCTAATTAATATATTTAAAAAAATAATTTTCTTAATAACAGTTCTAATAACAAATATCACTTTGATGGTGAAAAATTGCTGCCACATTTAGTAGCTAAGAAATGCTGTGCTTCCACTTCAGAAATGGAGAATTACATTGAAATAGAGTCACAAAAACACAATGTGCAGCCTCAACTTTTCATGACTACTCACTTTTCATGGATGTGAGGCTCCTGTGATAAAAAATTCAATTCGTTGAACATCCTTCCTTGAGCTCTAATGATAATTTCCACCAGGCCCTTGATTGGCGGCGGATGTACTGCCACACATAGGCTAATTATTTTTTTTAATTATTCTTTTATATATTTATTTATCTAAATTAAATTAAATTAAATTAATTTTTTTATTAATTATAAATTTAATTATTTAACTCTCTTTTAGTAATCGATATTAAATGAAAAATCCTTTGATATTTTTTAATTAAAAAAATTTTAAATATTAAATAATTATTTATATAAAGAAATATATATATTAATAACATTTTCTTAACTCAAAATTTAATTTGTGAATTAGAAGTGTTCTATATAAATTAAATTGATATCAAGTATCTAAGCAATATAAAACACTTGATAATACTACATTCTATTTAGGCATTTAAAAATAAGTTAAGCATGAAATTTCGTTATTCTATCTCTTTATTTGACCGGAGAAAATTAGCCTGAGAAGAGTTTTATTTAAATTTTCTCTATCAAAAATTTATTATATTATATTTTTTTAAAATATTAGATTTCACTCAATATATTATAAATTTTTTTTTGATAATATTTTGTTTTATTTTATTTTATTTTATTTTTTATATATTTACTTTTTTTTTTCCTCTGGTTCGTCGTTGCCCTTTGACTTAATGAGTGCAAGGGCTCGTAAGTTGCCACACCATCATTCTTCTGTCATCTTCCACTTCATATAGTGGCTTTCCTCACCATCATCTTTGCTTAAATACGCCTTAAGTTTTCATTATCTTTATTATGGTTGAAACACTCAAGACTCTTTAATGCATTTAGCCCCCCCACAAAAATGTTATGTTCCTATTTCCTTTTTGACTTCAAGAAAATATATATGATCAATGGTGTTTGTTTTAATTTTTTTTTTAAGGAAAGATATAGAAGCATATATTAAAATTGAACATTTTTGTTTTATTGATTATGGAGGTATTTATATAATGACATTTCTTAAAATAATTTACTGAAATTTATAAATTTAACAACATATTTTTAATTTTGTTGGATATATAATTTTTATTTTCTTTTAATCTTTTATCTGCAGCAGTCACAGTTTAATTTTTCCAACATCACAAACATCAGAAAAATTTAATCTACTGAAAATTATAAATTTAAAATTTAAAAACATAACAAAAAATTTAAAAATATGATATAAGTTCTTGACAGCATCTTTTCAATTTTATTACAGATAATTTTTTGTCTTCTTTCAATTTATTAGGCATTTTCACAGTTTAATTTCTCCAACGTCACAAGCACCAGAAAAATCTGGCTTTGCGGTGTGAATATATAAATTGATTGCTTTTGCTCTATGAGCAGCAGCATCGGAGGAAAGTTTGTTCTAAGCTTGCTCTCGCAATGGCAGGCACTACTACTCTCTTTCGCTTACTAGTAATCTTTCTAGGGATTTCTCACCTTGTTTCTCTGAATGCGATCCCAATTACAAGTATGTCTTGATGACTCCCACCTGATCTTGATTCTTCTTTCTTCTCTTGCTAATTCTTGATATTTCTTTCTCTCTCATATTTGCAGGACTTGGAAGGTTACTGCATGGACCTCAAGTTCTTCCAGTTCCAGAGACTACCCACATGGTACCTAATTAATAACCAGTAAACTGTTTCTTGTTATCTATAATCCTTAGACATTGGTATGTATGTATGATTATTTATTTTTCTGTTACAGAAGGTGGCTGCGGGAACTAGATGGAAGGAACATGTGAGTCTTGGTGGGAGCATGGCTGTGGAGCTAAATGATTACCCTGGTCCAGGGGCAAATAAACGCCACACTCCATGGCCATCACAGGTTAACAAATGTGGTGATTGTTAGTTTCTTTCTCTGCAACTATTAGATGGGAACTGGATGGTGTGGGCATGCAGCTGTATGCATGATTTTGCTCACCCATTAAGATAATTAGGAAGTTCTTTATTTATTTATATCTTTGGGGCAAGTTGGTGCTAATTATATCAGAGATAGAAAGCTGTTCTAAGAAAAGCTGTATCTATGTAATTAAACTCTTAAGAGAGAGAGAGAGAGAGAGAGAGAGAGAGAGAGAGAGACTGGGCTGTGATTCCCAGGGATATTTACGTTAAGAGCTTTAGTTTGGTGCTACAACTTGAGCATTTTGTTCAAATCCAATTGTCTATGTGATTCCCTGTCAAACTGAATACTATTTCAAGTTCCAATTCATTGAAAAATTTTCTTTTTAATCTTCAAGAAGTAAACATGCATGGAATTCCATAGCAGGGGCTGTTTTAAGCTTCAGTGAATGTAGATAACCTTTGAGATCTATATTCTAATATTTGTTTTGAAAAATCCTTCTTAAATCATGATTAAGATGCAAGTTAAAGTTACTCTTGATTTTGATGGAAAGATGAGAGGGAATAAACTCCTCCCAAGTAATAGAGCAGGGTATTTGACAAACCATACCAAACTATTTGCATTTCTGAGATAGATATAATTAAGATTATGAAATATATATAAGAAATAAATCTTGACCATCCATGATGACATTGAAGACTTGTTCACAATTTAGAATTCTTGAGCATCACTAAATACAAATACAAAAAGACCAGCTCTCGTATCTTCCAGAAGTCATTCATTTGCTCCTCGAGGATGCCTGTGGCCTGTGGGGTGAATTTCCCTTGGCTGTTTTTGGTTTACAAAGGAAAGGGAGGAGGAGTCTAGCTTGCGACTAGACCACCATAATTCTTGAACCTTGAGTACCCTTCAAAGTCGTCTTTGCAATGTAGCTTTGCCTTGTGTTGGTGGCCAAAGGCAAAGGAAAGAAGAAAAGAAAATTGAAGTTGCTTTCCATGGTACTGTGTTAAACAAGCAACCAAGTTTATTGAAAATCCATTGTAATTGACCTCAAGGGTTCTTTTCAGAAACACGTTGTTAGGTAAACCACTAGCAAGAATGGCTTTGAAGTATCTGAAAGGCAAATTTAAATGTGCCTTGTGTTCAATTGGAGAAGGTGGATTAGTGAGTTGGTAGGCACATTCACTGCCTTACATTCTATCTTATTGTTTTCCATTGAACAAGGTCCTTTTTTGGGTGTTTCCTCTTTTTTGTACAAATGGACAACTATGAATAGGGAGTTGGATTGAAATCACATAAATCTCATTAAATATTTAAGCGTATCTAAGATTAAAATATGGCATTGTAGTATTGTGGAACTTCAAATGTCATATAACTATGGAGACTACAAGCAAGATATGAGCCAGCAATGAAAATAAAATGTTAGTTTTGCAAATTAAAGACAAAAGTTCTATTTTAGCTTTTTTCTTTTTGCTTTTTAGTGTATTGATTAGGGTATCGCTCTATTTTTATTTTATGATTGATGGAAAGTTAGTCTCATTTAAGCATTGGACGTGCAAAGTGAGGCTCTATCAGACTGTCAATTTTATTCTGCATATCAAATGCTTGATCAATACATGAGATATAGTGCATGTTCATCACTTCGGTTGGGTATCCTATATTAAACTTTTTAATGGTAAATAAATAGTTATATTTAAAATTAATCTGGACTTAAAAGAAATTTATATTTTATGTAAAAAATTATAAAATTGATAAAATTCAAATATTTTGTTATTTAAAAATAAACATATATTGGAATTATTATTTATCTTAAAATTTTGTAATTCTTTGCACTGACCTGATTCCTAGTAAGAATTACAAAAGGAAAGGAGGACATTGAACTTCATATGAAATTTTTTTTTACTGGAACAGAGATAAGCTAGGTGGAATCAATATGCTATCCCTGTGGAGATGGAGCAACGGCTGGTGCAGGGGAAGGACCATCTGTATCATTAACACGTAAAAATCCAAATTTCTTGATGAGCTCATTTGCAATCAACTCATTTGCACTATCTGATGGATGGTATTCATCCCAAAACACATACTTGCTTCTATCCTTGCACAATGTTGATGCTGGAACGCACGTGAGAGCTGGTCGTATTCTTCCAAACGAGCAACATGGTGAGTCTGAGTTTTCGAATCCTGCAATTTACAGAAGCAATGATTTAAATTCAGGGGAAATCAACCAAAATTGGAATTGACTCAATTGAAACATTTGCAAGGTGAAGGTCACCATATTGCTCACCATATTTGGTTGGATTGGTGATCACGTCATTAACAACATCGTAAGCATCTCCAAATTTGAAGCTTGCATTAGCAAGCTTGGTGGTTAAACTACCTATTAACTTGCTTGTAGCTTGATTAAAGCCAATAGCTAGCTTGTTTGTTCGGTCTTGACAGCTCCCAGATGTACTCAGAACCCTTTGGAGTGGAATACAGCCCATTGGTCCTAGCCCAAATACCATCAGCTGTCTTGCCCCTAAGCTATGTAATGTCTTTACAAATAACACTCTCATTAGAAACCTTCACGGCTTAAATTGAAAAGATTAATTAATTATTGTAGTCTTTATAATCAATCTAAATTAATCACCTTCAGTTGTGCTTCAAGTGTTTCCATCAGATAGCCAATGAAGGTCTGATCATTGTACTTCCATGAGTCGCTGTAAACTGGCATTAAGTAATTGTTAATGAAGTCATTGCTCCCTAAAGCAACCACATATCGAGCTTCTTGGAAGAACTCCTGTGCTGCTTCTTGGCCAATTTTGTTTTTGATCAGCTGTTGCGTTCCTTGAAATAACTCAATTTGCTTGTTGAGACAAAACCTTTGAATCTGCAACAGTAGTTATGGAATATTTCAGTGTTAGTGCAAGTGTTTGGCTACGTCCTCAGAAGGGTAAATCGAGGAATGAGGTTAAATCATGTTCGCAGAATTTATAAATAACTTACAAAGTAGCCACCAGTTTCATTCAAAATGCCACCACCTCCAGAGGCATAATTTACACCATTCTCCAATATCACATCTTCTGTTAAAGATGGACCAAGAAAAGCAGGCGGCCTTGGCAGAGCAGTGTTGTCACCTGCATGCACGAATAAAAAGTAAGGATTTGCCAGGAGAAGATCATAGATCGGTTAAAAAGATTGAAAAAAAAGGGCAGGCTATAACTCGAAACAATTTTGACAGTATTACCTATTATATCAGCAACAGTGCGGCCATTAGTGAACCTCCCATTAGGCAGTCCATTGCCAAAATCTATACCATACCAAGGCAGGCTAGCCTGAGCAAGACTCCTAGCGAGGTACTTGTTGTTACCAACATCAGAAAGCGAATCTCCGAAAATAAACTGCACAATCTTGCATTGGCATCCATCAATAGCAACCCCTAGCATGGCCAGAATCAATATCCATGAAGGCACCAGCTTCATGTTCGAAACAAAAGGAGTTGTTAATCTTCTTTCCCAACGCCTTTCAATTTCCAAGCAATGTGTGTGAGAAAGATTTTGAGTATGTATTTTAAACACATGTGAAAAGCACTGAATTAATAAACTTGTGGGCTAGAAAAGGTCGCACCAGTAAGACAATATTGCCTGAGACAGAGAGGTCAGGATTGTTGGATGAACTAACCGTTTAGTCATTCAAACCTACTGCAACTACCTGGGCGTATTCTTACAACGGCATTGCATGCAATTTGCAAACCACGGTTGGGGGGGTTAGCAAGGAATATTACCAATGCCATTACTACCACAGCCTAAGGAAGCGTACAGATAATTCGAAGAAAAATATAATAAATTATTATTATTATTATTATTATTATTATTATTATTATTATTATGAAAACTTGAAAAGCATAAGGGGGTGCCTCTGAAATTTCAATATTGCATTTTGGATTTGTTATTATGGTGAGTTCACCTACCCCTTTTATTATTTTTGTGATTTCTTGCACAAAATCTGAAGGGAATTTTGAGAAAATTTGTCAATAAACTGAAATATTGTATTCTTATGGATTATTAGAACACGCAAAAAAATTTTAGTACGAATTTATTCTTTAACAACAAAGGATCCGATCACTAAATGTATATTACTCACCCAAGAAAGACAGGTTTGAATGCCCATTCTTTTAATTTTTTATCAAAAGAAAAAACTTCTTAGCAATAAATTGATTCATTAGTGTTAATTTCTATTTACAGTGATTAGGTGCATCATTCTTTATAGTAAGGCCTTTTATAGGAGAAATTATTAGGTGTATCCAGTTTATATGTATCATTACTCATAATCATATGAAATTCATTTTTTCATAATCATATGAAATTCATTTTTTATATTATAGAGAGGGTCCACTTTTTTATGAGAGAGAATATTATTTTTTAATTATCTTAATATGTCTAATAATTAACCCTTTTAAAGATAGATATACGTAGTAGGTGGTATATACGTGATAGTGTATGAACTAGTACATTTCAATACGAGAAAATCTCCCAAATAATCTAGAAGCATGGTTTCAAATTAGAGATGATAATGGGTAGGATACCCGCGAAAATCACCCTACTCGAACTCAAATTCAATTAATATTATCAAAACCCAAACTTGTTTAAAATTTATTCTCCACTACTCAAACCCGTCCCAAATTCGATTATTATTATCCGAAGAAAATCCGAACCTGTTTAATTTTATATATTTTAATTAATATTTTGTATAAAAAATTATTTTCATTAATAATTTATATTTTAAAATTTTAATAATTTCATAAAATATTTAAATTCTATTTTATATAAAATAAAATATATAAAAATTTATAAATATTATTATAAAAATATATATTTTATATTTAATTAAATATTTATATAAACGGGTTCGAGTAACAGATACCCAATGTATAAAACTCAAACCTAACCTAAACCCGTCATGAATATTATTTTTCAAACCTGAATTCATTCTGAACTTGATTATATAATATCTAAATCCGTTTTATTAAGATTTAATCAGATCAAGTATTCACAAAAATCTATCCGTATCATCCCTATTTCAAATGTTGCCTGGTTGAAGTTATGAAAGCCCTGCTCACTTTGCAATTGAGGGTTTTTTCTTTTTTTGGGTTGGGCATCAGTTCCATTGTGTTCAAGAGAAGGCCTGATGTGAGAGATAGCCCAAAACAGAAAAATCCAATAAATATGCAAGGTCCTTCTTCGACACTAAACCTATGAACAGACGAAGCAATACAAACGTAATGGAAATAGCCTCTAGATTTCTGACGCTTTGAGTCTCTGCAAAATATGACAAAACCTTTAAAAAAAAAAATACATGTAATATAAATTTAAATCCACATGAAAATAAATTTAATAATAATTTAATTAAATATTTATATAAATATATATATATATAATTAAAATATATTTATATATACTAAATAAATTTATATATAAATATTAGTCTAAAAATCCATTTTCATATTCTGTATCTAAATAATAAAAGCAAATTTTAATAAAAAAACACACCACGTGGCAATACAAGCCACTCGCTCGAACGAAAACTATAATACAAAATAAAATAAAATTCCTAAAAATAAAATAAAACAAAGTAGAAAAATCATCCCCATCCCCTATATTCTATCCTCATTATCCACATCCAATCGCCACCCTTCATTCCATTCATCCTATCCCTAACCGTATCCACCCTCAAATTCTTCAACAAAATCCAACTGCCAACTATAACCTTCGCTTCGCACTTCACTCCTCCATCAGAAGTCTCAACTCTCACGCCCAAAATGACTTCCTCTATCGCTTTCAAATCCTTCACGGGACTCCGCCATTCCTCCGCTGAACCTCCCAAACTCCAAACCCAAGTACCCACCATTTCCCTTCTCAACCACTGCCACCGCCGTCTTCAAATGACCGCCAGCAAATCCAGCCCCAAGATCCAAAACCGCAACCTACGAGTGGCAGTCATTGGCGGTGGCCCCGCTGGTGGAGCAGCAGCCGATACCCTCGCTAAAGGTGGCATCGAGACGTACCTCATCAAACGCAAGCTCGATAACTGCAAGCCATGCGGTGGGGCCATTCCTCTTTGCATGGTGGGCGAGTTCGACCTGCCAATGGACATCATAGACCGCAAGGTGACCAAGATGAAGATGATTTCCCCTTCCAACATCGCTGTGGACATTGGGAAAACGCTGAAGCCTCACGAGTACATTGGGATGGTGAGACGGGAGGTGCTCGATTCTTACTTGCGAGAGAGGGCGGCGAATAATGGGGCCAATGTTATCAATGGGTTGTGATGTCTCAAAATATGTCCAAGATGGGGTGAATTAGACATTAAAATTAATTTTTCATTCTTGCTCAAAATTTTTAAAAAATTACAGCTTGATTCAATATAATTTTTTAATGTGAAATATAAATAATACAACTCTATTGATAAATTGATTCAAAGTTGGGTCATAAACAATCGGTATACTGATCTAACAAAATATATTGACATTAAGTAGAAATTTCAGTAATCTGAATAAGTTTACAACACAGTTAATAGAGCAGTATACCAGATATATTTATTGACAGCAAATAAAACAATAAGCAAATTAAATCAAGTATCAGCAGATTCAGCAGTAAATCAATTTTCTCAGTTTGCAACAAGATTAACAATAAACAATATCAACTTTCATATCAGCAAAAGTATCTCAATCAGAAAGTTAAAATGCATAAATGTAAAGAGTAAAGGTTAAGAAAATTGAACACTGAATTTTTATAGTGGTTCGGCTCAACTAGTCTACATCCACTCTCCCAAAAATCTCACTTTGAGTCTTTACTCTACTAATCTTCTCTTTTAAAGGCAAGAGACAAAAGCCCTTTACAAATTTTCTCACAAAAGCTTTTACAAGTAGCTTTACACTTCTACTAAGTGTTATCCCAAACACTTTTCACAATCAAGCTTCAATAGGTGCTTGAATGACCTCTCATAAATGATAATAAAGTATTTAAAACTCACTCTTACTCAATACAACAGAATCTATAAAGAAGAGATGAGTAGGTAAGCCAATGATGAGCAATAAAACACTTTGAGCACTTTGAATGAAAGCTTTTATGATCTTAAAGGATTAGGAACAATAGAGAGACTTTCATTAAGTGCAAAATGGCCAAGGATAGGTGTATTTATAGCTTTGGAACGTTTTTGACCGTTTGAGAACTCATTTGAATGTTACAATTTCGAATTTCAAGAAAAATAGCCATTATTTTGTCTTTTTCTGTGATGTTGTGCAGAGATGAGACAATTAGCTTACTGGAAAAAGTAGCAAACCAGTTAGCTTACCAGGAAAACTTTTCTGCATAACTTTGAAAACTTTAAAACTTTATGCCAAATCATAATCAAATGCTTTTAGACCATTGAAGATATTTAAAAGAAAATCTTTTGAGGGATTGAAAATAAGTATCATTGACTTCTACTCCTCAATTCTTTTCACAAACAATCCTAAAAGTTAAAACTAACTTCTATACTATATGTACCTTCAAATTTAATCTTCAATGCATCTTTGGAAGGTAACCTTTTCTTCTTTTATCTCCTTTGATTCGTCTTGTGTTATCTTAAAATGTCATCCTTTCTTCAAAAGCACGAATCCATCATGAAATCCTTGGGTCTTTTTCTTTGTTCTTTAAGAAGCACAACACTTAAAATAATATTAGTTTGATTCTGGTTGAGTTTTGGTATCATCAAAATCTATGCTCCTTTGAGCTTGTGGGGTCAACAATCTCTCTCTTTTTGATGATGACAAAATTCAATCGAATCACTATGTAAATATTGACAAGTGTGAGTATGTGTATGAATGTATATGTTGAAATAATTCCCCCTATGTATGTGCTTATATCAACATTTAATCACAAATAACTCCCCCTTAATAATTTCAATGAAATATTCATAAGCATTTTCTGTCTCAAGGAGTTTTAGGCAAGTGTAACTAAAATACTAACTAAATATGCACAATATGCACAATATATTAATCACAAACTATATCAATCACAAGTTATACCAACAAGATTACTAACAAGATTACTCATTCATCTCTCCCTCTTTATATCTATCTCTTTACCTTTTTCATCTTTCTCCAATTTAACTGTTGAGCTCCTGGGAGTTCCGATGCTTTTCATATCTTCCATTTTGAACTTCTTTAGCATATCCTTTATGTACTTGGACTGATTTATAAAAATTCCATCTTTCATTTGTTTAATTTGCAATCCAAGGAAGAAAGTAAGTTCACCCATCATACTCATTTCAAATTCACTTTTCATCATATTGGAAAATTTCTTACAAAGAGAATGGTTAGTAGCACCAAAAATAATATCATCTACATAGATTTGCATAATAAGCATGTCTTTTCCTAGTTTCTTAATGAAAAGAGTAGTATCTACTTTTCCTCTTTTAAAATCATTTTGAAGCAAAAATTTACTAAGTCTCTCATACCATGCTCTAGGAGCTTGCTTTAAACCATAGAGAGCTTTAGTAAGCTTGTAAACATGATTTGGAAAATGAGGGTCTTCAAAACTAGGAGGTTGAGCCACATAAACTTCTTCGTCAATATATCCATTTAAGAATGCACTTTTAACATCTATTTGATAAAGTATGAAATTCTTAAAACATGCAAATGCATACAACATTCTAATAACTTCAATTCTAGCAACCGGAGCAAAGGTTTCATCAAAATCAATACCTTCCTCTTGGTTGTATCCTTGAGCTACTAGTCTAGCTTTATTTCTAATTACATGTCCTTTTTCTTCCATCTTATTCCAAAATACCCATTTAGTTCCAATAACAGAATGCTTTTTAGGTTTAGGAACAAGTGTCCACACTTTATTTCTTTCAAATTGATTTAATTCCTCTTTCATAGCAAAAAGCCAATTTTCATCATTTTGAGCATCATCATATGTTTTGGGTTCAAATTGAGAAACAAAAGCAACATTACCAAAATATCTTCTAAGTTGAGTTCTTGTCATCATTCTTTGTGATGGACTATCAAGAATGTCATCTTTGGAATGATTTCTATGGTACCTCCATTCTTGTGGAATGTCTTGATGTTGAGGTTCCTCAATTTGTAATTCTTCTACATTTGATTGGGAGTCTTCTTGAATTTAAACATTTGTGGAGCAAGGAAGTTCTTCTTCTTTGTCATTTTGATCATCCTCCACTAGTTATTTTGAATCAAGCTCATCTTTATTTGAATTCTTTGAATTTAGAATCTGCTCAATTTCATCATCACAAGAATCTTTCCTTTGCAAGAAAGTGTTGGCATCATCAAAAAGTATATGCATTGATTCTTCCATGGTCAAGGTTTTTATATTGAAAATCCTATATGCTTTGCTATTTGTTGAATAACCTAGAAATATTCCTTTACAATATTTAGCATCAAATTTCTTGAGATTGTTGTCTTTGTTATTCAAAATGTAACATTTGCAACCAAAGACATGAAAATATGCAATATTAGGTTTTCTTCCTTTCAAAAGTTCATAAGGAGTTTTCTTTAAAATAGCTCTAATGAAAACTCTGTTCAAAATGTAGCATGTTGTATTTACAACTTCTACATATAAATATTTTGGTAAACTGTTTTCATTCAGTATTGTTCTTGTCATTTCTTGCAAAGATCTATTTTTTCTTTCAACAACTCCATTTTGTTGTGGAGTTCTAGGAGCTAAAAATGTATGATAAATACCATTTTGAGAGCAGAAATTTTCAAACAAACTATTTTCAAATTATTTTCCGTGATCACTCCTCAAAAATGTAATGCAATAACCTTTTTCATTTTGAGTTCTTTTGCAAAAAGCTTCAAATATATCAAAGGTTTCATCTTTATGAGCAAGAAAGAAAGTCCATGTGAATCTTGAAAAATCATCAACAATTACAAAAGTATATGCCTTGCCTCCTAGACTTCTAGGTGTGATTGGACCAAAAAGATCAAGATGTAATAACTCCAATGGTCTAGACGTAGTTACAATATTTTTTTATTTAAAAGATGATTTTGTATGCTTACCAAGTGCACATGCTTTGCATTGAAACTCTCTTTCAAATCTTAACTTTGGAAGTCCTCTAAGAAGATTCCTTCTAGAGAGTTTAGCAAGTGTACTCATGCTAGCATGTCCTAATTTTCTATGCCATAACCATGCACTATCATCTAAAGTCATAAAGCATGTTTCACAATTTTCTTTAAGACTTGTTAAATCAAGTAGGTAAATATTATCTATTCTAGTACTAGCAAACATAACATTATTTTCATGAATCTCACAATGTGTAGAAGTAAAAATGACTTTAAAACCATTATCACATAGTTGACTAACACTTAAAAGATTATATTTTAATCCTTGTACTAATGCAACATTCTCAATGCAAGGATTTTTACCAATAGTTCCACATCCAATAAATTTAGCTTTACTTTTATCACCAAATTTGACATAACCTTCTTCTTTTAAAGTAAGAGAGGAGAATTTGCCTTTATTTCCTGTCATGTGCTTAGAGCAGCCACTATCTATGTACCAGTATTCTGTTTCCAGCATACTCCTTAGGTAGATCTAAAATCAGTTAACTGTCTTTAGGTACCCAAGCAACTTTAAGTCCTTGTGTGTTAGTAATATTAGGTAAGGTTCCTTTAGGCACCCATACTTTCTTTGCCTTAAAGGTTCCTTTCCTAATAGGACAAGCATTAATCATATTATGATTACAATAAAAGCATGTAATATTTGGTTGAGAAAAAGATGAGGCTTTAATAAAATAATGTTTGTATTTTCTATATTTCATAAATCCATCATAACCAATTCAAAATTTTCATTTGTGGATCTTTGATTCCCAAGAAGTATATCAAGTGTTTCTTTTCCTTTTGTAAATTTAGTTAAATCTCTTATGAAAGATTCAACTTTTGCTTCAAGAATTCTATTTTTCTCAAGAAGTTGTTCACACACTTCTTTTCATCTTTGAAGCTCATCATTAACTTCCTTAAATAATTTCATTTGAGATTTATAAAATTTATTTTCCTTTGAAGCCATACTCAAGGAAATATTTTCTGATCTTAAAGCACAATTTTCATAAACCAAAATTTTACATTTCTTTTTAAAAGATCTATATTTATCATATGTCTTTACAAATGCAAGTTCTAATTCATCAACATTAGAAAGTTCAAGATTTACCTCATTTTCACTATCTTCAATATGCGAGCTTTCACATTTTTCTTCAATTGCCATCATACAAGCATTTACAACGTCTTTGTCACTTGTTTCATCATTTGATGAAGAGTCATTATCACTTCATGTTGCTGCCATTGCCTTTTTACTTTTATCCTTTCTAAACTTGTTTTTCTTCTTCAATGTAGGACACTTTGGCTTAATGTGGCCTGGTTTGTTACACTCATAACAAACTATTTCACTTGAATGATTTGGAGTCTTTGGAGCATATTTCTTTATGAACTTCTTGTATTTGCTTTCACCATTTCTAAATGCTCTTTTGAATATTTTGACTATCATAGCCATATCTTCATCATCATCACTTGAAGCACTTGAATCATAACTTGAACTAGCTTTAAAAGCAACACTTTTCTTTTTCTCATCTACCTTTTCGGATATGAAGGCTATACCTTTCTTTTTCTTTTGATCACCTTCTTTCTCATCTTTCTTATAGATCATCTCATGTGCAATGAGAGAACCAATTAGCTCATCATAGGTGTATTTTCTGAAATCTTTGGTGTCTTGAATAACAGTGGTCTTTGCTTCCCATGACTTTGGAAGAGATCTCAAAATTTTCTTTACGAGTTCTTGTTCCTCAAATCTCTTTCCAAGAGCTTTAAGAAGATTGACAAGATCTGTAAATCTGGTACTCATTTCAGTAATAGTTTCACCAGGTTTCATCTCAAATAACTTATAATCACGGATAAGAAGGTTTGTCTTTGACTCTTTCACCACATCAGTTCCTTCATATGTGACTTCTAGTTTGTCCAGTTTTTCTTTTGTAGTATGACATCCTGAAATACGATTATACTCATTAATATCAAGAGCACAATAAAAAATGTTAATAGCCTTGGCATTTGTAGAAATTTTCTTCCAATCATTATCATCAAATTCAACTTCAGCTTTAGGAATTTGTACAGTTCCTTCACTGGTTTTATAAGGAATATAAGGACCATTTTTAATTATTCTCCAAGCATTAATATCAACAGATTGTATAAAGTTTCTCATTCTAGTTTTCCAAAAAGAGAAATTTGTGCCATTAAAAAGTGGTGGTCTAGTGATGGAATAAACTTTAGCTAAGGGGGCAGGTATACCAGCTGAGTTTCTAGATGAACCAGCCATGTGAATGGATCACTCTAAGAGGTTTAATCCTCAAGCAAAAGAGATAAGCTCTGATACCAAATTGATGTTCCAAAACATGTCCAAGAGGGGGGTGAATTGGACACTAAAATCAATTTTTTTGTTCTTGCTCAAAACCTTTGAAAAATTATAGCTTGGTTCAATCTAATTTTCTAATGTGAAATATGAACAATACAGCTCTATTGATAAGTTGATTCAAAGTTGAGTCATAAGCAATCAGTATACTGATCTAACAGAATATATTGGCATTTAGTAGAAATTTGATGTCTGAATAAGTTCTGTCTGACAATGAACAAGCAAGACACGGATATATTAATTGACAGCAAATAAAATAATAAGCAAATTAAATCAAGTATCAGCAGATTCAGCAGTAAACCAATTTTCTCAGTTTGCAACAAGATTAACAATAAACAATATCAACTTTCATATCAGCAAAAGCACCTCAATCAGAAAGTTAAAATGCATAAATGTAAAGAGCAAGGGTTAAGAAAATTGAACACTGAATTTTTATAGTGGTTCGGCTCAACTAGCTTACATCCACTCTCCTAAAGATCTCACTTTGAGTCTTCACTCCATTAATCTTATCTTTTAAAGGCAAGAGACAAAAACCCTTTACAAATCTTCTCACCAAAACTTTTACAAGTAGCTTCACACTTCTACCAAGTGTTATCCCAAACACTTTTCACAATTAAGCTTCAATAGGTGCTTGAATGACCTCTCATAAATGATAATAAAGTGTTTAAAACTCATTCTCACTCAATACAACAGAATCTATAAAGAAGAGATGAGTAGGTAAGCCAATGATGAGCAATAAAACACTTTGAGCACTTTGAATGAAAGCTTTTATGATCTTAAAAGATTAGAAACATTAGAAAGACTTTCATTAACTGCAAAATGGCCAATGATAGGTGTATTTATAAATTTGGAACGTTTTTTACCGTTTGAGAACTCATTTGAACTTTACAATTTCGAATTTCAAGAAAATAGCCGTTATTTTATCTTTTTTTGCGATGTTGTGCAGAGATGAGATAGTTAGCTTACTGAAAAAAGTAGCAAACCAGTTAGCATACCAAAACAAGTAACAAACCAGTTAGCATACCAGAAAAACTTTTCTGCATTAACTTTGAAAACTTTAAAACTTTACGCCAAATCATAATCAAATGCTTTTAGACCATTGAAGATATTTAAAAGAAAATCTTTTGAGGGATTGAAAATAAGTATTATGTACCATATAGGTAACATTTTCTTCTTTTTATCTTTTTGATTCGTACTGTGTTATCTTAAAATGTCATCCTTTTTTCAAAAGCATGAATCCATCATAAAATTTTTGAGTCTTTTTCTTTGTTTTTGAGAGGCACAACACTTAAAATAATGTTAATTTGATTCTAGTTGAATTTTAATATCATCAAAATCTATGCTCCTTTGAGTTTGTGGGGTCAACAGGTTATTCTTGAAAATGGACATACCAAAGGGCGGCAGAGGACTGCACCTTATGTCTTGCGTTACACGGAGTACAATGGGAAGGTTGGCGGGGCAGGACAGAAGAATACTTTGGAAGTTGATGCAGTTATTGGCGCTGATGGAGCCAATTCCCGTGTTGCCAAGTCCATTGGTGCTGGTGATTATGACTACGCCATTGCTTTTCAGGTATTGTAATCTCATATTTCACTGAAGGTCGAAAAACTGAAGTTCAATTTTGAAATTGAGTTTTGCTTGAATTCTTAAATTGCAAAATTTTACATTGGTATTTCCAGGAGAGAATCAGAATCCCTGATGATAAAATGGTATACTATGAGAACCTAGCTGAAAGGTATGTTGGTGATGATGTATCTCCAGACTTCTATGGATGGGTGTTCCCCAAATGTGACCATGTTGCTGTTGGGTCTGGCACGGTGACTCACAAAGGTGATATCAAGAAATTGCAATTAGCTACAAGAAACAGAGCCAAGGACAAGATCCTTGAGGGCAACATTATTCGAGTGGAAGCACACCCAATACCAGAACACCCGAGGCCTCGCAGGTTGTTAGACAGAGTAGCGCTAGTAGGGGATGCAGCAGGGTATGTAACAAAATGTTCAGGCGAAGGCATCTATTTTGCAGCAAAGAGTGGAAGAATGTGTGCAGAGGCAATCGTTGAGGGGTCAGAGAATGGGAAGAGGATGGTGGATGAGAGTGACCTGAGGAATTACTTGGAGAAATGGGACAAGACATATTGGCCGACATACAAGGTACTGGATGTGTTGCAGAAAGTATTCTACAGATCGAACCCAGCAAGAGAAGCATTCGTGGAGATGTGCGCAGATGAGTATGTGCAGAAGATGACATTCGATAGCTATTTGTACAAGAGGGTGGGTACCTGGGAATCCTCTGGACGATTTGAAGTTGACTTTCAATACCATTGGAAGCTTGATGGGATGCACTTAGAAAGGAGATGAACAGGTTCAGCGTATGAGCTAACGATGACAAAACTTATGCATAATTGTTATTATATACATATATTTTTTTTCATAATTGATCTGCATTATCTTATTTTAGTAGAAAGACGCTTCAGATGATAATCCAAATCATCACTTTATTTTTATTTTGATGTTTAAATCGCAAATCAAATGAAGATTTTTATAGTTGCAGTGAATTAAACAATGAATGGGGCATGCAGCATTGTGGCTGTTAAGGAAGGGAAAGGGTCAGTCTTTGTCAATATTTATTACTGAAACTGAAAGGACAAAAGGAAAAAATCTTTCATGAGTTTCAACTGACCAATATCACAATTATAACTTGTTTTATTATTTCGTGTCCAAGGCTGTCATTTTTGGTAAATACAAATTATATTTTTTTTTTTAATTAAATGATCGAAAATCAATTTTTAATATTAAGAATTTAAATTATGGTATTTGTTACAGTCGATAATATTATTTATCATAAGTGGTTAATGTAATTGATTAAAACAATATTGTAAAAATATATTATATCTTATTACATTAAAGTATAAAAATCTCTTAAATTTTTTTAAAAAAGGAAAATCTGTGAAATAAAAAGAAAAGGAAAGAGAGTCAAACGAAAAAAGGAAGCGGATGCGATGCGTTCCAATCTAGTAAAAGTGAAATCGCAGCCGCTAAAAACGAACGGCCAAGATTGAGTACTGGCAAAAGGTTACATGTAGGAGGGAGATTCTTTCCTAAGTGCGGCGGCGTAGTCGATACGCAGAAAGAAAGAAAAAAATTATAAAAGAGAGAGGGGGCTGTTTTTTTTTTTTTTTTTTTTTTTGGCAAAAGAGAGAGGAGGTTGATTTGCTGTGATAGAGAGGTCGGGTGTGATAGCTTGAGAAGTAGTTGTTGAAAAGGCAGATTCCTCCTAGGCCCATTGGCGGAGATTTTAACCCATTAGCTCCCCAAACCATTTCCTCTTAAATTCACCAATCCAATTCCGTGTTTCTTATTCATACACCAACCTCTTCTTTAGATCTCTCTTTTCCCACAAGGTTCGACTTCTTTCTCTGTATTTTCTCTTTTCTTTCTTTTTCTTTATTTTTATTTTTTTTTATGTTTCTAATACTAATTATCTTTTGTCTTTCTTGAGATCGGAAACCTTTGAGTTTATGAGATCTTTGGGTTTAGATCTGATTTGGGTTTTAGTTTCATTTATTTTTTTTGTTGATTTTTTTTTTTCTCCCTAGTTCATTTCGATGGCTACATGTTTGTTAGATATGGAACATGTCTTCAAATGGCTTGGTTGAATGTATTGCTTGTGATTTTTCACTTAAAGAAAAACAAAATTGAATTACAAGGTTTCTGAGAATTATTTCCCTGAATCTGAATTGACGATTGGAAAAATTCTTGTCCTTACACTTTAGGATGATGTTGAATTGATAATGCTGATTAGACAAGAATATAAATCAAATAAGCAATTCAATGGGGACTTTTTTTTCAAAAAAAAATCTTTTTGGCAGATTGAGTGCCTTTCATCTGTTTGGAAAGATTGGACGATTATATTGAGCTGTTGCGATGCAAGAATGATTGAACTTGTTTTAAACTAAAAGGGAATAATGATAGGCTTGTGTCTTCGTAGGATGTCAAAACTGTCGGCCATTGCTGAATTGGATTTTTACTATGTAGCTATACATGATCTCTTTTCTTTGTGTGGTTGTTTGTATTTTTTGTGTCAACTGCAGACTCTATGTTCAACAACAACCACCAACCCCACACACCACACCCCAACGCCCGCACCACCCCCCCCCCCCCCTCTTCTTCTTCCCCTCCTTCCATTTTATGCTTGTTACTTTAAGGTTTCTTTAAGATTTGCATTTAGCAACTGCTTGGTTTAATGTTGTATATTTTAAATTGAGTACATATTTGTTATCAACCTAGCTTGGATTTCATGTATCTTCAATGACTTGATACTTCTGTGTTCACAGATTTACAAGATGGCAGCAACATCAGCAGCAACTTTTTCAATTGGAGCAGCCATCTCCTTTGGGCCTAAAGCAAGCCAACTTCCACAGTCAAAGCCATCTGCTATGAGGTTCAGCTCCCAGAACTCACTTACAAGCTTCAGCGGTCTTAAGGCATCAACCTTTGTGAACTGTGAATCAGAGTCATCCTTCTTAGGCAAGGAAAGTGCCATTGCCCTTCGAGGATCTTTTACTTCAAAAGCCCAAAAATCAAGCCATAGGTCACAGTATCACCTAAACCTCCAGGCATCTTACAAAGTGGCGATTCTTGGAGCTGCTGGAGGGATAGGTCAGCCGCTTGCACTTCTAATCAAGATGTCCCCATTAGTTTCAGCCTTGCACCTGTACGATATAGCAAATGTCAAGGGAGTTGCTGCTGACCTCAGCCACTGCAACACTCCCTCTCAAGTTCTGGATTTTACTGGGGCTTCTGAGTTGGCTGATTCTTTGAAAGGTGTAAATGTTGTTGTTATACCTGCTGGAGTTCCTAGAAAGCCCGGTATGACTCGTGATGACCTCTTCAACATCAATGCCAACATTGTAAAGACCTTGGTTGAAGCTGTTGCTGATAATTGCCCTGATGCTTTCATCCACATTATAAGCAATCCAGTCAATTCTACAGTGCCAATTGCTGCTGAAGTTCTGAAGCAGAAGGGTGTCTATAATCCAAAGAAGCTCTTTGGTGTTAGTACACTTGATGTTGTCAGAGCAAATACATTTGTAGCTCAAAAGAAGAACCTCAAGCTCATTGATGTGGATGTACCAGTTGTGGGAGGGCATGCAGGGATTACCATTCTTCCCCTTCTGTCCAAGACAAAACCTTCGGTCAGTTTCAGTGATGAGGAAGTGCAGGAGCTAACTGCGAAGATCCAGAATGCTGGGACAGAAGTTGTGGAAGCAAAAGCTGGTGCTGGTTCTGCTACCCTGTCAATGGCATATGCTGCAGCCAGATTTGTCGAGTCTTCTCTTCGTGCACTTGATGGAGATGCTGATGTCTACGAGTGCTCATATGTGCAGTCAGATCTTACTGAGCTTCCATTCTTTGCATCAAGGGTAAAACTTGGAAGGAATGGGGTTGAAGC
Source organism: Hevea brasiliensis (assembly GCF_030052815.1). Taxonomy (NCBI): domain Eukaryota; kingdom Viridiplantae; phylum Streptophyta; class Magnoliopsida; order Malpighiales; family Euphorbiaceae; genus Hevea; species Hevea brasiliensis. The sequence goes on along the minus strand of NC_079509.1, from coordinate 10,481,035 downwards.
TATCATTTCATCTGACCTCCAAGGGTTGACCGGGTATGAGCAGAAGGCACTGGAGGCTCTGAAGCCCGAACTGAAGGCCAGCATTGACAAAGGTATTGCATTTGCTCAGAAGCAACCTGTGGCTGCATAGGTAGTTCAGTACTCAAAAAGTCCTAACTATAGTGAAATGCGGATCTTAACAAGGTTTAGCAAGTTGATTTTGTTGTGATTCAACATTGCATCAGCACTTCAGTTTTGTAGAATTTTCTTTTTACCCCTCAAGTCATAAAGCACTCTTGATGAGGAGCTATCTGCCGCAGTTATGTTAGTGCTGTAGATTCGAAAATTGCAATCATTATCATCGAGAGCTTGTAATATTTATCTTAAAACATGGCCCGTGCACCATATTACAGAAATAGTAAGGAATTTCGTGCAATCTCTTTCTATGTCTCTCCCCCGACTATGTTTATACACATGCACACATTGAGGGGTAAAATAACTAATATAGCCCTGCTGTGCATTCATTGTTTGGCATCAGTGGCCAAATGCTTCAAAAAGCTTCATTTCTTTTATGTTGAATTACATCTGGAGGGCCAAATGCTTCAAAAAGCTTCATTTCTTTTATGTTGAATTACTTCTGGAGGGAGTTTCACGTAAGATCATTGTAAGCAGTGGCATAGACTTCTGCATTTTCTGTCTTTGTCAGGACAACGTTCAGTGGTAAATGTTTTTCAAGTCAGAAGCAAAATACAAACTTCATAGCTGTTGTTCGCACTAACTTTGGTATTTCTGGGTTATAAAATTTGGTCTCGTTAACAAATAATACAAGTACGAGGACACTAGCATTCCGGGTTTAGAACGGAGTCACAGTGGTCTATAGCTATCTTGTGCCTCTCAGATAGAAGCTGAACAATATTAGACAAATGCTTGTGCAACCGGCAACAATTCTCCAAGGCATCCGTTCATTCGCAATAGGTTCAGGATCCACAGGTTCCAAAGCCCTTCTCTGCCACTATTCACACTGGAGAAGATGTCTCACACAGAAGCTGCTTGCTTCTTGTTTCCCCCTTTTTGACCTTGTGAGATAGACGTCACAGCCTTCCCCATTTCACAAAACCTTCCCACCTCATCCCAGTAGGACTTGAGCCAGATATCTCCAAATAGACCCAAATTTAAACCATTGGTGTGTCCTGTGGAGATAGATTGATCATTACACTGAAGGCTGAAGCTGTTCCTTTCAATCACAGTAATCGCATTTCATGATGATACTTGAGGTTTTCTTATCCAACCCCAAATGTTGGTACCAATAATTGTTCTCAATTATTATTACCAGTAGTCATTGCAGGAACAGCTTCCTTGACAGAAATGGTGAAACCTAGTACGGTCTCTTATGATTAGATCTCGATTATAAACCCCCGAGAGAAACTTAGCAAAGTTGTGGCAATCAACACAGATCCGAAGATTCTTGGCTACTCTAATTGTTGTGCCTGGTGGTGTTGCGAGAACTCCAAAAGCAATTGCCAACTTCTCACTATGATAAGAAAGTACATAAGTCTTTTCTTTTGCACCCAAATTGTGCAGTTCAGATGTTATTTCAACAACATAACCAGCAATCTTGAGCTGCTTATTAATCTCATTCAGCATATCATAAATCTCTTCCTTTCTAGGATGAGAAACATCATCCACAACAAACTCATGAATCTCACCATTCAATTGAATTGAACTACAGCCGGCTGTAGTTTGGATACCTTTCTCCTTCATATACTTTCTCAATTCCGTCACCTTCTCCCAATTCCCAACTGAGGAATATATATTCAACAACAAAACATAATCCCCAGCCTCCTGAGCCTTAAGTTCAATTAAATGCCCAACCACACGTTCTCCAAGTGTAACGTGCCTATGAATCCTACAAGCCCCTAGTAAGGTCCTCCATATTGTTGAATCTGGCTTGACCTCCATTGACATGATAACCTGATATGCCCGATCAAGCTCTCCTGCACGACCTAAAAGATCGACCACACACCCATAATGATGAATGTTAGGAGCTATCGCAAAATCTTGGGTCATTATATCAAAAAACAGCATTCCTTCGTCAACCAACCCACAGTGACTACAAGCAGAAAGAACTCCAGTAAAAGTTTGATCATCAGGCAAAACACCTATTCTTTGCATCTCTCGAAATGCTTCAATAGCTTCTCTTCCATGCCCATTCATTGCAAGACCAGAAATCATGGCAGTCCATGTAACTACATTTTTATTGCGCATGCTCTGAAACACACCATATGCTTTGTCCAAACACCCGCACCGCGAATACATAGCTACAAGCGAATTGCACAGATTCATAGCATCACCATATCCGTGTTCTTGAATGTAACAATGAACCTTTTCACCAAATTCAAGAGCACCCAAGTTCGCGCAAGCTTGAAGCAGAAGCAAGCATGTAACGTCATCTGGTTCACACCCAAACTCACCATTTACCATAGCATCAAATAAACCTAAAACATCCCTGGTCCTACGATTACGAATAAAACAGGAAATCAACACATTCCAAGCAACAGTATCTCTCTGAGGTATCTCATCAAACACTTTGCACGCTGCATCTCCCTTCTCGCAAAGCGAATACAAATCCATCAAATTAGTAAGTAATAAACTATCTGATTGATGACCATCTCTTAAAATCCTAGCATGAACCTGTACGCCACCCATTAAAGAGGAAACTCTAACAAAACACTTGATAACAAAGGACATAGATAACCGGTCCGCATGCAAACCTCTGTGTCTCATATCCTGATACAATAAGAATCCTTCAATAGGTGAATTGCTCCTGGAGTAAGCTCTTATCATGGCGTTGTAATGGAAAACAGATGGGTTTGGGGTTTGAGAGAATATTTGGCGGGAATAGCTGATATCTTGGAACGGAGAGAGTGCTACACGGGACAAGAAAGGGAGAGAGAAGGTAGATTCTTGAAAGAGAGAGTTGCGGATGAGTTGGGCATGAATCTGGAGCAAATGGGACTTTTGGGTGCATGATTTTATGAGGGAAATCAAGTGTTGCTGCGGTGGTTTTGCTAGCGAAGGGATTGTGGCAGCGGTGGTGAAACGAGAGAGAAAGAGAGGCCGGAATAGATAGAGATAGTAACAATTTAATTTAAAGGGATGTGAGATTTGGATCATTGGTTTTGTCTGTGTTTTGAAAGAATTCAAACTTGTTTATGAATTGTGATCAACGACTACTCTGCTTATGCATTAACAAGTTGCTTCCTATAGCTAGCCAGGCTTTCGCCATCAACTGCTCAGGGTAAGCATTCGGTTCGAACCGAACCAAATCGAATCGAATTCGAATTAAATTATAAAAATTTAATCGTAAATTTTAGAAATCGAATCGAATCGAAATGGGTAAAAAATTAAATCGAATTGAATCGTTCTATTTCGGTTCGATTTGATTTAAACTGATCGGTTTGATTTTTATTATTTTTTAATTTAGACTTGATTTTAAGTTATTTGATCTAATTTTAACTTTGGTTTGAACCTAATAACCATTAATCAATGAAATTAAACAATTAATATATATAAAATTAAACATAATTCATAAATTTTTCATAAAAATAAATTAATTCAAAAATCGATTTGATTCGATTTAGTTTGGTTTAACTATATAAATTACTATTCGGTTTGGTTCGGTTTAATCAATTTTTTTCCTTTTCAAAACCAAAATAACTGAAATTTTTATAATGTAAAATCGAATTGAACCGATTGAATTTTAAAATCGAATTGATTGAACCGAATTAATTCTATTCGATTCAATTTTCTAATTTGAACCGAATTCTGCTCAACCCTACAACTCCAAGCACCTAACCATCTATATATATATATATATATATATATATATATATATATATATATATATATATATATATATATATATATATATATATATATATATAATTTTCACAATTATTTTATTTAAAAAATAATAAAAAATTTTATATTCTATTTCATAATTTATATAAATTGATATTTATTTTTTTATAAATTATAAAAAATCTATTAAATTAATAAAAAATAATATTATTTTAAAAATATATAAATATAATTTTTTTATTAATATAATAAAAAAATTAAATTATTAATAATGAATTAAATTAGTTAATTTTAATAATAATAAAAATATAAAACATTATTATTAATTAAAAATAACATTCTATTATATTATTTTTTAAAATATTATATTTAAGTGTAAAATTTTTTTTAATTAATTTAATATATTTTTTATAAAATAATTTTTTTAATAAAAATAATTATTACTTTACATAAATTTATAATATAAAATAAATTTATTCCATAAAAATTAAAATTTTAAAGTATTATCATTTTTTATTGGTAAAGTAAAATTAGAAATGGATACTATTTTCAAAAGATAGGTTTTATAATTTTAATAATATATTTTTAATTATTTTTATTTACAATTAAATTTTCACAGTAATTATATTTATAATTTATTTTTAAAATTTTACCTTTATGTAAAAATATAGTTAAAAGATAATTTATGCATAAAAATATAAATATTTAATTAAAATTTAAAATAATTTTATTAAAAATTAATAATAAGAAAATATAAATAATTAAAGTATTAATTATTATTGCATTTAATATATAATTATAATGAAATAAAATATTCAAAAGTTTAAGAAATATTAAATAAGAAATTTATAAAAATTAATAATTAAATAAATATTAATTAAATATATTTAAAGAAATAAATTTTAAAAATAATAACTAATAACTTTTGATAGAAATAGTAAAAAAATAGTGTAAATTAAAAAAATATTTAAGAGTATTTAGGTGAAATAAAAATATTTAGTAACATGAGAGTACTTGATATATTTCAAATGTCTCATATGACATACTATATGTAAATAAATAAATAAATAATATTTTAAAAAATTAATTTATAATTAAATGTTATTTAATTTAAAACGATAACAAAAATATTCAAATTCAATTTTTATAACAATAAAGTGTTTCCTATTTATTTAACTATTTCAATTAAATCATCATAAGTTGGAATAATAATAATAATAATAATAATAATAATAATAATAATAATAATAATAATAATAATAAATTTTAATTAATTAAAAAAATAAAATAAAATAATATTAAATTATTAATTAAATAAATATTAATTAAATATATTTAAAGAAATAAATTTTAAAAATAATAACTAATAACTTTTGATAGAAATAGTAAAAAAATAGTGCAAATTAAAAAAATATTTAAGAGTATTTAGGTGAAATAAAAATATTTGGTAACATGAGAGTACTTGATATATTTTAGATGTCTCATATGACATACTATATGTAAATAAATAAATAAATAAATAATATTTTAAAAAAATTAATTTATAATTAAATGTTATTTAATTAAAACGGTAACAAAAATATTCAAATTCAATTTTTATAACAATAAAGTGTTTCCTATTTATTTAACTATTTCAATTAAATCATCATAAGTTAGAATAATAATAATAATAATAATAATAATAATAATAATAATAATAATAATAATAATAATAATAAATTTTAATTAATTAAAAAAATAAAATAAAATAATATTAAATTATTAACATAAAAAATAATACATACTAATTATAAATAAGTCAAATATCTATATTTTATTTTTACAATTTTTTTTATATAAAATATTTTTTTTTCTCTTAAATTTTTTAATAAAGATTTTATGATAAAAATAATAAAAAGTATAACAATATAATAAAAATATTTATTAAAGATATGAAATAATTTAAGATTGATTAAATAATATAAATAATATTTAAATATTACATTTAATCATAAAATATCTTAATTTTTAAAAATAAAATTTCAAAGAAAACAATAATTTAAATAATAAATTTTAACATAGTATTGCAAATAATATTGATAATTAAAAGAGCAATGAAAAAAATTAAATAATAATTAGTATTTATAAAATAATATAAATAACTTTTAAATAATAGATTTAATTATAAAATATTTTAATTTTTAAACATTGAATAAAAAAATAATAATTTAAATCATAAATATTAATAACACAAGAAATAAAAAAATAATTATAAAAATTACTGACCACATATGTCTATATTTTGTTGGTAATCAGGATTACCGATGAATTATCGACAAATTTTTTCGTCAACAAATTCTAGCTTAGGTAATTTTTACAAACGAAAAAATATTGTCGCTAAATTTATAAATCAATTATTTCATAGGTAAATTAATTTTTTTTTTAAAATAATTTCATAAGAGATTATACACTTATAAATTACTGACTATTTTTTGACAATATTTTTTGTTAGTAACTGTTAACGATAACAAATTATCATTAGTAATTATTAATGACAACTTTTTATAGCTAATTTTTATTTTATATTTTTCAATTTAATTTTTACATTTTAATTTAATTTAATTTTTTAATTTAATTTTTAATTAAATTAACTTTAAATTTTAATTTAACTTAAAATTTCCAATTTATTTTTAATTTTTAAAATTTTTTTATTATTTTTAAATTAAATATTAATTATTTTAATTTAAATGTAAAATTATTTTTAAATTTTTTAAGATTTAAATGATTTAAAAAAAATTACTAGTAAGGCCCAAAGTAAGCTTCACCTAGTGGCTATGCCATAAGTATCCTGTGGTGAGGAGTGGCTTTTTTTTTATAGAGAAACTTATTCCCTTCCTTTCTATTCACAAATGATGTAGGAATTTCACACTTTTTTTGATTTATCAACGAATTATCGATAAAAACGAGTTTGTTAGTAATTACCGTAGAAAAATTTTTGTAGAAAATTTTTTTTCAGCTTTTTAAATTTTTTGGCTTCTATTTTCTTATTAGTGTTACCATCTAAATATATTTTGTTGGTAATTACGGATGAACAATTTTTGTAGATAAAATTTTTTAAGATTTTTAAAATTTTTATTTTCTATTTCTTTCTTAATATTATTGATAAAAATAAGTTCATTGATAGTTACCGATGAAAAAATTTTATAGGTATTTATTTTAAAATTTTTTTTTTATTTTTTTTTTCTTAATATTACCTACAAAAAAGAGCTCGTTAGTAATTACAGATAAAAAAGTTTTATAGGTAAAATTTTTTAAAATTTTTCGTTTTTATTTTCTTCTTAGTATTACATACTAAAAATGTTTCATTGGTCATTACCGACAAAAAATTTTCGTAGGTAAAATTTTAATTTTTTGAATTTTCTTTTATTTTCTTTTTAATATTACCGACTAAATATAAATTAGTCGGTAATTACCAACGAATCTTTTCGTCAATATTTTTTTAAATTAACATAATTTCTAACAGGGTCTATACTACTGCTAACACATGCAGAGTTCTAAATTACAAATTTAGAGAATAATAATAAAATTAAGTAATTATTGATAACCTGCGAGAAAAAAAAAATAGGGTGAACAGAGTGAGCGTTCGACTCAGAAAGTAAAATACAAATTTTAACTACAATTTCTATAGCTATCTAAAGCTAATGCATCCTAAAGAGTGGAATATAACATCATCAAAATTTTCATACAAATCACATCATAGCAATAAAAATGTTATTTAGAGCACACACACACCCAATAATATTCAAACTGTACATATACGGGAGCTGATCCCCTATACAACTCTCTTAATCCAACCTCTGCCAATGAGTATCTCTCAAGCCAGACTTTCGCTTAATGAACCAAATGTGGCGGCTAGCGAGTGTCTCTTGAGCCGTGCCTACCCTGACTTATCCATAAGAGGATCGAGTCCCAGCAAGTGTCTCTCAAGCCGTGTCTACCCGTCCTATCCATATCCAATACCACACACCACACGCTCGCCAACGCATGCACACTGCTCCAATTTACCATAAACAACATCCATGACACTTTATCAATTAAGAATGCAATATAAAACGTACCTAGGGTCTAACTATATAGATACATATTTATAAGTGAAGTATGGGCATGCTTGAACATATAATAATATTGAAATTATAATTAAAATTAATATTTTACTCACAATACACCAGAGATTACTGTAGAGGTTGGAGTGTAGGAAGATGGTTGACCCTGATCACCTACAGAATTTTATTATGAATTTATTAGTGCTAATTCAAATAAAAATAAATTTAAAGAGGCAACACATCTTAATTTATGCCTAAAATTCGATAGAGTTTCTCCAATACCTATAATCTACCCAACCTACAAAAAGATTCAAATAACACTTTTAAATCTCAATTTCCACAATCAAATTTCATCAACATCATATGGCCCCTCCCGGTCCCTCCAAATCAGACAATAGTTATAAACTTGAAAAATTACATTTTAATCCCTATAATTGACATTTTGTAAAAATCCACTCAAATAAGCTCTAAAAATTCTAAAATTTTCCTCGCGATCCTTAATAGGATTATAAGATTATTGTAAAAAGAATTATAATTTTATAATCACCTACGAATATTTTATGAATTTTTTATTCTAAATCGGTATTAGCTAGAAATGAGCAACTTGGAGTTTGGGTTTACCTATGCTAATTCTGACACCTAGAATACATCCAGAACATTTGAAAACACTAAGATTGACTATAATATCGACCACATTTTGAGACGAGCCGTCGGGCAACCGAATCTGGCTAAAAATGCGGTCCAAGTGCCAGTGAGCTATCCTCGATCCAATTGCACCTAAATTAATTCCAAATTTTGTTAATAATTATCATTAAATTATTTTTAAATTTTGAGAATCGAAAAAGTTCAAAAATCTCACCATGCGATCTAAGCCGTCTGATTATCGTCTTTTTCAAACGGTGTCCGATCGGAGTAATGGCTGGAAAGCCCACTGCCTTCACTTTCTCTCTCCTCTTTTTCTCTTCGTTTTTCGCCGGAAACTTTATCATTCTAGGCATGGCTAGTCGAAAAATGGAGTTGGGCTTGTGAGGAGTTGATGGCAGCTTGGATTGCTGGCGTTGGTGGCCTGAATCGGCCAGAAAATGGCCTGGATTTCTCTCCCTCTCTCCTCTTTTCCTTCCCTTTCTTCTCTCTCTCTCTCTCTCTTCCTCTCTGTCACCTACTGCCATGGTTGTCGCTGCCTGACGTTGTCCTGCAGTGGGGGAGTGTCACACCTTACACCTCAGTAAGATGTAACATGATCCCGTAGTATACCTAATGAATTACCGACTCCGTTTACTGATAACCCATTAAATACACTACAAGGGATTTTAAAACAATTTTCTTACTTTTTGAAAGTGGTGAGCTTTTATAGCAAGTTTTAAAACATTTACTTAAAATTTAAAGACTAGTTAAAATTTTTGTCCATTTTTATTTTTAAGAAAATTTTAAAAAATTTTCAGTAGAGTGCCGTCTATATTTGGGGATAAATAGTTCTTCAAACACCTGTAAAAAAACACTTGCAATAATTTATTTCATCAAAATCCACCACTACTACAACACAAATCAACATCATTCCTCCCAACTTCATAATTTAAAATAATTCTCAATTCAATTATCTTCAAAAATAATATTAAATAACTTCATTCATATTCCACTAAAGAAAAATTTATTTATATTCATTACAAAACTCAAAAATAAATTTGAACATTATAATAATTTGCATTTCAATACATACCAAAATAATATTACAAGAGTTTTTGTACAACTACTCAAATAATTTACACACATATATTTACATGCATAATCAAAATTTAATATACAAGGATATACCTATAATATACCCGAGGCTAGTCACAAATAGTCTTCAAGGTGCAGCTGCAGGAATCTCACTCAACTGCTCTATCTCTACTTTCTCCTGCAACAGCATACAAAACTATCACTGAGTGGTAAACTCAGTAGTGCACAACTATAATTTAAAATGTAATACAATAAACATTGATAATAATTATACTAAAAATTTTAGAATCTCAAAATTTAACCAATTTTCAAATGTCAAAATTTTCATTGCCAATAATAATAGTCACTTGTTAAAATAACTTTGATCAAAATTTCAATTTGTCATATCACAACTGAACATTAAAAATATTTCCTGCAATTATGGAAATAAACAATTATTTTAACAAAATCATTTGTGCACAATCTCATTTAAAATCACAATTTCTTATCAATCAAAACCCATTCTTTATCTCACTAACTATGCAAGACTAATCCGAAAGGGCCATCTTCGGGGTGATTCTAACTCCCTATGGTCGGAGAGGTTGAATCAGGATTCTAACTCCCTATGTTCGGGGAGGTCGAATCATAGTGTACAGTACACAATACAATAATGAAACTTCTGAAAGGGCCAATGAAAAACTTAGATCTAACCTCTAATAAGAGGAGAATCTAAGCCTGTGCACATACCATAGTATTCAAAACAAAACAAAGCTAACTCCATTGTCTCCTCAACAAATAATGTAGAGACGGGTAATAACCTAGTCAAACATCTATAGTGAGATATAAAACCAAATCATGCATTTCTTTGTCCTTTTTGTGAGCATAAATCACAACACAATAATAATTTAAGATCAATTCCAATATTTCATAATTTTTTTATGCTCATCACAATTCAAAACAAAATTTTATATTTTATTCATGCAAATTGCCAGTCACAATTCAAAACATAATTCCAACGCAATTTTCCAAACATAATTTATCCAGTCCAAAATAATATTCAATAATTGTTGAAATAATATTTAATAAAACTAAACTCATGCTTGCCATACCAATTTCAATAATCGTTGAAATAAACCCCATAATTGATAAACATAGTGCATAAGGAAAAATAAAATTATTTAATTACGTAAAATATTCAAAACAAATTCAATTAAAAACTAGTTGTATACAAACCTCTTTTGTCTACTCAATTTACTCAAAATTTTGTTTCTCCTTCGAAGATCCCTTTCCAACTGAAACACATAAATTTAAAGTGCTTCAGTATCCATTTCTAATACTTAAATTCCAACAATTTCTTTGCAAACTTATCCTACTTATTACGGTTTATAAATTTCAGGTCTTTCATATTTTTGTGTATCGTGGCACTATTTATGGCACTATTCATGGGACTATTCATGGCAACATTCAAGTCAAAATGTTGACTTTTCTATACTTAATAGGTTTATTAGTTCTAATTGCACCCATATACCACATTTTGGGTGTTAATTTTATTGGCATTGATTGTCAATTCAATTCCTAAGTCTCCTAAGAGAAATTACAATTTTTCAGTTTTGGTCCCTTGTATTCCACTATTCTATTGGTTTGGTTACTATGAGAATTTGGCTAAGTGTCCTTCATCCAAGTTATTCCCTATTGTCTTAGCTTTAATTTTATTTTTGAATCACCTTATTTGGAGTTTTTTAGCCTAAGTTATGCCTATTTTTCTAAGGCTGGCCGAATTGGTCCAAACTCAGAATTCTGGGCACTTTCTTGGTTCTGGCAGTTTTTGTGTGCCGACTGCAGGTGACTTTTTGGATAGGTTATAGTCAGAATTTGAGTTTGTTTCCTTCATGAAAGTTGTAGTGCGATGTCTCAACTTTCCATCGGTATAAAATTCAGGTCTTTTGGACCTTTCTAGACCAAGTTATGGTCATTTAAGTAACTACTGTTCTTTTGGTCATTTTTATACAAGGCAGTGTGCCCTTATCTGGATTTGGCCTATTTGTTCACTAAGTTATGATCATTTTCTGGGCATGATTCCTAAATAAAAAATAGTCCATTTTGTGTCTAGTGTCATTCCCAATTGGCCTCACACCAATTGGGTTGGTAAATTTTTAGTTTTGGTCCCTGAAAGGGACCTAGGTCAAGCTGCCAGAATATAAATAATAACCAATCCAAATTGAAACTTGGTTCTAGCAATTCACACACATAAAAAATGGTCACAATTGACCATTTCTCAACTCAAGTAAGGTCATTTGCATCAATTGACCATTTTCTATAATTTTTCTCCCAAACCCTAAGTGCCAAGAACCCTAATGCACTAATTGTTACATCTCATTAAATCAAAGCATATAAACATGATCAATCAACTCATTCAAGCTCATGTTCACCTTTAATTCCATTAAATATCACACACCCTAACCTTTCATCTTATAGGTCGAAATTCCCTATAGTCCATTTCTTGTCATTTTGTTTCAATTTTCCTAAATTAATTCTACTCATTCACTTCAATTCTACAATTATAATTCAATTTAAATGGAGAGAATGACTTACCTCAATTTGTGAATTTCCAAAGCTTCAATCTCTCAAATTTCCTTTTCCTTTTTTCACTTCAATCTTCAAATCAAAGCTCAAGGGTAATTTTTTCTTAAGGGAGTTGTGGAATTAATGGAGATTTTAGGGTTGTGAAAACTCAATATAAGCTTTCATGGTGGAAGAAGAAAATGAGAGAGATGAGAGAGAGATATGAAGTCGGCAAGAAGAAGAAGGAAGGAAGAAAAAATGAATTTCTTTTCTTTAAATTTTTTATTGGCTCCTTTTTATGTTAAATTATCTCCAAATTTTCAAATTTTAGAAATTAACATTTATTGTGTTATGATGATGTCATAAAACTTTATTTTAATTTGTTATTTTTATGTATATTTATCCCAACATTAACTTAGTCAATTTAATTAATTAAAGTACAATCAATTATGACCTCATTTTGGCATCATCATGGTGATGTCATTAATCCTTTATTCTTTTTTCTTTTCTTTTTCCTTTATTTTTTCATTCTCCTTTAATATAATTCTATATTCCGAAATTTTTGTTTTTCCGATTTTATTAGACAGTTAGGTCAGGAGTCAGCTCTAGGGGTGAATTAACCAAATTGCCCCTCTCTGGTTCAATCCGGTTTGCAAGTTATTCGATATTTCTTCCGGATTCCTGAACTAATTATTTGACCTGCTTAACAACTCTTTTTCGTGATTTTCTCTTTTTCACTGTGTTCGCAAATAGTCCTAAGGACTACAGCGTCACATTTTCCGGTTCAGAATTCCAGTTAAGACTGACCTCGCAGTCACTTCCTGGGAAGGTCACACTACAAGAATTTGCCAGAACAGAAACTGAAATTAGAAACGGATTTATATCGGTTTGTAATTTAAAATGGATTTTGAAACGAAAATTGAACAATATGAATCAAATATATTAGAAACCGATTAGCAACGGATTTAAAACCGAAATTAGAAATGGAAAATTATCCGTTTCTAAAGCATATGCTGAAATTTGGCAGTAAATTAAATTTCCGTTTAGAAATCGCTTAGAAACTGATATCTGAAACCAATTTCGGTCGGTTTCTAATTCTTTATATTTAGAAACTGATTTCTTTCAGTTTCAAAAGGTGAGGTATACTATTTATTGAATTTAAGGACTAAATTAGAAACTGATTTTTGTCTGTTTCAATTTATTTATATTTAGAAACTGATGATTTTCAGTTTTAAAAGTTAAGGTATTTTACTTAGTGAATTCTAATTCCTTATAATTAGAAACCGATTGATTTCGGTTTCAAAAATTAAGCTATTTTGTTTGTTGAATTTTAAGTCAAATTAGAAACCGATTTTAGTCGGTTTCTAATTCCTTATCATTAGAAACTGATTGATTTTGGTTTCAAATATTAAGCTATTTTGTTTGTTGAATTTTAAGTCCATATTAGAAATCGATTTTTGTCGATTTCTAATTCATTGTATTTAGAAACCGATTGCTTTCGGTTTTTAAAGTTAAGGTATTTTGCTTATTAAATTTGACGCTCAAATTAGAAACCGATTTTGATAAGTTTCTAATTCCTTATATTTAGAAACCAATTTATTTCGGTTTCAAAAATTAAGGTATTTTGTTCATTGAATTTTAAGTCAAATTAGAAACCGATTTTATTCGGTTTCTAATTCCTTATCATTAGAAACCGATTGATTTCGGTTTCAAATATTAAGCCATTTTGTTTGTTGAATTTTAAGTCCATATTAGAAACCGATTTTGGTCGGTTTCTAATTCATCGTATTTAGAAACCGATTACTTTCGGTTTCTAAAGTTAAGGTATTTTACTTATTAAATTTGAAGCTCAAATTAGAAACCGATTTTGGTCAGTTTCTAATTCCTTATATTTAGAAACCAATATATTTCGGTTTCTAAAGTTAATATTTTACTTATTAAATTTGAAGGCCAAATTAGAAATCAACTTTGATCGGTTTCTAATTTCTTATATTTAGAAACTGATTGCTTTCGGTTTCAAAAGTTAGGATATTTACTTAATTCTAATATAATTTTTAATTTAATTTTATAATTTGAGTTTAATTTTTAACTTTACTTAATCTTATTTTTAATTGAATTTTAATTTTTATTTTAATTTCACTTATATTTCAACTTTATAATTTCGATTTAATTTTAGTTAAAAAAATGAAAAATGCAAAAGTTAATCTTAGCCTTTAATTTTAGACTATTAAATCATAAAGCAATAAAAATTTCCAAATTAATCTAAACCTTTTCTTTTTATAAGTCTTTTATTTTTATTTTTGTACAAACTAATTAATAATATAAAAGTTAATATATTTTAAATAAAAATAATAAATTTCAATTATAATTAAATAAAATTAATAATAAATATTTGTTAGCCCTAGCCACACAGTCGACAGTCCTCCCTTCCATCATTCATCTAGTTCTCCACTTCTTCTCCAGTAGCTGTTCGACCGCTTCTCTTCGGCCATTTCTCATCGGATGAGAACTTCACCTCATTCCTACAGTGTCTCTTCGGTTGCTTCTTCTTCGGTTTCATCAATCTCAACACAGAATCGTTCTCAGCAATCTAGCTCATTGTTAATAGATTTGGCTCGTTCTCAGCAGATTCGAGTCGCTCTCCAGCAGCTCATTCGCTCCCCAGCAGCTCATTCGCTCCAGAACTAAGGTGAGTTTAACTTGTTGCAGACTTATTTTTTTCATTTACTAAGCATTTTGCACATTAGTGGGATTGAACAATTGCCGATGGAATGTGGGTTATTGAGGTTAAAAAATTTTCATTTGTGATAAAGATTTAGAAAAAAAAATAAATGGGACTAAACAATTGAAGCCAAAGGAATATGGGTTCTTGGGGTTAGAAAATTTTAATTTGTAATAAAGAATTGAAAAGAAAAATCTTGGACAGAATAATTGATGCCGAATGAATATGGGTTATTAGGGTTAGAAAATTTTCATTAGTAACGAAGAATTAAAAAAAAAATCTTGGATTACTAAACTTTTGAAGTCGAAGGAATATTGGGTTAGAAAAATCATGGATTACTTTCAAATCTTATATGCACTCTAATACATGAATTAATTTTGACTTGGAGGATTACAAGTGGTCTAGAGATGAGTAGGCCTAATTTTAAAGTAATTGCTATGCCGTGCAATCATTGTCAATTACCCCAAAAACTAGTAATAGATAAAATCTGAAATTAATGGGTTTTTTTAGCAAAGAGCTATTTAAAAAGCTTAGAAGATGTGGTTGTTTTATGGAGCTATAATTGTAACACCCAGTTTAGAATATATATATATGTATTTGAACTACTTGGTTTGTTCATATTGCAAATTTTTATTCATTTTACTTGAACCTAAAGGAGTGTGCCTTGTAAATGTCAATTTCTCTACATGGTAGTTCCAATTTTTATTTGCCTTTTACTTATTGAACCTTATATTATAAAATATAATAATGATATAAAAAAAAAGAGAAAGAATGGAAGCTAATGGGCTGTGATTTACAGAGAAATGGGTAGAAAAGGCAAATTGAAAGGTGGAAGACCCAAAGCTTGTATTCTTCAATTTTCACATCTCTAGCAATGTCTAAGGCAGACATGCACCTGGTTGTATGCCTTGGTTGATGAATATAGTTACTGGTTGAGGCCTTAATGCCTTATGAGAATATATTTTTTTCCCATTCGAAAAAATATAGTTTGTCACCATTACCAGGAATAGAGGTTGTGTCGGTAATTTGGACTAATGCACCTTAAATTGACTTTAGAAGAATCT
Source organism: Hevea brasiliensis (assembly GCF_030052815.1). NCBI lineage: Eukaryota > Viridiplantae > Streptophyta > Magnoliopsida > Malpighiales > Euphorbiaceae > Hevea > Hevea brasiliensis. The sequence goes on along the minus strand of NC_079509.1, from coordinate 10,465,067 downwards.
ACGAGAAAAGATCATGCTTCATAATGTGCTCTGTAAGTTCTGCATATTGAGCCACTTGAAAAGAAAAAGAAAGTCCAATTTCTTCATTCTTCATGAATTTTTATGTGTTTTTAGCTTAATTTGGATTTGAATAAGTGTTTTTAGCTTCATTCCTCATGAACTCAGTTGACTTGATGGTGCCATGAATTTGTTTTAGTCCTTAATTTGGTCTGTCACTCTTTATCAGTCTGAATATATAACATTATGAGCAGAAATAACTTGTCTAATACTGTTTTAAAAATTGTTAATGCATGCTCTCCTTCCCATTGACGTGTCTAAAACACAACAATGTGGCACATCAAATTGACTATCATTTTAAGGCAAATTTAATAGAAATAGACTCAACAATTTGTGGTTGAAAAACTCTAATTCTATGTTCTGCCTGATACAAGGCTGTCTTGTTCAATTCTAGGTTGTGTTGACTTTCCAATGCTCAATATCTTTATTGGGCAGGATTAGGGGTGTAACCATCTTAAGGAAAGGAAAATCTGACCTTATTAGTGATGATGAGAAAGTATGGAATAACTAATATGATTCTAAAGTAATTAGTGCTTGTTTGTTTTTACATTTTCTAGTCTTTTAGATTTTCACTTGCTAATTTACTAAGTTACTCGCTCAAACAGGTTATGATTTTTCATAAGAGTTTTTTAGTTCGGATGCTATGTTACCATGTATCCCACTCCCTGAATCAAATTAAATGAGTCAAGGCATTTTCACTTTCTTGTAGGCTTCAGAAACTATATGAATATGATTGCTTTGATATTAATCATTGTTAATTTATACAGTCCAATCAGTGACCATCTCTCTAGACTTGTCAAAAATTATTTGTTGTAAAACATTTTTTTGACAAATAACTTAAAGATGCAGACATATTAAATACTGAGTGTATTAGTTAATACAATTGTGACTGCTATACAAACAATTACAAGAACAAGCTCTACTGTATATAGCTTTGCCTAATCTCAGTAATTAAATGAGAAAATATGTACCAAAAATTGAAAGAGTCATTGATTAATTATAAAAACACATAGTTAACTGCAATAACCGGAAATTAAAGATTACAGAAAAATAAAGGAGAAATTGACTATTAGAGTTTAGTTTGATCGGTAAGTTGAGTGGGGTCTTCAATGTTGCTAGCCATCTATTATTTATAACCATCTTAAAAACACCTGAAAGATTCTAAATTGAAGGCTCTAGATGTCACGTTTCACTTGTACAGGGAAGTTAGCGTGGGTTCCTTTAACTTCACTAAACTTTCCCATTATTAGCCAACTTCTTGTAACTTTCCATTTGCGAATAACTTATAATCTTCTCATTACTTCTGCTCATAGTTATCTCTATTCATAAAAAATAATTAATTAAATAATTTCTAGGCCATACAATTTAACTAATGCAATAAATTATTTTTTTACTTAGTTATAGCCCTAAAATAATTAATGATCCAAAATTTATTTATTTATTGGTGTAAACACTATCTCTTAATTTTCTTTTTTTTACTGGCAAGTGCCCACGATTTAAATTCAATGAAACTTGATACGATTTTTATGAGTTATGAAACTTGCAGAAAGTTTTAAAGAGTTATAAATTAATAATAAATTAATTTATTTAATAATAAAATAATAATAAATTAATCATATTATTATAAAAAAATAAATAAATAATACATATAAAAAAATTATAAAAGCAAAATAAGTTTTTTTAAAAATAAAATAAAAAATTATTTTTATAGTTATTTAGAAGGCTATTAGTTGTGGATGAGTACACTCAAATAGTTCAGATGTAAATTAGCAACCAAACTTACATATTTAATTACAAATAAAAGATTGTATGTTTATTTTATTGCTATACTAATATCTATTTTTTCATGTCCTTTAATTTTAATGATTATTATGTTTTTTAATTTTATACTATTATGCCATATAGTGTAGTTTTTTATTTATTTATTTACTTTTGGGTGTTAAATTTTATACAATAATTTACTGACATAATTTCTTTTTTTTTTTTGGAACTACAGTCTGTCTCACTCTCTTTTGGTCACTATCTCTCGTTATTTTGTCTCTTGCTTTCAGTATCACACAGGTAAGTAATATTTTAATATGGCGTTTTGATTTGTAGATGCATGCATATCAATTTTTGAGGTGATAATTTTTTCTATTGTTGGACACTATTCTAGATTTTCTATATATCTTAATAGTTTCTTTTTTTTTTTTATCAAATTTGTCACATAATAACCTTAGAAAACCCGTCCAATGTCCTACTGACAATTAATGTCAGTGGACAATGGATTGTCCTATTGGACAAATTGGAATTGTATACTCTACATAGGAATAGGATGGATATAAATATGTATTATATATTTGTAGAAATTTCGTAACATCTCTCATTGTTCTCTGGGTGCAGCCTTTATGTTGTGCACTTGGAGAACTAATGGGAGATGCTGCCGAAATTTTTACAAATATATGACATGTCATTATCTGTCTGTTATTGGTAGAAATGATACAATTCTAATTGGGTTAGGGCCTTACCTTTCAACGCATGATTGGGGATATGATGTAATTCTGATATCTGACATATCATTACTAATATTCACTTAATTATTACACAGCTATTAGCAAAATGGGATCAGATCGGAGATGGATGTATGCTAGGTTAAAAGATGGCCTATTGATCTCAGAATTCATAGAAGGTATTGAACAATTCATAACATTTGCTAAGCAACATTCAGAGTGGATGGATGGGGATAAACTGAAGTGTCCATGTAATCATCAAAAGTGTCAGAATCGTAATTGTGTTGATGAGAATACAATTCGGTTACATTTGATGAAGCATGGATTTGTGTCATATTATTATAAATGGATTCTACATGGGGAACCCCGCACAAGTAATATTGATAGTCAAAACATAAATGTTATGATAGCGGAGTCTGTTCAAGAGGTTGATAATAGCACAAGCAATACATATGAGCAAATGGTAATGGATGCAGCAGGTCCTAATTTCTTTCAGGATGTAATGGAGGGGCCTCCAAATCCATCAGCTCAAAAATTGTATGACATGTTACAAGCTGCTAATCAAGAGGTGTGGCCAGGTTGTGAAAGCCATTCGCAGCTCTCAGTTGTTGCAAGGATGTTGAACATCAAGGCAGAACATCATTTGTCAGAAAGGTGTTTTGATGTTTAAATGTGATTGGTTTGATCCAACACCAAATGTGGGAACAAAGATTCATTCAAAATATAAACTTGTGGATATTAATCATAAAAGATCCTTCAATAGGTATGAACCATTTGTTCTTGCTATCCAAGCTGCTCAGGTGAATTATTCCATATATTCAAGCTTAAAACGTGATAAGGATGATTGGTGGGCTGTGTTCAAAATCAAAGCGAGATCTGTTATTGATCTTCCCGAGCAAGTGAATGTGACAACCCCCCCTGTACGGGAAGAACCATTTCAAGAAGATGAAATGGAAGTCCCTTTGATTCAAATTGACGATGATGATGATTAACAACAATATTTGAATGATCAAAACGGTGTACTAGTTGAAATTAATGAAGAGGATGTTGAAGTTGAAGAAGAGCTTGAATTGGACTCAAAAAGTGATGAGGAATGCAATGATGTATATGATAGTGATACTAATTAGAATTAGGTATTTCTCTTAATGAATTTATATTTCTAAACTTGAAGTATAAACTCTAACTAATTTCATCTGTATTATGTATCATAAGTTGAATGAAGCTAACTAATTAATACAATTATTTATGCAGGATGCGAGGCAACGGTCGCAGGGGAGGTTTGTTGGGTCATTCACAGTCAAGGCAGTTACCTGTGCAGGATGAGCCAATGATCAACTAGACCAAACTACACAGGGTTAGCCTCAGGTTCCTTCATGATCAACTGGGAGGTCGACACCAGATCCAGAGGGGTCTACTGCTTCAACACAGCATCGAGCTACACCTCCACCTCCACCGCCACCACTTATTACCCCATCTTCTGAGCTTGCAATTGGATCAACCTCTGGTCATGAAGGTCATTCAGTTGGGGCAGCACCAATATCATCGATGGATAGCCTATCACTCACTACATTTGGAAGAAAGAAAAGAATAAAGCTCATTAATGGCACGTAAGTATTTAAAATTAATTAACTTTATCTATGATTTGGTATTACATATCATTGGCAATTGAAGTACCGTATTTCTACATTTACATAAAATCAATATATTTGCTGTCTTTCTTTTGTACAGGTTACATCCATCTGAGGAATGTGCTAAGAAGATGAAGAATATCTTCAAGGAGAGGATGGACCCAGAGGGGCACTGTTGGAAAACTATCATGCCTGAAACAAAAGAGTTTTACTGGGATGAATTTCAAGTAATAAAATAAATATTTAAATATAATTAGCTATCAGATAACTAATTTGCATAGTTTATGAAATCTCAAAAAAGAATGTTATAAACAAATATCATTTAAGTGATGAGAATTTGTGAATTAATGTAAAAGAACACAATTGAAGTATATTAATGCTTAAATGTTCTATATGTACAGCTTGTGTGATATTGAAAATATATATTGTTGTGAGTTGTTGTAGTTGGGGTGGATGTTATTTATTGTTGAGAATATATGAAGCGTTTTTAACAGGTGCAATTAATACCTAATAACTAGGCTGGATTGTCCAAAATTAAGGGGAAATGCTGTCAATTTTTTTCTAAAATACTATCATACTAATACAATTGTCATAATTTTTATTTATTTTATACCAGAAATACTTTGATTGGCAAGAGGTGACTCCACTAGTAAAGGAAGCTTGGAGGCGTAAGGCTGCAGAGCGCTATAAGGCCCTAATGTGCAATGTCAGGAAAGGAAAATCCAAGGTCATCGTGCCTAATAGTACAATGCAAAAATGGAAGGAGGCATGGAGTAGCCCAGAGTTTAAAACCAAGAGCCATCAGTTCATCGCAACCATTGTAGTGAGATAGGGGAGTTAAAGGTGCATCTCTAGACACACAGGGGTTCAGCCACATGCTACTCACGCAGATAGAATGGTAATGATTTCATATTTACTATAGAATGGTAATGATTTCATATTTACTAGTTTTGTTATTGTCTGTCTACATATTAGTAGCAAATAATCGAACATTATTATAAACATCACTAAAATCATTATATCTTTTTAGGAAGCCCAGCTTGGCCGAAGACCTTTTCCTTATGAACTTTTCCATAAGACCCACACTAGGAAAGGCACCTCCGATATGGTTGATTCACGAGCGCAATCAATTAAGGTAAGTGAACAAGTATTTTATGTCTTTCAATTATATGAAAAAAATGAATAAGTGAGTTTGTTTATTCAATTGCCAAGAAAAATAAATTTAAAATATGTGTATTGACTTATGCAGGATGCATTTTTGGCGCTTAAGGAGCAGTCGTCTCAACTACAAGAGGGGTGCAGTGACCCTCCTATTGTAGATGAGGTCGCACTATATTATCAAGTTGTTGGGAGGGGGGGGGGGGAAGAAGAACAGGGTTTATGGCATTGGATCTCAAGCATCAATTTTTTACCCTAGCTCATCACATGGATCATCTTCTACTGCATCCTATTGTGCTCAGTCAGAGGCAATGGAGGAAGAGATTCAACAATTGCATTAGACTGTTGTAACGCTCAAGGATAGTTTGGTTGCAATGGAGGAGAGAGATCGACAACGCGAGTTGATGCTAGAGGAGAGATACAGACAACGTGAGCAGACACTGGAGGAGCGCATGCAACAAATGATGCAAAACATGATGGCACAAATGATGCAGGGTACGCAGTTTACAGCCCCAACTCCACATGCGACTCATCAAGATGATGGTAAAGAGGCTGATAGTGGTGATGAGTGATGATCTTGTTGATGACAAGTAGCTTGTTTTTTTGTTATTATGATATTTTATTTTTCCATACAGTATATTATTATCATAACCCTTCACTATCATATTTATATATAATATTGACTGATGTTTGATATTTGATAGCCTGATATTATAAATATTATGATATTGAGCATTTAAAATTAATATTATATTATATGCTTCAATACAGGAAATAATATATTAAATAAAAAAAATAAAAATTTTCTACTAGTAATTTGAAATGGATTAAAAATGAATTTTTCCGTTTCTAATCCAATAACACAAGGATCGGTTTCAGAATTTAGAAACCGATTTGAAATAGAATTTCTGTTTCAAAAAAATTGAAACCAAAATATCAGTTTTTAAATTAAAACGGATTTTGAAACCGAATATATGCTGTTTCTAAATTTGAAACGGAATAGTGGTTTGAAAATAGCTTCAGAATTTGAAACGGACGCCATTTTCCGTTTCAAATTTATTTAGAAACTTATGATTTAAAATCGAATATTTCAAGCAAATCGGTTTCTAAATGTATTTAGAAACCGATTTTCACTGATTTGAAACCGAATATTCGGTTTCAAATCTCCTTTTTTCTTGTAGTGTCACCCATCGCTGTGACTCCCAGCTCATTTAACTTTTTATACTTTATTTTTCTTCTTTATACTGAACTATTTAGTAATTACTAATTATTAGCATTTAGGGCTTATCTAGGTGTCTTAGATGTTGTTCTAATTCTCTTAATTATCCAGATTGACACCGGTCACTGAAAAAGTAAAATATACCACGTCACAGGGAGTCCCACCGACACTTGTGTTGGGCGGCTGCCCGGAAAACGAGGGGGAGAAAGTGAGGGGAAGGGGTGACTCGGGAGAGGAGAAAGTTGGGGGGGGTGGGGGGACTACGTTTTTTAATTTTCTGGTTTTTTTTTTTAACTTTTAATTTTATTGAAATCCCTAAATTTTTCTTGTTTGTTCATATAGGTCCCTAATCTTTTTTTAATATATTTAAATTGAAAATAATAACAATGTCAATAATAATAATAATTAATTTAATGACCACTAAATCAATTGTTAATAATATAAAATAATATTTTATTAAACATTTAATATAGATGTTTAAAACTAGTCATATAAATAAATAATAATAATGATAAAAATAATAATACATGTAAAAATAATACCCATTTAATAAAAATTACCATTGTAAAATATTAATTTAAATTTATGAATAAAATATTAATAAATTATTAGCTCAATAAAAGAAAAATAATAAAAATATATTTCTTTGAAAATTTGGGTTGTTACAATAAATAATAATGATAATTAAAAGAAAAATAAAATAATAATAATAAATATAAATGAGATTATTTATGAAAGGTGATACGTGAATAGTTTTTCAAAAAAAGTATAACGTATCATTATATATTTGTTTCTATTCATGCCTCTCTCACCTTTCCCTATCCTTCTCAGCAATGAATATATTTTAGAAATGAATATAAAAAAAATGACTATTTAAATTAATTACTATAACAAATTAAATGTCTGATTCATAGAAAAAATAAATAAATATGAAACCGGCAAACACAAAAATACAAAATAAATTTGTTGTTATATCATTTGGATTTGATTCAAAGTTTTAAAACTTCATGAATGATGTTGATCAGACTTTATAATGATATAACCCCTCCAACTAAGTTAAAAAATCAATCAAGGAGTCAACATGTATCGATGTGATTTTTATATTATTTTACAAAATCACATTCTCTAAATTAATCTCTAACTTAAGCACTCACTGAGCTCATATTTTTTATGTGTTACAAGCTAATTTGCCACTAAATCTAGTTAAAAAGAATTCACGACAGATAACAAAGTGAAGAAGATGTAATTTTATTAATGTGAAACCTCAATGATCCAATTGACAGTATACATTCAGCTTAAATAAAAAGAATAATAACAGAGGTTGCTGAAAAAAAGGAGAAAAATAATGAAGACTATCACTTGGAAGGGAACGAATTACCCAAAGAATCTCAACCACAAAGACTCATTCAAATATACAATATTTACAGAATTCACCTTATCACTCCTTTACTCAAGCCTAAAAACACGGCATCCTTATTTCTCCTGAGAGGCGGACTCGTCCTTATTACTCCTTGAGCTAATATCCCCCCTCAAACTATGTCCAGGGTGGAGACATAGTTTGCGTCGAAATTGTGCTAGGCGAGCCTTTGTCATGGACTTCGTAAATATATCAGCGATTTGATATGCTGAGGGAATGTATCTTGTGATCAAAACCCCTTGAGCAACACGCTCTCTAACATAGTGATAGTCAAGAGCAACATGCTTACTGCGTGAATGTAATACTGGATTGACTGTTAAATGTAGTGCACTAAGATTATCACCATATAAAATAGGCGGCTGCTTGGGATAGATTTGCAAGTCCTGTAAGAGATATCCAAGCCAAGTAAGCTCTGCTGCAGTGTGAGCCATGGAACGATACTCGGCCTCAGTGCTAGAACGCGCAACAGTGTGTTGTTTCTTGGCACACCAGGAAATGATATTGCAACCAAGAAAAGTACAGTAGCCTGTAGTAGACCGTCGTGTGGTTGGACATCCGGCCCAGTCTGCATCAGAAAATGCACTAAGAACAAGTGAGGTATCTTTTTTAAAAAATAAGCCAAAATGTATTGTTCCTTTGAGATATCGTAATATACGACGAACATATTTTAAGTGAGACAAAGTTGGACTGTGCATGAATTGAGAAATATAGTTGACACTATAGGACAAATCCAGTCGGGTTAGTGTCAAATACTGTAACGAACCCACAAGCCCTCGAAAGAAGGTGGGATCACCATCGTGTCGTCAGAATAAAGATCGTGTCGAACAAGTGGAGTGGGCATCGGTTGACAATCCACCATCTGAGCTCTTTCCAAAATTGAATAGGCATAACGGGTTTGATTCAATTGTAACCCAGAGTCAGTCGATTGAATTTGAATGCCTAGAAAATGATGCAATGGCCCAAGGTCTTTCATGGAAAACTCCTTGCTTAAGACCTGCAAAAAATTCTAAACTAGAGCCATAGACGATCCTGTTAACAACATATCATCCACGTAAATTAATAAAACCAATACACCTGTCGATGTATGCATGACAAATAAGGATGGATCAGCTAAACTGCAAAAAAAACCATAATCAATTAAAAACATACTCAACCTATTAAACCAGGCTCTCGGAGCCTGTTTTAAACCATACAATGCTCGCTGTAATTTGCAAACATGATTAGGATAATTAGGATCTTTCATTCCAGGTGGCTGATCCATATATAAATCTTCTGTTATAAATCCATGCAAAAATGCATTTTTCACGTCTAATTGGCGAATTGGCCAATTTTTCACTAAAGCCACAGAAAGAACTAAGCGTATGGTTCCTGGTTTAATAACAGGGGAGTAGGTTTCGGTGTAATCAACACCATCTAGTTGATGAAACCCCTTGGCAACTAGTCTAGCTTTCAATCTATCCAAATGCCCATCAGAATTTATTTTAGCTTTAAAAACCCACTTACACCCTATTATATTTACATGCGCTGGTCTAGGAACAAGTTCCCAAGTGTGGTTTGACTGTAAAGCTTGATACTCCTCTATCATAGCCTGTTTCCAACCTGGATGTGCAAGAGCACTCTTAACAGTTTTAGGCTCAGGAGGTATATCAGGAGATATAGACACATGTAAAGCATACTTTGGGTTTGGCTTAACTATTCCGGACTGTGACCTGGTGACCATCGAATGTCGAGGCTGCAATGCTTCGTCCTGAACTTGTTCAGCTGATATTTCAGCCAAAGATGATGAACAGACTTCAGGAAGCAACTCTTCTTGATCCGTATGAACTGTTGGTAGACTGATTACAGTACCATCAATCATAGAAGTACCAGGTACATGAGTATTAGTTGGAGATGACAAAAACACCGAGTCTGATTCAATTGCAGCAACTTGTTTACCAACAACGTCCTCTGCTGCTAAGGAATTTTGAACTGTGTCTTCGACTCTATTTGACAAAAACAATGGAGGTGGAGACAGCTGCTCCTGTTCTAGATGCATCCCGTCATCTTGAACAGCATCAGAGTGTGAATGATGAGCTGCTAGTGGAGACTCACTTGTAGGATCAGATTCTGTTTCATGATCTCCTATAGTCCGATTGTCATGTGTTGCTGGTATAGGAACTGGTAATACATCCGACTCGCACTTTCTTCGTAACTTAGTGGAAAATCGTAATCTCGCAGATGGTAACCAAGAATCCATAAGCTTGTCAACAAACATTTTATTAGGAGATGCAGATTTATACGGAAAAACATTTTCATCAAAGCTCACATGTCGAGATATTATTATTTTCTTAGTTTTGGGATTGAAACATTTGTAACCTTTGTGTTTTTCACTATACCCTATAAAAACACATAAACAAGACTTAGGATCAAACTTATGACCTCTTGTGTCCCATATATATGGAAAACACTTAGAACCAAAGACACGTAGGGAGCTATAATCAAAATGAGTTCCATGCAATTTAAAATATGGTGTTTCATTCCCTAGCACAGAAGTAGGCAACCTATTTATTAAAAAAACAGCAGTTTGAAAAGCATCGACCCACATAGACAATGGCACATGACTATGATACATCATCGTCAATCCTAATTCACGAATAAAACGGTGTCGTCGTTCGACAGCACCTGTTTGCTTGGGTGTATGAGGACACGACACTTGATGTTTAATACCTTGTGAAAGAAAATGTGAAGATAAAGCATTATTCAAGAACTCACCTCCTCCATCGGAATGGAAAACCTTGATGGTCTTCCCAAATTGTCTTAGCACAAACTGTTCAAAAGCTTTATAAGCAACAAAGAAATCCGATTTTTTCTTTAGTGGTATAAGCCAAGAGTATTTAGAATAGTCATCTACCAAGCAAGCATAATATTTAAATTTGGCAAAAGATAAAACAGGGGCTGGTCCCCATAAATCACAATGAACTTTTTCAAATACAGTGGTACTTTTATTGGAAGACAAACTAAATGGAAATTTGCTCAATTTGCCTAATTGGCAGCTATCACATAAAAATTTAGAATGCAAGGAACCTTTAACATCAATAAGGTTCTTATTAAACAAAATAGAAATCGTAGAAGGTTGAGGGTGTCCTAATCGTTGATGCCATATGTCCATTGCTCCGCATCTAAATCGATTGGAAAAATATGCTTTCGGATTCCCTGACAAGATATAAAGGTTATTTTTCCGTGGCCCTTGTAGCAGTACCTGTCCCATCTGTCGATCCTTAACAGAAATAGAAACATTAGAAAATTCACAATTCACGTGATAATCATCTCATTAATTGGCCTACGTAAAGTAAATTCTTTTTAGAGCAGAAATGTAAAAGACATTTGAAAGTGATAATTTTTGCTTCTGTTCTATAGACGTCATTCCAACACCATCGATGGATAGAAACGGTCCATCACCGATGGTTATGGAATCAGGTCCATAATAGTCAGTAAGTTTATGGAATAGATTTTTGTTACCTGTCATATGATTCGATGCACCAGAGTCTGCAACCCAGTTAGTATCTACAACATCAGTATCCAATGTGAGTGCCGAAAGAGCTTGAGCAGGGCTGCTTTGTTTTTCTTGTGGAATCCACCAGCAAATCTTCGCGATGTGACCATCTCTCATGCGAGATTGACACACTTCGCTCTTATACACTCGTTCACCGGTGTCATTCTTCACGACCACCGGGAGGTCGCCGTTGGGAAGAATACGACTCTTTGTTTGGAAAAGGGTTTTATGCTTGTCGGGCTTGAAAACCACGCCTTGGGAATTAAATCTAGACGCGATTCGAGGAATTACCGGATGAATTCGTTGATTTCCATAAAAGCCACATGCGAAATTTGATCAAGACCAGATTCGCTTACGTGGAAAACCACACTCGCCGGGTCTAAATTCTAAGTTGAGAGACCAGTTCATTAAAATTGGGTCGCGGTGGTTTAAGCATCGTCGTAGTAAACGCTTCGCATCTTGGTCCTGCATCGTAAGGAGACAAAATACTTTTTCTTCATCGTGTACTTTTATCTCTATAGCAGATAAACTGTCGCAGAGTTCTATAAACAAACGCACATGTTCAGTGATGGACCGATTTTCATCTTTGCGAAAATAGGTCAATTGTCATTCGAGGGTAAATTCCCTCTCTTGATAATCTTGTGCATATGCATCTTTTAATTCACTCCAAAAATAATGAACTGTTTCTAGTCCGATGACAAGTACGAGTGATTACTCACTAAGGGAGCCATAGATCCACCCACAAGTAATCTATCAGACTTTTGCCACGCCTTGAAGATGTCTGATTGCTGTGGTTGATAGTTTTCTGGAATTGGATTGGGAGGGGTAACGAATTTCTGATCTTCAGGAAAGCCATTAACCAAATGATCCGACAATTCCTGACTTTCAGCTAAACTCAAAAGTTGTTCTCTCCACAGAGGATAGTTTGATTGTTTGAGCTTTAAGGTAACAAAATTGGCTACATTCAGAGAAGAAGCCATGGTGAGCAGATCGTTGAGGCTCTGATACCAAGATAACAAAGTGAAGAAGATGTAATTTTATTAATGTGAAACCTCAATGATCCAATTGACAGTATACATTCAGCTTAAATAAAAAGAATAATAACAGAGGTTGCTGAAAAAAAGGAGAAAAATAATGAAGACTATCACTTGGAAGGGAACGAATTACCCAAAGAATCTCAACCACAAAGACTCATTCAAATATACAATATTTACAGAATTCCCCTTATCACTCCTTTACTCAAGCCTAAAAACATGGCATCCTTATTTCTCCTGAGAGGCGGACTCGTCCTTATTACTCCTTGAGCTAATAACGACAACAACAATAAGAAATATTAATACAAAGCATTAGTTCATTTTAAGAAACATATATTCTAAAAAAGGAGCAAAAGGCTACAAGTAATCCAAATAAAATTTTGAGCTAGCTGCAGTGATCAGTCTGCTAAGATTTATCACTTGTTCTGAGGCTATAATTCCAGGTTTTAGTCAAGCTACAAAAAGAACACGGGATGCTGTATATCAGTCAATTGTCAATATATATAAAAAGAAAATGCAATATAGAAGTATTAAGCAAAACAAAAGTTCGAAAAAAAAAAACAAATAAATAAATGAAGGAGAACATTGCCAACAGCTTAATTAGATTGATTGCACTCGAACTCAGAGCATCATATTGGTGTGAGAATTGGATCTGCCAAGAGGGATTTGATCTCCTCATCCTCATCTTCATCTTCATCTATCATCTCACAAGCAATGGTGGCACTTGAAGAACATGATGGTCTATCCATCATGCCCGTAAGCTTTCTCTTCTTGTAATTTGCCTTAAAACAGGCTTGTCTCAGCCTTTTTGTTTTGTGCTCTAGCTGCATGTCAGGAGTCTCCTCCAACATCTTCCTTTCTCTCTCTAAAATTTCTATGGCTTCTCTTAGTTTCTCTTCACTTTCTTCCCCCTCCACCTTCTTCATTTCCTGCACAACCCAATTCATCAACATGAAGATGAACTCCTAATATGCAAACGGTATGAAACAAAGTAGATACATGTTGATATATTGGTACGTACCTGCACATTTTTAATGAGGGTTTGGAGGCTCATCAGCTTCCTGTGCGGCCACCTTCGAATCCCCAACTCTCTGCATCTTTTTTTCAGAAGGGTCAAGCCCACGTTCAGTTCCTTTGCCGCTTGGGTTATAGGCATGTAGAAATACTTGGATATTGTTTGCCTTGATAAAGCTTTGGAAATACTGTTATTGACCTTTTGTTCTCTGCATTTGTTAGCCTTCTTTTCTTCCCTTGATGGTTCTGTGATCGATGAATCTCTAGTGCTATCGCACATAAGAAGAAGCTGCTTCTGGTTATCAAATAAAGAACCCAACTCATTCCAAACAGCAAGATCATTGATATCCTCTGCAAATGAGAAGAAAGTAAGATATCAAATCTTATAATTAGTTCAAAAAGCAGTGGAAAATTACATTAAAAAATATATAAGAGCATTATCACCTTGAATAGTACTTTGTCGAATCTCCAACGGAGCATATAAAAGATCAGGAACGACGCTCTCCATCAAAGGACAAGCATCAAGAAATATATCTTGTATAGCTAATTCGTTTTGCCAATCCACCATAGAAAACACATTTCCACTAACACCACACGTAGAAGAAAGGTAGAAAAAAAGGGATTAATCAGAATATAAAGAATAACAAAAGAAATCAAACGAAGTCATGTTAAAATTCTTGAAATACCTGAAACTATATGAAGGTATTTCGATTATAGGATTTTCCAGTTTGGACACAATTTGATACCCATCATTTTTTGTTTGGCTTGCCATATATTCTTCACACAGAAGCACGCTCACACAAAGAGATCGAAAAAGTATATTTCTTGTAGTTTGGAACGAGAGTAGTTGCTATTGAGTTGGCAAATTGCAGGGAATTAATGGAGTTAAGGAAGAAGATGAGTCGCAAAAGGGGATATATATACATGCACACGCACTCGATAATCTTAAATGAATCTAAGGATAGTATTTAATTCCTGGGAGATTGTGCGCCGTCGCATGGTATAACTGGCCATGCATGAATAATTCTCATTTATGTGTTACAGCATACGGGTGTGCTTGTGAGATTTACAATGCAATAAGATTTTTTTTTTTTTTTTTACACAATTACACTTCTTTGAGATAATTTCAATTAAAAAATAATTAGGTTCATTTATTTCACCAAAAGTTTTTTTAAAAGTATTTTTTATATTTTTAATATTTAAAGTACTTAAAAAAATTAATAATAAAAAATATTTTTTAATTAAAAAAATTAAATTATTTTCAAAGAAAGTAATTTCTTTTAGGGAAAGTAATTATTATTTTTTAAATTTTAATGACACTTATTTATATATATATATATGAAATAAATACGTATCATTAATTTAATATTATAACTAAATAAAAAAAATATATTTATAAAAAATAAAAAATATTTACTATAAAAAAAATTCTCTACATATAAATTATGTTTTCAAAATAAACGTAGCCTTGTTTTTCTTAGATAGATAGAGTTGTAGGTCATGGTAACGTACCAATCATTTTTTTTTTCTTATTTATTGGAAATGAGTGAGTTACAGATAACGTTAATTAGTGCGGTGTGATTAATAGATAATGATAGACCAAATTTATGTATTCCCTAATTGTTATTGAGTGGTTATATTAAATCAGTTTGGTATTATTGGCTTTAAATTAAGGAAAAAGGGTTACAATAATCACTTGCTTAATGAGTTCGTGGGCGAAGAGCGTTTAGCAATTTATTCTTAATTATTCTGCCAATAAATATTCTCCATTTTTCTCTTTTTCTGTGTTTGGGTTAAGTATGGGAATGGAACTAAACCCTTAAGAAGGGTATTTTATCGGCACAACAAACCAAAAACAATTATCCAAATATGAACATTAAACTCATATGTAACTAATAATAATAATAATAATATAAAAGGGAAAATATTTAAATAGATTCTGAACAAAATTGTTAAGGAATAGGTTACTTTTAAATTCATCTCAGTCCTATTTAACAATAATTTTTAAAGAAATACTATTTCGATTGTAATTAAAATATTATTTATCTTATTTATATTATTTAGTAGCTGTATTACTAATGTTTAGAGGTTAATGTAGTAATCTATAAATGTTACCTTCTTAACTTTTAGATGTGTTTTGATTACGATAAAAAAAGATGATATCATTATTTTTATATTTAATAATTATTTTTACCGAACACTTCTATTTTAAATTACTGTATAAACAGTTAATACGAAGCAATTAACAACTAATAAAATAATTAGTAACTGCTATAATAGCTATCAGTTATTAGAACAATATATTGTCAAATTTATTTTATTTTTTCTGTTTTATAAAATATAATTTTAACAACATTTATAATAAACATAATTAAATTTAAATGCTTAATTTAAATTTTTATTGTGATTCTTAAGCGTTATCTAAATAATGAATATCGATTGTTGAATTTATTTAGTATTATGAAAGGAAAAAAATAAAATAATTAAATAGAAAGAAGAGTAATGTGATGATATAATTCAATTACTGAATATAATTTCAAAATTATAATGTGCATTTCCCTAAAAAAAAAATTATAATGGACATTCATTTATGCTTAATTTCCGTGGAAATTATTTTTTTTACTATATTAATTAAGATATCAATTGAATTTATTTAACATGAAAATTTAAATAAATAAAGATAATTAATTTTATACTTTTCAGAAAAATACCAATATAAAATAAATTGTTAAAAATGTTAATTAAACAATTTAAATGTATCGTGGCCAATCTAAAAATATATGTAAAAATTTTATATATTGATAATTTTATAATTGTATATATAAGATGTAATTAATAATTCATTAAAAATTTTTATTAAATTGATTTAATTGAATATTTTATTAATTATATTATCAAATTTATTTGAAATTAATTAAATTAAAATAATTAAACTAATAATGTAACAAGTAATTGTAAATAAAAAGAAAAATAGAGAGCCTAGCAGAATTTGAACTCAACCTAATAACTTAGCTTTGGCCCAAACTGAAGGTTTTATTATAATTGAAGTACCAGAGACATTCACCTTAATTATACTCTTTTTTTTCACACATTAAATGTATTAAGTTATTACTTGCCGATTTGTCACTTCTTCCTTTTTTTTTTTTTTAAGCAATTTAAGCTCCTTTGTTTCATAAAAAATATACTTCTGAAAAATATTTTTTATATTTTTTAGTGTTTAAAATATTCATAAAGGTTAATAAACGAAGAATATTTTCTGATTAAAAGAAAAATTAAATCATTTTTTAAGGAAATGACTTTTATTTTTAAAAAGAAAAAGTCATTTTTTTATTTTTTAAATTTTAATAATCTTATTAAAATATGAACACACTTATAAATATACGAAATAAATACATTATTAATTTAACATTAAACCTAAATAATGAAAAATATTTTCATAAAAAATATTTTTTAAGAAAATATTTTTCATGTATAAATTATTTTTTGTAAAACAATCGGAGCCTTAAACTCAAATCCAAATCCTCTGAATGGCAATGAACTAGGGAATAGCTTTAATGTCTAATCAAAAAATATATTCCAATACATAGCAATACATGACATTGAAATGGAAGGAAAGATGAAGGAGAAAAAACAGTGGCAGAGAATGCACAACTCAAAACAGGAAGAGATAAAATTGCCAAAACTAAAGGTCTCCAGCAACTATCGAGAAACCACTGACGTCTGATAGTCAAAACTGGGACAAAAATAGTCGCTTAGCTGGGTAAATACAGAAGAAAAATAAGTGATTATGATTTTTTTTTTTTCTTTTAGATACCTTTTACCCTAGGTAAAACAAAGAAAATGCTTCAGTTTCTTGACTTACCACCTCTGCCCCGGCCACGGCCTCGGCCACCTCTTCCACCAAAACCGCCACCACAACCTTTTCCACCATGACCCTTATATTTTCCATCAGATTTTATTTTCATGTCTCTGGCAAGGGAAGTATTTTATCCACACACTTCCTGAAGCTGAAATCATCAACAGAATCATCGTTCATAATCAGGAAGAAGCATCTACTCTTCCACATTGGATGATATCGGACTTGGAAAGCTTGGATTCCAACGCCAATCTTTTTCTCAGGCTCACAATGGCCCTTCTTAAGCATGTCCAACAACACCATCTGCTCATACTGTAATGTTTACCAAGAATCAAATGCATAAACGAAACAGTATATATATGGACATCAAAAGGCTTCGACATCATCAAGTGGAAAGTTATTGCATCATCCCGCCCGTCAACCATCAAAATCCATCCATGATGATAATAAATCACAACTGAAGACATTATTTTTGTGTATACGGGGCAAATAGTCCACTAGTGGCTAAGAATTGAGAGTTGAAATGGGAATTGTTGTGGCGTCCTGTTTTACAGGATGCAAGAACCAGGAAGATTAAGTTTACCACTTATTCATAAAAGATCCTGGTTTCTCATAAGAATCCCGTGGATTTCATATCTTTCACAGTGAATTTATTAATTTAACTTCAACTAGATCTTTCATTGACACCAGCAAAGCATACAATTATAGGGTAATTCTCACATACGATCTTTATGCGTGTTTTGATAAAAATCACTAAATGGAGAAGAAATGGAAAGAAAATGGAAGGGTTTGATAATAAAGAGGTTAATTAGCCGAATGAGTTTTATGCATCATATTTTTTTTTAAGGAGCTAATAAAATAAAATAAGATAATTTTATTTGTAAAATGATTGATAGGTTAGCAAGTTAAGTTAAAAATTTTTAATTTCCCATCATCTAGACTTTTATAAAATTAAATTAAAGTTAAGAGAATTTTATTAAAGAAATTAAAATTTAATAATTTTTATGAAAATACTTATATTGAGTATTTATCCTGCAATTACATGTCATACTTGAGTTAAAAGATTACAAATAATATGAGTTAAAAGATTACAAATAATAAGTTTTGATACTATGATTTTGGCTTTAAGCATTGAGAGAACCTTCAAGGGATTAAAATGTGTGTACCAGGGCAGTATTTCTAATGGGTGTCAATATCATCACAATGATCTTATAAGTTGAAAGTGATTTTGGAAAAAAAAAATGCAGCAGCCCCCAAAACCCACACTTGGTTATTTTCACATCAACAACTACCACATGGCGGTGTTACTTCTTATTCTATCACGCAACATATTAATCCCTATTAGTGCAGTGAATTTAATCAATTACATGTTTACCTCATTGGAAGCCACTAATTTTCCCTTTTTTCCCCTTATACTCCCTTGCTTTCTGGCCAAACAGGGGAAAATTGCATGAAAACTATCAAAGATAACAGACCTTCCACTTGATAAAAACCAAACTATCATACTTAATTCTCATTATTTTTTAGACTATTCAAAACTCAAAAATTGGACATTTCTACTTTATCATTGACGATTGCTCTTTAATTTAATTACCAATATATCAAAAAAAAAAAAACCTTGTTGACATTGAGATTCGGAGGCCAAGAATGGAGGAAATTGTAGAAATAATCAAGCATCCCCACCGAGGATCCTAAACTCTTTGGACCCAAGCTAACCAGAGCTATCTCCCCCTTTTGTTCCTCCCCTTCCTCGTTGGCTTCCTTCTCCTCTCCCTCAAGCTTCTCTAATCTCTCTTCCTCAACTGCGTTGTCCACCTTCGGCTTCTTCATTACCTCGTCATTTCCTTCCTCCTCCCATGTCCGCTTCGCGCCATTAGCGGCTGATTCCTCCACGACATTCATGTCTTCCGCGACTGGGTCGACTTGCTTCTGTTTGGCTGTGGTGGGTTCAGTTGACTTCTCTTCTGCCATGCCTATATGAAGAAGAGAGATAAAACCCTACCCTTTTTTTCAAAGCATAAAACCCTAACTTTTAAACCTTAACAAAAAAAAAAAAAATTTGCATAACTAATCTATTTTTTAGATTTTCTTTTCTTTTTTATTTTTATGTATTTAACTTTTACCTTTTTTTTTTTTGAAAACAACTTTTACCTTATTATTTTTCTTACCTTAACATTATTAAAATTATTACAATTAAATATTTATAATAATTATACATTTATTTAAAATTATTCTACCTAAATTTTACGAGAGTGAAAATTTATATTGTACACATATATATCCAAGTAAATATTTGTAAAAAAAAAAATTAAAAATTGAAGTGATAAATTGTAAAAATGTATTTTAAGTGTTTCAATTAAAAGAATTCATGTTATTGTTTGTAATTTAGCAAAAAAACTAATACTTGATACTCAAAATGTATAATATATATTTGCTTATTATTGTATTTGCATAGCATTCACAGCTTATGTCTAGATTTTAATCCCGCCACTAATCATTCTTATGGATTTTTCAATCTTGTATGATCTCTCGTGTACCAAAAAAGTGCGACAAAATTCTTGTTGTATCATTCCATATACATAGAACTCCACACTACATGCGAAAGGTAAATGAACATTTTAGATCTTGAAGATGCGGATGTCAAATTCTTGTTTTCAGAATAAAAAGCTGTATACAAATAGACTGTTTTCGCCCTTCAATGCATTTATTTACACACTTTCTTTGAGATGTTAGTTTGATAGACGAGCATATGCGGCAAGAATACGTTGAATATATAAAATTAAATGGGTTCATATATTATTCAAGTAATAATAATCAAATTTGAAATAGATTTGAGTAGACTGAGTATGAAATGAATTCAGGTGAATTGATTATTAATCAATTTTAGGTATGGTAATTATTGTCTAAGTATCAGTTCGGTCTGTATATTTTTATGAACTTTTCTATAAATATTGTAGGGATTTAAAAGTGAAAGAACAAACTTTTCTACTTAAAAAATATGAGAAATTTCTATAAGATTATTTATTTTAGAGGCTAAAGTTCTTCTACATGATAGAGATAAAGAAAAAACATCATGCAGTGAAATAAAAGGAAAGGAAACATCATGCATGGTGAAAACAAGAGGAAGCATCGTTCTCCTTTTCTCTCTTTTCTTAGGATCTCTGAGGCTAATTCACGTGGTAGAGGCTTTTCTTTATGGGTTCCTGGTAAATACAAAACCGAAGATGAATGCTTCCATGAACATAATTTTTGCATTAAGAAAATGATTTTTCTTTGTTTTCCTAACTCTCGGGAAGAAGAAATTGGAAAAATATTAATTCTCATAAAATGATAGATTCTTGTAATTAAAAAAAAATAAAATTCACAGCATATAATGATCTTTTATGAAACCAATTTTCGGTAAGTAATAAAAAATAAAAGAAAATAACATTATATAAATTATTTTCACCTTTTACGAATAATAAATTTATGAATGAGTCGTTGTCTTTTTTTAATATTTAACAAATAAAATAAAAAAATTCATAATCTCGTCTATTTAAATACTTGTAAATTAATATGTATCGAATAGAGATAATAATTAAATAATTAATATATGTTGCTAATCGAAAAATCCAATAAATATCAATCACTAAAAATTCTAATACTAATGATGAACTTGAAATCAATCACTAAAATAAAAAAATTAAACAAGGCGATATAAAATTAGAGAAACCTTATTGTTGATGTAATTATCTTTTATAAATATCATATTATTCATATACAGATACTTTTAGGTTGGGCTGAGCTATCTGGGCTCAATATGCCTTGGCCCAAGCTCATTCTGAATTCAATTCTAATCTAAAATTTTATCTGCCTCCCCCCTGTAAAATTCACGCACTGGAAAGAGCATTTTGAAGAACAACAATCCCTCCTCCCTTTATCCATTGCATGTCACGATAACGGGAGAAGAAGCCAAGCTTCATAGTTTCCTTTCTCCTCTGAGCCATGCAAGATGATAAATATATATGGACAAATTGAAAACTTTGTTGGGGTTTTGAAGAAATGGGGCAAAAAATCAATTATTTGTGCTGGCTAGTGAGCGAGGATTGTCACGGACTGAGAGTCTATCAACGCCAAACTCAAGCAACCCGTGCGGCCTTAGTCCTCCCCAAGACTAAGTCAGCCTGGACCTCTTCGGGAGCTAACATTTGTGGGGTGACAGGATGCATGGAGGGAAATATAAACAATTAATTTATATGATTTTGAAAACACAAACAATTTGACCCAAGCTACTTAAGAATTGATACGATAAACTTAATTTGCGATCACCTTCCTTTCATATTGTTATTTGAGATTGGCTTTGTTGGGCCTGAGATTTGTTTTTTGGGCCTACATTCTGCACCAAATGGCAAAAGAAGGCATTGCTTTTGAATTTTGATTTTGATATATGGATGCATAATTATGGAAGTAGACTTAGGGGGTGTTTGGTTTACCTGTTGGGTTCAGCTGATAGTTGATAGACACCCAAACAGGTAAATTGTGGTGTTTGACAAGCTTAAAAAAATAGAGCTGATAGCTGATGGGTAACTGATATGATACCCATCACCATTTGATTATCACTCTATTTTTAGAGTTTTCTCATCGGTGATAATGATCTGGTTTTATTTTTTATTTTGACCATATTATCCTTTTTTATTTAACTTGAAAATTAATATTATTAATATTTTTATTTTTTTATTTATAATTTTAATATTTTAATTAATGTATTTCAACTTTGTTAAAATATTTTTTATTAATAACATAAAATATAAAATATTTATTTTTATCCAAAAACTTAAAATTAATTATAAATTTTTCTATTAACAATAATAATTATTTTATTATTTTATCTATATTTTTAAAATTATTTAATTATCTTTAAAAAATAATTATTTTCTTATTTCTATAATAAAATAAATGATATAATATAAAAGATTAATAATTATATATTTATTTAAATAATATAATATATTAATTTAATAATTATATATTTAATTTAATAATAAAATAAATAATATAATGTAATAAATTTATAATTTTATATTTATTTAAATAATAAAATAAATTATATGATATATACCCTTGTTAGTCATTTCACATATTAACAACAACAGCTAAATATAATTTTACCAAACACTTAATATAAAACAGCTATCATCAGCTATCAGTTATCACCATCATTAACAATGATCAATATCAATGTTCTCAGTTGTATTCAACAGTTAATCCAAACAGGCCATTAGTGCACTTAGCTTGACTATGACTTGCGAAGGCCAAAACTTTCTGGGCAAAGCTGTTACATCATCACATGAGGAAGCACCAACTGTTCATACTTGTTCTAGAATCGTCAACATGGTCTGCA
Source organism: Hevea brasiliensis (assembly GCF_030052815.1). Lineage (NCBI taxonomy): Eukaryota > Viridiplantae > Streptophyta > Magnoliopsida > Malpighiales > Euphorbiaceae > Hevea > Hevea brasiliensis. Next base: position 10,442,283 of record NC_079509.1, on the reverse strand, counting down.
TGAGAATGAGTCTTTAAAAGACATAATCTAACCTTCTCATCTATAAAAATGAAAAAGCAATTATATTTGTTGTTATTGGTCTTCGTCTTGGTGGGTATTGGCATGTTGGCATATGATATTTCTTTGAGGGTGGAAGGCTTTTTTTTTTTTAAATAATAATAAAATAAATAATTAACCTTCCCATTATAATAAAAAAATATTTATACCCATTATTTGTACACGTATATATATATTTTAAAAAAATTAACGAGATTGAATAAAAAATAAAGATAAAAACACATGTAAAATGGTAAATAAACATTAATTTTATATGTCCTATAGTTTCTAACATTTTATTCTAAGAAATGGTAAATAAAATTAACCAAACAATGATGGTTTAACAGTTAACACTTTATTTAATATATCTGTTGAAGAACTAATTATTGATTGGTTTGTATTGATTTGTTCAGCTTCACTGGTTTTGTTACTTATTAAAATATTTTTTTTTAATTTATGTGTCAAATTAAAAATAAATAATTATTTATTTAATAAAAATATTTAAAAATAAATTTTAAATAATTTAAATATTTAATTAAAAATTACTTAAAAATAATTTAATTTATTAAAATTACTAAATAAAATATATAATTAAGTGTTATTATTTTTAAAATAGAATAATATTAATATTTTTTAAAATTATTAAGATAATATAATTTTTTACTTAATTAAAAAAATAATTTTAAAATAAAGTAATGTATATTTATTTATTTATTTATTTTAAATTTATTTAAATTAATTTTTTAATTTATAAGTTAAATTAATATTAATTTATTTATAATTTTTTATTTATAAATAATTTTAATTAACTTTTAAATTAAATTAAATATTATAAAAAATAAATCAAACTCTAATTACAATTCACAACTTAACTAATTAGCTATTTTTTTAAAAAAAAAAGGAAAAAAAAAATAATTGGCTGCCCCCGGGGGGGGGGGGGGGGGGTGTGTGGGGGTTGGTGGTGGTGGAGGGGAGGATGGTGCGATTGCAAAAGCCTCCGAGAAAGTATATGGGAGCTTCTTGACATTGACCTACTACCTAACTTTGATCCATCCAACGTTACCAAACCTATAGCCTAAATCCATAGCCAGACAGCTTCGGCTAAACCAAACCTTAATTCTCTCTCTCTCTCTCTTTCTGTTTGCCTCGACAAATATAAATAACAATTATTTTCATTATGTCAAAAGCAAACAAAAGCAGAGGAAAAAACGAGACTCAGAAGCTTTAGACTTTTCTTTGAAAAGCTTAACACCCACAACCCAAAAGCGTGTTTTATTTTCTTGTGTCGCATTTCCAGGTACCTTTCGATTTCTTCTTGTTAATCTGTCAAGATGTAATTTTGTTTATTTCTTTTGTTTTCGTTTGATCGTGATCTTTGATTTTTAGGTTTCTCTATCGATCATTGAATTGAATGGAAATGGGACTGACATTTCTCATCTTCATGGTTTGGGTTAGATTGGGAATTTTTTTATGTGGGTTTTGCTTGGCTGCTGAGAAACTGAGGGGAAAAACTCGATAGACTGTAAAAATTAAAGGGTCTTTTTCTTTATGCTGTTTGTGTTGGCAATTTGGGAAAAATTTCCTAGGTAAATAGAAGTATATGGACCCAATTGATTGAGTTGAGCTACAAAGATTTGGATGTATGGAGTTTTCCAGCATTTCCTTAGCTTCCAAACAGGCAGATGTAACGTGTTGACTTCTAGAGATTGGCATGTTTTATTTGGGGTTCGCTGCCCTTTTTTTCTTGGGTTAGGTTTATATTTGCACGGTGAAGCTTGTGGCTTTATATTTCATGATTAGAGAAACAAAAGCAACACATATTTCATGTGCTTTTTGTTTGGTTGCTCAGTAAATTAAGCATAAGACAGTGAAGTGGAAGCTTGAATGTCTAGTATTTTATTTAGTCCCAATGATGGCATTTCAGAGACAAAGAGATCACTTTGAGTTTTTCTAATTAAGAGTCTCAGCAATAAAAATGTAGAATTATCACAGTTTAATCTAACCATTATGCCCCAGATTGAAGTTCATAAAGCTTACAGCTTGCATATGTTACTGCATTTCAAGCATCCTTGCTTGATGTTTGGAGTCTGACGGACTAACTTATTCTGGCGTGGTGTGACAGGAGTTCCTATCAAATACCAATGAGTGATCATCTGGTTTTGTGTGCTGATCGTCTCATAACACCTGAAAGTTTGCAATCAATGGAAGGAGATAAGGAGTCAGCATCTTCTGGGGAGTGTTCATCGTCTCATACTGCTGATGAACACACTTGTGTTATTAATGTTGAGGAAGTGGGGGAACATGGCATATCTGAGGAAGAAGAACCACTTATTCAAACAATGGAATGCCGCATTTGCCAGGAAGAGGACAGCATTAGTAATTTGGAGGCCCCTTGTGCTTGTAGTGGTAGCTTGAAGGTATTAATCTTTGTTGTGTCCTTTTAGATAAATGAAAAGTAGGAATATCAAGGGAGAGTCTCTCCACCCCTGCACCCTCTCCTCGTTTTAAAAAATTTTATGGGCATGAAACACTACCATTACTTGTAGGTAAAAGCTCAATATGTTTCCTCCTCTACATACAATTAAGTGACTTTATATTTTATTTTATATACTTAAATGTATCCTCTTTAATCTCATTGATTCAACGTCGAGGCTGACAAGTTTTACCTTCCCAGTTCGCACACAGGAAATGTGTTCAGCGGTGGTGTAATGAAAAAGGGGACATAACTTGTGAGATATGTCACCAGGTAACGTATTCTTGTTTATGGCATCTGCAGTTTGTGCTATGGTTATGTTTGTTGAACATGCCTATTTTAAGGTTTTTATTTATGGGAAATGAAGAAATGTGTGGAAATACGAAGTATGTACTACACTACTGTAGTTTCTCTTGCTTGGCAAAATACTAGTTAATTGTAGAATCATAAAAATTGCTTTATAGGCTGTTGTCTTATTATCAAGTTAAGTGATGTTCTATGTCATATTTTTTGTCTTTTTGACAAGTTTTAGTGTTTTACCTTCCCAAGTTAAATTTTTAAGAGGTATACTGCAAATATGGAGTTTAAGAAGCAATTTGGGCATTTTTATGTAAACATTTTGGAAATGTAGTTTTTTGCTTGTTGGTGGTTTTTGTATTTAGTGATTTATATTGCTTGAGTGCCCAGATCCCCTTAGAAATTTTATTTTCTACTTTAGTATGCGTTGTATTTGCTAGAAATTGGCAATTCCACTTATATTTCTTTGCACAATGATTTTGGTCTTCATTTCTTGTAAGGGGTTTGGGGCAAGGGGGATGCTATTGGCAGTGTTTTGAAACAACTTTTGCTCACTATTATCAGCAGTTTATTTTTTAATGGAAAAGCTTTATACCTGCAGAAATTATGGAATTTCTTTTTATTTCTAGGTGTTTTTCTGGGACCATTAGGGTAAATGTGGAATAATGGTTCAGGTATTTAGCTGATTGACACTAGAAAATTCATGGTGCAAATTTCAATGGCATAAGATCCCAGAACAGTGACACTAATTATAGTTCATTCCTTTTGCCTTTTCCTTTATATTTAGTTACTGAGGAAATGATGATGCATCATTGCCTTGTAGCGTTTTCACAAATGATGTTGATTTCCTATTATTTATAGTTATTTGATTCATTGTTTTGGTAATTGCTTTGATGCTTTTATATTATGGACATTGTAAAGTTATTGAGCTTTCTTGTTGTTGCGCTGTCTATCTTGCACGCTTTTTTTTCTCTGCAAAATTATGATGGCTTTTGGATTTGAATCAAATCCTTTAACTATGCAAGTTATATTCTTGAATTCTATGTTTGTGCTGCGGGGATTTGCAGCACACAAAAATCACGGGAATGCCATTCATAGGAGTACGTGTAAAACTTTTTAGTTTCATGATAGGTGCTAATGCTATTCATTATTGATTGGCATGATGACAATTATGTCCTTGCTGAGTGCTTTTAAAATTATCATAATTTTACAATCATAATTGTAAAATTATCAAAAGATTTACAATTTGTGAATAATGATACTGGACTGGTCTCAAGCAGAGTTGAATGCTGAAAAAAAATCCATATGGCTGACCCTAATTAGTTTGGGATTAAGGCTTAGTTATTATTGTTGTTGTTCTTGTTGTACTATATACTACTACTTTAGTAATTGTGTCTCAACTTCTAAGCAAAAGTTTCACATGAATATTGTAATTACACTGGTGCCCCTAGTTTACCTGTATGCATATTGACCTATTCTTTCTGATGGAAACCATGTTGTTCTTTTTCACCTTTATGGAAGCAATGTATCATACACATAGGGTGTTGTACATGCATGCTTCATCATGGTACATAAATTCACCCCAAAAGTCTTGCCTTTGTCAAAAAGGATCTTTGTACTAGTTCATGATATGTCTGAGACTTGAATTGGTGGACTATAGAATTGAGTTAGTAATTGAATGCCTTATTTTAATGTTGCATGTGTTTAAATTTTGCCAAATGTGGTTCATGATAAATGATGCGTCGTTCCACACATTCTCAAGTACCAAATATGATGAAAATGTAATACAGAAGTCCATAAATTTACGCTAAGCGGTGTTCCATAAGCACTTATTCCATGTAAGCATGAAGTACTTCTGAGTTCTGATTATGGATGATTGCTGAATTCATGCACTGATTTCTGGTAAATATCTCTCATTAACAGCCTTACCAACCTGGTTATACTGCCCCACCGCCTCCCCCCCCAATAGAAGATGCAACAATTGATATCAGGTAAGTTCAAATTTACATATGCTTGGTTCCATATTTAATACTTTTATCAGATTACCATTTTGATTTTATTTTGAAATACGCTAAAGGGTACACATGATTATTATTTTATATTCAATGTTTTCCAGTTTCACCATGTTAACTTTGATGTTTGCTGGTCCCATGACCCTAGTATATGTTTACAATTTCTTTTTTTAAAGTTCAATTAGTGGGGGAAACTTTGATTACTTTTGGCTATTAGCTTTGCAACTTTATTTAATTTTTTTTAGGGGTCAATTTTGAGAGTTCTGCAATCTGGAGGCTGTATATTGTTCTATTGTTAAATGGTTTAGTATGATGCTTTCATTTCTCAATCTTTTTCCACAGTGAGGGTTGGACCATTGCGGGCACTCCTTTGGATTTGCATGATCCTCGAATTTTAGCTATGGCAGCAGCAGAACGTCATTTTTTGGAGGCCGAGTATGATGATTATGCTGATTCCAGTGCTAATGGAGCAGCATTTTGCCGCTCTGTGGCTCTAATTGTGAGCAAAGATTCTTTCAAAAAGTCATGTTAGCATTAATTGTATTACAGTATTTAGGAACATCATAATCTTAGTGGCTCCTATTATTGATCATGAAACTATTCTCTAGGGTTAATAACTTAGTGTGTAGCTATACAGTGAATTCTTTCTTCATATATAGATATATTTTTTCTTTTTCTACTCTATCTATGATCTTCTTAGGCTGCCTGGCAATGGCATTGAATTGGGCAGCTGTATCCAGACCCCATGTGGGATGGTTTGGGTTCCTTGCAATTTGCTATCTGTGATCAATTGCCATTGTGGTTTTTCTATTCCACATTACGAGTCATTTAAATGGATATTAAAATATGGGTTTTACATTATATGGATGGGTAGTTCTGATTGTATGTTTTTCACCTCTCGGCAGTTAATGGCTCTTCTGCTCTTGAGACATGCTATGTCCCTCACTGGAGATGGTGATGAAGATGTTTCTGCATTTTTCTCTGTAAGTTTCAATTTTTTTTAGGCTTGCATTGTTGCAATGCTTATTAAAATTATTTATGGTTGACATTGCTGTGGTTCTAATCAAAATTGTTTATACCCGACAGCTTTTCCTGATAAGGGCTGCTGGTTTTCTTCTCCCATGTTACATCATGGCCTGGGCCATCAGTATATTGCAGCGGCGGAGACAAAGACAAGTTTACCTTCCCTACTTTTTCCTCTCTATTCCTCCCCTATGCCCTTTCAATTTTCTCTTTCACACACTTACTCCCCTGTCATTTACTTTTGCTTATAGTTTTGCTAAAATTTTAAGTCTTTACATAGTTGTCTTATTCTCTAACTCAACAATTGTTAATTTGTATATATTTCAATCTTTTTTGAATCAGGAAGCGGCAGCACTTGCAGCTACTGAGGTTGCATTCATGCTGCAGGCAGGACAACGGCGGAGCTTGCAAGTCACAATTGCACCTGGACCTGGAGTAACTCCCCACCAAGCCACAACTCCACAACAAGAGCCACTTCAATGATGAAGTGGCTGGAGAATAGTTGCTGTGGAAACACGAGTGAGTTAGTGATTGTCTTACTCGTGCAGGCTGTCTTGGAGTTGCCTACTTTTAAAATACTAGTAGTACACTTTATTTAGTCTTCTGACATGTGTATTTTCATGACTCTTTCATTTGAGCTGCTTGAGATGCTTTTGTGTTAAGAGCTATTGTGTCCAGATGAACACGACAGCAAGATATTCTGAGAGTTTTGTTGTGAGTTTGGCATGATTCTTCATGTACCCATGAAAATATATTTGCTTATATCCATGTATAAAAAACAAGAAGTTATTCTGAATACACGTGTATGTTAAATTCTTTCTTTCTTTTTTTTTATTTTACACACATTTATCTAAGCCAATATGAAGGCTAGCTAGAGCATATTTCTGTACTCTACGATCATTCCTTTAATGGTAGAAATGGTTGATGAGTTGGTTGCATGCGGATGCTAATAGAGGTGATAGTTTGTGCCATGTCATGTTGTCTCTGATTTTTATACAACAAGAATATTAATTGTCATAAACTTCTAACCCGAGCATGACCTATTAATAATGACACGACCTGTGCAATTCTAAGTTATACGACATGATCCATATAACTTATAACTTATTTAATGGCTTGTTTAATAAATAAGTCAGCTAAATGGATCATAGGACATGGCTTATATAACTTATTTAATGACTCGTAGGAAATGGATTGTATAACCTATTTAATGACCCATTGCACGGAAAGTGTACTATTTGAACTTGAGTCTATTTAATATTCATATAATTAATAATCAATTGAATTATATATATGATTTTTTTTCATACGTATATAAATGAATTACATCTATAAAATTATCATATAAATAAAATTAAAATAATATTAAAATAAATAAATAAATAAAGATATCAATAATTTAATTTAATTTAATTTATTTATTAGTATATTCTTAAAAATTATTTTTAATCAATATTAAAATTTTATTAAATTTATTCCTTTAATTTTATTTCTAAAAATAAATAAAATTTTGTTTCCAAATATTAATAATATTTAAAAAAAATTTAGAATTACTATATAGTTTCACTTTCTTAACCTCATATAATTTATTCATATATAAATTGAGTAAATATAATGAAATCAATTATAATGTTTGAATCTAATTTTTTTTTTATTTAAGTTCACTATGTAATTTGTTTGATGTGTGGATATTGAAAGTAAAATTGTATTTTTAGTTATAAATAAAATGCGTCGTAATAGGTTTAAATAGATTAAAATAAAATAAATTAACTTGTTAACCCAATTAAGTAATAAGTTATTGCGATATTTTATCAGGTTAAATGTATCAAGTAACCTAAAATTATTTATACTAAATCTAAACCTGTTTGATTACGTGTCAAGTTATGTAATTGGATCGTGTCAAAAATTGTCTGCTCTTATTTATAATTTCCTTATTTAGAATGTAGGATTTTATAAGAATTTAACTTAATTGATTTTTTTTACTAATTTTCATATTTAAAATGAAAAAATTTAATTTTTTTTTAACTTAAAAAAAGTTTCTATTTAAAATAAATAAAATTCATGATATGTTAGTGCCCTTCTTAATTCTTTCAAATGAACAAATGAGTTAATGGCAAAAATGTTTTTGTATTGATTATTTATATTTATTCTTTTCAAGATTTTTTTTTAAACTTCAAGATTTATTTATTGTGTTATTTGCCAGAGAGCATTTGTATTTTAGAATTTACAAAGCATTAACTTGTACAAATAAATATAGGTCTCCTAACAATAAAAAATTTGATTGGTGGGGCCTCTTCTAGTTTCTGTTGCAATTAGCCATCCTGGATGTTGCTGTTGTGGTAGTTTGTAGGAAACAAGACACTCTACGATCTAAACACTTTCCCAATGATTGTGGGGAAAACAATGGATAAGTTGAATATGGATATTGAATAATTGTTCATGTCACAACTCACAACCCCATCTTAGCCTATGTGAATAAAGAATTTCTTCAATTTTGGGAATGGAGTTTTCAAAATTTACTCTATTAAAATCTCTCTTAATATTTTTTTTTAATTAATTTTTAATGTAATTTACAATTTGGAATATTTAATATCATTCAAGAAAACTAATTTATATATATAAAAAATTGGTATCACACTTTCACATTATATTTTTCTTGCAAAGCCAAAAAAAAATTTAAAGAAGAAGTAGAGTTTTGAAGGTCTATATATATTTTATTAAAAATGTTCAAATGTGTCACGACCCAACCTATGGGCCGGACCGGCACTAGGACCTGGGCCAGCCTAAAGCCCCCGAGGCCCGTAGTAAGCCTTAACTATTCATTAACCCAACTCTAAGGCCCATTTGGGCCCAATTTCAAGAAAACAAACGGACAGAGTCCGGCCATAAAATGGACTTTCCAACGGGGAGTTTTTGACTCACCCGACCTGTAAACACAATAAATACTCAATTTGGGAGCTCAGCTCACCCTCCACATACTCATCAACATAAAATAAATGGGAGCTCAGCTCCCTCATCCAATCCATCAACATGCATAACATATTTAAGTTTACAGGTCCAACATGATAAAAATATTACAGACCAATTTCAAATAAATACTGCTAACACATGCGGAAATTCTAGGAGTAATTAAAATTACACAATATTGATAAACAACCTGCGAGGTAGAAAAGCAGGTTAACCCAGAACAAAATATCCTCCTGTGGCCTGTAAAAATTTTTGAACAGGAGTGAGCGTTCGACTCAGAGAGTAAAATATCAATCTTAACTATAATCTCTATAACTATCTGAAACTAATGCAACCTGTATAGTGAAATGCAACATCAACACCATATTCACATCATAGCATCAAAAAGGTAATTTGGAGCACTCACACACCCTGTAACATCATTCATAGTATATGGGAGCTGATCCCCTATACAGCTCTCTTAAATCCAATCTGGTGCCCAAGAACTCATTTCGGACTTCCACTTAAATACCAAATCGGGTCCCAAGAACTCAAGCCGTGTCTACCCCGAAGGACCGGGTCCCAGCGAAGAACTCAAGCCGTGTCTACCCGTCCTATCCATAGTCCACACCACATCACACGCACGCCAACGCACGCACACTGCTCCAAACTACCACGACAACACTCATGGCACATTAACAGTTATCAATGCAACATAATTCGTGCCTAGAGTTTAACTACATAAATATATGCATATAAGTGATGCATGGGCATGCTGAACATATAATAATATCGAAATTACAGTTAAAATTAATATTTTACTCACAGACTTGACGACAAATTACTGTGGCGGCTGGGCGGAGGAAGAAGGCTGTCCCGGCTCACCTGACAATCATATTACAATCATTTAATACAAATGACTCAATACAAATCAAGAAAAGACCCAAATACGTCCTAAGTCGTGCCGAAAATCCGAGTCCCCCTATACCTAGGACCTAACCAACCTGAAAAAGGATTCAAAACACACTTCTATACTCACAATCCATATATCCACAACTCAGTCATATCACACAGCCCCTCCTGGGCCCACCAAACCAATCATTTATCACAATATGTAAAATTTCAATTTAGTCCCTATAATTGACCATTTTTGCAAAAACTGCCCAAATCAACTCTAAAAATTTTAAAACTTTGCCCCGCGGTCCTTAGCAATATTACTAAGCTATTGCAAAAAGAATCGTAATTTTCTAAGCTACCACGAATATTTTACGGATTTTTAATCCTATTTAAGCACTAGAAATTTACGAAAAAACAAGGTTCGGGTTTACCTTTGCCGATTCCGACTTCGGGGACGCGCTCGGGACGTCTGACAATGGGGGGGTAGGCAAAATCTCGGCCCAATTCGGAGACTTTTCCGTAGCAGTGCATGCGCCGAATTTATGAACCCGGTCAACTGTCGAATTTCCGCGAAATGAGAATACCTACACGAAGCCCATAACACGGGGGTTAGTACATAAATTTTTCAGAATTTTCTAAGCTCATTTAATGCTCGAAAATACACTGCAAATTTCCGTGGGACCCACCGAAAAACGTTGTCGGAAAATTTTGAAATTAATATCCCGCGAAGCCCTCGTCGAGTGGAGCGTGCTGGTAGCCTCGGTTTTCTCGTGGGATTCACGGTTTTCGAGAAATCTAGCCCAAAAGTCGAAATGGGCGAAAATCTTCCCGAGCAAAAATCGGACAATCCGCTCGATGGATTTCGGCGTTCTTGGTGTCTATGGAAAGCTCTCGCCGAGTAGATGATTTTGGACACAAGACCCGGTCCAATCGGTGGCCGGATCGGCCGGATTTGGCCGGAGAAACTGGAGCGACGCGCGCGCGCAGGGGAGAGGAGGAGAGAGAAAAGAAAGAGAAAAGAGAGAGACGCGCGCGGGAGAAGAAAAAGGAAAGGGGGCCGGTTCGATTCGACCGGTCCGATCCGGTCCGGTTCGATTCGGCCGGTTCGATTCGAAATACAAAATTTTGAATTTTTACTCTGCCTCGGGACCGAAAACGAGGTCCAAAAATTCCGAAAAAATTCCATAAAACTCAGAAAAATACGTAGACTCCAAATATATTTTTAGTTTTGCCACGTGGTCTTTAAATAAATTTTTAAAAATCATCAAAGTTTATATTTTCGGAAAATCGAACCCGATTTTTAAAATCCGAAAAATCTCAAAAAAATTCCTAAAATTTAAATAAAATTTAAATATCAAAAATACTCATAATTAATAAAATTTTGGGGTGTTACATTCTTCCCCCCTTACAGAAAATTCGTCCTCGAATTTTTTACACAAGGCAGAATAAAGTACATGATTATACATTGAACAAATACGGGTACTTGCTACGCATGTCCCGTTCTGACTCCCAGGTGCACTCTTCCACTGACTGACTCCTCCACAAAACCTTAACCATAGGGATCTGTTTAGATCTCAGCTGTCTCACTTGGTAGTCCACTATGGCTACAGGCTGCTCCTCAAATGTCAAGTTCTCTTTTAGCTCTATCACATCCGGCTGCAGTACGTGAGAAGGATCGGGAATGTATTTCCTGAGCATGGAGATGTGAAACACGGGATGAACGTGAGAGAGGTTGGGTGGTAGCTCCAACCGGTAGGCAACTGCTCCCACTCTATCAGTAACCTCAAAAGGTCCAATATACCGAGGTGCCAACTTGCCCTTCTTTCCAAATCTCATGACTCCCTTCATTGGAGAAACCTTTAGGAATACATAGTCGCCCACTGCAAACTCCACATCCCTCCGTCTGGGGACTGCATAACTCTTACTCTCTTCATCGAAAGCTGTCCTCAGTCGTTCCCTGATTAAAGGAACTACTTCTGAAGTGTGCTGCACTAGGTCTACATCATGCACCTTCGCTTCCCCCATTTCTGTCCAACACAGAGGAGACCTACACTTTCTTCCATATAGTGCCTCATAGGGTGCCATCCCTATCTTTGGAGTGATAATCGTTGTTGTAGGCAAACTCCACCAAAGCTAACTGCTCATCCCATTGACCTCCAAAATCCAAGACACTCATGCGAAGCATGTCTTCCAGTGTTTGGATTGTCCTTTCGGACTGTCCGTCTGTCTGAGGGTGGAAGGCTGTACTGAAGTTCAATTGTGTGCCAAGTGCCTCCTGCAACTTTCTCCAAAACCGAGAAGTGAACTGGGGCCCTCTATCAGATATTATGGAAGCCGGAATTCCATGCAATCTGACTATTTCTCGAATGTAGAGCCGGGCATACTGTGCCACAGAGTATGTAGTCTTTACAGGTAAGAAGTGAGCTGATTTGGTCAAGCGGTCTACAATTACCCATATCGAATCATATCCTCGCGTGGTACGAGGCAACCCAGTCACAAAATCCATAGTGATCATTTCCCACTTCCATTCTGGGATAGGGAGCTCTTGCAGCTTCCCTGACGGTCTCTGGTGTTCAAACTTCACCTTCTGACAAGTCAAGCACTTGGACACAAAGTCTGCTATGTCTCTCTTCATGCCATTCCACCAGTAGCTATCTTTCACATCATGGTACATCTTGGTGGAACCTGGGTGGACACTGTACAGTGTGTAGTGTGCCTCTCGCATGATTTCATTCCTGAGGTTGTCCACATCGGGCACACATATCCTAGAACCTTGCACTAGGGCGCCATCATTGGCAAATCCAAACTCACCACCTTCACCTTGCTGTACTCTTTCTATGATCTTCATCAATTGTTGGTCTCGTCTTTGGAAACTCTAACTCTGTCCCTCAAGTCCGCCTCACCGAAAAGTGAGCCAACAATACCCCTCATCGATGGATCTAGGATTAAACCTTGATCCATCAATTCATGTACCTCCGAATCAACGGTCTCTTCTCTACCGAAATGTGCGCCAAAGCGCAAGAAGATTTTCGCTCAAGGCATCCGCCACAACATTGGCCTTTCCAGGTGGTACCGATGGTGCAATCATAGTCTTTCAGAAGCTCCATCCATCTCCTCTGTCTCAAGTTTAAATCCCTCTGTTGGAAGATGTACTTCAAACTCTTGTGGTCGGTGTATATCTCGCACACTTCACCATACAGGTAGTGTCTCCAGATTTTTAGTGCAAAGACTACAGCCGCCATTTCCAAATCATGGGTGGGGTAGTTCTGCTCATGTCTCTTCAGTTGCCTTGAAGCATAAGCCACTACCTTTCCATTCTGCATCAAAACACACCCTAGGCCAACTCTGGAGGCGTCACAATACACGGTGTATCCTTCACCACTCACAGGTAGTGTCAACACAGGGGCAGTGGTTAGACACTCCTTAAGCTTCTGGAAACTCACCTCACAGTCATCTGTCCAAATGAATGGAACATTCTTCCTGGTCAACTTAGTTAGGGGAGCCGCTATCCTGGAGAAATCTTGCACAAAACGCCTATAGTAGCCAGCTAAACCCAGAAAACTTCGCACCTCGCTGATCATAGGCCTAAGCCAATCAGTTACAGCTTCAATTTTCTTGGGATCCACTTGAATGCCATCACTGGAAACCACGTGTCCCAAGAATGAGACGCTTTCTAGCCAAAATTCACATTTTGAAAATTTGGCATATAGCTGGTGCTCCCTCAACGTCTGCAACACCATTCTCAAGTGCCACACGTGTTCTTCCTCGGTCCGAGAGTATACCAGAATGTCATCAATGAATACGATGACAAAACGGTCCAAAAATGGCTTGAACACTCTGTTCATCAAGTCCATGAAGGCTGCTGGTGCATTAGTGAGTCCAAAAGACATCACCAAGAACTCATAATGACCATACCTTGTCCTGAAAGCCGTTTTGGACACGTCCTCATCCCTGATTCTCAACTGATGGTAGCCTGATCGCAGGTCTATTTTGGAAAAGAATCTAGCTCCTTGGAGCTGATCAAACAAATCATCGATCCGAGGAAGTGGATACTTATTCTTCACAGTCACCTTGTTCAGCTGTCTGTAGTCGATACACAACCTCAATGACCCATCCTTCTTTCTCACAAATAGAACAGGAGCACCCCAGGGTGAAGTGCTCGGACGTATGAAACCCTTGTCCAAAAGCTCCTGTAGTTGCTCCTTCAGCTCTTTCAATTCTGCTGGTGCCATCCTGTAAGGTGGCATCGATATGGGGTTTGTACCCGGGACAACATCAATGCAAAACTCTATTTCCCTTCCTGGTGGCAACCCTGGAAGCTCCTCTGGGAAGACACCCATAAATTCTCTGACAACAGGAACATTTTCCATGCTGACACCTTCTACAGATGTATCTCTCACCAATGCCAAATACCCTTGGCATCCACGCCTCAACATTTTTCTAGCACTAATTGCTGACACCAAATTATATGGAGCCACGCTCCTGTCACTATCAAAGCTAAACTCTTCCACACCAGGTATGTGGAAATACACCTTTTTTTACATGCAGTCTAACGTGGCATAATGAGTCGCCAACCACCCATCCCGATTACATCGAAATCCATTACTGGTAGAGGAACCAAGTCTGCTGGGAGGATCTTTCCATCCACTACCACTGGGCTACCCGGAAATACCATGTCTACTTCTATGTTGTCACTAAGTGGGGTAGCTACTGACAAAGGGCACTCTAAAGTTGTAGGGTTTCTACCCAACCTCATGGCAAACACAGGGGAGACAAATGAGTGCGTAGCACCCGGATCTATCAAAACACGAGCCTCATAAGAATGTACTGTAAGAATACCGCCACAATCGCATTTGAAGCTTGAGCATCCTGGTGGGTCAGGGTGAAAACTCGAGCTTGTCCCCTACCCTGAGTGGCAGAACCCTGATACTGACTTCTACCTCCTGATCTGCCTCCAATTCCACGTCCCCCTTGTCCTCGGCCTGTTGGCCGATCGCTGCCATGTTGGAAGCACCGGATACAATTGTCGAGGAACATTTGCAATGAGAACCACTGTGACCCCATCGTGGCTCATCAGCAGGCGATCTCTAGCAAAGTGGCCCGGTTGGCCACACCTGAAGCATACTCCTGACCCCATCAAACAAGGTCCTGAATGTCCTCTTCCACACTGTGCACACGGTGCCAAAGAGGATCTGAACGAGCAATCGCCTTGCCTGCTACCCGCTGATCCGTACCGTGCGAACCCTGGATTTGTGTCTAAAACCACTCCTCTTATTTCTGCTTCTTCCTCTGTAAGTAGTTTGGCCACCACTATCCATAGTACCCGTGTGGGAACACACAAGAACCCTCGCTCTGTTTTTCTTTGCTCTTTCATTGTCATCCACAAGATAGCTAACCTCAATGCATGCGCTCGATCCACCACCACATCAAAAGACGATCGTACATCATGGCCAGGTTCGCATACCTCCTGTCAAGCCCCTTAAGGACTCTATTCACCTTCCTCTTTTCTGTAGCTACTGTTGCAGGGGCATATCTGCTCAATTCCAGAAATTCTGTAGCATATTCATCTGGACACGCCATTCTGTCTTAAGGCCTCAAAGGCCCACTGTTTCTGATCTCTGAAGCTTTCTGGCACGAACCGATTGATGAAAAGTTCCACAAACTGAGCCCATGTCAAACCCTCCATCCGAGGTAACACATAGTCATTCATCCATTGCCTAGGCATGGGCCCCATGACGTGCTGCATACATTCTATCAATCTTCTATCAGTCAACTGTAATTCTGTTCCTGCCTGTCTGCAGGAATCCAAAAACCGATATGCGTCGTCTGACACATCATAGGTACCAGGCACCAACTTCTTGAAGTTTATGATCTGTTTGTAAGATTCCTCTCTTGGTGCGGTGGACTGCTGTGGAGGATGGACCATATACTGAGCCATCATGTCGATGGTTCTCTGCAGACCAGCTAGAGTAGCTGCCATAGGGTCCATGGGACCCTGTGCCATAAAGGACTGCTCTGTCTTGGGGTTGTTGCTCCTCTACTTGAGCGACTCTAGGCCTCCTACCCGCCTCCTCGGGCGGCGCCTCATCTGTCTCGACACTTCGTCGGGCACATCCAGTTACAGTGCGATGGCGGCTCTCACCTTCTACGCATTTTCTGAAATTCAGCATGAGCCCACAAAATTCAAAACTGCACTTTATTCAGATCTATTGACTCATATTTATACATAACATATGGATCAGAAACTAGAAGCAAAGATGACAATGCAAGACGATTGTGGACCCTATATTTCCGCATGTGAATACTATTTGACTATTCCCAACACTTTAAACAACATTCCCTAAGAATGGAGCCTAAGCTCGATACCACATTTGTCACGACCCAACCTATGGGCCGGACCGACACTAGGACCTGGGCCAGCCTAAAGCCCCCGAGGCCCGTAGTTAGCCTTAACTATTCTTTTACACAACTCTAAGGCACATTTGGGCCAAATTTCAAGAAAACAAACGGACAGAGTACGGCCATTAAATGGACTTACCAACGGTGAGTTATAGACTCACCCGACCTGTAAACACAATAAATACTCAATTGGGGAGCTCAGCTCACCCTCCACATACTCATCAACATAAAATAAATGGGAGCTCAGCTCCCTCATCCAATCCATCAACATGCATAACATATTTAAGTTTACAGGTCCAACATGATAAAAATATTACGACCAATTTCAAATAAATCGCTAACACATGCGGAAATTCTAGGAGTAATTAATATTAAACAATATTGAACAACAACCTGAGAGGTAGAAAAGCAGGTTAACCCAGAAAAAACTATCCTACTCGGGCCTGTATAATATTTTGAACAGGAGAGAGCGTTCTAATCAGATATTAAAATATAAATTTTAACTATAATCTCTATAACTATCTGAAACTAATGCAACCTGTATAGTGAAATGCAACATCAACACCATATTCACATCATAGTATCAAAAAGGTAATTTGGAGCACTCACACACCCTGTAACATTATTCATAGTATATGGGAGCTGATCCCCTATACAGCTCTCTTAAATCCAATCTGTGCCAATAAGAACTCATTTCGGACTTCCACTTAAATACCAAATCGGGGTCCCAATAAGAACTCAAGCCGTGTCTACCCGAAGGACCGGTCCCAGAAGAACTCAAGCCGTGTCTGCGTCCTATCCATAGTCCACACCACATCACACGCACGCCAACGCACGCACCGCTCCAAACTACCACGACAACACTCATGGCACATTAACAGTTATCAATGCAACATAATTCGTGCCTAGAGTTTAACTACATAAATATATGCATATAAGTGATGCATGGGCATGCTGAACATATAATAATATCGAAATTACAGTTAAAATTAATATTTTACTCACGCACTTGACGACAAATTACTTGTGGCGGTGGCGGAGGAAGAAGGCATCCGGCTCACTCGACAATCATATTACAATCATTTAATACAAATGACTCAATACAAATCAAGAAAAGACCCAAATACGTCCTAAGTCGTGCGAAAATCCGAGTCCCCTATACCTAGGACCTAACCAACCTGAAAAAGGATTCAAAACACACTTCTATACTCACAATCCATATATCCACAACTCAGTCATATCACACAGCCCCTCCTGGGCCCACCAAACCAATCATTTATCACAATATGTAAAATTTCAATTTAGTCCCTATAATTGACCATTTTTGCAAAAACTGCCCAAATCAACTCTAAAAATTTTAAAACTTTGCCCCGCGGTCCTTAGCAATATTACTAAGCTATTTCAAAAAGAATCGTAATTTTCTAAGCTACCACGAATATTTTACGGATTTTTAATCCTATTTAAGCACTAGAAATTTATGAAAAAACAAGGTTCGGGTTTACCTTTGCCGATTCCGACTTCGGGGACGCGCTCGGGACGTCTGACAATGGGGGGGTAGGCAAAATCTCGGCCCAATTTGGAGACTTTTCCAGAACGGTGCATGCCGAATTTCGCACCGGTCAATCGCCGAATTTCCGCGAAATGAGAATACCTACGAAGCCCATAACACAGGGGTTAGTACATAAATTTTTCAGAATTTTCTAAGCTCATTTAATGCTCGAAAATACACTGCAAATTTCCGTGGGACCCACCGAAAAACGTTGTCGGAAAATTTTGAAATTAATATCCCGCGAAGCCCTCGTCGAGTGGAGCGTGCTGGTAGCCTCGGTTTTCTCGTGGGATTCATGGTTTTCGAGAAATCTAGCCCAAAAGTCGAAATGGGCGAAAATCTTCCCGAGCAAAAATCGGACAATCCGCTCGATGGATTTCGGCGTTCTTGGTGTCTATGGAAAGCTCTCGCCGAGTAGATGATTTTGGACACAAGACCCGGTCCAATCGGTGGCCGGATCGGCCGGATTTGGCCGGAGAAACTGGAGCGACGCGCGCGCGCAGGGGAGAGGAGGAGAGAGAAAAGAAAGAGAAAAGAGAGAGACGCGCGCGGGAGAAGAAAAAGGAAAGGGGGCCGGTTCGATTCGACCGGTCCGATCCGGTCCGGTTCGATTCGGCCGGTTCGATTCGAAATACAAAATTTTGAATTTTTACTCTGCCTCGGGACCGAAAACGAGGTCCAAAAATTTCGAAAAAATTCCATAAAACTCAGAAAAATACGTAGACTCCAAATATATTTTTAGTTTTGCCACGTGGTCTTTAAATAAATTTTTAAAAATCATCAAAGTTTATATTTTCGGAAAATCGAACCCGATTTTTAAAATCCGAAAAATCTCAAAAAAATTCCTAAAATTTAAATAAAATTTAAATATCAAAAATACTCATAATTAATAAAATTTTGGGGTGTTACAAAATGTGACAGTGAAGGGTGATTTTCGAAAGCAACTACTCATTCATTTCTTTCTTTTACTTTAATAATGTGGTGAAAGGAGAGAGCAGCCGCGTCATTGGAGCATCCAACCAGTTACGTCCTACGCTTTGAGCATGGCCAGTACAGTTATTTTAAGTTGCTGTTAATTCAAACTGGAAGAGATACGGGCTTTATGGATAAACGAGCAAGATGAATAAAAGGATGGATACCAGACCCCAGAAGCGCAAAATATGGAGAAGCTTAATGGGTTGTTTTTTGTTTTGAAAACTTTGAATGGAGAACCTCAGGGTTGGGCAATCCAAAGATGGATCAAATTAAGAAAAGCATAAAGGAAACATAGTTAGCACAAGGAACCAAGACTTGTTGATATTTTTGTTGCATGGAGAGAAGAGCTTGGAATTCTAAAGTTAGTTACAAGCATAAAGCAAGTTCTTGTTTTTTAATTTATTTTTTTAGAGAGGTTGCTATTCCCTTTCCCTTCGCCCCCAACATCTCTACTTTTAATGTGGCCTTCTTGCTTTGTACTGTAGTATTCTATAAACATGTGGCAGCCGAGCTGTACCAAATTAAAGCTTGCATTTGGCAAGCTAAGCCACTTTGGCTATTTCACATCGAGAAATCCAACTTGGAATGACATGTCAGCTTGGCCGGATGATGTGGTAACTCGGCCAAAGAATTCAATAGCCTGGAATTTGGTCATGGTTTGGTAAAAAAGAGCAAGGCAAACGATAGGGAAATGGGAGGAAACTGGAATGAAAAGATACTTATCTTCCCAAGGATATTGTTCCAACCATAAACTTTTTGTTCAAACTTGTCAGAGTCTTCTAAAACAGCCTTGTATATTTGCTACTGTATTTGCTTCTATTCCATGGCAGGCTTATGATTGAGGTGAATCTATAGGGTTCCCTACATGTTCTGGGCCCTCCTCTGTGCTTTATGGTTTTTTTAGCCTTCCAAATCTCATAAAAGGATAAAACCACAGGCTTATTTTTACAGATATATAAGCCTCAGGATCAGTGATTGAGGAGATTTCAGTCTAAAACACACAACTCATTCTCTCATCATTGCTGCAAACAGGGGATATATACCTTTGTAATTGTATCCTTTCTTTTACTTTGCACAATACTTGCAAACATGGGCTTTATGGTTGATAGGGGGATTCTTCTTCTTCTTCTTTGTATTGGGTACTTGGCTCTTCAACCACAGAAGGTTTCCAGCGTGACAAGCTTAGATCTTGCCCTGAGATGGAAGCAAGGGCTATTACCATTCGCTCAAAATTCGCGTATGTTGAGGTCTGTTCCTCCAAAGGATTTGCAAAAACTGGCAAGTTCTGCTTCTGCACCATCAATGGTGTTTGATCCCAACCAGTCAAACAAAAGAACGGTTGGAAAGGGATCAAATCCCATCCACAACAGATGTTGACAGTTTGAAGCTGTTAGGCAAAGTGGAAAGGACACAGGAGTTTTTCCAGCAAAGAAGGTGATGGCTTGAGGCTATAACTGATATAAAAGAGAAATATGAGGGGGTACAGGGAGTCCTTTGCCGCCTCAGCTGTTTCTCAATTTGAGTTTGTTGGATTTTTCATATTTTATTTGATTTAGTCAAAGGTTTTTTTTTTTTTTTTCAATTATTTTTTTTTAGTTGAGCTGAAGAATTGCAGCCAAGGCCCCTCTGTGAGCAAGCATGTTTTCTATATTGTATAGACTTAAGTCGGGTCCTTAACTATAGCTGAATACATTGAAGTTGATGATGCTGGCTCTCCTACACGAAATATAGTGCTTTTCCTAAATTTCTTCACATGAAAAATCTATATCAACTTGCATGTGATCTTAATTATCGTATTTTCCATATACTTGTATGAAACTTTTACAGCTATTCCAGTTTCTTTTTCTGTGCAACACTTCATCTTATTTTGAGCTGATATCCTCGAGCCGAGCCTCATAATTGAAAAGAAGAGGGAAGAACATTAACGTGCTCTGTGACAGAATCCTATAAAGATGATTGCCATCTAGTAAGGAAAAAAAATATACCAACGAAATCAACAGTATAAAGGACTATAGACAACAGATGCACCTATAGATCTTGGGGAAAAAAAAAAACTGAGCTTTTGTCGTATCCAAAAACATGCAATCCAGCAAAAAATCATCTTTGTCAATGCATGTAAGACCAAGAAATGTATTAAGTTGTCCTTTAGCTGTTGGTCATTTAGATTAATGAATCTCAGGTCTGCGATATCTTTTCTTCCTGTTAAGTGTAAACTGCACCGAAGATCTCTTACGTGATACTGCCTTCCAAATCATATCTACAGCATCACCAGGCTGAGATGGATACTGATATTCAAACTGCGGTGCAATATCCTTTAGTCTTTCCCACATCATGGTCCACTTGTCTCGCTCAATACTCCGAAGAAGATTCAGTAGGTAACCTTTCTTAACAGCATCAGATGCACGCACAAATACACTGAATTTTGAGTAGTCTAAGACATCTTCAAATGGTAGCTCAATGTCATCGCTTATTATCACAGGAACGCAGTGACTCACAATGGCATCGAAGAGGCGATTTGAGGAAGGGGTATCGCCAGCGATATTGAGACAGAACTTGGATGAGGCCATTCCGTGACTAGCCTTGTTGATCCCATTCCCTCGAACAGTTCCAAATGTAAAGTGTACATTTTTCTCATCTCTCAGAAGGTAATACAGTTCTTGGCGAATGACTCCTCCCTGGAAGAGAAAGAACATATGGTGAAATATATTACCTTTTTTTCTTTCTATTTTTTTGGCAATTGGGATACATTATTTTAGATGTAGTTAGTTCTTTCTGAAATTAAATTCAAGAAAATAAGACAGGAGGAGAAGTAGGACAAACAAAAGAGCAATAGTCTAATATTAGGAAAGCAAAGACAAAAAAAAAATTGTCTTTGCAAACCTTTATCAATAAAATCTGTGACATTCAAGTTGTATCATATAATAACAATCCTGTTATTCAATTGTGGTTTTTAGGATTCAAAATTTATGATCAATGACTTAGACTTTTGATTTCTTGTTCATAATTGATCAGCATCCCTTCTTGTATGACATGAGTTCAAGCTTTCAAACATGATAAAATCTTAATGAATACTTTTATCCTCCAGTGCTGTTAAGCACTAGGTTTTGAAATGGTTCCAAGATATTGCATTATTGCCTAACTACCAACTGTTAATTCTAACTCAAGAACAGAACCTAATTATGATCTTTATTATGTACAATGGATGTAAATTGTGGCCCAAATGAAGGAAGGAACTGTCCAGAGAATCTTCAGAATCATATTTTTCAGTTAGTGGGATAATCATAGCTTATGATCTGGGGAACTCTTCTACATGACAAATAATTGAAATATTGTCACAGAATCATGTTAAAATAATAACAAGGCACTAGAGAGAAAAAGAAAAAACAAGCAGAACAGTTCCCATCAGCCGCATCTAGAAAGCCTGAATCACCTTGCAAAACTGCATTGTGACAATTTGAGCACTAATGTACTGTCTTGTTCAACCTAGAGTTTTGGTTATAAATTCCAGTTTTCCAGCGTATCACAAGTCAATATTAAGAATAAAGGGTCAATTTTAGATTATTAACACATCAAGTGATGAACATTTCAACAGTTTCAATAAAAGGAAAAAGTAAGAGAAACTTACATCCTTCCTATATATTGCTCCTTGGAAAAACACCAATATGGGACGCTCGTCAAACTGAGCTGATTTACCACTTGGAATTGTCCTCACAACATGCTTGTAAGGAGCTATTATATCCTTCCCAAGATTTGCAATTTCAAGCAGGTATCTACCGAAATCTGCAAGAATGAACATGGCAGAACCCAACTTCTTTCTAGCATCTATCATGCTATTTGGATGGTGGGCTACAATCAAATGATCCCTTCCCCCATATCGCTTCCATTCATGCTGACCCATTAAAAATTGCACCAATCTATCCTGCAACATCTTGTTCACGCTAACTTTTTCCTTTCCATGAAGCTTAGAATGTCGATTGTAACTCAAAGATGAGAAAAATGGCACAAAAATTATATCTGCTTGACTAGAATTCTGCACTCTAACCGCACTGCAAGGTCTGGCCACCTTGGGTGTGCTTGATGCTAGAAGATCAAGGGTCAGCCAGTATTCTATACTGTGCTGTAGGTTCAACCCACCTGGGTATAGTGGTATATGATTAAGGTCATCAACATTTGGCCATGTTTGATTTGCTTTTCCCTTCCAAGCCAATAACCCAAAATGAAAATCAGGAGGCAAGTCATACATATATACCCTTAAGAGAGCTCGATTGTGGTCACAATTTTCCCTTTTTTGCTTTCCAATAGCAGCCATTTCTGAATTTGGACATTTAACACCTCCACTTCTCATTGATGCTTTAGTATCAATCTGTGATGCCATGGAAGAGAAGAAGGGAATTTTGACTGGTTCACTTTTGACATTGGATTTCAAATAAACTGCTGTACTATTCAGAAGAATTAGCTTGAAAACAGACCCGGGTAGGAGAGAAATATTGCCTAGTTGAAGAAGGGAAACTGAGGAAATGATAAAAAAGAACATAGAAATGGGAATCAAGAAAAAAAGAAACCTAGAGGGAAGTCTGCTTTTCTCAGACATTGACGGAATTAGCAGAACCGCTAGATTACTCAAGATGAATGAAAGCAATTAAAGTTACTTTCCCAATGAAGAGAGGTACAGTAAAGATTTCTTGTATATGCCCAAGCAAAATGTATCTTGGCTTCTAAATGCCTCAATGTAGAAGGTAATCGCTTGAAAAACGAGGTATTAATTCCTAAGCATTAACAAGAATTACTTCGTTTCCATAAACAGGATTATCTCCAAATAAAGGCTAGAATTCCGCCCTTAAACCCTTGAAAAGATTTCAAGGATTCATCTACAACATATTATCAACAAATATCAACCATCAACCACCTGAAAATATCCAACACACAACTCACTTATTCAGTGCTTATATTTTCTGAACTTGTTCTTCATGATTCTGTAAAAAAAATAAAAAACACGAATGCTTCTCTTCTTCTTTGAGCTATCAGAGTACGTACTCTATCTGCAAACCAAGTCGATAAAAGAACTCAAAAAATCATAATTTTGAGCAGGCACATATTCATGGAAAGTTGAGGAACATCCTAAACAAATGAAAATCAGAGTGAGAAACAAGTATCAAATCAAACTTTTATCATCTGGGCATGCAAGATATATGATTTGATTAAACGGGTCAATTAGAACTTGCAAGAAAGAGTACCCGGTCAGCTAGGTTTTCAAGTTTCCATGGCCTTCAAGCACCTTTCCAGTCTGTGAAGCACGCAGGGGAAGGCATGTCTGGAAAATTCGAAAGTCTCCGCTCATTATGAATGCATATTACCATTTTTAAAGTTTTTTTTATTAAATTGTTTTAGTGAATTATTAATAAATACCCCCTTAATTTTTTTAATATACTCTTTATTCTTATTACTTTATTTAAAATTAAATAATTTAATATTATTTTTAATTAATAAGTTTTATTTTTAATATTAAAAAAATTAATAAATTATTATTTTAAAATAAAAATGTAACTTATAATTAAAGATAAATAAAAATAATAATAATAAACATATTTTAATCAGTGGAGAGAATATTTCTTATGGATTGGCAGATGGATAATACTTTTCTCGTGCACCAGCGCCACTTTTTTGAATTATTAGAATAAATAATTGGATCTTTACTTTTTGAAGCAAGGAATTGGCCTTTCCCGCTTTCCAAAAAGTAAACCCATAAAATTAAGCTTAATCTAATACATTGAGAGATATATGCAGTTTATTAATATATATATATATATATATATATATAAATCATGTTGCACAATAAATCGAGATTCAAAATGCTACTCAAAATTTTCAAACTTTATTTTCATCTTGTTTTAGAATAAGTTTTCATTTTGAATTTGATTTAATATTTAATAATATTTTTAAGAGTTTATTAAATTTGATTTAATTATTAATGAGTGTTTAATCGTAAATTTTATGATAAGCCATTTTTTTAATTAAATGAAATAGTCAATGATACCCATGCCATGCCCATCCAATGTACACAATGAGTAGGTGATTTAACTTTAATACAATGTAAAATAGAAAGTCCAAGGAAGGTGGTTAAATTTTCATTAGAGGTTGAAAATAGAGGTTTTGATTATAGCTACTCTTTCTATCATCTTTTCTCCACATAATCAATGTTATATTTGGTGCATTGAAAGGTTCAATATTATGACTAATTAAAAGAAAATTGAAGATTAGTTCAAGCAAGGAATGAATTTTTTTTTTTTTCAATCTTAATATAAATGTAATGAAATTACTTTCAGACGTATGTGGGTATGAAAAAAATTATGTACCTTATTAAATATGTAGGCAATATATTCGTATACTAATTTTTTCTATTAAATAATATTTTTTATATATATATATACATTTAGAGTTTGAGATATATTCAAACCAACTTGACAAAGATTGAAAGATAATTAATTGATATTATAATGTCAGCATTAACAATTTTTTAAAAATTATTATATGGGGGGAGGGGGGAACCCATTAAAGGTGTTGTTAAGGAAGAGATTAACATAAACAATGGTTAATTTGGTGCATAAGTAGGTGCAGCTAATTAATAAAAAAATGGTTTTTATATATGTGTCAACTTAGAATCTTATTGGTAATAAAAAAATACCATCAAAAGTCTTGCAAGCAATGGAATTTTTATTCGAGAAAAGATGCCACATTTATGACGTTACAACGACTAATATCGTTTTTTTTAAGAATATGAAGTTGACTCGCTCAATTTAATTCATCCTGATATCGGATTTGAATAAATAATTTTTTTTCTTAGATTTTGTTTATTTAAAATATTTTTAAAAATAAATAAATTATTTTTTTAAATAAAAAAATTAAGTATTTTTTTAAAAAAATAATTTTTTTTAAATAAACTATATATATATATATATATATATATATATATATATATATATATATATATATATATATATATATATGAGAGAGCAATTTTTGGTTTAAATCGAAAAATTGAATCGAATCGAACTAATTCAGTTCAATCAGTTTGGTTTTAAAATTAATCGATTCGGTTTGATTTATAATTTTTGATAATTTTGGTTAATCGGTTTGGTTCGGTTGTTTTCATAAAAAATAAAAAAACTGAACCAAACAGAAATTATTAATATATATATATATAAAGGAAATCAAATAAAATCGAACCGAACCCTAAAATTTAGATTTGATAGGTTTAAAACCGAACCGAACCGAACCGAACCGATATTTATTGATTTGATTCGATTCAATTTTCTCTTATTAATCGATTTCATTCGGTTTTTAAAATTTTTTATTTTTAATTTTTGATTTTATCGGTTCAGTTCGGTTCGAAACCAAACCGACCGTTTGCACACCTATATATATATATATATATCAGCCCAATTTGATTCTCTTTAAACTCTGTTTCGTTTTCTTCTAATATTGCAATGAGATGACATTTTAGGCCAGTTTTTGTGTACAATATTGAATTATTTTTTTTTTTAATTTCGTTAAAAATAAATTATTTATATAAAATATTTTTAATAAATATTGTTATAAATAATAATTCAAACATTAATACTAAATAAAATCTAAAAAAATTGGCTGTAGCTTTTTCAGGATAATTTTTTCTTTTTTAATATGCAAAAGCATAAATGGGCATATACAAATGGATCTGTCAAAACAAAAGAAATTAGGGTCCACAACTCCACATTATGGGACGAGAAACAAACCCAAGAAAGTCTAACCATCCTAAATCGAATCAATTCAAATTAAATTGATTCAATCCAATCGAACCAATTCATAAACACTTACCTCCAACCTTGAACCCTAATTACAGGGATGAAAATTAAAACAGAGAAAGCTTATCGTTAATTACATTGGACTTGCCTCCGTCGAAAAACTGCAATTGAAGCCAGACACATTGCCAACCACGTAAAGAGCAAAACACCCATTACAGTCCAGCAATTCACCCAAAGATAATGAATACGAAGATTTGCAAAACAAAGCACGTCAACTCCACCTCGGCCAAAAATGTCGTAGAGCTGCTCCAGGACAATGAAGAAGCCTTTGTTCTTCTTATACATTAATTTAGTTTTTACCATAATCGATCAATAGGAAACAGGTCTCTCCACTTTTGCCCATAAGATTGATTGCATTAAATTCTCATCTCATTTAATGAAATAGATTTAAAAAAAAAAATACAAATATTATATTTAGTAAAAACTCCAAATCCACATTAAATATTTAACCATAACAAAAATTAAGCCAATTTTAATCATTAGATGAAGTGATGCAATTTTTATTAATTTAGAAAAGAAAGATGCATAAAAAAAAAAAAAAGAAAAATAGCATATATTTGGGCAGTAAAAAGCTTCTCAAATGAGGAACCCAAAAAGAGCCATAAAATGAATTGGAAATTAAAGGTCATCAAATTAATGACCAAGGGAAACAAGCATTTCCCATAGCAAAGAGAAGAAGAAAAGAAATCTAAGGGCATTTGGGTCCTCCACGCTTGGTCTTCCAGTTGTTGTAGCAGGGGCATACATTTTTATTTCCATAGTAGCCTGGAGGCACGCATAGGCACTTTGCACAGCATTTTTGGCAGAAGAACATGCACGGTTTGTGGTACTGTGTCTTGCTGCATCTCCTCGTGCACTGCGATGGGCATTCTGCCAAATTCCTTCCATTTTATTAACATCATATTATACTAATATTCTGTTTTCATATGTGCTTATTCTATTATAAAATTTTCAAATTTATTGTCTTTTCTAGGATTTTAGTTGTTGCATTCCGAGACCAATTAATTAATTATCATCAATTCATACTAGAAACCTGCTTTCAAATGCAAAATGATCACTTACGGGAGCTCTTCAGACTTCCAGGTCCATAATTCCCCTGAAAATTAGAAATTTTTGTCTTAGTAATGTATTTGCAGGTGTTTTTATCTGATTACCCAAAAATGTTGAAAGAGGAAATTGAAACTTACGCTGTCAAGGTGGTGTTGGGTATCTTTTGCCATGACCTGCAATTCAAGAAAATATTTTGCATATTAGAGCAATGAACCATACAGATTGTGCATAGAAGGCAACAAGAACTTTACCTGGGTTGCAACCATGGAAATGCCGAGGATAGCCAGAAGCAAGACGCAGACAAGTTTAGCCACTGCCATTACTACCAGGCAAAAGCAGCCTCTCGTTGGGCTGGGAACAGGAGAAAAGGCAGGGAGAGAGGGTTTTGAGTGAAATTTGGCCTGGTTGTGTGGGGGCTCTGCTTCTGCTCTTGCTTCTTAGTGCCAAGTGCCAAGGTAGTGTATGCTATAAATAGAACTCTGAGGGGTTAGCTGGCCAATACATTGGGCTCTGCCTAATCTGTTGTTCCTACAATAACTCTAATCAAAGCCTCAATTGAGAGTCATATTTTCCAAATTCTCTGTTTGGAAATTCGACATTAATGAAGTTAAAATGCATTATTCCATCTAATTGCATCAATTAGTTGTAAATTTATACAATCTTAAGTTAACAAACAAATCATCAAACAACCGTATACATCTAAAAAAACTATTTGTATTAGTCTTTCATATAAACAATGTGTACTGTTGTACGATCTGGGTCTCATTTAAAGCTATGGATTATCCATTTGCACATTGAAAAAGTTGGTTCAAGCAATTCACAAATGGTCGGTCCCTTGGACGTCGTTCATATCCACATATTTCTCTTCTGTTCTTTCTCAAAACTGGTGACATTTATATGCCCATGTGATTGCACTTTGTTAAAACGGCTTAAAGACCCTCCTCAACCACCCATAATTACACAAAAACAATATATATATATATATATATATATTTTTTTTTTTTTTTATGCCTCTTCAATCTCTTGGGTAATCTTTCCACCATCTCTAAAAAGGGCAAGTGTATGTAATACTCACTAAAATTTTTACCCACAAAAGAGAAAGGTACGATAAAAAAAAAAAAAGCCAAAGATTCTGTTTTCAGATTCTCTAAGTAAGCATACTTACTACTGATTAATTACATTTATTTCCCTTTTAAAACAATATTACCACTAAAAAATATAATCTAGTGGTTACATAATGGAAGTAGAAGCAGTCATTGAAGATACTAATTACTAATTAAAGTCAGGATGAAAGAATAATAATTTGAAGGGTAGATGGGTAAGTGGACAAAACAGCTGATGCATTGCTGCCATGGTAACATGGGAAGGCAGTTGAGTGTGTAGGGCACTTCAAGAACAAGAGGTGAGGCAAATATGGATGACATTTATGATGAGAGAAGTCTACTTTACTGCTATTCTCTACAAAGATATTCTAAACCCATAAAAACCCTTTGATGCATCTAGCCACTGTATTTGCCCCAGTGAAACGGTGACATAGCAAGATCATGGAGGAGAAGAATTGATGTGGTGTAGTGGAGTATGGAAGTGGGAGAGGAAGGAGAATCTTGGGAGCTCATAATTGAACGAAGGAGTTGGAAGAGTATCCATGTGCCAGCCATCTGAGCTAAGCAACCAAAGCACATGCATGACCCAACAAATTGCAGTAAAAACGACAACACCATCCCATCCTGTCCATGCTATGTTTTCCGTAGCTCATTTCCAATTCGGTATATATACGGGTAACTGCTAATGGCCACTCTTTTCTCCACACTAACAATGCCTTGCATTTTACAACCGACTGTTCAATTATCTTATTACTGTACTATGTTAGAGTAGTTTGTCCTCATATTTGTAATATATATATATATATCAGTAACATTATCAAAAATTTGTCCTGATATCACTCAATTTTAATAAAAATGTACATTTTTTTTTAATTTTTACTTTAAAATATTCTTAAATTTGACATTAATATTATATATTCAGACTAAATAAATTTGATACCAACAAAATTAAATCTTAATTGATGATAAGGAAGCACTGCTGTATGTTAAATTTAAGGTAACAATTTTTTAGCGACGGTTATAAAATTATGACCTTTGTACATATAAGATAACGGTTTCATAACATATTAAAATTATTGTAAACAAATTAATAAATTATGTAAAAATTTAATAAATTTGTTATTAAAATTTTACAACAACAATGATTTTGAGGCCCTTGGATGTGAATAATTTTTAATTAATAAACCTCTCATATTGTTTATTTGATAAGGCAAATCTCCGATTCTGGTAGGAAAGCATTTTTGTAATGCATTGGAGAGGGCTCTGCGTTCAAGTCCATGTGTAGGCTTAAGGGTGAATCAACATCATGTGCAGCAAATAAAATAGAATTAATTCAAATCTTCAAGAAGCCATACATTATTTGAATAATACTGAAGAATCTCCCTCGATGCTATTTTTGCTTATTTGCATTGGTATCAGAGTGGCATGCAATCTCTATTCAAACTGGCCAGAGCATAATGCTTCTTAAATTATGCGGAATATGTGTTCAACTGAAATTCCCATTCATTGCTGTTCCAACCATTGAAGCAAATCATACATTTACAACCACAGCATAAGCTTCATTCCAAGATGTGAATGAATCTGAATCGGAAAGGAGCATCTAATAATTAAGTGTTCAATCATAGACAGCATACTTAAAACATTGAAGGGGGTGTTATGAATAGATAATGTATGTATATTATTTATAAATATCTGACATGGGCCTTATGGCTTGTGGGGGATGGCCCCAATCCAATCCTCAAATTTTTGGCACCCCCGCAATATTTAAAATTAGTAAACTAAAAGCCAAGCATATACTCTAGCCTTATGTTAATTATATATATGCGTGTTCTCATACCATGGAAAATTTTGTGGCAGAGGGATCAACACAGAAGGTGGCTTTATCTAACTATATTGTTCCTTTGAAAATTGAACAGTTTAAAAAATGTTCAATTTTCTTGTGATGATCCCCCAGCCCAGGGCTATTATTTTTATGGTGTTCAACATACCGAAGGTCCCCGAAGACATCAATAGGATCAGGTTGGTCACCAGCACCAATATATAAAATAAAGATGGCTCTTGGGATATAAATCAATAAGTGGACTGGGTTTGAACCATCTCATTTGCTTAATTCAAATGAAAACAGGTAAAGGGGGAGGAATTTAGAATTGTATGAAACAAAAATGAGAGAGAGTTGCATCTTACCACCTGCGCTAAGTGCCAGAAAACCAAATTATGCTTTGACTCGGCAGCAAAGAAAGAAAATTATGTACCATGTTTGGAAAGAAAGATTATGAATAAGAATGGAGGGAAAGTGGAGAAACATTGACATTCTTATGAAGTATCTCCGATGAAAATTTATTTCTTGTTGAAATTTCTCACTATTGAGTTATTGCTTTGGGAATTCTTTCTTTCTTTTGAAAGAACATGCTACTTTGATTTCATTCTTCTTACTTTCCCACTTTAACCATAATATATATAAAACTACAAAATTCTATACCTTCATCTTGTATTTCTAATTTTTCATCCTCTTGCTCATACACTTCATTTCTTTTCCTCTAAATCTTCTGTTAAGACATTTAACTAAACCTTCACTTCCTTTCTCTTCTTCTAGCTTTATAATCTTCTTCTCTTCTTTTCTTTTCTTTTCTTTTCTTTTCTCCTTTGGACACTAAAAGAAATTAATTCGTGCCTTCTGAATATTAAAAATGAATCAATTTTCAATTCTAAAACAAGCTCCTAAATATATAGTGGAGGATCTGTCAACTCATAAAAAAGGTAAAGGGGTATCCCACAAAAGATTAAATCCTAGATAGCACATTAATAGTTGAGCTTGTCAATGTGTCAATCCATCCTATCATGGTTGTCAACGTGTCAATCTATCTTGTCATGCGGTGCTCTTGTTTGTAATCATTCTATGGTTGGCATAACGATCAGTGGTGCAACATGCCCATCCACAAACCACTTCCAATAGGTATTTAGCACTTAATTTAAATATGGATATATATGCAGATTTCTTTATTTGTTATGTGCTATAAAAGCCAAGAAAAAACAAAGAATTCTATACTATAATTAAAACTTAACTTCTGTTCACAACCCTTCTCTCTCCCTTCTCTCTCCTCCCTCCTCCCCTCTCCCCTCTCCCTCCCCCAAAAAAAAAACTCAAAAATGTGCATATATACACAAGGCAATATTAAACAATTGATGAAGCATCTCCAGGAAAAGATATAAAGCATTGTTTCCATTTCCAGCTCATTTGTTAATATTTTATTTTGTTATCTTGTTCATGTTCTTTGTTCTTTTCTAGTAAGCTCCGCCACCCAGAAGAAAGGAGGGTCACTTCCTCAAATATAAATTCTGTTGTCTAAGCTTTATCATTTTTAAGTTAACTATTGAAAAGATTATTTATTATGATGATAACATGATGGGATATGTGGGCCTTTGAAAATTATTTTATTCCAGATACTACATGATTATAACCAGGATAATTGGATAAACCATCTATATAGGGAAATATTCTTGGCTGTTTGGTCACCGAGAAATCATGGCATGAAAACAAAGAAAATGCATTTTGATATTTTGCTAAAAAAGGAAGGGAAAAAAAGGCAACTTTTAAGTTTTATTATAATGAATTATTTTAGAAGATGGAAAAGTCCCCTTCTTTCCCCTTCTTTCCCCAAGAATTGAAAATGCTGCAAGATACTTAGCTATCAATTGAGGGATTGAGAGAAGTAAGGAAAAACATACAAACTTTACTAATCACTAAGGGTGTTATTCTCAATTGTTGATTAATGGGATGAAACAACTGAAAATTTATGTCAGTCGTAGTGCTTTTCACTCCTATATGTATAGGTGCCCAAGTGGCAGTAGTGTATACGAGTGACAGAAAAATGAGAGAGCTAATGCTTTAGATGCAAAGAAATAATTATAACTAAAGGGAAAGCTGTAAATTTCTTAATAACTAGAGGAATGAGCTTAGACCTGCATTTTAATGGTTTTTATGCTTAGATTATGCGATTCAAATAACAAATTTTACATTTGCAATGGGATGCCCCACACTTTCCCTTTCCTAATTTTCTTCCGTATGCATAATCTGATTGTGTGCAAAATTATAGAAAGTTTCAATCCCTTTGTCATGTAATTTCAATAAACAAAAGTAATTAGATGAAGTTACAGAAAGAGAAAAGAAAGTCCTCCCAATTTTTGTTGAAGGATTTGCATTAATTGAAGTTTGAGATATAATACAATATTAAAACAAGTTTGAAAAGAGCATGCACACCGCTTGCAGATTAATTTTGTATTTCCCGTTTCACACAACAATCAGCCAAATTTATATCATACATATAAAATTCTTCACTCTATTTGTGTGTTATAAATCTATTTTCGACTAGAATTAGGCGGAGAATACTCACAAACAACCTCAGTTTCCACTTCCCTTCTGTGGAAATTCCTGTGGCAGCCGCAAGCAGCACACATGAAGGCACCGGCAGCACCTTCCTCTCCGCTTGCCATGAATTCCCTGCAACCATCCACAGCATAGCCTCCGATATTCGCCGCATGATTCTTTTGGCACTCTCCATATCTCACATTTCTCACCACTGAAGATGAAGTAGTAGAAGCTCTTCCAGACCCTTTATCTCTTTTGAGTACCACTTGGCGTTTCTTCATCTTTTCAAAACCCTAACAATCTTTTGAACGTGTTAATGGAAATATGTTCAGGAGGTTCCTGGTAACGAGTTTTCTCATTCAAGCACAGGAGTGAAGGACGGAAAAGAGCCAGCTTTTGGGTTGATTGAACTAGAAGGAAAAAAAAGATGTACGCCTTTGTGTGTATTGATGACTTAACCCTAACCCTAGCATGTGTATTTATAAGGGGTTAGTGCTATCCCACTAGTAAGAACCAAGGAATAGAAAAATGCCACTAGCAGCCTTATATTACTTTCGTCTCCTTTGGTTCACTTACAAAGGGCAGGGCAAAGATTCACCCCTATTTCATCCTGTCAGCAAATCACGGTGCACCACGTCACTAAATTGGGTGGCTATTTAAAAAAAAAATGAAAATAAAGTATCTTGCAATGTAAAATCACCCAGTTTCTTTTTTTTTTTCTTGGATTGTTCCTGTCCATTACATAAAGCATTAAAAAAAAAAAGAAAAAAAAAATTAGAATGATCTTTAGAGAAATGATATTTCAACTGCTTTCTGAGACATTAGAGCAAAAGACCACAATATTTCTGGGATTCGAGTGGCCCTAAAGAAATGATGAAAGAAAATAATGGTTTGTGGACGAAATTGCAAAGGAGTTATAAATAAGAGTGGGTCCAAAATGATGGTAATAAGGCAGGTTGGGTATGGCCCCCTTGGAACTGTGACAACAACTCTTGTCTAATTACCTAAGATTCTAATTATTAGGAGAGTATGCCCACCTTGTATGAATGAACTACGAATTGCTCTATCAAGGACAATCATAACTTTCAAAATTTCAACATCGCTCAGATGCTTTTCGGCTTCTGTAGTTTAGCATTAGGGTACAAGTCTCAATCCTAACTATATATATTTAAAAAAAATGAAAAATTAAAGAATCTTGATGATGTAGTCATGAATTTTATAATATATTTGCATTTATTTTGGCCATAATTTCAAAAACAAACTTATAAAATCCTATTGGTTAGTTAATTTGTCTTGTAGGAATTGGAATCCACATTAAATTTTAAATGATTAATTAGGAATGCATATGATATAAAATTTTCCCTTCATTAATCAATATACAAATCATATAACAACAATAAATATATCTTAAAAATTAAGTCTCTAATTAATATTTAAACAAATCGATGATCTAATCATTGGATCAATAACATATATATTTTTATACTAGTATTCCATATTTTTAATAAGCTTTATTTTATTAGAAAAATATATTAGGAAAAATTTAGCGTGCTCCATTTAACTTAACCTCCAGTCCCTAGACTTTTCTAATACATCCATTTGATTCACATCATATCATTTGAAGTGAGGTTTTGGTGTGTGTTTATAAGAAAAACATATAGAAGATCCTATGCATTAATTAGTGTTATGTATTGATAATTTGATGTAATAAAAATTGGAGAAAATTAGCTGCACCATAAATGAGAATTGAGAAGAAAATTAAAGAAGGCACGCAACTCTCAATCAAAATCATCATTTGCAGTATTATTAGGAAAGTGGTGAGGGACAAAGACACGTGTGGCTGTCAATGAGGAACATTAGCAATTAGATAGTTATCAATTGCAAATATAAAAAAATATTATATGACTCATAAGTGCGAATATAGCCATGGTTTGTTTTATGTTTTCCTGTAAAATAGAAAGAAAAAGAGAAGGGTTCTTGATTATGGTTGGTGTTGTGCGCTCGAGGACGTATCCCGAGTCCTGTGTAAAGTGGCGTTTTGAATAGCTACAGCAATTCAGAATGTTGGGGACAGTCAACAGAAGATATTTAATACATCCAGATAATCATCCGTCTTTTTCTTGTCACTGATGTTTGGATTGTTGCTATTAGAGATGTGATCACACAGAAGAAATCCTTAATCATGCCAATTTGGCTTTTCTTGCATCAAATGTTTTAATTCTTTTCCTTCACCCCATGATTCAAATTCATTGCACCCAAATAAAATAAATTCTTGGATATTTGCTTAATTGAATATGATATATCAATTATAAGGGGTATGAATATGATTATGCACTTGCTTAATGAAGCAATTAATGAATGGATTCATGGGCATATCCAAAAGCTATAAACTTTATGTATAAAGGTGAGTGCATTCTCCTAATAATCCATAATCGATCCTATAATTTAACGCAGGGCAGGCCAAGAACTGTACTTGGATGAAGATATTGCAAGTGATGGAGACTTGAAAACATGGATGATTTGTTTAGGGGATTTGGGAATAGACTATGATGAGACCCATTGCCCCTCACCAACCGTACCCAAGAATGTGAATTGTGAGTCTTATGGTACCACAAGCTATGGGGGATATATATTTTGCCTCTAAAATCATCTGGAGTCTTGAACCAATCAAAAAGTTGACCATTGTAGAAGGAAAACCCTAGACTTGATTGATGCTAATTACCTTATCAATATCTTAGATTAGACTAAGACCCACTCAAACCCTCTAATGCCATACATATTGATTTATTATTATCTTCTATACAATTAATAATATATTAGAATATGAGAACCACCATTTGAATAATTATCAATTTTTATTGATAATGGATAATAATTTGTTACTAATATATAACTAATTAACTTTAACTAGAGTCACTCTTTCGGTGTCAACCTCTGTAATAGATTAACTTAGTCCAATAGTTAAAAATATATCACTCACCTGATAAATTTATATTTAAATTTTAACTCTTCCAATTCTCTTACTAAAAAAAATATATGTCAATAATATACTACATTAAGTAATGGAAGCAAAATTTCTTTTGAGTAAGCCTAATGAGATATGCAATTTTTAGTTTCAATCATAGCCTAAGGTGGTGCTAAGGCCTAATCCTAGCCAGGATTTGAATGTTGGGTATCATATTTTAACCATGAAATTGACAAGAGAGAGGTGGGTTAATTGGAAGCTTCAACTTCAATAATATTATTGTCCAGAGGAAGTATAAAGCCAATTGCTTCCAACAAAAAGAATATCCCATTGGATGTTTGTTGCAAAAAAGAAGAGACGAAGAAACCAGCTCCTCCAGTCATCATTACCAAACTATCCACATTTCTATCATATAATGTGGAGGGCTCACCATTAGTAGTTGCCCATGCTTTCTTTTTTCTTTTTTTATTTTTATTCAGACATGTCATTTAGCTAGCTCTCCACCCATGCAGCTACTGCATATAATTGAATTGCCAAGTATGAAAGTGATCAAGACGCCACTGTTTTTCTGCTTTATTCCCCCTTTTTTTTTCCCTCTTCCTTTTTCTGCTATTATTTGACGTCTGGAAAGCTCTCTTTTTATCCCATGAAGTCAAGAACAAATTAAAGCCCTATTAATATAACTTGGTGATTCTGGAGTCATTTCTAAAAACGGTAAGATGTTAAGTCGAGTCACAATTGTAACCAAAATGTAAAAAAAAAAAAAAAGGGCTTATTTTCTCTAAAGGAAAACTGGAAAAAGCTGCAAAATTTCGAAGTCGGGACAGAAGGCATCTGTGCTTTACGAAATTGGGCGGTGCAAAGGTCCAAAATCCCACCAATCACTACATATGCGATGATTCAAATTATGTCCTCTAGCTTTATCAACCAGATGACAGGTTTAGTCTTCAGATGGGCTCTGTTTTTGGGCTGTGGACCCTGTTTTAGATTTCGCCTAAAAAGCTTTCCACCATCTTTAGAGGACCATACACCCACCCACTAATCATTACCTTTTGTGGGTCCTTTCGTTCTTTTGGGGTTGGCTCATGGGCCCATTTCAACTGAGACAATCACAAACCCATGAAAAACACACTTCTTCAAAGGCCCACACCGCACACCATTTTACCAATTCAATTCACCTCATGCACAACAAGACAAGGAATCGATCGCTACTGAACTACAGACTTTTCAACTGCGCAAACAAGTTCATGCAAAATCTGTATGAAAAATACATGAAACCCACTAAACCTTTATCACATGAGGCGGAACAATGAAAATTTGGGTCCTTAAGCCATAGGAATTGGGGGAGAGGGGAGAGTGGGGTCCTTAAATTTGAAATATAAAATACATGTGGGTTCACTATGTTGAATCCGATGCACCTTTCCAATCGTAACCCATCTCCATCTCTGGAATGGTTCTTCTCTGTCATTATCAGCTGTTCTTATCTTGCTTGACTTCGCAGATGATATTGCAAGAAACCACTATCGTTAAATATATATATATATATATATATATATATATATATATTTTTTTTTCCAAGAAAGAATAGAATATTTTAACCTGGTATTACTATGGCCCATTGTTTTGGTCTTTGGAGCATTTGTTACTGTCTTGACCCTGGATGGAAGCAGCCCAAGTGAAATTAAGGCACATGCATGCATGTGTAATTACAACACTCACCCACTAATTCCTAACGGCTACTTACAAAAAGTTGGCGGGCACCTAACTTTGTTTTTCTTCCCAGACTCTTTTGTCTTCCACCTTATCCCTTGTCGATTTTTTTTTTCTTTTTCCCATTTTTAAGAACTTTCTTTGGCTAACTTTTGCTTTAATCTTTGCATTTTCCTCTAAAATGGAATGCCATAATAGTGATCCTCAAAGTGGAAATCCAATGTTCCATGGACCTTACCTCATCCATTGTCTCGTCCCTGATCATTATACCTTGTTGGGTTGCCTTACTGAGCCCAGCAACACCATTTGCATTGCAATTGATTAACTTAGTCCTGATAGCTACTTCCTCAGGGTTTTTTTTTTTTTTTAAATGAAATTAAGAATTAAGATATTTCATTCATCGAGAATGTCCTAATCCCATTTTAAAAAATTTTATCTTACTATAATACTAACAGATTAATTATATTATAATCCACAGCAAATTTGAGAAGGGATTGATTAATTAACATAATTAAAATTCAAAGATCAATTAATATAATTAAAATATATAAATTAATTAATAAATAATAATCATAATATTAATGTTTGGAGACTAAGTAATAGTTCACCTAAAAATTAAAATGCAATTAAATATATGGGCCACTTAATGATAATGAAATGTTATAAATATTTATTAAAATATCTTTTATTCAAAGTTTTTGAATGATTTTCTATTGAACGGTTTGCTGATAAAGTTACCTGCATATTAAAATATTGAGATTTTTTGACGAGTAATTAAGATTTGAAGCAACTTTGTGCTCATCCTTGTGTTGATTTTGAAATTAATTTCTATTGTCGGCCACATTCATCTTAGGTTAGGGTTTAATAACTATTATATGTTGTCTTTTCTTTTTTATTTTTTTTAGAAAATATATATTATGTCTGTTAAAATCTGAAATAATGTTAAACCATGGCTTATTATTCATTAATATATATATATATATATATTAAAAGGTTTTTTTAAAATTATATTGAAATCCAATGGATTCTCTTTATAAAAACTAATTGAATTCCCGGTAAATAATTTTGGGCAATATGAATCCCTAAAACAAGGGTTATTGCTAAAAAAAATTGTCATTTTTAAAATATTTCAGAAAAAATTAAAGATAATTAATGAGAATATAATGTGATTTTGATTATTATAGTTGAAAAAATCCCCGCAAATTGAAAAACTAAAATTTTTCAATATATAAGGGTACTCAATATGTGAAATTATATTAGAAAAACTATAGAGTATATAAACTTAGGTATCTCATTAAAAAAAATATTATAATTATGTTTTGTTGAGAAAATTAATTTGTCTTTTTTTATTATTATTTTTGGTTTGAAATAATAACATCAAGTTGCAATTTCGTTGGGGAGTCCTAATAATAAATTGTTTTGTTTGTAATAATAGAGAGGGGAATAATGAGATTATTAAAAATATTCATAATAATTTAATATTATGATAATAAATAATTAAATTTAATTGATTATTAAAAAATAAATTTAAATTAATTTTAGGCTATGTTTGTTTCACGGAAAATTTTTTTTTTTTAAAATATTTTTCATATTTTTTTAATGTTTGAGGCAGTCAGGAAAATTGATTAATAAAAAATATATTTTTGATTTAACAAAAAACTAAGTCATTATTAAAGAAAGTAACTTTCATTTTTTAAGAAGAAAATTATTTTCATTTTCATTTTCTAAATTTTGATAATCTTATTAAGTTATGAAAATACTTTTATACATATATAAAATAAATATATATCATTAATTTAACATTTCAATTAAGCAATGAAAAACATTTTCATAGAAAATATTTTTTATATATAAATTATTTTTTTGAAACAAACAGAATTTTAGAGTATATAAATTTAAAATTTTTAATTCTACTTATACTTAAATTCTATTAAGAATTTCTTTTAATTCATCCCTAACCTCAAATTTTCCTTAATGTTAATAAAATACATATGTGGATTAATAGTAATTAAAGAAACCTTAAAAGAAATTAATTTTATAATTATTTCACTACAATTTGATGGTGAAATCTGATCAGTTAGACTTTTAGAGTTATAGTCCAATTTATAGTCCAACTACAACTAATGATAGTTATAGTCCAACTACAATGCATTATTTTTTCCTTTAACTTATTAATAATCAATAAGTATGAAATTTAATCCTACTTTTGTAAAGAATCCTACTAAAGTATAACTACTTTAATCAATTATAAAATTGTACGTGTTGTCTTATTATGAAATTCTATTTGTTATTTTTTTTAAATATATATATATTATTAAAATTAGAAAAATCTTAATAGAATAAGTCCATTCTAATCTGGTTAGCAGACCCTCTAATTACACCCATTTTAAAACTCACAGTGTTAAATGAAAAAACTCTAAAACATTAGCATATAAAATAGTAGAAAGTATACTAAAT
Source organism: Hevea brasiliensis (assembly GCF_030052815.1). Lineage (NCBI taxonomy): Eukaryota > Viridiplantae > Streptophyta > Magnoliopsida > Malpighiales > Euphorbiaceae > Hevea > Hevea brasiliensis. The sequence goes on along the minus strand of NC_079509.1, from coordinate 10,402,187 downwards.
GGTTTGTTTACACTCATTCTAAACAAAAGGACTAATATGAAATATAGCCACCCACGTTACAGTATGGACAACTCTATTAGCTTGTCTCTTTACTAAGAAAAGGACATGTTAATACTTTGAGAAATTCTATTTGTTACTAAATTTTAATAAGTCAATAAATTAAAAAAAAAAAAAAAGCGAAAATCCATGTTTGAAATTTCGAGAAGAAAAGGAAGGAAGGATAGTTTGTATGTTAATCTTGTTAAAAAAATATTTAAAATTAATATTAATTTCTTGAATGGCAATTTTTTTGGTTGCTGTAATTTCGTAGTGCAATTCACCACCATATTCAATTTTCCATCCACGCGCATATATATTAAGTTATTGTAATTAGTTGATGATAATAAATAATTAAATTTAATTGACTATTAAAAATTAATATATTATAATAATATTATATTATGTAAAAAATAATAAAATAATTATATTAAATCACAAATATAAATAATGTATAACGTGCCTTGTTGAAAAAAAAAAAAAACCCTAGTTAATACAAATGGACTAACGAATTGAGACCTACAATACAAATTGGTAAGAGGCAAAAGGCAAAATAAGATGGAGACAAAGGCAATCTTGATTTGGCTTGAAAAGATTTAAACGTAATTGTGAAAATTTCCCATCGCAGGTCAATTATAGGCTGCAATGCAACAGTAGGAGTGACCAAGAAGCACATGGTTTGCGTCCAGGCCAGCACGTTAGAGATGGCAACCAGGAATGAGAATGAAAAGAATGTTGCGTCATGGTCCATAAGAAGAAAAACAAAAACGCTCCAGAATTTTCCAGAATACAGAAATTAAAACATGCAAGCTAGCTGTTTGTCATTTTTCTGAGAGGAAAACGTGGGCTCTCATGTCCTTTCTGCAAGAAGCCAGCTTAATATGTAATACCCATTACCATTCCATGCACAATGCACTTTAAATGATATATGTCTGCGACTGCGAGGGAAGCTTCCTTCCAATGACTTTCTTCTCTCTTGTTCGTAAAATTAAAAAAATTAATGCATCTTGGAAATGCTGGCCTGTAAAGGAGAAAAGTAGAATAGATTAGCTTGAATACAATTAATAATTTGGTTAGGGATTTACAACTAAAAGAAGGACAAAAGGTGCTGTATTTGCCCTGCCATGTCATGATGATATTCACGCCTTCCTATTAGGTTAGATTTCTGAAAGCTGGATCAACCATTCTCCAACTTGTAAATAAAGAGAAAAGTCAAGTTCTTCATTTTGCTGTATTTAAGACCCTCCTCCATTTTACGATAAATTACACCTTGAATCTGTTGTACCCCATCAAAATATGATATAGCTACTATGTGCTAACGCTCAGCATAAAGGGCCCGCTATCATTTCACTGGGCTATCATTACTTCACTTCAAAAAACAAAAAAAAAAATGGTAAGATAAAATTGGGATGAACCATATATTTATTTAGTGTCGATCTTATGTACAATTGAATTAATATTCACCTCTCAATTCTATGTGGCTACGTACAATGACAGCATAACCCAAGTTTCTTGAATTTTCAAAATAATAGAAGCCAGTACTACTATCGCTGTTTTCAACATCCTAATATCTCTTATACAAACTTGTGCCGATTTTTTCATATTTCATGCACAGTTTCCGTATGGGCTTTAATTTCCAACATATAATCAAGAACAAAAAATATACTTATTAAAAATTTATATATAGCGAGTGAAGATTGTCTTTAATTCCTTTCTTAATATTTTTTTTTAATATTTGAATAAAAAATTCCAAAATTTTAAGAAAATTTGAAAATAATTAATTTTTCACGAGTGAAGATATGATAATGATCGGAAATTAATTAATATGGCGTTCAAGAAGTCGTAGAAATGTAGTTTTGTGAAGGAAAAAGTCGCACTAAACACGAGCTAAAGGCACAGAAAGTTACACACGGAGTATCTTTATGAGGGTAGGTTCAGCCATTTGTGAAATATTAACTGCAAGACCATTGCTGTCGATTGTCAAATCATCCATTAACTAAATCCCTTATCTTGAGCTAGATGTTTGAATCTTTCATTTCATGAAAAACATTTTTTTTTAATTATTTTTCTTATTTCCTAATATATATATTCTCAAATTTAAAAATTTATTAAAAATTAATTAATAATTAAATATATAGAGAGATTAACTTTGCCTCCCTTCTAGAAACTCCATTCATTTTCCTATCTTTCTCATCATTTCTTCCCTCCTCCCTCCTTTCTTTCCTCTATTAAATTTCTTCTTTGAATGGATATGAATTAGTGTTTTCACTTGTGACCATATCTCTCATTCCTGTTTCTTTTTTAAAATTTTTTTAATCACTCTTAGATCCATACCCATTCAAGACAGATTTTAAATATATCTCTTTATATTTATTATTATTAATAGATTATGAGTAAATAAATTTTCAGATTTATTTTTATTTATAAATCTTGAATGCATGTGTCACCCTTTTAGTAGAGTTTTGTTATATTTCTTTCTTTTAATAGAGTTTGTTGTTGGTAAGTTATTTTGTTTTTTAAAAACAGTACACTATAAAATGAGACTTTTTTTTTTTTTTGGGAAAATGTAAAATTGGAATTTATCTGGGGAATTTTTTTATATATAAAAGTTATAAATAATATGATATATTGATTTGGAATGTTTTTATTCTATTTTTAATTAGTAAATTTTTTCATATATATTACTTATTAGCCGCTAACGTCATCGAGATTGACAATATTGATAGTTTATTCTTTTACATTCAATAATAATAATAATGAATATACAACATTTTTATAAATTTGAATATTTTAATGATTAATAATAATATATTTCAAATATCATAATTAATTTGTAATATTACTTACTATAATTTTTATATAAATAAAAAAATATTATTTTAATAGATTTGATTGGATAGTGCTTGGTAAAATAAAAAGAGCTATCCATCAACTTTAAATTATGATCACCGAATCTTCTATATTTCTTTTTTAATTTTTATTTTGAATACTTGATGTTAATATAGTTTATATACTAATTAAACACTTTTAATTTATAAATTGATTTTTGGGTTAGGTCTAAAAGTTTAAGTGGTATTAGAGTCCAGGTTCTTTTCAAGGGAGGGTGAAAGGCGTGTAGAGCAAAAATCTCACATCGCTTGAATACTTGACACCAACCTAATTTATATATTAACTAAGCACTTCTAACTCACAAGTTGATTTTTGTTTAGGTCCAAAAGCTCACCGTTAAAGATTAAAAAGATAAAAATAAGACTAACCTTTTAAGTTTTGATCAAATATATAGATAAATTGGTTAAATTTTTATGAGATAATAATGGCTAATTCGATTGTACATTACAGCAACGATAAAGATGGCGATGAAATAGAATAACGTTTAAAAGACTAGCATTTTTTTTTTCATTTTAATATATTACATCCTTCTATTTTTATTTTCTTCTTAGTGCACCATTGCGTTTTTAGTTTTTGAAATATTGTATAGTTTATTTGAAATATTAAAATTAAAATTTATTTCAAATTTAACTTTTTTTTTTTACCTTTAAAATTATTTTTGAAAATTTTATTGATTCTAACATACTCAAATTGATTGATCCAATTGACTTAATTCGTGAATTAGCTAGTCCGGTTTCAAAACAATACAGTAAACTTTTTCAGTTATATTAAAGACATATTTATATATGAGAAGAAGTTTCGAGTCTAAATCTAATAAAAATTATAATTTTTCTTATTTAAATTTAATTAAGTATATACTTAAAATATAAAATATATATTATGACCCACTTATTATTACCATTTATTATTGCTTAGTTAATACATATAACTTTCAATTTTAATTGCAACAAATTTACATAAATCCATTAAGAAGATATTAGTTCAGAGCTAAATCTAACTTCCTGCCAACAATTAATGCAACATACCAGCAGTAATTGGCGAATCAATACCCCAAGATTTTCATCACTCACCTCATGTTTATGGATCATGATTGTAATAAGAGCTAATTAAAATAAATAAACAGCAAAATTATCACATAATACTGCGATTATAACGAAGTAATAAGATGACATTAGATAATATTTTTGTCTAATACATAGATGTAGTAAATTTTTAATTTACACTTTTTGTTCTTCCACTAATTATTAAAGTTGGGTGTTATCTTGATTTCTGCATAATTAGGCTAGAAACTAACAAGGTTTACTAGAAGAAGACCTAGACTCTCAAAAACAAAAAAGAAAAGAAGCCCTAACACATTAAAGACATGATAATTAAGGTCTTTTCTTCAAAACAACCCAATTGCACTATCTTCTAAGGACAGGTTAATTAGGTCTTCATGACCCTGAGCAGCACCATCATCAAAGAGCCATTTCTCCAACAATGAGAATTGAACTTGATTCTCCATGTTTGGCTTGCTTTCGTCATGGAGGAGGCTGGTTTCTGGTGTCAAATTTCCATTCTCATCCACCGACACAGACGAATCAGATGAGTTGGAAGAGTTGAGGCTAAAAAGTGAGTCAAATCGCTGATTAGGTGTGGTTTCACTATGTGCTCCTTCACTAGTACTGGAATTGGCCGCTGCTGCTTTGTCTACGGACATTAGGATAGTATCCGAGTTTGTTTGAGCTTGTTTTGGTGAATTTTTCTTCCAGTTTTCGAGCAATCTTGCAATGTTTTCTGCACTTGATGCATAGGTGGATCCTATTACTTGATGTGGTCTTGTGTAAGGGTGAGAGACGTTAGTAGTAGAGGGCTTTGAGTCAGTTAAAGAGCTTGATTTGTCAAGGGACAAGGCCTCACAAAGGGCTTGTTTAGCCAAACGGATATCTGTCTGGAGCCTTCTCTCCCACTGACCCTTTGGCTGTGAGGCTGAGAACCCATCATGATTCTGCCCATCTTGGAGTTTTTTGAGCTTTTTTTTCAAATGGGTATTCCAATAATTTTTTATATCATTATCTGTCCTCTGAGGAAGATAGGACGCTATGGCTGCCCATCTGCATGCACCCATATCAAAATCTAGTTAACTTAGACTTCCAAGATCCCTATATAAACAACAAACAAAATAGGTGATAGATCATCCCTGATTTGGAAACCATGTCAGGATTTTACCTGTTTCCCAGAAGAGCTTGGAGATGGATAATCATCTTCTCTTCATGATCGGTGAAGTTTCCACGCTTAATACCCGGCCGGAGATAATTTGTCCATCTAAGCCGGCAACTCTTGCTGCACCTAAGCAAACCTGAAAAACCCACAAAGAAACAGTAAATAAAAACCAGACCTTAAACGGAAAAGAAAAAACTAACCTGCAGCAAGAAAGAAAAAAGAAAAACGAGTACACAAAGTGACAGCACATGAGTTGCAGAATATTAAATGCACAGCTTTAAAGATCAACCACCCCATACCGAACAAGAAATGGATAACAAGAAAAAAAGAAAAAGTTCTACCTGTATTAGTAGGAACCGATCTCCAATTCCCGGGACCATGTTCTTGTATGTAAGAGACCAAGATGATATCTTCCTCAGGCGTCCATGGCCCTTTCTTGACCCCTACTTTGTCACAGCAAGGTGGTCTTCCCATATCCCAAAGAATTATGAACAAGGGGGTCCTGTGTACGTACTATTTATATAGAGAGAACTTTTATTGAAAATCTCTTTTCTTCTACCAAAGAAATTGAGAGACAAGCATCCGGGGCAGGGATTTGGGTTGTCTATATATAGAGAGAAGAGAATAAATGAGGTGTTTACGCTGACCAAGGAGAGGTAAAAAAGATTTTGCTTTCACAGAGTCAAAATGAACAACAAAGAGCATTTACTCTATACTTGCAAAAGGTCAGCTACGTAGATTAGACCTCTCTCTCTCTTGTGCTTCGCAATACTGTGTGACATTGATATGAGCATCGTGGAGGTGCCACCGAAAAAGGAAAACCCTAATTTTCTCTTATCCTCTCTGTTGCCAGAGTATCATCATCCCGTGTGATAAATTTTAACAATCGTTCTTGAATTTATATAGTTATAACACTACAGTCTTTCAATTTAAAAATATAACATAAAATTTCTTCAACTTTTAAATTTTACATAATAAAATCCAGTCAACCTCCAATCACTAATTTTCTAATTAGATGTTGACCTGGACAGTTCCAGTGTAACGCTTAGTTATAATTTCTCTTTCCTCTCTTAAGCCATGTATAAATTGAATCCTTCTACTCTCTATAGAGAAAATAATTTTTATGTGTAGAGAGAATAATTTTATACTTTACATAAGAAATGAAAGAAAAATGTTAACTAAGAGCCACGCTGGATCTATTCACGTCAGTATCTAACTGAAAAATCAGTAATTGAAAGTCAGAGGGATTTTACTGTATAAAATTTAAAAGTTGAGAGAATTTTATATATGTTACATTTTAAAGTTGAAAGAATATAATATTACAACCATATAAATTTATGGATTATTGTTAAAATTTATCATCATCCCGTAGTAATCATAGTAGTAATCATATTAGTTATAGTAAAAAGTGACCCACCCCTTCTCCCATAGCCCTTAAAAAATATATATTTTATAAATAAGATTACAAATTTAATATATATCATGATTAAAATACATAATAAAATTATGAAATCTTAAAATTTAAAATAAGAATACATAATTTATTAATTTTAGTAAAATTATTTGATTTAAAAAAATATTAATTTATAAATTTTATGAATTATTAGTACTAGCTAACAATGGTAAGCATATAGTTAGCTACCTAGGGTTTTAATTTTATGTTTTTTGGCCTTCTTAGAGGTTGTTTTCATGGAATTTAAACCTCCTTCCTCGTGATGTGTGCGTGATCTTGACGTGTAAAACTTAGGTTTGGGTAAATATATATACTTTAATTACTCTTTCATTGGATTAACTTATTAAAAATCGTAATTCATTAAACATTTAAAGTTATAAAAATTATAATTAAACATAAATTAGCTATATCATTGATGACTCATAAAAAAAATAAAAATTGGTTCCTCTTATTCCTAACTATACTCTAAATTTGTTGACTGTATTCTAAATTTTTAAAAAATGATAAAATTATTTTCTTTCTTTTTTTTTTGTTTTATGAAAATTTATAGTAAAATCAGTAAAATTTAGACTCCAATCAACAATAAATGAGACAATTTCTGACTTTATTTAACAAGTTATCGTAAGTGTTAAATAAGATAATCCCAAATTGTATAAAGGTGTAGGTAGGTGTTTCACCAATTAGGTTTCTTATTTACCCTTTTAATTTAGGATTAATTAAAATATTCTTAGTATTTTTTCAAAAAAAAAAAAAATTTTAATCCCTTTAAAATTAGTAAATTTTAATTTATTTGTTACCTTGAATTAAAACTACTATAAGATTTTTGTTGACAAATGTTTTATACTATAATAATTTAGATATTTGATAATGCAATTAAATCTTAAAACTTTAGAAATTAAGAGTAATCTTTTATGTATTAATTTGCTTGGTTAAATTGTTAATTAGAATTAAATTAACTAAGCTGAAATCTTCATGGGAGATGAAAATAAAGAAGCCAAAAAAAAAAAAAAAACTGTAATCATGTGTCACAGTGTAGAATGAAGAGCCATGGTTGATTAATTAAGGACCATAATTCCATCTGCCCTTAGCGACTACGATTCTTTAATGAACCAGAGATTATTAATTAATTACTATTTATACATTAACACTGGAGTCGGTATAAGTTCACTCGTACAAATTGACTGAGCTTATTTAAGATAGATAAAGAGAGAGTGTGAAACTTAACGTAAATTTCAAGTTCGAATGCCTTATTTTCTTAATTTATTTATATGAAAATTCCCATATATTACTAATTTATTCATTGATTTGTAAATAATACAGTAAATTTATTATTTGATATTGATATATGATACTATCTATTAAGAGCCATTGGAGCTACAGCCTCGCTATATATTTAATTTAAGTTTTTTTTTTATATTATATGATGTTTTATTCTCATAATTGTCTATTGTAATTTTTTTTTTTGCTTTATATTATTTAAAAAAAGAAAAAAAAAATACTAGAATAAGATTCAATTTATGGGCATTATCTTATTCCTTGTATAAAACTAGTAATTAAAATTATCAAATTAATTGTACTCACTTTAGTTTAATTATTTTCAGTCTTTTCAATTAATGATCAAACTCATCAATTGTGTGTGATGCCCCATTATGAATTTCGACTACATGGAGGCCAATGCTTCGTTTAATTTCTTCAAGAACATGGCTGCAACTATTAATTAATTCATTATAATATATAAACATATCCAAAAAATTTCAAAATCTCTTCTTTTCAATTTCTTTCAATATTCATTATAATATTGGTCGCAATTTAATCTAGCATGGAACTACATTTTTTGAAGGTTTCGTCTTCAACTTCTTCTTCTATTATAATATTATAATTTAACTATAATAAAATTTATGTAAATTTCATTATAATTAATAACCATAATTTATTTATTACATGAATAATTTCTCAGACCAGTGATGTGCCGTGCATGGAAGTCGGCGAACTGCTTTTGAATCGGTAGATCTATGTGTATACGCTGACTTTTGGTTATTTTGGAGTTATGTGTAAAAGGCGTGACAAATGGACGGACTGTGATGATGGATGTGTATGGTAAGTGAAAGGGAGACTCACAATATTATTGGGCTTGGATTTGGACCCATCATTTCGATAATGAAAATGATTGCATATGAATTTGAGAGATACACATGGCGAGTTTGATGGAGTTCATGTTAAAATTATAATTTTTAAAATATATTAATTAATTTTTTAATTAATAGTAATAAATAGTATAATTTTAATTGCTTTATTATTACCATTAAGATTTTCTTTTATAAATTTCTATTAAAATTTTATTTATATTGAATGAGAATTGAAACTAATTAAATTACAGTTGAAATTTTATTTTATTTTATTTTATTTTTTATTGAAAACAAGAACAAGACACCTAATCAAGAAAATTTTGTTTTGGGAGTAATAAATTGTTGTGGACATTTTTGTGCTTCACAATTTGACCAACAAATTGGAGGGTGTGAGTGTGAGACAAGACAAGCTTGTTACATGAGTTTATCAGTCTGCGAAAGCCAACAAAATTGCCAACTGATTGTCTTCACTACCCACATTGTTTTCTTTCTTATATATCCATATATAGTCTAATAGAATTAATTTAATCCATAATAATTTGATCAGAGAGCATTTTAAAATTATTTATTAATGAAATTATTTATTAATATAATTTAGTTAAAAAATAGTTTAAAATTATTTATTTTAATGTATTAAACTACTATAAAGAAGTACATTCTTAAAATTATAAAAAAAATTAATCTCAATGGTACACAAAAATAGTTTATAAAAATTATTAAAAAATAGTTTATGGCATTACTTTTTTTTTCACACTTGAAAAATTGATATCCAACGGTACACAAAAATATACGTACAATATAAAAATAAAATTTAAATAAATAGGATAAATTATCCATTTTATTTAAAAAATAACAAATCAATAAAAATATCAAATAATAATCTAAACATACTTATAATATATATATATATATATATATAGAAAAAATATAGCCACTATTAGATTTATCAGGATATCTTTTTATGTTTGTTTTTTAATTTATAAACCATTGTTAAAAGTAGTTTTCTATATTAAGAATGTTTTATGCAAGAATCGAAAATGAATTTTTTATTTTTAAATATAACAAATTTTATCACTGTATCTAATTTTTAATAATGGGTCACATTATTTATTGTCTATATATATAGTTATGAGCACTGCTAAATAGTTTAATTTGAGCTAACTCAAATAGTAATAATGTATATAGTTTTACTATTATACCCTTAAAAGAAAAAGAGGAAACAACTTAAAAATAACTTTAAAGCTTGGAGTTTGTGAGATAGCTCATTTAATGACTCATACAAAGGAAAATGTGCGTGCAACAAGCTATTATTGCTTGCAACCATGCACACCATTCAAGAACCGATAATTCGAAAAATGTGTCTATTGCATTAATGCATGCACATATAAGCTACTACATGCAGCAGTGATGAGCTAGCATAATGAAATAAATTGCAGAAAATAATTAGATATAAATATAAAAATAAATATTACTAGACATGATATATAATTTTAACAAATAAAATTTATATTTTTGAAAAAAATAATATATATACACATTAGAGCTTGTATAATATATATATTTCATACAATAAAATGTTAAATGAGAGTAAGTAGCCCGACTGGCATAGAAGTATGCATCCTAGCGTGGTTCAAGGTTCAAGCCCTCCTTATATTAAATGTCATTTTTTTCCATTTATAAGCGCACCTAAGACAATACATTCTTTATATATATATATATATATTCGTTGATTTAAAAAGTGGATGAGGGTTAATAGTCCGATTGGCACATGCTCCCAAACATAAGATAGAGGTTTTAGGGTTCAATCCCTCCATTTGCCCTTTTTTTTTTCTTTTGTGGTTCTTTATAATTATTTTCATTTCAAAATATAATATTAAATTATGATGATTGTAAGTATTTTTAAATCCTAATTAACATTTTTCCTTAAAATTATAATATAACAAATTTTTAGATTTAAAATTATAAGATATATATAAATCATTTATTTATATATACCTAGTTTTACAGTATTAACACCACTTCACTACTATTAGAATAATCACCTATACAACGACCAATCGTTAAATCAACGTCACTGCTACAATCACCACGTGTACAATATTACCACGATTATTATCACTAAATCATTGTTTTTAATTTAAATATAGAAGGAGTTAGTTAAAAATATTTAGAAAATGATAGAAATAAAAAGAGTTATAGACAGAGATATTAACATTATCATATATATAAAGATAAATAGAGGGAGAGAGAGATAAAGATGTGGAGAGAGAGATAAAGATGTGGAGAGAGATATATAGAAATGTATAAATTAATATATGTTGATTTTGAAATAATTCTTGTGTGTGTGTGTATACAAAATTTATCGAATGAGAGCTAATAGTCCGATTGGCACGTGCTCCCAAGCATAAGGTAGAGGGTTTAGGATTCGATCCCTCCATTTATCCCTTTTTTTTTTTCCTCTTTTGTGATTCTTTATAATTCTTTTCATTAAAAAATATAATATTAAACTATAATGATTGGAAGTATTTTTAAACCCTAATTAACACTTTTCCTTAAATTTATAATATAACAAATATTTAAATTTAAATTTATAAGATATATATATATATAAATCATTTACTTACATACACCTAGTTTTATAGTATTAACAACACTTCACTACTATTAGAATAGTCACATATATAACTATCAATAGTTAAATCAGCACCACCGCTATAATCACCACGTGTACAATATTACCACCATTATCATCATTAAATCATTGCTTTTAATTTAAATATAGAGGAAGATAGTCAAAGATATTTAGAGAATGATAGAAATAAAATGAGTTATAGATAGATATATTAAGATTATCATATATATAAAGATAAATAGAGGGAGAGAGAGATAAAGATATGGAAAGAGATATATAGAAATGCATAAATCAATAAATCAACACATATATTAATTTATGCATTTCTATATATCTCTCTCCACATCTTTATCTCTCTCTTCCTCTATTTATCTTTATATATATGATATATAGAAATGTATAAATTAATATATGTGTTGATTTTGAAATCAACACATATATTGATTTATGCATTTTTATATATCTCTCTCCACATCTTTATCTCTCTCTCCCTCTATTTATCTTTACATATATATGATAATCTTAATATTTCTATCTATAATTCATTTTATTTCTATCATTCTCTAAATATCTTTGGCTATCTCCCTCTATATTTAAATTAAAAACAATGATTTAATGATAATAATAGTGGTAATATTGAACACGTGGTGATTATAGCGATGGTGCTGATTTAACTATTGATCGTTGTATGGGTGATTATTCTAATAGTAGTGAAGTGGTATTAATACTATAAAACTAGATGTATATAAGTAAATGATTTATATTTATATATGTCTTATAATTTTAAATTTAAACATTTGTTATATTATAATTTTAAGGAAAAGTGTTAATTAGAGTTTAAAAATACTTCCAATTATTACGGTTTAATATTATATTTTTTAATGAAAATAATTATAAAGAATCATAAATAAATAAAAAAAGGCAAAGGAAATATTCAAACCCTGAACCCTCTACCTTATGCTTGGGAGCATGTGCAATCAGGCTATTAGCTCTCAACCGCTTTTCAAATTAACGAAAATATATATATACATATATAAAGAACGTATTGTGTCAGGTGTGCTTATAAATGGAAAAAAAATAATATTTAACATATAGAGGGCTTGAACCTTGAACCACGCTGAGATGCATGCTTCTATGCCAATTAGGTTACTTGCCCTCATCCAACATTTTATTGCATGAAATATATATATCATACAAGCTCTAATGTGTGTGTTTGTGTATATATATATATATAATATTTTTTTTGAAAATATAAATTTTATTTGTTAAAAGTGTATATTATGTCAAATAATATTTATTTTTACATTTATATTTATCTATATCCATATAATTTGTAAGTAAATGATTTAAATAACGATAATAGTTGTGATTGTAAATCGTGGTGATTTGAGTGTTTATGGAGTATATATAATTTAAAATATATATATATATATATATATATATATATATATATATATATATATATATATAGAGTAAAATTTATATCATATTTTAATATTTTATATACTGAAAAAATATAAATATAACTAGTTTGACCGTCACCCTACCTACACTAATCAACCACCGCCATCATTATCACTCTAATACTACTATCAAATTTCAGACCAATTTTAATATCAATATTTATTGTTATAATATTTAATTTCATTTTTGAAATGCTAGTTACTTCATTTCAATTAATATATATCAAATTTATATCATATTTCAAGTTAAAAAAAATAAATATAACTTATAGTATAACTTATCATTAAAAATCAATATATCTTATTTTATAATAAATATATTATATGTAATAACTTATAGTATACAATATCTCTAAATTTATATGTTTCTCATAGCTTTAATTTTTAGAGTTTCAATAGCTGCTAGCATCTTAATTTGACATTGAAAAATGTTGTTTGGTGAGTAGGTATTAAATGAAGAGATTTTATAATCAAGTGGCTAATAAATGAGCTAAATGGCTCATAAATCACCATAAATGACTCATATATTAAAAGAGTAAAATGATAATAAATTTCAATTTAATTATCAATATGCCATTTTGAACTAGCTCAATTTGAGCTGTGTAGTATTTTTATATAGTTATATAGACATCATAATTATGTATATAAAGAAAAGATACATCATAATAAATATTTGTGTTTGCTTGTAATAGTTTTGGAGGACTATAATTATTGAATTTTCTTAAATAATCAACGCATTAGCATGTGAAAATTCAACGGAAAAAGACGCAACATTGACATTGGTTACAACTTGCATTTTATTTGGTGTCACTAAATTAATAGGTGCGCCCTCTAATCAAATGGGCCTTCATTTTTCAATGAATCAAGGCTCGTAATTAAGAAACTCCCCAAAATAGTCAAACTACATAGAGCCCACATAGCAGCTCATGTGGGATCCATCACCTTCCATTGGAATTGCACACGTGGCACAGATGGTTACCTGTATGGTACTGGACAAAACAACGTGGAAGATTTCATATTTAATTAAGGAAAGGAATGGTGACTCCCAAGCATAAATAGTCAAAGCTGAGTTTCGCAATTTCTCTGTATAATCTTGTTAGTTTAGTTATCCATTTCTGTTTGTTATCTGTATTCATTTGTTGCCCTTTTTTTTACTAGTTGTTTAATATTTAAAAGTGATAAGTTAATTATTTTTATTTGGGACATTTAATTTTATTTTCTAATTTAGATGTTTATTTAATCTATATTTTTCTTTTTTCTTTTTTTTTTTTTTGTTATTTGGGCAACTAAGTAAGATACCTCTAATAAAATAATAATGACCAATAAGAGTAACTTCAACCAATCAATAACTAGCTTGGTTGGTATTATCACATCTTAAAAAGTATATATAAAACAAAAAGGAAAAGTCTCCGATTTGAATTTTTGCATGTCCTTCATTAGTTATAATCACCTATTATGTTTCCATTAAATCCCACAAAAATAAGAGTAACTTCAATATTAAATCTTTATTATAGCCTTTCATTGGGTTTATTAATCCTTCTTCATTAATTGATTAGTTTTATCATTAATTAGTTGATCAGTTGGAGTTATTAATTAAAAATTAAAACAGTTAGATTTTGCCGACATTTTTAAATATTCCCTGAGCGAGAGAATTTTACACTTTCTTTTTTTTTTATCTTTTTCTCATCTTCCTTTTTCGTCTTTAAATTTGATTCTTTAATTCTTTTCTCGATCCTTTTGAGATCATCTTTACTCTTTTTACTTTCAACGTTAAACAAGTCTTTTTTTTTTAATCTCGATATTTTTGTTGTTCTATTTATATACCATATTAACAATCATCTATTTTTATTAAAAATTTTAATATTTTCTCATAAAAAATTAATACAATATATGAAAATCTATAAAAGAAATTTTCGTAATGGAACATAAAAGAAAATAATAATAATGTAAAGCTTATAAACCATTGGTTGATGGAACACAGGAATAGGTTGTTGCTTCTATTAATTAATAGGATGGAATTTGGAAGCCACAAAAGTAAAATAGACGAAAGTTGTTCACAAATAACATAATTCAATTTATTATGACCAAAAAAAAAATATCGAAGCCTCATTACATATTGCCACCTAACTTAATTACATCAATGGAGATTTCGAAAATCACTCCAATATCTTTCCCATTATCAACTGTTTTAATCACTAATTAATGAGATTATAATTCCTATCCATTGATGGAGTGCTAGTCATTACTCACATGTACGTGCCTTAATTGTTTATTTTTTTTTTATAAATTAAATTTAATTTATTAAAATTTAATCTAATAATTAAAAAATAAAATAATCATAGGAGAGTAGTCACTCGTTTTATTGTTCTATAATTTTGCTCTAAGTCTTTCAAAAATATCTTTATTTATGTAATTTCAAATTAAATAGCATAATAATGCAGAGGTACTATTTTGATTAATTCAATTTTGGTGACGCCTAATTAATATCAAATGGTACACTGTTTTTTTTTTTTTTTTAAATAAGAATGGTACAGCCTAATTTGTATATCTACGTACATATATACTGTTCATAAACAGCAAAATTGAACAAGAAAATGATGCCACAGACTGGATTGGCGCCATGAAGATCATGTCTTAGACGTTATGGGTCGTATTACATTTAATTTGTGAACAGAAGTGCATTAAAGGGGTTATGGCTTAATGGGTCCGAGTACATTTAACCCGTATACAGAATGGCATGCATGAAGGCCATCTTAAGCACCGACATATTGATCACAGTTGCAGTTTCGTATATATTGCAATTTCTTTTTTTTTTTTTTTTTTTTACCAACTAGAAATGAGATATCTGTTGATTTAAAAAGAAAAATACAAAATTAGTTTGTTCTAAAGGATTACAAGCAAAAGAATTACAAGCAAAAGAATCATCATGAAGCATCTTCTTAGCAAGATTATAAGCAGCACTATTACAAGCTCTAGGAATACAATTAAAAGTAATATCAAAGAGTTCAGATGATAAAATGGCAATATCATTAAAGATATCAAGAAGATCACTAAGAATAATACCACCCTTAATAGCTTGGATCACTAATTGAGCATCACCTTCCAAACAAACAAGATGAAAGGATTTGTTTTTAGCCAAGAAAGCAACTTCACGGCAAGCAAGCGACTCTAAAACCATTGTCGACACTATATTTTGGCCGATCACCGAGGTCAAGGGACTTTAAATTGACTCCCAGCCGACGTCCTTCGATCAACAAATGACTTTTCCAAACACATCGATTGCTCAATCGTGAAATAAACCGATCCTGCACTTAATAAATTGTTTTCTGATCTCTTATCAGAGAGGTTCGAACCAATTTCAGGTCTCCATACCCTCCAGTCTTACTTCCCGATCTCTCTCTTTATAAATATTGTGGAAAGTTGTTTAGCTAATGCTAGAATCAGGTTCCTTACTTGTATGTCCTAGATATTCCTTAAAATAAAGCTAAGGTTTCTGTCCGATTTAATGATGATTCCGATCTTAAGAATTCGAGTCAAGTCTTTCCAATTCTAATGTCCTAAAGTTATACCCGGTGTTTGGTCGTAGCATAGTCCGATCTCATGCTTACAATGTTTTTCCGACCTCTTATACTTGGACTAATAGTTGCTTTTAAGTTTGATGTTCTAATACGTTCAAACAATCAAGTACTCATACAATTGGGACGCTTTCCGATCTCATCAAGAAATTGAACAAAAGAGAGAACTTCATTTCATTTCAAAATAAAAATTTACAAGTCATTTGGCTGGAGGGTCTCTCCCAGTCTGTTCTCTAAATACATCATCATCTCTCTCATTTCCTCTCTCTCTCTCGGGCTCCTCGTCGCTCTCGTCTTCGGCCTCTGGGGCAAGCTCGTTCATCCAGGAGAAGTCTTCTTTAGGATACCGTTTCTTCAGCTCGGCCATAAGGTCGTTATGGGCGTTCACATAAGCCCCGGCTTCCTTCGTAGTGCTCTCCTCTTCCTTAGCTTGAAGCTCTTCATCCTTGGCTTAGAGCTTTTCCTCCTTCGCCCGAAGGTCTTCAACATAACGAGCGAGATCGGTAGACCAACCAGCTCGAGAGTCTTCAAGTTCTTGTTCCACTTCAATAATCCTCTCCTCATAACGCTTCATCTGATCCTCCATTCTGGCGATGTACTCGTTAGCAGAGGAGAGCTGAGCTTGTGCAGCAGAGGCATCTTAGACCGCCTTAAGGATCTCTTTCTTCAAGCCGTGGGCTTTCTCTCTGAGTATATGCTGGTTTGCAATGGCTTCTAAGCCTAAGCTCATTGTCTGAGCTAAGATATCATCAAAGCTCTCCTCTGTTAATCTGTTCCGATCTTCTTGAAAGCAAATGGAAGCTCCCATGACTTTGGCCAGGCCAGGATTCCCCCTAGTAGAGCAGTTCCTTTCCAATGATTGGATCAGAAGTTGTGCGCCCTGGGAAAGTGTCCTGACCGTGGGACCGGAAGACTCCCCTTCTGTCACACCTTACCCCTCTGTAAGGCATAACATGATCCCATAGAATACCTAATGAATTACCGAACTTCACCTACCGATAACTCATTAAGTACCCTACAAGGGATTTTAAAACAATTTTCTTATTTTTGATAAGTGGTGAGCATTTTCTAATAGGCATTTAAAACATTTAGTTAAAATTAAAACTAGTTAATATTTTTGGTCCATTTTAGTTTTCCGCAAATTCTATAGAAATTTTGACAGAGTTTCCTCTGTATTTTGAGAAAACCGTTCTTCAAATACCTGTAAAAAGCACTTCTAAAAGTTTTTCTCAACCACTACTTCGGTTTCACAATCAAACTCAATCAATTTCTCAAAATTTACAAGTTCAATAATTCTCAAAATACTGTCAATCAATATCATTCATATTTCATTAAAAATAAAATAATTTATACACAACCTTACAAATTTATATCAAAAGAAACACAAACTAAACTTTATTACAAACTTCATACAAATTTGTGTACAAGCTGCTCAAGACCCATTTTTACATGTCCATACATTTATGTGCAATATATACATCAAAAGAAGTATTTACAGCTAGGGTATAAATTATACCCGAAAACTTTAGGCTGGTAGCTTCTCACACCTCGACTCGATCTGCTGCTTCTCTAGTCTCTGTATCTGCGACAGCAATAAAAGCTATCGCTGAGTACTAGGACTCAGTGGTACACAACATACTAAAATAATCTTTATGCAAAAAAAAAAATCACGTTTATTCAAAAATTTGACTAAACATGAGCATTAAACACAAAACATGAATTATGAGATTTTAATGCAAACCAAGTTCATTTCAAAGTATCAAAACACATTTCATAAAACCCACAGTTAGATCATGCCATTCGAAACAAATAGAATCTCAATAGCCAGAGGCTAAAGAGAAATCATATCACAAGGCTAGCTAGCTCAAATATATGGATATCCATTCTCATCCTCTTCTACTGGCACACCTCAACACTTCTCCAGAGAAGGAATCAAAATTCAAAACTAATTACCCCCACTAGTCGTGCTAGTGAGGTGTTCAAATATGTAGTCACGACACTGTAGTTTCAAAACTTATCTTAACAATTTGCTAAACATTATCTTTTCAAATATACATAATAACTTTTAACAATTTAGATCAAACATCACAAGAATGCCATAATCCGATATTTCATATTAATCAAAACGATATGCAAAAGATGATTATAAAAGTATATGTTGTGCACAAACCTCAAACGAGTAGCCTGTTGGCCTTGACTCGACTTTTCGGGTTCTGTCCCGGTATTCTTTTCCACTGAAACACGAAATTTTCCAATGTTTCAGTACTAAAACTTAAAATAAATCCAAAATAAACTTAACTTCACATTTACCTAGCTCTAACGTGTTAAATTCGACGTTCTCGAAATTTTTGTGTTTCGAGTTACTATTCACTGCACTATTCAAGTCAAATTATTGACTTTCTAAGGCTTAATAGGTATGGGAACTCCAACTTCACCCACATACCACATTTTGGTCACCAAACTTGTTGGTTTTGGTCATTTGTTTAAAGCTTAGGTCATTTTGGCAAAATTGCCAATTTTCGGTTTTGGTTCTCCGAAGTTGCACTGTTTCATTGGTCAGTCTACTGTTGGAATTTGACAAAACTTCCTTCATAGAAAATGTTCCTTATTGTCTTAAGTGTATTCTCATTTTTGGATCACCTCAATCGGAGTTTTGTAGCTCAAGTTATGGCCAAAATAAGTTTACTGTTCACGTGCACTGTTCATACTGCATTTTTGGGTTCTGGCAGATTTTGGTCCAACTTTGGTCAGTAATTTGATTAAGTTAAGTTCATAATTTGGTCTAACTTTCTTCATATGAAATGTTCTACTATGTCTTAGGTTTCCATTGGTTCAAGAATCGCCTAAATCCGAGTTTTCTAGAGGGAGTTATAGCCATCCAAACATTGCTGCTCAAATGGAAATTCTAGAAATCTCAGTACAGTAAATTTCACTTTGCTCAATGATTTGATTAGGTTAATGACATAATTTGGATTGGTGTCCTTCATGAAAGTTTTAGATCTATATCTTATCTAATTATAGTTAAAATTTCAGATCAATTTGATCTACCTAGCTCGAGTTATGACCAAATGAACAGTTACTGTTCATTTGGTCAGTTTGGTGCAGGGGCAGCCTGCTATCAATTCACTTTGGTCAATTGTTTCACCAAGTTTTGGTCAGTTTTTTGCCATGGTTCCTTAATGAAAATTGTGCTCTTTTATGTCTATTTTCATCTCCAATTGGTGGCATATCCATTAGGCTTGTAAAATTTGAGTTTTGGTCCTTCAAAGTAGGTTTGGTCATGCTGACCTACGAATTTGGCTTAATTTTCTACCATTCCCACACAACTTATTTGGTCATAATTGACCATTATTTCACTTCACAATAGGTTCAACACTCCATTTATGCACTTCTCCAAATTTTTGCCTCAAAACCCTAACATTTAAACCCTAGCTCTTCCATCTCATGCATTAAATCACAACTAGTGCACTTAACCTTAACCATTCACTAATCAAAGCTTTTAAACTTATTCTAATGCATCAAATTCATGTAAATCATACTCCTCTCAAGCTGCCTAAATTTCAGTTTGGTCCTTCTCCCATGTTTTTATTTCATTTAATCAAGTTCTAAGCTCACTTTCAACCACTAATTATGCATTTAAAATGGAAAGTAAGGAGTTTAATATACTAACCTTGCTTGGAGGATTTTTAGGCTCCCCTTTCTTCAAGTCTTTCTTCTTTTTTTTACTCTCTAATGCTCTCTCAACATGTAAGGAGAAATTTTTGTGTGGAGACTTTGTGAATTTATAGGTTAAGATAGGGAAATTCAAGCTTTTATTCCCTTAACAATGGTGAAATATGGTGAAGGAGTGGGAAGAGAGGAATGGGACGGCAAAAGGGAAGAAAGAAGACCAAAATTGATTTTTTTTTTCATTTCTTTTCTTTATTTATTTTAGTGTATGGAAGACCACAAAAAGTCCAATTAAATAATTCACTTAATTAATTTGTTTATGACATCATTCATGATGTCATCAACTTTGACTTTTCCATCTTCTTTCTCTTTTTTTTTCTATTTATTATTTTTTCTATTAGTTCTTTAATTTAATTCTCGATTCCGAAATTTTCTTTTCTCCTATTTTATTTGACAGTTAGGTCAGGAGTCAGCTCTCGGGGTCAATTGACCAAATCACCCCTTGCCGGTTCATCCCGGTTTGCAAATAATTTCATATTTCTTTCGGCTCCCTGACCTAATTATTTGACTGACTTAACAGTTCTTTTTCGTGATTTTCTCTTTTCCATTGTGTCCATAAGGGTCCTAAGGACCGCAGCGTCACTTTTTACGGTTCGAAATTTGAGTTTAAAATGACTTGATCGTTCGAGGAGGTCACTCATCGCTGTGACTCTCGGCTCGTTTAACCTCTTATGTTCTGTTTTTCTTATTTATAGTTAACTAATTAAACATTACTAATTATTTTTGTTTATGGTTTCTCAAATTGTCTTAAGTGTGGCCCTAATCCCATTAATTGTCCGGACCGACACCGGTCACCGGAACAGTGAAATATACCAGGCTATACCAATAGGGGTGTTACACCTTCTACATTGGAGAGGTCGGAGGAGGAGGGGGGGTGGAAGCTCGGTTTGTTGAGGAGCCGGGGTGATAACCTCTATCTCAGGGATCAGTTGTTCCTGAGATTGGGGAGAAGAGCTCGGCACCTCTATTGATTCACGACGAGGGGTCTGAGCATCGGCAGTGGTGGCCCCCTTCATCGCCCTCACTTTTCTGAAGAACTCCCTCTTTCGTTTGTGACTCTCCTTGGAAGCATTACCGCCCGCCATACCTACACAAAAAAGAAGTCAGTGAGTTCGCTAAGATTCAAAGACTAGAGATATGGGTAGTACCAAGGTCGAGGTCAGAGAGCTGAAGCTCGTATTCTTCTTCAGTGATCAGTCGCATCATCCAATACTTCAAATCGGCCATCACCGCGTCTAAGCAAGAGAATTTTTGAGTGGACGCCTGAGACTTTAACTCTTTCACCACGGCGTCTTCATCCTTATTTAAGGTAATGTTTTTGGGATCAGAGCGACCAGATGTTGCCAACCCCGTGGGATGCCCTCAAAGCCGTTCTGAATCTTGCCCCTCAAAATGAAGAACCGATTCTTCCAATTCTTCAATGAAGAAGGGAGATCGGTAAAGAGAGAACAATGGGGCTTAGCTTGGAAGAACCAGAACTCATCATCCTTCCTTCGGGCGAGCCTATGTAGCTCGGCAAAGACTTTGGCCGTGGGTTCCAGTCCCTTAGCTCAGCAGAGGCCTTGGAAGGCTATTAGAGTCTGTCAGGAGTTCGGATGCACTTGGGCTACCGAGACATGGTGGAATTTTAGGACGGCCTTGTAAAATTCGTCCAAGGGAAAACGGAGCCCGGCCTTCAGTTGCTCTTTATACACCATGATGAGATTGCCCTCATCAAAGAAGTGGTCGGCCCGATAATCGTCATGGCATTTGATCAGTTCAAAGGAGTCAATCCGCAGATTGTACTCCTGGCTTATAGATTGAAGATCAGTTTCTCTCAAGACTGAAGGCAACTCATCAATTGGCAAGTTGTCTCTCCTCAAAGATGCCCCTCGCCTCAGTCTGGCAGCCGAACCAGTTACTGGAACGAGGGCTGTGCTAGTTTGACCACCCGATCTAATCACATCACCCTCTTCCGAAGTCCACGAAACGTGGACAGAAGATGGACTTGCAGCTCTCTGACCCTCGGTGCCGCTCATTTTCAAAGAAACCAAAGAAGTTTAACTAAGAAAAGGATCAAAACCCTTACCGGAATGTGATCGGTGCCGGAAATACTTGAAGAAACGAGAGAATGTTGAAATTGCTAATAAAATACTGAAAGTGACATAAGGAAGCAACTGATTGACCCTCCCCCTATTTATACCCGTCTGAGCATTTAATGCTCACGAAGTCCCAAGCGGCGCATCGGTTAGCGAAATCGACCCACTTTCCTGACACGTCGCGGGAAGGTTCCAGAAACACAATAATAAAATTGAATAAAATGAGATCAGTTAGTTAGGGTTATCGGATTGTGCAAATTTTCAGAGCCGCAGATCGGCTAATGATGATTTAGTTGAAGATCAGATCGGATATGCACATTAGAGATCAGAAAAACAACCAATGTAATAATCAAATAATAACCTTCAAATGAAATCCAAAAGGTTAGATTACATCATTTGAACGATCTCAAGAGATCGGATTACATCATTAACCTTTAAAGGTAAGATTACATCATTTGAGCGATCTCTAAAGATCAGCACTACATCTTACCTAGTAAGGACTTATGTCAAAGCCTAGTCTTATTGCTGAATCAAAAGATGTGTTTGATCAGAAAGCCCGCCACAAGTGTTGGATAGATGTGCAGCTCAGATGGGGTGACTATGACTCTTATGATGGTAAGAGGATACATCGTCGATGTCATCGACCAGAACCGAGCTGCAGTCAGGACACCCGATGTGGTGAGGAGCCAAATGAACTTCAAAAGGCGGTCACCAACATTAAGATCGAAATTAGCAGCACTTTTGCCCGAGATCGGCCTACCAATTATATTGGTGGACCGATTCGAGATCGGCACGATCGTCATTTTTTATCTTGGTCGATAAATTAGTCCGGTTCCCTCACTGTCATCAAATATTATTCTCATGATTCTCCGATCACCGGGATCATAAATTTTCAGGCGAGGGCCAAAGAAAACAGCCGGAAAAAGATCAAAAGCAGTTACCATGGTCAAAATTGTTACCGGAGAAGTTAGAATAGGAGAAGTGGAGAAATGAGAAAGAGAAATAAAGTGCGGAGAATTTTTCTCGCTGGTCATATATATAGGGGCCTGAGCATTTATTGCATATAGAAACCGAAGCGGATGCATCGGTAACTGAAGAATTAATTACTTTGACTAAGGCAGGTCGGATAAAGAGGAAAGTTCTAGAATGGGAAAGATCGGGGAGCAATGAGGGACCCAATGTGAGAGAGATCGGAAAAGAAGAGGGTCATAACAGAGAGATCAGAAGGAATAGAGATCGAAAAGCACGAAGAAGATGAGGTGGCTTCCAATAACTCTCTACATAATCAGAGCCAATGTAGTTAAAGCGTTGCAGGCGTGATCAAATCTTCACCGCATGCCTCATTTGCAGAATCGCCCACATTGCTGATAGACGCCAAAAATAGTTATGGCAGTTCTGTACATCACAATCTCCACCGTTGATCATACTTGCAAGGACAAACCCGGAGCCCTTGGATCAAAAGCAGATGATAGGTCCAGCGCCTTTCATTCCTAGCCTTTGGATCCGTCTTGTAAGGCAAGATCCTGAGCCATTGGATTAAAAAGAGAAAGGACGAAAATTCTGAATAGAATCCCAGCCGTCCATTTTGATTCTCTTTAATTCTCAGACATCGGATCATGTCCTTTGAAATCCAGACCTTCCGTTTCCCCCAGGAGAGATCCTGACCCTTCATTAGAAGCACCCGTTCCCTATAAATACCTACATGCAATACTGTAGAGGGGACAGGCAAAAAGGGGTGGTGGTGATTATAGTGGAAAGGCTCTGAAATCTAATTCAGTCTTGCTACTTTGTCATTCTAAGCTTTCGAGAAACTTCAGAAACAAGTTTTCTTAAATATCTCCATTGAAGGAGCTTTGGACCCTGGAATTCTTTATTTTTAGTCTGTTCATTACTCTGCTCTACCATTTTTTTTAGTTTCGTCTTCATTACCCTAATTCCAGCATATTAATCTCCAAGCTTGAGCTCATTTCGACTCGGTTACCGTCATTTCAGCTCAACTATATTCTGACCTGGTTCTCGTTATTTCAAAGTAAGCATTAGTCCCTAGACCATCAACTTCCACCTCTATAAGATTTGTGGACACTAGAGTTCGCTCAAGATCCTCAACCTCCCACAGGTAAGTTTCTAGACTATTATTTCACTGAATGCTCGTGTTTCAATTTATTTTTTTATTGTTCTTCCATCAAGTTTAGTAGCATTAAAATCCCAATGTAGATTATTCAGGCCAATAGTTATTTTTCGATGTTTACTTCTTCTATTCGTCCGTAAACTTTATTTATTCCTCCTCAATTTCATTTCCTTCGAAAATAGGTATTCTGGTTGTGGGCAACTTGTAGGTAACTTAATAAAATATTGGTAGAAGTATCTTAACGTGAAATTTTTTTGAACAAATAAAAATAATCATAGGTTGAATAATAAGATCAGAGGAAAAGTTATGAGGTCGGGCTACTAAACGAGTCTAGGAGATAGCATAATAGAGCGAGAATCGAGATAAGATCGGATTCCAGGCTAGTAACCGAAAGAAATCGGATGTAGCTGGCCAAAGAATTCTGGCAAGGTAATCATCTAGGAGATCGGTGAAAAATTCGATATTATATCGCAAATACTTTAAGAGATTGGGGGAGAGTTCTTACCCAATTCTCATTTAAATAAAATACGGAGATCGGAGGAGAGTTCTTATCCGAGATCCTTCATTTAAATTTTGGACCGAACACTTTAAGAGATCGGGAGAGAGTTCTTACCCGATTCTCATTTAAATACAATACGGAGATCGAAGGAGAGTTCTTATCCGAGATCCTTCATTTAAATTTTGGACCGAACACTTTAAGAGATCGGGAGAGAGTTCTTACCCGATTCTCATTTAAATAAAATACAGAGATCGGAGGAGAGTTCTTATCCGAGATCCTTCATTTAAATCTTGAACCGAACACTTTAAGAGATCGGGAGAGAGTTATTACCCGTTTCTCAACCAAAACCTTAATAAAATATGTGGAGATCGGAGGAGAGTTCTCATCTGAAATCTCCCACCTAAAACTCTTAAAAAACACATCTAGAGATCGGTAGAAACTTGTTGTCTGAGCTCTCTTAACAAAATCCAAATTAAAATAACACAACTCCAATATGCAAGATAACTTTACTTGACACCTAGTCACTAAAGGGTCATCTCACGAACTCGTGTTCTTGGGCAATCCAAAATAAGTGAAATATCGAACACTCCTTTATTATGCACAAAGGATTAACATCATCCCTATCCCGACCCTCTAATTATCCTTTTAATTTACAAAGAGCATAACATTAAATCTGTTTACCCTCGTTCAGGGACGAGGCGGGGTGCCTAACACCTTCCCCGCCCGTATGCGGACCCCGAACCTAGAATCTCTTTTTCTCTTTTGAAGTGGTTTCCTTATAATTTATTTTCACAAAATGGTTTTCTTTAATTTTCCTCAAAATTAAAGTGGCGACTCTTCACTTTTCCCACTTCAGTGAAGAGCTTCGTCCGGGCAACCGCAAAATACCTTGCGACAAACATAAGGTCAATAATACTGATTATCCTTTTGCAAAACCAAGCAATAGGGTAACCCAAATTGTTGCGAGCAATACCTGCAATAGGTCCAAAGCCACGATGCTTATTGATTGTAGCATCAAAGTTGATTTTGATTTGAGAAAATAGAGGTGGAGTCTAAGTGGATAGACGGTAGATTGGAGGATGCTGTGGGGGAGATGATGACTGTATAAACATTCAAAATTCTTCCAAAGAGGTGAAAGCTTTCATAAGAACATCTTGGGAAGGCCAAACCACATTTTCAAATACCAAGGCATTATGACATTTCCAAATATACCACAAAATGTAAGCAAGAAGTTGTGATAAAGTTTTAACATCAGCATGTTGTCAAATAACATCAGAAAGCTCAAGCCAATAATCAGCTAAATAATTACTATGGAGCAAAAGAGATCATACTCAAAATGGTGAATGAATCCATACTTCCATAGCTTTAGGACATTGGAAAAAGATATGTTGCAAAGATTCCATAACTCCACAAGTTTTACATTTTGCTAGAATATTTGAAATTTTGCAATGTAGTAATTCTCCACAAGGGAGTCTTTCATGAAAAAGCTTCCATAAGAAAATAGAAACTTTGGTAGGCAATTGAATATTCCAAAAGTTATCAGTCATAGCAACAGAGGTTGGACATCGACCCGCTCTCGAATGTCTAGATAAATCATTATGAAGATATCGAGAAACATAATACCCGGACTTGACGATATAATTGCCACCCTTGCTGTAATGCCAAATTAGCTTGTCTTCCTCTCTGAATAGAGAATTTGGTATAGACAGAATATTGGCAACTTCTTATGGCTGGAAATTTTCCTTCAAGGCTTGAATATTCCAGGAACATTGAGTTGGATTCATTAAATCAACAACCCAATGGATGGATGGATTAGTGGAAGATGTGATTTGGGGTGAACGAGGAAAGGATTTAGGAATCCAAGTATCTTGCTTACAAAGAACAGATTTCCCATCACCAATGTGCCATCTGATACCCTTTTGTAACACTTGCCTACCCCATAATATGCTTCTCTAACCAAAAGATGCATCTATATTCACATTCAGATTCAAAAAGGAAGTGTAAGGGTAGTATTTATCTTTAATGACTGTAGCAAACAAAGAGTTGGATTGAGAAATGAGATGCCAACCCTATTTAGCCAATAATACTTGGTTGAAGTCTTACAAATCTTTGAAACCAAGACCACCCTAACGCTTAGGAGTACACATCAAATGCCAAGAAATCCAATACATTTTTTGTTCCTCAGCTTGTTGGCCCCATCAGAAATTAGCTACCAAATGATTAATATATTGGCAAAGAGCGACAGGAAGTTTAAAACAACTCATTGCATACACCGGGATTGCTTGGGTCACTGCTTTGATGGGAACTTCTTTTCCTCCTTGTGATAAAAATTTTTCTGGGTCACTGCTTTGATGAGAACTTCTTTTCCTCCTTGTGATAAAAATTTTTCTTTCCATCCAACTATTTTTCGTTGAATCTGCTCTTTAATTAAAGCAAAAGCATCCTTTTTAGATCTAGGAAAAGTGGATGGCAAGCCTGAAAAGCAATCATGGCCAAAAATATTTTTGATATTTAGGATGGCTACTATATTAGATTTAATAACACCACAAGTATTTCTGCTAAACCAAGGTAGACTTGTCAAAATTAACGAGTTGGCCACTAAGTTCAGCATAATTCTTCAAAATAGTATCAATCAAGTCAGCTTCATGAGTAGTTGCTTTGAAAAAAAGAATGGAGTCATCAGCAAACAGTAGATGAGTAATACGAGGACCTCATCGAGAAATGGATTGACCAGAAAGATCTGATTCTCTAATCATATGAGATAATCCTTCAGCACAAAAAAGGAAAAGGTAAGGAGAGAGAGGATCTCCTTGTCTAATACCTCGAGAGCGATGAATAAACTCAGTATGAAAACCATTCACTTGAAGAGTGTAGGAAACTGTAGTCACACATTCCATTATCCAGGAGATCCAGGTAAGATGAAACCAAATCTAGTAAGCATATGAGGAAGAAAGGGCCATTCTACACATTCATAGGCCTTACTAATGTCTAATTTGACTGCCATTCCATCAGTAACCTTACCCTGTCACTTAGAAAAAGAATGCATGAGTTCATGACATATAAGGATATTGTCTTTGATGTGTTTACCCTGAGTGAATACACTTTTCTCGTCCCCAATTATATTATCCATAAGAGGCTGAAGTCTATGAACTAGAATCTTGGAAATGATATTGTAAAAATCTATACACAGACCAATGGAATGTAAATCCTTTATAGATTGCACATGTCTAACCTTAGGAATTAAAGAAATGGCTATGTGATTAAAACCTCTCAAAAGTTACCTCTCAAAAGTTTCCCAGACCGAAAGCATACAAAGCTATCACTGAGTGGTGAGCTCAGTAGTGCACAAACTAATAATTTAAAACTTAACACAAGTTATGTTTGACAATTCATAACAAATAAAATTTAAAATTTTTAAATTCTTCAAAATTCATAACATTCAGAAATCAATATTTTCATTCATGCAAATTATTCATTTGAATAACATTTTGATCAAATAGTAATTATTTATCTACATTTCTTTTAAATCTTGAAACAATACTAAAATATTTTGAATCGTTGACAAATTATTTATTTCAATTACAATTTATCAAACTATGCATAATTTAAAGGGCGTTGTCAATAATTCACACAGTTGAACTCATGACCCAAAATTCAAATAGATGTTGTGTTGTACACCGCGACATTTCTAACTCTCCCATTAACCGAGGCTTAAAAGGAGGAACAAAGACTAGCTAGTATATATGAGTACTCATTCAAACTCTTCCCCAACTGGCAAGCCAGAGAGGAAGGAACTCACCCCATCTAGTAGAGGAGGTATCTCACTAGACAAGCTAATGAGAATTTACAACATATATTGCCATGTCAACTGTGGTTTCAAATCATATTCAAAACAATTTCTATTTACCAAGTGTTTACAAACCATTAACATATTTAATCATCATAAATTCATGCTCAAGATTGGCAACACATCAAACTTAAAATTTACAATCCTCAAAACCATGTAATAAATCCTTAAATGCATAAGAAAATTTATATTTAAATTATACAATTTCATTCAATAAGTTAAAATTCTCAACACAATAAAATCATAAGTCATAAAATAAACTTGTTTAAATCAATTTAGAAGTGAAAAGTAACAAAATAGTTAGTTGTGCACAAACCTTATACGAGTCGCCTCTTGGCTTTGACTCGATGCCTCAAGTTCTTTCCCGATATTCTTTTCAACTGAAACACACTATTTTACAGTGTTTCAGTATCACAACTTATCATAATTCCAAAAGTAAATTCAAATCTACTTATACCTATCTTTAATATGCTAAACTTGACGTTCTTTAAAATTTATATTTCGGAGTTACTATTCACGATACTATTCAAGTTAATTTGTTGACTTTCTAAGGCTTAATAGATATGGAAATTCTAATTCCGCCCATATACCACATTTTGGTTACCTAATTTGTTGGTTTTGATTCTTTTATCAAATTTTAAGTCTTTTAGACAAAATTGTAAATTTTCAGTTTTGATGTCCTGTTTTACACTGTTCCATTAGTCATATTGCTGTTAGAATTTGGCTAAGTTTTCTCCATAGAAGTTGTTCCTTATTGTTTTAACTTTATTTCTCTTTTTGAATCACTCTATTTGGAGTTTTCTAGCTCAAGTTATAGTCATTTGAACATGGCCGGCATGATTAGTCTAACCCAGATTTTCTAGGCACCAACTTAGTTCTGGCAGTTTTAGGTCACTAATTTTGAGTGGCTAAATGACTTAGTTAAGGGAATAATTTGGACTTGTGTTTTCCATGAAAGTTGTAGGGCTATATCTCAGCTTTCTACTGGTAAAATTTCAGGTCATTTTGACCTGCCTAGCCCAAGTTATGGCCAAATGAACAAATACTATTCATTTGGTCATTTTCATACAGGTCAGTTTGCCTAATCCAGATTTGGCCAATTTGTTCACTATGCTATGATCACTTTCTGGGCATGATTCCTGAATAAAAAATGTGCCATTTTGTGTCTAGTTTCATTCCCAATTGGCCTCACACCAATTGAGCTTGTAAATTTTTAGTTTTGGTCCCTGAAAGGGACCTTGGTCATGTTGAATGCAGAATGACCATATCCAATTTGAATTTCAATTTGGTTCTAACACTTCCAACACACCACAATTGGTCATACATGACCATTTTTCAGTTCAAACAAGGTCAAGACACCATTTGACCAATTCTCAAAATTTTATCTCCTAAATCCTTGGTACCAAAAATCCTAACTCATAAAATTCTAACCTAATATATTCTAAACATCTATCCATAGTTTACATACTTAATTCAACCTAAACAACCATTCAAATGCATCAAATTCATTCATTCTCAACCCTACATGCTGCTGGCCAAAATTCATATATAGTCCCTCAATAATTGTTTTTGTTTCTTTTCTTTAATTTCTAAGTTAATTTAAGTAGCTAAGCATGCATTTAAATAGAAAATTGAAAGTTAAAACACTAACCTCCTTCTTTGAATTTCCAATCTTCAAATCTCTATTTTTCTTCCTTCCTTTTCTTGATTAATAGTTGAACTAAGGTGCTAAATAAAGGTTTAATTTAGTGGATTAGGGAAATTATGGCCTAAATGAGGGTTTTGAAAAGCTTGAATTAAGCTTTCATGGGGTTTCTTAAATGGAGGAGAGGTGAGGTGGCCAAAGGCTAGGAAAGAAGAAGATAATTTTCTTTTTAATTATTTTGTCTTTTAACTTAGTAATTATCCCACAATTCTAATTTTTTAAATATTAGGTTTATTGCATCATGCATTATGTAATTAACCTTTTTCAACTTTTTCTTTTTCCTCTTTTGTTTTTCATTTATTTTTCCTTAATTCTTTAATTTAATTCTCGATCTCAAAATTTTCTTTTCTCCGATTTTATTAGACAGTTAGGTCAGGAGTCAGCTCTAGGGGTGAATTGACCAAATCGCCCCTCGCCAATTCAATCCGGTTTTCAAGTTATTCGATATTTCTTCCAGATCTTTGACTTAATTATTTGACCGGCTTAACAATTCTTTTTTTTTTATTTTCTCTTTTTCATTGTGTTCGCAATAGTCCTAAGGACCACGGCGTCACCTTTTACGGTTTGAAATTCAAGTTTAAATTGACCTCACAGTCCTTCCCGAGAAGATCACCCATCACTGTGATTCTTGGCTCATTTAACTTCTTATGTTCTGTTTTTCTTATTTATACTTAACTAATTAACAATTACTAATTATTTGTGTTCAGGGCTTATCTAGTTGTCTTAGATGTGATTCTAATCCCCATCTGGACCAATACCGGTCACCGGAACAATAAAATATACCAGGCTATGCAAATAGGGGTGTTACAGTTCTTACCTGAGTTCTCAACTTAAATTCCTAATGCACTAAGAGATCGAGGGAGAGTTCTTACCCGAATTCTTGGCAAAAATCTTAATAAAATATGTGGAGATCTGGGGAGAGTTCTTACCCGAAACCCACTAAATTTTAACAGAATACATTAAGAGATCAGGCGAGAGTTCTTACCCGAATTCTCGGCCAAAATCTTAATAAAATATTTGGAGATCGGGGGAGAGTTCTTACTCGAAATCCTCTGCTTAAATTTGAAACATAATACATTAAGAGATCAGGAGAGAGTTCTTACTCGAATTCTCTTAGCTTAAATCCAAACTAAAAAAAATCACAACTTCAATATTCGAATTAACCCCCAACAAAAATCCATTACACAATACCTATTCACTGAAGGGTCATCTCACGTACCCGTATTCTTAGGCAACCCAAAATAGTGAAATATCAAATATTCCTTTTATACGTATAAAGGATTAACATCACCATTTCAACCCCCCTAATTATTAATTTTAATTTATAAAGAGCACAACATTAAATCTGCTTACCCTCGTTGAGGGACGAGGTAGTGTGCCTAACACCTTCCCCGCCCGTATACGGACCCCGAACCTAGAATCTTTGTTTTCAAAGTGGATTTTTTATTTTTATAAATGATTTTCTTTAATTTCTCTCAAAATTAAAGTGGCAACTCCTCGCTTTTCCTACTTCGGTGAGAAATCGTCTAGCGACCGCAAAAATCCTTGCGACAAGCACAAAAAAGGAAAAGGTAACGAGAGAGAGGATCTCCTTGTCTAATGCCTCGAGAGGGATGAATAAACTCAGTATGAAAACCATTCACTTGAAGAGTGTAGGAAACTGTAGTCACACATTCCATTATCCAGGAGATCCCAGTAGGATGAAACCAAATCTAATAAGCATATGAGGAAGAAAGGGCCATTATACACATTCATAGGCCTTACTAATGTCTAATTTGACTGCCATTCCATCAGTACCCTTACCCTGTCACTTAGAAAAAGAATGCATGAGTTCATGACATATAAGGATATTGTCTTTGATGTGTCTACCCTCAGTGAATACACTTTGCTCGTCCCCAATTATATTATCCATAAGAGGCTGAAGTCTATGAACTAGAATCTCGGAAATGATCTTGTAAAAAACTATACACAGGCCAATGGGATGTAAATCCTTCATAGATTGCACATGTCTAACCTTAGGAATTAAAGAAATGGCTATGTGATTAAAACCTCTCAAAAGTTACCTCTCAAAAGTTTCCCAGACCGAAAGCTTTAGCCTATTGGAAATAAATTAATTACATCATGCATCAGTCATAACTGTTAAAGTTAATAGTGTCTGCCACGTACGTCAGTCTCCCTAATCACTCTTAAATAACACTAATCACCTATAATCTCTAATTAACTAATAATCATAATTATCTCTAAAATCTCTAAACCTAATCCTTATTGTTTAATAAAAAAGGGAAAATCCCTAACCTAACCTAGAGCTCATCACCAACTCCCTCCTTGGATAGGGATTGGTTCTTCCTAGAGTTGTATATAGGTTGATTTGAGCAAATTCCTTGTATTTTATCAAATTAAACTAATAAAATCGATTTTGATGGCATTTAAATTAAAATCAATAAATTAAATGATAAAATCATATATGTTTGATTTTCACATTAAGTGGGTTAGGTTTGATTTTTACCATTTTTACTTCTTTTAACACTTTTTAAGTTTTTATAATTAAACTTTTATTTAATATATATATATATATATATATATATATATATATATATATATATATATATATTAATTAAATAAAAGTTGAATTATAATTCAAAATATATTATTTAGTAAAAATAAATAAAAATAAAAAATAAAATAAAATTATGCACACATGCAGTTTGGGTTTAATTTTTACCATATTAACTCAAAACTCAAATTAAAAATTCAGTTTATAATTATTTTTAAATAATAACTAATATTTAATTATATAAAACCACTAATTTAGTTTGGATTCATTGGGTTGATCGGATTTTTTTGTTTAACGGTTTTGTTATACACCCCTAGTTCTTCCATTCCCCCTTTCTTCATCCACCAATCACCTCCCAAAACCCATAAATACCATCGTAGATTCCCCAGCACCCCCAGAATCTGTCATCACAACCCTTCGATTTCAATCCCCCTAAAATGTCCTATTTGCTTCGCCTGTTTCATCCTCCCAAGTCGAATTCTCCCGCCATTTTGAAAACTCCTTAAAACAAGAACAAGGGCATACTCCAGCAGTGACTTATACAATCTCTGCCTGTTTTCAACGCTATGATCGCTGCTAAAACATTTGATGATATTCTTGGGGAATGTGTTTGGGAGAATGAGCAAGAGAGATTTGTTTTCATGGAATGATTTGGTTAGTGGGTATGCAAAAGCAGAGTTTTTTATCAGGCTTTGTGTTTGTATCATAGGATCCTGTGGGACTATATAAGGCGTGAATTGTATAGTTTCCCTTATGTTTTGAGGAACAGTGCACATGCCGTTTGATAAAATGCTCGCAAGAGATATAATTTCTTGGAATGCAATGATTTCAGGTTATTTTTGAGAATAGATAGTGTGTATAAAGGTTAAATTTATTTTTCTAGATGCTTGACCTTTCAATTGATCCAGATTTGATGACCATGACTAGCATGATCCAGTGCTATGAGGGAAGGATTTGGTAGAGGAGCCGTCGAGTCCATCTAGGTCGAAGAAGACGGTGGTGATAGGTTTATAATTTGACTTAATTAGACTTATTTTGGGATGGATTTGGAATAAAAAAAAAATGACATGGCATTTCTATTAAGTTATTAACGGAATATTGACGATAGGGTACAATTGTGCTAATTCTAATAAGTTAGGGTGAAATTATTTAAATATATATATATATATATATATATATATAAGGTAGAATTATAAAAATGATGAAATATTAAGATTTTTTTGGTTTACCATTATCCTTTTATTTATAGTATAATTTCATATATGGTATTGAAGTAGTCATATTTTGCAAAATCATTAATGTAAATTATAATATAGAGATTAAGTAGATCAAAATTTATGATTCCTCAATACTGAAAATGAATCTCTCGATCAACAGAATGGAAAAGATTGAAGTTTGTTTATAGTCATTTCCTTACTTTTATTATTATTACTATTTGTTTTGTTGTGATAAAAGAAGCGAGCAAGATGATGCTAAATGGATGAGTTTCATATTGCTGGAGAAGCAGATATATATGGGCCATTAAGAGTAGGATTGGCAATGGGTTGAGTGTTTTGCAGTCACCTGACCCGATCGAATCCTAATAAGATGAATTTAGATAATATATAATTGGGTTTGTGATAAGTTTGTGTTAGATTTAGGGTTTAAATGTTGAGTATCAGTTATCTAAATTCGTTTATATAAATATTTAATTAAATATAAAATATATAGTTTTTATAATAATATTTATAAATTTTTATATTATTTATTTTAAATAAAATAAAATTTAAATATTTTATGAAATTATTAAATTTTTAAATATAAATTGTTAATAAAAAATAAATTTTTATATAGATTATTAATTAAAATATATAAAATTAAATAAATTCGGTTATTTTTCGGGTTTTAGAATGAATTCGGATAATTGAAAATAAATTTTAATCAGGTTCGATTATGGTAATTTTTGTGGATACCCTACTCATTGCTATCCCTAATTTGGAGGACACGGCATTAAATATAAATAATGCAAATTTTACCGAGTGTTATAATTATTATAATTAATAAAATTTATAAATTATATTTTTATTAAATAATAATCAATATACATTATTTTTATAATTATAGATTTTAAATAACTAGGAACAAATCAATAAAGAAAGTTCATACCACACCAAGTTAGCAGACATATACTCAAACTAAAACTTAAAATTTTGTAGTGCAATCATTTTAATATTAGACTAATTATGTTTTATCAACAACCAACCAACTATATATTTAAAAAAAAAAAAGAATTCAATTAATCATTTACAAATTAAAGTATATAAAAGTATAAATTATTGAGGTATTTAATCCAACATGTTGAAGGCGAAAATATAAAAAAATTAATTTGATATTAGAATAATAATAACAATACAATTAATGAAAAG
This sequence comes from Hevea brasiliensis, assembly GCF_030052815.1. Taxonomy (NCBI): domain Eukaryota; kingdom Viridiplantae; phylum Streptophyta; class Magnoliopsida; order Malpighiales; family Euphorbiaceae; genus Hevea; species Hevea brasiliensis. The sequence goes on along the minus strand of NC_079509.1, from coordinate 10,366,866 downwards.
GATAAACGGCTAAAATTATGTAATATTTGAATTCCAATTAAAATGATTAAATTCTTTTCTAGTTACAAACCTTAACTTATGCAAACCGAAGTTTAAAATGATGAGAATCAAGGTCTAAGAATTGAGTTAACAAACAAATCAAGTAAAGAGAGATTAAAAAAAAAAAAAAAAAAAGCATGTACATTAACTAATAAGTAATTTGATTCTTTGATTATGCCAAAATCAATAGTGGGAATAAAAAAGTACAAAGATATATACATATTTTAAAATATGTATCATTTTAATTTTTTTTTCCTTGTCATTTTCAATAGCCCTTTTTATATCTTTATTTTTAATATTTTTTTATTTTAAAGTACTCTAAATACATATTTACGTTATAATATTTAATTATTATTTTTGTTCACTTTAAATTTTTTTAAATAATAATATCTCAACTTCATAAATTTATTATCATTATTATTTTTTATTTTTATTATTTTTTTAGGGGAAAAACCTTTCATTGAACAAAACTAGCAAGACAAAAGAATTTAAAGCAACAAAATCAATGATGGAATGAGGGACGTCTTCCATCAAAACCAACTCACATGGCAAACTTCGCAAGTGAGTGAGCTACTTTGTTAGCTTCTCTAACCATATGAACACAACTAAAAGAGACTAGAGAAGCAATTTCTAGGGGAAGTTTTTGAACCTTAGTGCAAAAATAGGAGGGAGGAACAATTTTGGGTTGAATATGGTGAGCCTACACAAGTGAGTCAGTCTCAAGAAGCACTTCCCTAAAGCCAGCCTCTTTCACTCGTGACAAACCAAAACAAGCAACTTCCACCTCAGCTTCATTAATATGAAAAGACCCAGATATGAGTTAGTCTCAAGCAGCACTTCCCTAAAGCCAGCCTCTTTCGTTCCCAACAAATCAAAACAAGCAGCTTCCACCTCAGCTTCGTCAAGAGGAAAAGACTGAGATAGACAAGACGCGATTGGCAAGAGAACTTTGCCCTTTTGATTGTGCACAACCATACAAAGCCCTTGGCACTCTCCATTAACCACTGTCGCATCAGTATTCATTTTCAACACCTTACATTTGGAGGAGCCCTACTAATATTCCTTTGCACAATAGGATTTGGACATGATGTAACATTAAAGTGCTAAAACTCTCCAATAAGAGATTCTACCTTTGACACAAAGTGATCAAGAGGAATAGATGAATTACGACAAATGGTCAAATTTCTTGTGTTCCAAGCATACCATAACAGCACGCAGAGCAACTGGAATTGATCAATATTCAATTTCTGTTTCAAACATATAAGCCATGTGACGAAATAAGAGGGTCTAGGAACCACACGTGATTGAATTAAAAAGGAGTGACATATCGACACTGAATCCGAACAGTCACACAAAGCATGGAAAATGTTCTCTTCCACCACATCACATCTCGCACACTTAGGGCCCATTTTCACACCCTTTCGACAAAACGTAGAGGCTATCAACAATTGATTTTTCCAAGCTCGGAACAAAATATGTTTCATCTTCGGTGGAATGGTTAGTGATGTTGCCTATAATTCTCGGGATGAAAATGGATTTTACAAAGCTTGCAAATAGAAAAAGATGTGAGGTCGGTGGCCTGAGTAGGACCACTCCGACACTCAAGTCAGTAAATGCCAAGGAAGAAAAAGCAAATATTGAAAGAGAATGAGAAAATGAATTGCGTACTTTGACAGGTGTCAAGAGATTTATTTTTAGGCAAGGGTAATGCATTTTTGCAATATCCGAGATCCTGTCAATTCATATCCAGCTATTTCTTTTCATATATTATGAGAACACAACACACTATCTAGCAATATTTACGATGGAAATAATACAACACATCTCAAAAGCCTGTGTTCAATCTCTAGGGTAATCCCTTTTTATCTAAACTTGATCCGAACCAGACATTTAAAGTCCTTTCAATGATTTCGTTTGTCTTATCCAAACTCTTTATCTTGCATTATGTCATGTTTGAACACCTTGTGTTTGTCTGAACACCTTATGCTCAGTTGCCTTAAATGACAAATTTAAATCCATTCGGGATGTAAAAAATCCAAACCCTATAAATATTAGTTCGGATTTTGGGACACACTTTCAAAATGGATCATATGATGTAAAAGCTAAGGAGAAACCACAAGACAGATCCAAAACTAAATGACACGCACTCTTCACATTAAAATAACCATTCTTTGAGGAATGTCACACCAACAGGTCTCCATCTCAATCGGGACATAAAGTGATTAAAAAATTAACGGGCTTCGAATGGCATAAAAATAGCGTTGACGAAAGTTTTATCCCAACTCATATTCTCCTCATTAATCAACTTATCAACTGTTGCATCCTCATCAAGAATTGAAGGTGGCCACTACATGTGAAAAACATTTTGGGATGGGAGTTAACTATCCTTCCAAATTCTAATGTTTCGACCATTGCCTACTAACCAACGAGAACATTTCTCAATCAAGAATCAAGCTTGCATAATACTCCTCCAAGTGTAACTAGGCTGAAACCCAATGTCTACTTCTAAAAATGATTTTCTTTGATGGTATTTGGCTTTAAGCAATTATACCACAGTGGATTGATCATCGGTAGTAAGGCGTCAATATTGCTTTGCAAGCATTGCTAGATTAAAAGAGTGCATGTCCTGAAGACCCGTGCCACTATAGAATTTGAAGTAGCATAAATCTTTCCAATTGGCCAATAAATCTTCCTCTCAGCATTCCTCTGGCCCCACCAAAATCCTACTGTAAAAGATTCAGGACCTGTTTGATTTAATTACTAAATACAACCAATAACTATTAGCTGATAGTTGTTACTGATAGCTAATAGCTTATAATAATTATTTTATGTTAAGTGTTTGACAAAACTATGTTTAGCTATTACTGTTGATATGTAAAATGACTAATAAGAGTATATATCATATAATTTATTTTATTATTGAAATAAATATAATATTATAAATTTATTATATTATATTATTTATTTTATTACTAAATTAAATATATAATTATTAATTTAATATATTATATTATAATAATATATATAATTATTGATTTATTATATTATATCATTATTGAAATAAAAATAATTAAATTCTTTAAAAAATAATTAAATAACTTTAAAAATATAGTTATACAATAATAAAGTAATTATTATTGTTGATAAAGGAAAAAACTTAAAATTAATTTTAAGTTCTTAGATGTAAAAAAACATATTGTTTTATAATAAATAAATATTTTATATTTTATATTATTAATGAAAAATATTTTAACAAGATTATAATGCATTAATTAAGATGTGAAAATATAAATGAAAAAGATAAAAACATTAATAATATTAATTTTTGAGTTAAATGAAAAATGTTAATATGGTTTAAATAAAAAATAAAATCAAATGTGAGAAACAATTTTTTAAATTGAGCTGATACAAACTCCAGCTGATAAGTATTATATAAAAAATAGGTATTATATCAGTTATCTATCAGCTATCAACTTTATTTTTTTAAATTTATCAAACATTACGGTTTATCTGTTTGGACCAAATGTCTCCCCAGTCTTACCATAAATATCCTGAGAAGTGAGCAAAAAGCAGCTCCTATAGTATGTTGGAATGGATTGTGCCACAGCATTCAAAAGCACTTCTTTGCCTGCACGTGAGAGATTTTTTTCCTTTCAACCCTTGAGTTTTTGTGCTGCTCTATCCACAAGAAAGCTAAATACCACCTAACACATCTTTCACCAACCTTTATATTTCCTCCCCTGCATTCGAGCTAAAGGAGATATGAGACTTCTCCAAATTTATTCTTTGCCCTGAAACATTCTCATATGATCTTAAAATATCCATAAATTCCTCAGCTTCCGATACTGATGCTCTCCCAAAGACAATACTGTCATCCACAAAAAAAAAGAGTTGGGAGATCACTGGAGCTCGTCGACATATTTGGACTCCATGCAGCTTCTTACTCAATTCTGCCCCCTTAGAGTTAATATGTTATAGTTATAATATAATTTTTTTTAAAAAAAATATAGGAGAGGCCAGCGCCTCACTTAAATGCCCCACTTATTTAAGGGTCTTTCCCCCCCAACCACATTGCCTCGGTCCGCCCCTGTAAATGGGTCTCATCATTAAAGAATGCTGGTTTCATGAACAATGACAAATTCTGGTTCTGGGTATTATTATAATAATTGTGAGCAAGGAAGAACGTGAAGCAAAGAATACTCTGGAAGTTGATAATTGGTTTATGTCAGTATTATAAAATTTCGGTTGATTAATTAATTGCCACATTTTTCTGAATGACACCCTTTTTTAATACATAATCTTTTGTTCCAAGAACAGGTTTATGTATTTCTTTGAGACTTAGAATGTGGTTGCTGAGACATTACAACAAATAGAGGTTCATTCTTCAGAGACAGCTGCGTTAAATCCTTGGTAATTTACTTGTATTGTAGTTGACAAGCTTAATTTGATGAAAGAAGCTTTCCAGCCACTGCTTAACTCTTCCTTTTATATATGATACGTTTACGGCAAATTAAGAGCGCACGAAGAACCAGAACTTAGCTCTTCCTGTCTTGCATTCCATGCATGCTTCTTCTCAACAATAAAAATCTGAACTCAACGACAGCTTGTACGCGCATACAAGCATGCTGAAGAGTTCTTTCATTTGATGTTAAACTCAACTCATTTGTTAAATAAGCAGGGGTTCAAAGCATAGAAGCAGCCGGATTGCTTTGAGAATCTGTAGACCATTTTCTGAGCCCCACGGCCAGGACGCTAACGTCAAGCACTAAATTCAATTGAATAGTTCATGAAGAGTCAAGACTAGGGTTAGCAAAATCTTTTCAACAACGCCTCTCATGGAAAATAAGATGCAATCAATAAATGACAGATTCACACACTCACTCACTCCTAGTCCAAGGTACCATGAGGTCGTTGTAGGCTGCATTTTCTTGGCTAAGGCATCAATTCTAATTTGGATGGCAAGCGTCACCATCGCTATTTTTTTTTTCGGTGACATTTAGTTTTGCATTTACTCACAGAGAAGAAAAACGAACCCACCCCTCTACCTGTACGGCCATTTATTTTAAAAACTAGCATACCTGATTCATCTAACTTCCAACTGCATCAAGGACGCCCTCGGTTTTCACTAGCAAAACAACTTTTCAAGGTATTTGAAAAACAGGCAGCCAATATTTATCAAGCTCTCACTTTACAAAGTAATGCCTTGGTCCCATTCACTACAAGCGTGGCCTTGAGCTAACAACTTCCATAAACATGCATTTTTTTATTGCACCCTCGTCATACCTCAGTGGAAATTGGAGTGCATATTGATGACTAATATCAACAATTAAAATCAAAATTTTCTGTGGGATTTGGAGTGCATATTGATGACTAATATCAACTATTTAAATTCAAAATTTTCTTGCAAAACCGGTAAAGCTCCTCAGCAACCACAGTGGGATACCGTTCTTGCGGCAGAAGAGTGCCTGGAACCTCAACAAATTTGATGACACCTTTGGCTCCTTGAGTACTTTCCATCTCTGCTTTTGACCTCTTTGGAGATCCTTCAGTTGACATGACAAGAACTGGAAGCTTTCCATCCAAAACTGCAAAGAGTTAAAGAAACTCTTCTCAAGATTAACTGGGTAAAGGAGACCTGTCAAGAAAGCAGCAGGTGCATATCGAGCGCCCTTCTGTTATGTTAGTGCATATTTACTTTCAACAATATCTGGAGTCAAATTATCAGGATTTGCATAGACATGAGATTTGTATTGGGATTGAATTGCCTTCTTATTGTTGACACAAGCATGTTATACACCATCTAACCCACACCAGGGGCTTTTAAGGTGCCCCTAAGCATTCCATACCTGTCAAGTTCAAGAGAAGTGGACAAATTAGATCAGTTTAACCTGATTCATTAAGCAACACAGATATAAATCATTCATTTTCAATGTATAGTTCAGTAAATCTGATAAAAAAATATAAACAAATTACCAAGAACAAAATGACAACTTCTATTGATGAAAGCTATGAGCATGACAAATATGTAAATCAAAGGGAGGATCCATGAAAGTCGTTCAGTTACTCTAATCGAAAAGCTGCCCAGTCAGTAAAAATATTAACCACAGGACATAAAAATCCAGAAGTTACTATTGAATGAATAACAAGCAGATCCACCCCTTTTGTAATTTAATTGATTGTAGAGTTAAATTGACCGCAGGTGAACTCTGTATCACATATGGTTCCCCTATCTATATTAGTCAATCCTCAAAGCAAACAAAGATAGCCATGATAGTATGAATAACGATGTACTTCTCCTGTTGCAATCCCAGTTAAATTGAGTTTTCACCTGTATGTTTTACTTGTGTATATTGATAAAGCGAGTTGTTCTTCTCCAACAAGATGGTACTAAAGATAAAGCGAGTTGTTCTTCTCCAACAAGATGGTACTAAAATTCATAAATACTTGTTTCCATGCTGGAATCTCGACCAAACACAATAGGAACAGGACCAGCCCAGGTTGGTGCAACAGCAGCAATGACAGTTGGCTTAACCAATACAAAGTAATATTGTGGCAGCATGCCCTGCACCAAAGACCACCAAATCTATTACTGGATATGCCATGACCATTGTGACATAGATGAAGTATGGGTAACAGAGAAGACGCATGAGGTTCTACAGCCATAATTCAACTCCATGCTTTGCCCTGTAGCCAATTTTTCACTAGTTCCATCTTTTATTTGATTTTGTGAACAAGTCCAAATCTAAATAGAATTGGGGAGCTTTGAAAAAAGAATAAGTATGATTTGATTGATATTAGCACCTTATCAACACTTGAAACACCTGAAAAGGAATAAAGTACCCTACTGAAAAAATACACAGCGCAACAAAAAAGAATTCTCATAAAAACAGAAAAATTGACCCAGCATACCATTGTGCTTCTGCAGTAAATTATTTCAGCTGCCACTGGAGTTCCTAGCTATCTTATACTTGAAACTTGCAGTAAATGCTTGAATTTCATCAGAACTCGTGTGAAAGTTACACTTCCCATTCCCAATCAAGAACATGATTTGTGAGCCCTTTCATCAATCAAACTAAGACCCTCTTGGAAGATTTTTTTTTCTTTTGTAGTTTCTTATCTCTAATACCATCATAAAGAAGTTCGTATGCATGATATGTTATATGACTTTTCTTCAACAAGTCTTCCAAGATAATCTTAGGTGCTGCAATCGCCTTTTTATCAGCCTCAAAGATAGCATCCACAGCCTCAGGGACAATTCCATTGCGCAGCATAAGACGAATAACACCAACTGCTTCATGAACTCTATGCTGCACACAAAAACAGTTTATTACCCGTCCAAATGTTGTCAGTGATGGAATGAACCCTTTCTCAATCTTTTCCAGGAGAAAATTATATCCAGAATCAACATTTCCTATTTTACAGAACCCATCAATCATGACACGATAACTATAACTGTCTGGGGCACAGTCTTTATCCCCCATCTCACGAAAAAGCTTTTCTGCCATATGCATATCTAGCTTTTCAGAAAAGGCATTAATCATGATATTGTAGGTCACTACAGTGTGACAAACCTTATATTGTTGTTCCATTTTTCTAAAGAGCTGGTAGGCTCTATCCAAATCCCCATTATTGGAAAAACCACTTATCACTGTGCCAAAACTAACAGTATCAGGGGTCAGTCCCTTGTTTCTTATTTCTTCCAGTAAGTCCAGAGCCTCATGCACCTTCCGAGCTTTACACAGGCTCTCTATAAGTATATTATATGTGATAATGTTGGGAACACACCCTTTTTCCATCATCATTTTGAAGGTTTCCATTACATCTTCAGATTTCGCAGCCTTGCAAAGACCATTCAATACAGAGTTATATGTGATCACATCAGGAGTGACACCATGGACCAACATGCTATTTAGGATCTCAATTGCATTTTCCAACTTCAACTGTTTACAGTAACCATCAATCAAAGTATTGAATGTAAAAATGTCTGGGATATACCCTTTGGCAATGGCATAATTCATTAGGTTATTGGCATCAGAGACAACACCCATCTTGCATAAACCATTTATAACTATATTGTAACTCCATATATCTGGGCTGCTACCTTTTTCTGACATGTCATTCATCAGCTGCAATGCTTCCAAAATAAGTCCTTGCTGAGATAACCCTTTAATCAGTGTGTTATACAGAAGAATGTTAGACTTTAATCCTTTCCCCATAGCCTCATTGAAAAGAGCCAGGGCATGGTCTATGTCACCATCCTGGCATAACCCATTAATTAGTGAACAATATGTGAACTCATCAAGCACAAATCCTTTGAAAATTGCATCATTCAGAATCTTGTCAGCTTCTCGTGTCATGCCCATTTTGCAATATCCATCAATTATAGTATTGTAAGTGAAGCCATCAGGCTCCAACCCCTTATTCACCATTTTATGCAGATATTTCACAGCTTCTACAACCTTAGAGTTCTTGCACAATCCACAGATTAACGTGTTGTATGTGACAACATCAGGACTTAGGCCTTCCCTGGTCATGCTATCCAACAAACTGATTGCCCCATCAAGGGCACCTTTTCTGCAAAGCCCTTGGATGAAGATATTAAATGTAAACAAATTTGGGCATGCTCCCTTCTTCAGCACTTTGTTGAGCAGTTTTTCACTTTCTTGGACATGACCCTTCTTACAAAGAATATGCAAAAGCTTATTAAATGTAGCAATATCAGGAAAAATACCCAAACTAAGCATCATATTAAACAATTCATATGCCTCATCTTGATAGTTTTCTTCATAAAACCCACCAATCACTGTACAATATACAACTGCATTGGGCTCACACCCTTGAGAAGGCATGTTGTTAAGAAGCCGTAAAGCTACATGAGGCCTTTTTGTCCTACAAAATGACTTTATCCTTACTGTAAATGTGTAAACATCAGGAACAATTCCTTCATCTTTCATTCTCAAATACACTTTATGAGCTTGATTGAAATACCCATGCTCAACCAATAAGTTCATGGTTGCATTATAAGATAAAACCGTTGGCTCACAGTTATAGAAGTCCATCCTCTCAAACACATCAACAGCTTCTTGAACCTTCCCTTTCCTTCCATAGCTTCTCATGGCTACAATATACACTCCTTCCAACAAACTATTATCGACATTCATCCTAATCTCCATAAGCACATTCTCCATAGCCTCAAATTCACCATGAAACCCAAGCTTTTCAATCATGTACTTATATGTTAACAACGTGTGCTTGAAACCAACTTCTTTCTTAACAGAATTGAAAATCGCAAGTGCTTTGAGGGGGTCCTTTTGGTACTTTAGGACAGCAGCTACATGTTTAGGAAGCAAAGTAGGATTCATCCCAATAATTATAAAAGCTAATTGATTTTTACATCAAAGTCCATCACCCAAGTTGATTTTAAACCAATGTAACCTTGTTTTTTCCCGCCCCAAGCTTCAATTATCTTACAAATAACCAATTAAACCAATCACTCAGGCCACTTGAATAGCTAACAATTTATCAAGGTAAACCCTATTTTGCCTTGAAAACAATAAAAAAAAAAAAAGGAAGCATGACCTCCAAAATTTTCTTAGTAGCCAAACGGGGAAACAAAACCAATCATTACAGTAATCGTGAAATGATTAGAAAAGATATCGACTGTCGGAAATAAATTACCCGTAATGTGAAAACAGAGACGGCACTGCCATTCCGCATTAACACCCAAAGCCTTATTACAAGCTATCAAAAAAGAAGCATTCACAAAACAAAAGGATCACGAACCGAGTCATTCCGTATCCCAATTTGCATAGCTTTGAAAAACGAGATGATACTAAAAGGGTTAGTTTCTAAATCAAATTGGCGGAGCATAGCACGCCAAGCAGACATAATCCAAAAGGATTTCTAAAGGATGCTCATTTGATCACCCAACGGATCACAGAAGTCTATATCTGAGGAAATATAGGTTACTATGGTGCGAAGGTAAGGTATGGTTCCATGTGAGAAGGAAGGTGGAATTAGCGGCAGAGGGTTGAGGGGTTTTGCGTGAAGAAATTGAGAAAGGAGGGGAGAGACAGGGTAGTAGTGCCGGAAAGAATTGGAGAGTGGAGGTTTCATGAAAGAATTAGTAGATTATTCTGAAACAACTAACCCAACAAAGTGGAGATGGCCGAGTTGGTCTAAGGCGCCAGATTAAGGTTCTGGTCCGAAAGGGCGTGGGTTCAAATCCCACTCTCCACATCATTTGCTTTTCTTTTTTTTCCTCTAGTTTTCTACTCATTATTATTATTATTATCATTTAATGAATTTGTTAGTTATATATTAATTAATGTATATATAATTTTAAATAAACAAAATTATTATGGAAAATTGTAAAATTTTATACTTTTTTTCAATAAAGAATAATATATAGAATAACAAAAAATCATTATTATTAAAAAAAAAAACACTTAAAATGATGTTAAAGTAGCTTATCTGACTTTTGGAACTACATTTCTAGAAGTTATCGATGGCATTGCATTAAATAACAAACACAACTTGAAAGAGATATTAAAAAAAAAAAATTACACACATTTATTTATTTCCTCTAAATTATATCTTATACGAAATTACCATTAAAATTAAAATTAAAGAGAAAAACTAACAATTTATTCAAAATAAATTTCGATGGTCAAACATTGTCGGTTGCTACTATGATTTATTACTACGATTTATTAACAAGGGAGATTTTATTATAGGATAACTTTATTTTAATTATTTGAGTTCTGATTTTATTAATATAATAAAAAAATAAATAATAAATAAAAAGAAGAGGCAGGCGTGAGGTACCACCTGTCCAAGAAATACCCATTTTGTAGGAAAGAACCAACTGCATTGGAAGCTGAGGTGGCGGGTTCCGATTGGAGATTACGCAATCTAACAAAAATGAACTCCTACTCTCAGCACATCGAAAACATCTTAACCGCTTTCTCTCTCCCGCCTTTCCTGTTGTACTTTCTTCTTCCTATGATTCTGCCAATCCTAATCTCATAACTCTCTCTCTCTCTCTCTCTCTCTCTCTGTGCTGCAAAACTAGTGATGATTTTGATCTGATCGGGCCTCGCTACATCCTCGACTTCTTCGCCTTAGGTAAGAGTTCATTTCTCTCTGATGATGATCGTTTGATTTTGGATCGGTTGATTCAATCTTTCGATGTTAGTTACAGTGCTAAGCGTTTCATTGCATTGCCTTCCCGCTTTGTAATTCTAATTTTGACTTTTGGACAGGACTTTGCTGTCGATTTTTTGACCTTTCTATCATTTGAATTTTATTTGATTTTATCAGTAAGATTGGTTTTATGAGGCTGGCTTTTATTCAATGTAAAAATTAAAGAGCTTTGATTGGCAGTAACTGTACAGGTTTTTCAATTCCTTATGGTTGTTGTTCTTGATTGTTTATTCCTGCAAATATAGGTTATGATACTCGTGATCATTTCAATGGTTGCTGATTTGTCATTTCTTTTGATTGCATTTGATTTTTTATCACACATCTCTTCCTATCAGAAACTCCAGGGTACCATTCATAAATTTTGAATTTGGATTTTGAATGTTTCATACTATTATTGCTTCTGTCTATTACACAATTTCATGTATCTATAAAAAAGATGAATATTTTTAAAATAATAAGAAACAAAAAAAAACTAAAATGTGCATTTCAGGTGCAGCATGGCGACTAAAGGGAACTCAGGAGACCATAAAACTAGGAGTTCAGTTTCAATTTTCATTATAGTTGGGTTATGCTGTTTCTTCTACCTCTTGGGTGCATGGCAGCGAAGTGGCTTTGGAAAGGGCGATAGTATTGCCATGGAGATCACCAAACAGACACATTGTAGCATTCTCAACAATTTGAATTATCAAACGAGTGGTGATGCAGGAATAGTTGATGGTTCTGGAGATGAAGTGAAGGAGATTAAGCCATGTGATAACAAGTATATTGACTTCACACCTTGCCAAGATCAAATGAGGGCAATGACATTTCCTCGAGATAATATGATCTATAGGGAGCGACATTGTCCGCCTGAAAAAGAGAAGCTGCATTGCCTAATTCCAGCGCCCAAAGGGTATGCAAATCCATTTCCATGGCCAAAGAGTCGTGACTATGTACCCTATGCAAATGCTCCTTACAAGAGCTTGACTGTTGAGAAGGCTGTTCAGAATTGGATACAATATGAGGGTAATGTATTTAGGTTCCCTGGTGGTGGAACCCAGTTTCCTCATGGGGCAGATGCATATATCAGTCAACTTGCATCTGTGATCCCTATGGACAATGGGTTGGTTAGAACTGCATTAGATACTGGATGTGGAGTAAGTAATTAAATGAGGTTCTTATTTTCCTTTAAGGTTCTCTGTTCTTCTTCTCTGTCTTGTTTTAATACACCCAAACTCTTCCCGCTTTGATGGCACTTCAATTTTTTCTTGGTTTTTATGCTGTCTCTTTGTTAATCAGCATCGAATGTTTGTTTAATTTTTGTACTATTTTGTATTTCACTTGATTAAAGGCTTGATTGGTGCTTAGGTTGCAAGTTGGGGTGCATACCTTTTCAAAAAGAATGTTATAGCCATGTCGTTTGCTCCAAGAGACTCTCATGAAGCACAAGTTCAATTTGCATTGGAAAGAGGTGTTCCAGCTGTTATTGGTGTCCTTGGAACTATCAAGTTGCCATATCCTTCTAGAGCCTTTGACATGGCTCACTGTTCTCGTTGCCTGATTCCATGGGGTTCTAATGGTGAGGAAAGTTTTTTTCGACTTTGATTTTATTGCATAAGATAGTTTTAAGAAAGGAATGACTGGCCAAGTGTAATACAAAATATCTGCTTGTTGGTTCAACATTTAGTTATTTGTGCCAGTCAAGTGTAATACAGAATAATCTCTATGTTGGCCTTTTTTAATACTGCTAATTCATTTATAGAAGCTAGTTTTACTTCATGAAGCCTAAGATAACTCAAAAGATTATACTGCCAACACTGACATAATGTACGGCATGCAAATTCATGATAAATGACTTTCAACTTTTTTAATGAAGTCAATGGTCTTCAAAATTAAATTGGTTCATTTTCTTTAATTTGAATTCTTGGCAATGAAAGTGATTGATAACATCATGATGGGACTTGTTTCTTCAGATGGAATGTATATGATGGAAGTTGATCGTGTTCTTAGACCTGGTGGTTATTGGGTGCTTTCTGGTCCTCCCATCAGTTGGAGGAATAATTACCAAGCATGGCAGCGTACTGAAGAGGAGCTTGAGGAGGAGCAGAAGAATATTGAAGAAGTTGCCAAACTTCTTTGCTGGGAAAAGAAGCATGAGATAGGTGAAATAGCCATCTGGCAGAAAAGAATAAATTATGATTCTTGCCGTGAGCTAGATCCTCAGCCTACTATGTGCCAATCTACAAACACAGATGATGTGTGGTATGCCATTTTGTGAACTTCCCCTGATTTTAGCTGATTGTTTGAATTTTTATTGGCCTAAAAACATCTTCGGATCATTCGTAGGTACAAGAAAATGGAGGCATGTGTGACTCCCTATCTTGAGACCCATGGGCCGAATGAAGTTGCTGGTGCGCCATGGCAGCCATTCCAAGAGAGACTTAATGCCGTTCCTTTTAGAATATCTAGTGGCTCTATTCCTGGAGTGTCTGTTGAGGCATACCTGGAGGACACCCGCCTTTGGAAAAAGCATGTCAATGCTTATAAGAGGATAAACAAAATCCTTGACTCAGGGAGGTACCGCAATATCATGGATATGAATGCTGGTATGGGAGGTTTTGCCGCAGCCCTTGAATCTCCAAAATTGTGGGTTATGAATGTTATGCCTACAATAGCTGAAAAAGATACCTTAGGTGTTATATATGAGCGTGGTTTGATCGGCATATATCATGATTGGTAACTTCTAGAAGATCTCGCTCTCTCTCTCTCTCTCTCTCTCTCTCTCTCTGTGTGCGCGCACACTTTGATTTTTCATTTCTTAGCTAATACTCTGCTGTGAGCAGTGAGATTGTTACAACTATAGCCTCTGCGTTGACCTTGATGAGCCTTTTCATATTGTGTGTCATATGACATCTTTCTTAAGATCTTTACTTAATCTAGGCTTTTGTACCAATACTTTTATGGGCTGCCGTTGGCTATGACCAATCACTTTTTTTCTGGTTTTGAGCCAATGATTCAGCAATTTGCAAATGTAGGGTGTCAACTGCCATGAAAGCATCCAATCTTGTTAGTTGTAACCCAAAACTGAGTTTTCACAAGACAGAACTTTGATTGTTTCTAGAAATTAGAATCCTCTGAGTTCTTATTTCTAGTAGTTTTAAGCATACCCTGTAGCACGTGGTGTCCCCATCAATTTGAAGGCCAACTGATGTGGGATGTCAATATTTGGAATTTGGGCTTGATGCCTAAATGAGAATGACGCATTAAAAAATCTAACCAGCTTTTTGTCATTCGTGGTCTTGAACTATGAAAAGACTAGGGGAGATGAGTAAAGGAAGCAGAAAAACAGGCGAAATTTATCATATTTAAATTTAGTAAATGTTTAAAAAATTTTAGTAGACTGCAAAATCTAGTACCTCTTTTATTATTACTGATAATGAATAAATTATGAAAAAAAAATGATGTAGATCACTTTAATAATACTAGACTTTAGCAGTTATGCTCTCCATCATGGTAAGGAGTATTGTCATGAGAAAAGCAACCTTCATATTTGAATTATGTGCCACATCAAATTTGTCTAATTTGGATCTCGCTAGCTAGAGGAGGGGATAATCCCTGTAGATGCTTTTCTGACCTTTTTTTTTTTTGCAATTTGATTTGCATTATTATGATTGTGCATACTACAAGAAAGCAAAGGATTTGCCTGTTTTACAGTCTATGGTAAAGAATTTGTTCCAATTCCCTATTTAACTTTATAATTAAAAAAAAAGGCAGTTTAGGTTGGACTGAGGTGGCTCTTAGATCATTTCTGTTGTTATATGTTACTATCATTTGTTTATATAATCTTCTTCTATACTTTCACCAGGTGTGAAGCCTTCTCCACATACCCGAGGACGTACGACCTTATTCATGCAAATGGTTTGTTCAGCTTGTATAAAGATAAGTAAGTCTTCGTTAATGTTACATCCTACTCTATTATAATAGAACTTCATTGACCTCATAAAAATAAAGAATGATCGATTTGTAGCACTGACCTGTAAATGACTTGCAAGGAACTTGATTCAAATTGGCATAATTTGTGGAAGGTTGCAAATATACCATCTAGTGGTGATCATCTAGATTTTTAAATGGCTTAGATATTGTTTCAGATTTGCCTTGGACACAGAGTTCCTTTAGTTCTAGCATAGCATTTTGCATGTGAACTTGCAACTAGAAAGTACTTTTAAGAATATGTTGCACTTATATGTTGCAATACAGGTGCAACATGGAAGACATTCTTATAGAGATGGACCGAATATTAAGGCCCGAAGGAGCAGTCATATTGCGTGATCAAATGGAGGTGCTGATTAAGGTGAAGAGAATTGTTGGAGGAATGAGATGGAATACAAAAATGGTGGATCATGAGGATGGTCCACTTGTCTCAGAAAAGGTGTTGTTTGCTGTCAAACAGTATTGGGTTGCCGGAGAATACAATAACACGTCCTCACAGTGAACCAGAAAGACAGTGCTAAAACTGCATTGCGATCCTATTGAGAAATGCTACTTTTTATGATTCAGACCCAACAAATTAATTTTATCACTTATGGGCCACCCTGCCATATGCAAAGCCATGGAATGCGGCTTCTGCAGCATTTATTGTTTGTTGTTTATCAGCTTCTGTTTGTTTTGAGATAGATAATAGATATAGGATACAGATAGGTCATTCTTAGTTGCAAATTAAGCCTCATGGTGTTATAGCATTTTTATTTCCAATGTTATTTTGTTCTTTCGTTTTTAGCTTTAGTCTGCGGGGCCTAGTGGAGTCCATTGTTGGCTTCTCTGCTTCTAGTTGCGGTCTGTATGAAAATTGAGGTTTTCCCTGATGCTTATTTGGCTTATTTATCCAATCGCATGGCAATTATTTTTGCTTGGGTAGCATCAAGAAGACTTCCAAATTTACCTGCTTTAGGATTGTTTGATTTCTGTTGCACGGATGATGATTTACGTTCAGTTTCAATATATGACGATATAATCTTTATAGAGTTCGAGTTCAAGCATTTTGAATTTTTGTGCCCGATATTGGAAAAAGAACTCCGCTGATCTTTTGAACGCAAGTAATCGAATCCAGTGTGGTATAAATAACCGTATAACAGAATGATCGATTAAATATCTCCATGGTTAACAATTTATTGTTTCGTGTCACAGCTTATTTGGCTTACTTGGTTTAAATTGAAAGCTGTTTATGGACATTCCCATACGATGTGCAAATCATAAAGATAAAATTTATGGACATCCCAAAGCTATGCATCTTTGTTACAGTAATAAAAGTTTCAAGACCATCTCAACATCCTATTATTTTATTGGATCCTTGATTTAATATATTAATTAATATTGAAATGATCCCAAAAATAATGAGCACCTTATCTAATGAGGGAAGAAGGGTGACGCATCAATAATCAACACCAAGCATGTAGGGCCGCATACCATTCAATGCTGCGTGCCTGCATCCCCCACAAATACACTTCCGTGGAAATTGCTTCTCAAGAAGTCATGCTATCTTAGTCTTTACACCCCACCAAGCCCCACCCCCACCACCCCCCCCTCAAATCCAAACTCTGTTGAATCAGTTTCAAACAGTATCCCCTTCCTTTTTAAGCTTGTTCTGGCTTTAGTGTCGCCAGAAACTCCCAATTCATTCAAACGTTTCCACATATAGTTTCTGCTTTCTCCACTCTCCACAAGTTTCCAAGCATCAAATTTCTGTCTTTTCTTTTTCTTGTCAGTCAACTGCGCCTCCATGTTCCTTACCTTGTCATAGGATTTCCAAGATTCTTAATCTTCTTCCACTACCGGCCTTTCAGGAGCTATGGATGGGGAAAGCAAGAGTTCTGATCTTCGTGATCTACGAGATGCCTCATTTTCTTATCTCACTGCTGTACGGCAGAACTATGTACTTAGGCTGACACAGTCAGCTCAGTTTCCTCGTCCTGACATAATCTCAACTCAGGAGACTTCCATTCCGAAAAACTTGGAGAAAACTAAGCCTGAAGAGGGCGAAATCAGTGTCTTTGGGGCTGAGGAATATTTCAACATGAAACTGGACAATGAAGGTACAGGAAATGCAGATGCCAATGCAGGAAAGTTTGCTCATGAGACAACAGAGAACCGGGTTGATCTTCACCGTTCGAGACCAAAAGGCAGGTCGGAGTCTCCAAGGGTGAGTGCTGAATCAAACTGGAATAGCCGAACTGCTTTATTAACAAATTCTCGGAGAACATCATCTCATGGCAGGCGGAAGAATGTGAATGGAAGATGGTTCTTTCCTGGTTTTGCTTGCAATGGATATTGTTCCGATGAGAAATCTGTTTATATAGACAAAAGTATTCCTCATGGTGGGTTTGAAGTTACCCGAAAACCTATCATGCTAGAGGGAAGAAAACAGTCTCAATCAAAACTTCTGGTGAAAGATGAGTTTCGCAGTCCAAGTTCTGAAAAGATGAGCTTGGGCTCGAACAGAGAAGGCTACTTAGTATTACCAACTGTGAATTCTGCGATGCAAAACCTAGTAGTTAAAAGAGAGAAGCAGAAGACCCTGGAAGAAGATCCACGAAAATCACTGGAGGTGTTTGGCTCCCATATGAGAAAGAAGGAAGATATAGCATCAAATCTAGAAAGGAAACTCTCTGTGCTAACTTGGGATGCCATTCCATTTCCGAAGGCACAAACCCTGCCAACCACTTCTGCAAGCAGTCAAATGTATGAAGAAGCAGATAGTGATTCCAGTTCAGACCTTTTCGAGATAGAGAGCCTATGCTGCAGCACACAGCCAACGTTCAGGAAACAAACTTCGGATGGCATTTCCGGCTGTATGACACCTCCAATCCGGTATGAGCCAAGCGAGACCAGCATTGAGTGGAGTGTCGTCACAGCTAGTGCTGCTGATTTCTCTGCTGTTTCAGATTACGATGAAAAGAAACGTGCAGACAGTAGCACGAAATCTGCTGGTTTAACAGTAGCACAAAATCTGCTGGTTTAACATCAACGCCTAGAAGAAGCCCCCCAAATGGCCTATTGGGGTGCAAGAATGAGAAAGCATTGCAAGTTGTTGAATCTGTATACAAGAGAAATGAAAACACTAAGCCTCACTTGCATCAGCATAACTCCATGCCAGTAATAAGGAAGTTACCTGCCGATTCTAAGGTTAAGGATTTTGATTTCCCTTGATTTATAGATGCTTTTTACCAAGAAAGAGCTCTCCATGTACATTTTACTGCTGTGTGTAGTAGGGCATGTGTAATGGGAAGTTATTTAGGGGAGAGAGACCGCTGAAAGTTTTGCAGGTGAAATTTGCAGCTGATATTAATGTTTAATATCCTGAACATGAAATAATAATTTCTTCCTATTAAGTGTTTGTTATGTATCCAACTTAAAAGTGCCCTCTCTGTACTAATGGATCAAAGCTTTTTTATCCACATATTATGCGTCTTTCAAGGGCAGAACTGCCCAGAAACATGGAAAGTGAATCTTGATTGAGGTTGGTGATTGGACCTATAAGACACAACTAAACCACACACATCTGACCACCCTTGTCTAAACCCAGTTTGTTTTTTCACTTCCAAAGAATTTATTCTTCGTTCTCTTGATTTACAACTATATAGCTCTTTCATGTTTTGGACCTTACTTCAAGTAGTTAGCTAGTATAACTTTTGGCTAGCCACCTTTGTCTCACTTGTGAGCCTACAAATCTACAATTTAGGTTGGCATGCATGTCTCTCTTTAGATCTAAATCAGAAGACCCTACAAAATGGACTATGTATGCTTTGGAATCCACTACACCTCCTTATTTTTGCCTCTTTCTAGTATCATTCTATACCAGGATCCACCATGACCACATTGACTCATGCTAATTGAAATTTGTGCAATCTTTCCACTCCTATAAACTCAGAAACAATAATTCCTATTCCTTTCTGATTATTCATAGTGCAATCCTAACGGCAAATGTAGTTATCATTGCTATTGATAAAGGTCGACAAGAGGGCATGTTTTTGGGTGGGGGTGCAGTGCATTTCTCTATCAGTGAACAGTGAACCAAGAAATTGCAACATATACCCATCATCCACTACAAATTTTATTGTTTGTCGGCGCATTGTTTTCTGCACATGAAAGCAAACTACCTTACCTATGATTTCAAAAGGAGAAATTTTAGAATACTGATAAATAGTTTTATTATAACCATTGATCATGATTGGTCTCATCACAATTAAAATCCATCCATTATATATATATAATTATTATATGGAATAATTTCTCAAGCAAAAGACACTATTAAAAAAGTATCAAGGACTCAATGTTCTCTTTTCTATTAGCAATCCCCCTGATATATCCCACATTTGTGATGACTGTAATGAGTTAAAAATAACCATTAGTCCAATTATTAAAATAATTTGAATTATATGAAAATAATCTTATGCCCAACTACTAAAATAACTTTTTTTTTTACGATGGCAAAAGTTTCAGGAGTGGAATGTCCAAATTGATATGTTCAACTCATGATATGTATACAATGTAAAACCAAGTTGAGTTGGCCATATATTCAATTCCATTTCCATTTCTTACGACCCTAGTGGATCCCATAACTCTCTCATCTCCCTAGGTTGGGAATCTGGTTAACCCCAAACTAGAGCAAACATTATCAAACAATAAAAAGTACCAATGAGTTATAACAGCAAAATCTATGCAGATTTGTCATCCTAACACTTCATAAAACCCATTAATTAATTTGAGAAAGTATAAGTAATTCCTTTGCAAAATCAATTGAATTTGGCTTAATTGGTAGATGTGCAGGAATTGCAGGCTCCTGACCCTTTCCGATACAACCAAGAAAATATATTTTTATACTGAAAGGAACTGGTAAATAATGAATAGTAGAGTCAGACAGCCATGTGAAGGATGTGATGAGAAGGGAATGCTAGGAAATGAAAGCAGATGAACCATTAATGCATAGTAGAGAGAGGGGTTGTCCATCACAATCAATCCTTGAAAGATTGAAGATGTTTAAAATGTTAATTGCTAGAAAAAAATTCCTCTAGTTTGATGTAATAAACTCAAGCCACGAAATCTAGCAAATGTAATGTCGTGAAGGAAGCAAATGGAGTTAGATTGATAACAAATTGAAGCTGTGCACAGCACATTGAATAGATTACTTGTCAAGGACCACTTTGAATTGGCAGCCTGCAATACCTCAAACCTGCATGCTCTTTGTATCTCTAAAGTCTGAAGAACTAGTTTCTTTAGAGACTCAAACGAGACCCACCATGATCAAATGATCATAATGCGATTAATGGTACAACAGTTATATTTTCAAATTTTTCCTCAAGTCTCAGCAGAACAATTTTGGACATAAATATTAATCCATGATGAATTAAGTCTTACGAAAAATTTTGAGATTTTTCAGCCCATCCCATTTAGGAGTTGGGTTGGATCTGAACATGGACCAAGGGAGGCATTCGGAATAAAAAATTAGGGCTCCAAGCCCAATACTTCGGATCATTTGTCCATTAATTTCTTTATCCAAGAGCTAGGAGACTAAGAGTGAAACTCGTCTCTAACCTTCACAATAATTTTTCTTTGTTCAAAAATTAGTAGTTTATAACTGCTATATAAAATTTAATAAATAATTATAAATCCAATTGAAGATGAGAAAAGTATAATTAAGTACTAATTAAATTATATTTTAAAAAAAAAAATCGCTTAGTAATGATAAGATATTCATAAAAATTGCACTATTTAAATTTAAACTTGTTTAATAATTTAAATATTTAAATTTACTTCAAACATCATCAAAATTAATTTCAAATTATTTATGAAATGAATGCTATTAGTACAGATAAACTGACATGGCATACTAATTCCAATATTATGAAAAAAAAATATTGAATATTCTATGAAATTAACATTTTTTAAAATTTGTTTTCTTTCTTCTGCAGAAATTCGCTTGGAAAGGGATCGCCGAACAGAAGAGTAGAAGACTGGCGATTATGAAGGAGCATGCCTTGAATTTTATATATATATATTGTTATAATATTATTCAAATTCATTCAATTTTTATAGATTTAGTTAATATATGTAAAAAATATACTTTTTATCAATAACTTAGATTCTGAAGTGATTAATAATCTTATAAAATATTTAAATTTTAGTTTTAAAATATAATATTCTAAAGTTTACAAATAAAACTATATAAAATATATATTTTATATTTAATTAATAATTTATATAAAAAAATCAAGTAATATATATTCAATGCATAAAAACTAAAATTGGTTTGAATTCAAAATGAGTATTAATTTTCAAAATTGAAGTTAAATTTAATAATAAATTAATTATTTTACCCTCATTTTGCATGATTTATTTATTTTTATAATACAATTTAATATTTATCTATTTATACTTTATATTTTAAAATTATATTATATAATTTTATTGAGTATAAACTTTTTAATTATTTATATTAAATATAATTTAATTTTGTATTAAAATTTTGAATAAATATATGCCCATCAAAATTAAATTCAATTTTTATTTCTTGAATGATTATTAATATTTTCCTTTAAATATTCCTCTTAACAATATAATATTTTTATATAATAGCAAATACAATAATAAGGTTCCCTTTATTTTGCAAAAAAATATTTTACTTGGAACACTTGGAAAGAAGTTGATGAAAAATATTTTAAAAATTAAATGAAAAATTAAATTTTTTTTTTATATTTTAATAATTTTATTAAAATATAAAAATATTTGTGTATGCATTATATTACTACAAGAAATTAAAAGAATAGCTACTAAATTTACCGACTAAATATCATTATATTTAGTAGGTAATTTCAATTACCAACTAACTTTTAGATTAACAGTAATTGATTGTCGCTAACAATTACTGACTAATTACTGTTGTCGGTAATTACCTACTAACTATATTGTCGGTAATATGAAACATTTAGTCGGTAATTTTGTCGCCAAGCCATAAGGTCGAAAAGGAATTAGCTACTTTTTGCCTACTAACATTTAGTCGGTAATTACCTACTAAATATATAGTCGATAACATATAGAGTTTAGTCGGTAATTTTGTCGCCAAACCTTATTATAGAAAGATAGTTAGCTACTTTTTGCCTACAGTTATTTAGTCGATAATTACCTACTAAAATTATAGTCGGTAATATGCAAGATGTAGTCGGTAATTTTATTGCCAAACTTTATGATATAATGAAAGTTAACTACTATTTACCAACTAAAATTTAGTTGGTAATTACCTACTAAAATTATAGTCGATAATATATAAATATGAGTCGGCTTTTACCTACGAATTATATAGTCGATACTATGCAAAATTTAGTCAGTAAGGAATGAGAATTACCTACTATTTGCTAACTTAAATTTAGTCGGTAATATTTTTAATTATTTAAATTTTATTTACCTATAAAAAGGACAATGGCTTAATTTTATACATCGTTTTTATGCATATTAATTACCTGTTATTTTTTATACTTTTTTTAACTTTTAAATTTTAAAATTTTTTATAATTAATTTGAAAGTTAATAATAATAATAATAATAATAATAATATTAATATTCAACAATAAAAATAATTACTAAATGTATCAAATTAAATATAAAATCTATATGTGTAAATAAAACATACTAAAATCCAATAAGTAAAATATAAAATTTAAAATCCACAATTTTATGGAGATGGAGGTGTTAGTAGACCTCGTACTAGTCTTATCACCTCTTCCATCATAGAGCTTCTCATACGTTCCATATTTGTCTCCATTTGCAATTTCAGTTGGTCCATACGATCTGTCATAGCTTGCCTCTCATTCTCAAGCTATTTCTCCAACTCTTTTATTCGTTGTTGTAAGGCAGCATTTTGACTAGAGCTTAATGTAAACGCCCGACTCGAAGATGCTCCAATTGAAAGGTAAAAGGTAGATGATTCAGATCCAAGACAATACACTTTTCATCTCTTCTCGCCACCTCCGACAACATCTAAGTAAAGTTGGTTCTCATTGATGTTGTCGGGCGTGATTTGCGTTAGCTCCTCCCTCCTAGCTACTATAGCATCCTGTGTAATAAAAAAAATTAAAACCAATTATAATTCATTCATCATATAGTATAATAAAAAAATAATTGAGGTGAAATAAATAAAAGTATATTGTACATGTATCTTCTTAGATTTTTTATCCACAAAAGTCTCCTTGTCATGCTTTCGAGTGTGAGTATGGACAAACAACTCAGTCGGAGTTGGCTTTCGACCCAATTCTTTTCCCTAAACAACAGATAAATAGTTTTCATGAACTATTATTGTATGTATATATATATATTAAAATTTATTATGAAATTAAAATAAAAACGGACAGAATTTTTCCTATATTTTGACATTTTACCTTGTTATAAATTAATAAAATTATCATAATTTAATCACATAGTAATTATTATGAATTAAAATAAAAACGGACAGAGTTTCGCCTATATTTTGACATATTACCTTGTCAAAAATCAACAAAAATCTCATAATTCAATCACACAACAACCCACAAAATTTTTCATGACAATTTCATCATATTTCTATCAAACAATCATATATGTCTATGTCCTCATAATTAATGTGTGTGTGTGTGTATATATATATATATATATTTTTTCAACTAAGTTTAAATTGTGATATAATAATAAACTTGTGATCTGTTTCTAAGAAAATTACCAATTTATCTGACCATTCAATATATGTTATGGATCCGCCTGTGTGAGTAGATGGTCCAGGAGCATTTACAGCACCGCGGCGATTTCTAGAATATAGTTCTGATTGCCGAATGACCTTGGGTTCATTCCAATACTGCTCAAAATTTTCCCAAGTTTCTTCAGAAATATATGAGGGCTTTTTCCTAGAATTTTTCAAATCTGTCATCATGTCCTTATAGCGTTTGGCTGCCTTTATTCTCCAAGCATCCTTTATCACTGCTTCATTAGAAGAATCCCAAAAATATTTTTTTCTGAAAAAAAAGAATATATATTTTTAATGATTCAAGTATATTGAAATATGAAACAACATAAGAGAAAAAATGATGTCACCTTAAATTCTTCCCAATAAAAATCTTTTGTCTCTTGCGATATAGCCTTCCAGTTGACACCATTAGAGTCAATACGCTGCTTAAAAGTATTTGTGATCACACGAGCACACCTAGAACCATCCGATAACCTGAACAAATAGAAAATGCTTTTAGTAAATAGTACATTTACATTGCATATCCTTAATAAAATAAATAAAATAATTATTTAACGCACTTTCCATTACGAAGTTCTAGTCGCCTTCGCCCTAAAGAATCAATCTCTATTTCAATTGATGGACGAGAGTCTTGTGAGCTAACAGCTGCAGACTCCTATAATGTTTCTGGTGCAATCTCTTGGCTGGCCACTGGTGCAGGCTCCTGACCAGCCATTGGCACATTAAACTGCACCGAATGCTATGATTGAGGTGTCGAAGGCTCACCTCCTTCAGATGGCACAAGTGTTCCTGTGTTAACATCATGAAAAGCATATGCTTTGTGTCTGCTCCTAACCATATATGTGAATTAAATAAACATGATAACAAAAGTTAATTTGCAATAAAAATTAAATTATTTCTATCGAAAATCTAATAGAACTTCCCCAAAATTGTACTTTTCCAAAATTTCAACAACACAACCTACAAAAAAAAAAAAGGCATCCTGGCCTGCACATTTACTATACACATCTCCTTTTCACAGGTAATTCATAAAGTTAAATTGTAACATAATAGACATCAACAGTATTATAATATAAAAATCTACATTAAAGTGCATTGAATAATAATATAACAAATATAAGTTACAATTAAATTGAACATTACTTTTCAAATGTTTGTAATTCAACAAAATGACAAATGATATCTGCAAAAAGTAACATATTTCATAAATTTATACACACTATTTGTTACAATATAATTTATTCACTATCATCATCATATTCATGAAGGTCTTTTTCATCTTCTTCATCACTTTCTGTTGTAAAATCTAGATTTGTCTCATCCAGTAGTTCCTCTTCTTCAGCAGCTATAAGCTCTAGTGGTTCACCACTTGGATCATTTAGGGGTCCAATTTGTTCACCTTCTACTTGTGTATCAATTTGAAACACCTCAACTGCCTCATCTTGAAATGCTTGGTCAGACATTTGCTCCGTTAAGTTTGTCTTAGGCATGATAATAATGGACCTAGGCTTGACTTTACACAATGCATACCAATCAGCCTTGTCTCGTCTCAAGCTAGGATAAGGGAGGTAAACCACTTGTTCAGCTTGTGAAGCAAGTATGAATGGTTCATATTTATTTAATCTTTTTCGGAGATTGATATCCACAATGTTATACTGTTTGTGAACCTTAACACCGACATCCGGAGTTAGATCAAACCATTCACACTTGAAAAGAATAGTTCTCTTTATTGGTAATGCAGGATACTTTATTTGAACTACTTCTTTCAAGATTCCATAGTAATCATTAAAGTTGTCACCGTATGTTGAACCCCTAATGCAAACTCCGCTATTCATCGTAGATCATTAGCACCATGACTGCTTGTGTGAAATCTATAATCATTTATGAAATACATAGGATATGATTTCACACTTCTCAATGGCCCCTCTGCTAAATCCTTAATGAATTGAATCTCAATGTTTGAATGCCTTGCCTGATAAGTTGAAGAGAATTGAAATCATTATTATTACATACTACACTATTTGAAACTTGAAAATTAAATTAGTTAGATAAATCGATACTTACATAAGATTTGAACCAATCTGCAAATTCGTTTTCTAATGCTTCATTAATTTCTGCATCACAAATATTACGTGATGTCTGTCGCAACTCAGTCAAGAACAAACTACAAATACAATTAAGTTAGGTGAATCTTGCAAAGGGAAAGGAAAATTCATAATGATTTCAGTAGATTTAACTTAAATTTTAAGTATTCGATAAACTTACTTGACATATGTGTCAATTTCAGGGCAATTTAGGAGGACATATATTTGAGCAGCCTTATATTCATCATCAGCCAACACTCTCATTTTCGCTCTGCCATATGGTCGACCGAGATAGTTGAAGATTAATAAATTACCTTCGATATCAGCATCATCCCTACCATCATCATTACGGGGTACTTGTCAATCCCGTGTTAATACATGAGGTTCAAAATAATAAGCACAAAAATTAGATGCTTCTTCAACTAAGTATGCATTACATATTGAACCTTCTACTTTTGCTTTATTCTTTACATTTTGCTTCAAATGGCGTAGAAATCTGAAAATTGAAAACATATTATGGAAGTGGCTTATAAAAAGTCTTTGATGCATTTCACAACATTGAAAGAAAAATAAAAAGTATATATTACCTCTCAAAAGGATACATCCATCGATATTGTACTGGGCCTGCAATTTTTGCTTCTTATAGCAAATGGATGGGAAGATGCTCCATTGAGTCAAAGAAGGCAGGAGGAAATATGCTCTCTAATTTGCAAATAATAATGGAAATTTCTAATTTCAAACGCTTCATATCTTGAACCTTAATATTTGTAGAAGTAAGATGTTTGAAAAAAAAGCTCAACTCAGTCAATGCTTGCCAAAATGTATTTGGAAGGAGCTCACGAAATGCAATGGGTAATAACCTCTGCATAAATGCATGACAATCATGACTTTTCATGCCAAAAAGCTTGTACTTATGCATATCAACGCACCTTCCCATGTTAGACACATAACCATCTGGAAACTTAAGGTTTTTCACCCACTCACATAAAACCTGCTTTTGCTGTTTATCAAGAACATAACATGCCTTTGGATATTTACCCATTTGCAAATTTCTCTCTAATTCTTTTCTACGACATAAATGTGCCACATCTTCCCTGGCTTTTGCATTATCCTTCGTTTTTCCTTCTATATTCATCACTGTATTGAATGTATTCTTAAAGACATTTTTCTCGATATGCATGACATCTAAATTATGACGTATGAGATTAGAAGACCAATATGGTAAATCCCAAAATATGCTCTTTTTTCGCCAACCAGTGTTTCTAGCTATGACTGAATTAACCGCTTCACCATCACTGTCTATTACTCTCTTTAGTCCTAAATCTTCTATTTGAAAAAAAGTGTCTTCACTGCTTAAAATTGGAGGAGACTCAGACATGCATACTTTTCCTTTAAGGAAATTTACCCTGTTCCATCTAAATGGATGGTTATCTGGAAGAAACTTATGATGATTGTCAAACCAACTAATTTTCCCTCCATGACTAAGTGAAAATACATCTGAGTAATCCATGCAGTATGGACATGCTAATCTCCCTGCAGTGCTCTACCCGGAGAGCATTGAATATGCAGGAAAATCACTAATTGTCCACATCAAAGCAGCTCTCATTTGGAAATTTTGCTTCTTAGATACATCATATGTCTGCACCCCCACTTCCCACAACTGAGTTAATTCAGCAATTAGTGGTTGCAAATAAACATCTAATTGTTGCTTGGGATTTTGCGGTCCAGGTATTATTACTGATCAAAACAAATAAGGCTCTTTCATACACATACCAGGAGGCAAGTTGTAAGGTGTAATTATTACTGGCCAACACGAGTATTGTTGTCCTGACTGTCCAAATGGTTGAAAACCATCAGTACACAGACCCAGTCTAACATTTCGACTTTCACTTGCAAACAGTGAATGGGTACGGTTAAAGTGCTTCCATGCCTCAGAATCAAATGGATGACACATGACATAATCTTCCATGTTATGCTCATCATGCCATCGCATGTGTGCAGCTGTTGCCTCATAAGCATAAAGTCTCTGAAGCCTTGGTGTCAGAGGAAAATAATACATTCTCTTACATGGTACTCTTGCCTTCTCTGTCCCACTTTGAGACTTGTATCTTGTCTTCCCACAAAATTTGCATTTTGTTAAATTGATATCTTCCCCCCAATAAATCATGCAACAAAGCTTGCAACAATCAATTTTCTCAACTGGTAGACCTAACCCACGTATAAGCTTCTTTGTCTTATAGAAACTGTCAATAAATTGATTATCATCGGGTAATATTTCCCTAATGAATTTCACAATTGCATCGTAGCATTTCTCAAACAAATGATGCTCTGACTTAATATTTAACATATGAACTACAGCTGATAATTGTGAATGTCTTTCACAACCAGGCCACAATTCCTCTTCAGCTGCATTTAGCATGTCATAAAATTTTTGTGCATTTGGATTGGGTGGTTCTTCCATATTCTCAAATGCAATATCCAGAGAAGGAGCATCTGAACCCATATTTTGAAATTGGGGACCGGTAGCATCAAACACTAAATTATGGTACATATTATTATCACTCTGAAAAAGTACTGTACTTGGAACTCACTTCAGCGGCAGTCATTGATGGAATTGGTGATTCACCATGTGGAGTCCATTCATAATAATTTGGTCTAAACCCCCACCTCATAAGATGTAATGTGACATCATCCACATTTAGATATTTTCGATTTATGCACTTTTTACATGGACATCTGATTTTACTCGCGTCCATAAATTCCGGCTTACTACAAGCAAATTTGATAAATGCTTCCAATCCTTTAACAAACTCTGGGTTCAGTTGTCCATCTTGTAGCTTCCTAGCATACATCCAACTCCTTGCCGGATCCATGTTCTGTGCATATTAAAATATGGTCACAAAAATTTAAAGGTTTGTAAAAGTGCTTATATGTAGAATTTTTTAATTGAAAAGGTACGAACCTAGCCCATTCAGATGTGCATTTACTCTACCAAATATAACAAATAATGTTTATCAATTTATTTGTACAAAATCCGGCAGCATCTCCCTATAGTTCTTCAAGTGCAAAATATGAAATATGCACCCGAAGAACAAAGGGAGACATTGTACTGAATTCACACAAATATATAGAGAAACAAACCAAGGAAATTCAGCCTATCCTTTTAGCATAAGATTTTCTTGCAATAAATTATAATAAGATAGTAACAATATCTAGTTATATTATTTAGCAAAAGTCATAGAGGATTTGTTAACAATGTCTAGTTATATATAGAAACAACTAAGAAAATAGTAGCAATTATAATAAGATAGAATAAATTCAGAAGGCTTGCTCAAGATTAAAAAGAGTAAGATAATAAATTAAAAAGATTAAAAAGACAATAATTCTTTCTTTTATTTTAATTATAGGAAAACTATATATATATATGTGTGTGTGTGTGGAAAAACAAAATATATATTAGCTGACATTCATTTTGTTTGTTTTTCTTTTTTTGGAAAACCTTTTGTCTTTTTATTTTCTTAATGTTTAATCCAATATAATTTGGATTTGTGTTCAATGGCCCTAGTTCTCCTTCCAGTTCCCAATATTCCATTGGCTAAAAGATGAGTTTTATTTATGCATTGTATTGGGGTATTGGTTTTTTTTTTTTTTTGTTAATATTGCTCTTTTTTACACAAATGGGTGCCATTTTCAGCTTAGTTATTTATTTTTTAATTAATATTAAGTCTAATAGAGTGAAATGTAAAACAATTAAAATGTGTATTTATAATCATTATTGAATTATTATTATTATTACTATGTGCAAGGGATGGGTTATTTTCTGTGTGAAATGGCAACCATGATGAGCCAAAGAAAGCCTAATGTAAGTTTTCTATTGTGGAAGCAGCACTGCACATCTTTGGAATATTTAGACTTTATTTTTTTTTAAGCCTAATGTAATTGTATGTGCCAATGAACCTAACTTTTGTTTAGTTGACAAATATATATTTTCTAGGAATTTTGTTTGGGTAATTAAGAATAATTAATGAAGAAGATAGAAAAAAAAAATGTATATATATATATATATATATATATATATATATATATATATATATATATATATATAAAATAAATCAGTTTACATATTTACAATCATCACATATAGTCATTTTTTTATTGAGTTTGGAATTAAAATTTACAAACTCCGAAGATAATTTAGTAGTTAAATTAAGTTTTTCCTGGTATTCATATCTTTATTAACAATTTTTTGCTCAATTAAAAAAAGTTTCCAAGCACAAATGGAGTGGAAATTACTAAAATGAAAGAGAGAATTGCAACAAGAGAAAAGAAAAGGAGTTGGTGCTACAATGATCATGTTGTGCAAATGGAATGATGAGACACAACAAAGCATGAATTCGGAGAGAAAAAGAAGAACAAAAAAAAAGGGAAGAGATTGGCTCATTTAAATAGAAGCACTGCCATGATAATTCAAAGCTGAAATTCATTGAGTTACATATATCAAATGACACCAGGAGTTCCCCCAAACACTTCAGTGAGAAGATAAAAGTGTTGATCCAAATAAGGGCTCCCAATGACCTCTTCTCAAGTAAAAGGTCAACTTAATATATATATATATATATATATATATATATATATATATATATATATATATTCTTTTTCTCATGACAGATTTTGCAGCTTTGTGAAAGAAAAGAAATAACAAATGTGAAGAACATGGGTCTCTTTTGCTTTATAGGATTGGGCAAAAACAGAGTCATATCTGCTGCATATGAACATTCACTTCATGATGAATGTGTTCTAAAACTTTACTGATAATATTATTTCAGCAGTAACGTACAGGCACTTGGTAGAGCTAAAGAATTTGGACAGTTAACAAACATACAAGAAAAGAAAAACACATTGCTTTAGATTTTGTCACCTACTTGACAAAATTATGTAGCTATTATTTCTTCTTTACCCTTTTTTTCACCTTCTCAAAATCTTTTGTAGCTAACAACAGTCATTCTACGAGCCTTGCTCCACTATTTCAAATATTAGCAACTCTGTAGCAATGTAATCAGCGAAGGACACAGGACTGACAAGGCAATACCTTGAAATAAGCAACACTACCAAAGATCATGCACAACCTGTCACACCTTACCCCTCCGTAATGCATAACATGATCTCGTAAAATACTTAATGAACTACCGAACTTCACCTACCGATAACTCATTAAGTACCTTACAAGGGATTTTAAAACAATTTTCTTACATTTTGGAAGTGGTGAGCATTTTAGTGAGAATTAAAAACCATTTATTCAAAGCTTAAGGACTAGTAAAAATTTTTGTCCATTTAATTTTTGCCGCAAATTTTATAAAAATTTTGACAGAGTTCCCTCTGTATTTTGAGAAACCAGTTCTTCAAAGACCTGTAAAAAGTACTTCCAAAAGTTTTCCACAACTCCCAATCTCCAATAAAACTCAAATCAACCCAATTCAAATCACTTCAAAGCAATTTCCACAATTTAATCAAATTTGGTCATCACAAAATTTTTAATACTTCATTAACAAGGCATAAAGCAGAAAATTCATATTTACAAATATTAAATTTACAGAAGCAACCCCAAATAATATTATTACAATTTATTTACAACTGCTCAATTTACATTGATACTTATGACATTACAGTATTTACATCAAAATAACCATAAGGGTATAAAACAATACCCGTACAAAAGGGATCAAGAAGTTCTTGTCAATCCCGCAGCTCACTTTGCTGCTTTCTCCTTGCTCTTATCTGCAACAGTAAATTAAACTATCGCTGAGTATAAACATACTCAGTGGTGCACAATAAAAATTTAAAATGCGATACATAAATCATTTATTGATGAAACATAATTTGAATACTTCACAATCACATTTCACAAATATCAAAGCTCATAACAACTCATTTTGTCAAATAATATATTAAACACAGTTTAGTCAAACAATTTCATAAACACAGTGTTGTCAAAATCATACACAACTTAAGCCATGACACAAAATTTCCGATCAATGCCGCGTTGTACACCATGACAAAGCAATCTCAACCCCATTAATCTAAATCAATGAGGGAGGTGGCTAGCTAACTAATGAGTACTCATCCGATCTACAACCTTAATTGGCAAGCCAGAGAGGGAGGAAAATAAACGATCTCAACCTCATAAATGGAGGAGGAATAATAAGTAACTGTCATGCTAAGTGTGAATCAAAAATCCATTTCAAACATTTCATTCAAATATTGCATACAAAAATCAAATCAATTTCCAAAGTTACAATTTGATCACAAGGTGGCAACACAAAAGTTCATAAATTCATAATACGTATTAAATCAATTTTTCAAGGATAAAATGCTTAAATAGGGTTTATTGTACACAAACCTCAAGCGAGTCGTCCCTTAGCCTCGACTCGGTTCCTCGGGTTCCTTTCCGATATTCTTTTCAACTGAAACACATAATTTTACAATGTTTCAGTACTAGCACTTAACATAAATCCAAAATAAATTTAGCTTCACAATTACCTAGCTCTAACGTGCTAAATTCGACGTTCTTTAAATTTTGTGTTTCGGGTTACTATTCACTACACTATTCAAGTCAAATAGTTGACTTTCTAAGGCTTATTAGGTATGGGAACTCCAAATTCACCCACATACCACATTTTGGTCATTAAACTTGTTGGTTTTGGTCATTTTCTCAAAGCGTAGGTCATTTTGGCAAAATTGCCAATTTTCGGTTTTGGTGCTCCGAAGTTGCACTGTTCCATTGGTCGATCTACTGTTAGAATTTGACAAAACTTCCTTCATAGAAAATGTTCCTTATTATCTTAAGTGTATTCTCATTTTTGGATCACCTCAATCGGAGTTTTGTAGAGAGAGTTATAACCGTTCAAACATTGCTGCTCAATGAAAATTCTGCAGAATTGCAGGTTTGGTAACTTAACTTTGCTCAATAATTTGAATGCGTTAATGGCATAATTTGGGGTGATATTCTTCATGACAGTTTTAGATCTATGTCTTATTTAATTGTTGGTAAAATTTCAGGTCATTTTGACCCTCCTAGCTCGAGTTATGACCAAATGAGCGATTCGCTTATTTGGTCGATTTAATCTTGATGTGACTGCTCTCATTTCACTTTGGTCAATTGTTTCACTAAGTTTTAGTCATTTTTTTACCATGGTTCCTTAATGAAAATTGTGCTATTTTATGTCTATTTTCATCCCCAATTGGTGGCATATCAATTGGACTTGTAAAATTTGAGTTTTGGTCCTTCAAAGTGGGTTTGGTCATGCTGCATTGGACCTACGAATTTGGTTTTCATTCCAACAATTCCCACACAACCTATTTGGTCATAATTGACCATTATTTCATTTCACAATAGGTCAAACATGCCATTTATGCATTTCTCCAAATTTTGGTTAATAAACCCTAGCATTGAAACCCTAATCTCATTAACTCTTGCATTTAACCATCTCAATGCCTTTAACTAACATCACTTAACTCATTAAGGTTCATATTCCTATCCAAGCCAATCAAGCCATGCAAATTACACTCTTCACAATGCTGGCCAAAAATTCAGTTTGTCCTTCCCCCATATTTTTATTTCATTTCCTTAATCCTAAGTTCATTTCAACCATTAATCATGCATTTAAGTGAAGAAATAAGAAGTTTAACATACTAACCTTAACTTAAATGTCAATTCTTCACTTTCTCTTTTCCTTTCCTCCTTCTTTCTTGTTCCTAGGTTGAGATTGTAAGGTCTAATGAAGTTTTTAGGGGAGTTATGTGGATTGGGTGAAGAAATTCAAACTTAAAAGTAAGCTTAAATGGAAGAAGCTTTCATGGAGATGAGAGGAAGAAATGGGGCGGCAAAGAGAGAAGAAGAAGAAAGGAATTTTTTGTTTTTTTTTCTTTATTTTCTTTCATCTTTATCCCTTTTAGAAGACCAAAAATTTCAATTTAATAATTCACTTAATTAATTTGTTTATGACATCATTCATGATGTCATCAACTTTGACTTTTCCATCTTTTTCTTTTTTTTTTTCTATTAGTTCTTTAATTTAATTCTCGATTCCGAAATTTTTTTTTCTCCGATTTTATTGGACAGTTAGGTTATGAGTCAGCTCTCGGGGTCAATTGACCAAATTGCCCCTCGCCGGTTCATCCCGGTTTACAAATAATCTAATATTTCTTCCGGCTCCCTGACCTAATTATTTGACTGGCTTAACAGTTCTTTTTCGTGATTTTCTCTTTTCCACTGTGTTCATAAGGGTCCTAAGGACCGCAGCGTCACTTTTTACGATTCAAAATTTGAGTTTCAAAACGACTTCGCAGTCGTTCCCGAGGACGTCACTCATCGCTGTGACTCTCGGCTCGTTTAACCTCTTATGTTCTGTTTTTCTTATTTATAGTTAACTAATTAAACATTTCTAATTATTTGTGTTTATGGCTTTTCAAATTGTCTTAAGTGTGGCCCTAATCCCATTAATTATCCGGACCGACACCGGTCACCGGAACAGTGAAATATACCAGGCTATGCAACGGGGGTGTTACAATTCTCCCCCCCTTAAATAAATTTCGTCTCGAAATTTTTACCTGGTATCAATCTCACGAGCATGTGGGTGTTGTCTCCTCATGTCCTCTTCTCGTTCCCAAGTAGCCTCTTGGCCCGAATGATGGTTCCACAAAGACTTTTACCAACGGTATCTGCTTGTCTGTCGCTTCACCTCATAAGCCAGAATCTTTATGGGTTCTTCTTCATATGTGAGGTCTGGATTCACTTCTATTTCTTCTACTGGTAGTACATGAGATGGGTCTGATCGGTACCTCCTTAACATAGACACATGGAAGACATTATGTATCTTCTCCAACTCTGGAGGTAGTGCCAACCGATATGCCAAAGGACCTACTCTTTCCAGAACCTCATATGGCCTGATAAAACGAGGACTTAGTTTCCCCTTTCTGCCGAATCTCATAATCCTCTTCCAAGGAGAAACCTTGAGGAAAACTTTCTCACCCACTGCATACTCAATATCCCTTCTTTTCAAATCAACATAGGACTTTTGACGGTCTGATGCAGTTTTAAGTCGGTCTCTGATTACCCTGATTTTCTCTTCAGTCTGTTGAACAATTTCGGGTCCAATCATTTTTCTTTCACCCACGTCATCCCAACACAACGGGGTTCTACATTTCCTGCCATACAAAGCTTTATATGGAGGCATTCCAATGCTCGATTGGTAGCTGTTGTTGTAAGCAAACTCAATCAAAGGCAAGTGTGTATCCCAACTACCCTCAAACTCAATCACACAAGCCCGTAGCATGTCCTCCAAGATCTGAATTACTCTCTTAGACCGCCATCCGTCTATGGGTGGAATGCGATCGAAGTTCAATCTAGTTCCTAGGGCTCTCTGAAGACTACCCCAGAATCTAGAAGTGAACCTAGGATCTCTGTCTGATACAATGGATACTGGCACTCCATGAAGTCTCACAATCTCATCAATATACAACCTGGCCAATCTGTCCAAACTGTAGTCCATTCGGACTGGCAGAAAATGAGCAGACTTAGTCAATCTGTCGACAATGACCCATACTGCATCATGACTCTTCTGTGTCCGCGGAAGTCCCATTACAAAATCCATCGTTATTCTTTCCCATTTCCATTCTGGCACTGACAGTGGATGTAATAACCCAGTTGGCACTTGATGTTCTGCCTTTACTTGCTGACAAGTTAGGCATTTGGATACAAACTCTGCCACGTCTCTCTTTAAACCCATCCACCAGTAATGCTCCTTTAGCCCTCTATACATTTTTGTACCACCAGGGTGCATAGCAAAAGGAGACTCATGTGCTTCCTTCAAAATGATCTGCCTCAAATTAACTTTATCAGGAACACACATTCTGCCTTGGTGTAGCAGTAAACCATCATCTCTGATTGAGAACTATGGTTTCTTGCCCTGTCTAACTTCTTCCAACAGCTTCTGATACTTTTCATCATTCTGAGCAGCCATTCTGATCTGATCAATTAACACTGGCTGTACATGCCATGCAACTGCTGTCTGCTCCTCATCATTAATCTCTAAACTGGCATGTAATAACCTCAACTCATGTACCAAAGACAAAGGAGTAACCCGTAGACTTGCCATAGTCTTGCGACTTAGGGCGTCAGCCACAACATTAGCTTTCCCTGACTGATAGTCTATCAGACAATCATAGTCTTTTATCAACTCTAACCATCTCCTCTGTCTCAAATTCAACTCTTTCTGGGTGCCCAAATACTTCAAACTCTTATGATCTGTGTAGATGTAACATTTCTCCCCATACAAATAATGTCTCCAGATCTTAAGAGCAAACACAATGGCTGCAAGCTCCAAATCATGTGTCGGATAATTCCTCTCATGCGGTTTTAGCTGGCGTGATGCATAGGCAATGACATTTCGATCTTGTATCAACACACAATCTAACCCGTTGTGAGAAGCATCGCTGTAAACTGTATATTCTTTACCCGGTGTGGGTAAAGTCAAGACTGGAACCTCAGTCAAACATCTCTTCAATTCATCAAAACTTTGCTGGCATTTGTCCGTCCACTGAAATTTCACATCCTTTCTAAGCATCTTGGTCAATGGAGATGCCAAGATGGAGAATCCCTTTACAAATCTACTATAGTATCCAGCTAACCCCAGAAAACTGCGAATCTCTGTGACATTTCTGGGTGGCTTCTAATTAATGACAGCTTCAATCTTGCTAGGTTCTACCTTAATACCCTCTGCTAATACTATGTGCCCCAAAAAGGATATCTCCTTCAGCCAAAATTCACATTTCGACAATTTGGCATATAGCTGTTTCTCTCTCAAAGTCTGCAGTACAATCCGCAGATGTCTATCATGCTCTTCTGCATTCCTCGAATAAACCAATATATCATCGATAAATACCACAACAAACTGATCGAGGTATGGTCTGAAGATAGTGTTCATCAGATCCATAAAAGCAGCCGGAGCATTAGTTAACCCGAATGGCATGACCAGGAACTCATAATGACCATAGCGGGTTCTGAAGGCAGTTTTTGAAATACTCTGCTCTTGAACTTTCAGCTGATAATAACCTGATCTCAGGTCAATTTTGGAGAACACAGCTGCACCCCTCAACTGATCAAACAAGTTGTCAATACGGGGTAATGGGTATCTGTTCTTTATTGTCACCTTATTCAACTGCCGATAATTAATACACAAACGGAGAGTGCCATCTTTCTTCTTTACAAACAACACTGGCGCTCCCCAAGGTGACACACTAGGGCGGATAAAGCCCTTGTCAAGCAGTTCTTGCAACTGCACTTTCAACTCTTTCAATTCTGCAGGTGCCATTCTGTATGGTGTTATGGAGATTGGGTCCACACCAGGCATAACATCAATTTCAAACTGCACTTCTCTTTCTGGAGGTAATCCTGGCAATTCTTCAAGAAATACATCTGGAAAGTCACATACAGTAGGAATGTCCTCCAATGTAGGACTCCCCACTTGGGTGTCTATCACATGTGCCAAGTACACTTCACACCCTTTTCTAATCATTTTCCTGGCCAGTGCAGCTGAAATGATGTTTGAAGGCAATAACTGCCTCTCCTCCCCATGTATTACTACATCACCATACTGAGGGAGACCAAAAGTGACTGTCTTCAGTCTACAGTCAATCATGGCGTGATGCCTGGCTAACCAATCCATGCCCAAGATAATGTCATAATCTCTGAAGGGCATTTCAATTAAATCAGACAGAAAAGTGTGTCCTTGGATCACCAAAGGACAATCTCTATATAGCCTATTTACCCTGACCTCCTGGCCTAATGGACTAGTTACTAGCACATCATAGTCCATTGGTACACACTGAATAGCAGTAGAGCACATCACACTAGCACTAACATATGAATGTGTGGAGCCAGGATGAAATAACACATACACATCTTGGTCAAGGATGGAGAAAATACCAACTACTACGTCTAATGTTTCAGCTTCTTCCCTCTGACGCATGGTATACACTCTGACTGGTGCACCACTGGGTGCTGGCTGGTTAACAGTGCTTTGACTTCCAGGGGTGTTACCAGGACCCCTACCTCTGCCTCTACCTCTAGCAACTGACGGTGACCCTCTAGGTGCAGAGACTTGGGTTGATCCTTCAGATGTGGCAAAAGATCCAGACCGGCGCGGACTAGTGCAATCCTTAGCGAAATGTCCGCTTCCTCCACAGTTAAAACATGCACCAGTAACCTTGAAACAAATCCCACCATGAGTTCTACCACACGTTTCACACTGTCGGACCGATGGAGATCCTCGAGAAGCTTGTTGGGTCGGCTGACCAGACCGAGGTGGTCTTTGGCCAGAAAATCTGCCTCTGCCTCTACGGGAGCTAGATCCCCCAAACTGTTTCCTCTTGCCAGAACTACTTTCAGATGCTTGTCCAGTAGTCTTTTCAGCCTTATCTTTCTCTTGTGAACCCTTCTTCACTGCCCCTTCGGATTCTATCCTTTCTAATTCCAAGGCTTGTGAGATCAATTCAGCAAAATTCTGATGTCTGAAACCCACAACTTGCATCCTCAGACTCTGCCTTAGCCCGAATTCAAACCTCTTGCATCTGTCTCTGGGGGTGGAGACTAAGCTTCCAGCATAGTGGCTTAGCCTTGAGAAATCTCTCTCATATTTGTTTCAAACTCAAAAATTCTTGCAACTTCATATCCACATATGCATCGGGAACCCATTTCTGCCTGAATTCCCTCAGGAAGTCTGTCCATGTCAGCACAGGTGGCTCAACCAGGCTGTGGGGGATGGTCTTCCACCATTCATATGCATCCCCTTGTAACAAGGAAACAGAATACTCGAACTTCATCTCTTCCGTACACTGCAGTTTTCTGAAAACTCGTTCCATTCTTTCCAACTACTATTCTGCCTCTAGTGGATCCACAGTGCCTTTAAACTCGGTGGCCCCAAATTTCATCAATTTTTCATACTGCCGAGCTGAGGGCTGTGGTTGGGCTACATGTATTGGCATCTGAGCTTGGGGTGGCACATTACCCGCCATTTGCTGGAAGAACGCAGCCATCTGCTGTACAAATTGAGCAGGAAACTGCGGTCTTTGGTGCAGAGCCGGAGTGGTGACCCACTCACGCTCGAGGTCGGCTTCCTCTTGAACCTCAGCCTCAACAGATTGTTCTTCGGAATGATCTCCTCCTTCCATTCCGTTTTCTCACAATTTCTACTTCCTGAGATCAAACACAAGGAGGTTGACCTCCGTTAGTGCATATTCATGATGTAAATATGTCATATGTATCAATTTAAAGACACTTGAGCAGTTGTACTTATCAATAAAATGTTCATACACATAGTCAAAATTTATTGAAAAACCATGCTCTGATACCACTAAAACATGTCACACCTTACCCCTCCGTAAGGCATAACATGATCCCGTAGAATACTTAATGAACTACCGAACTTCACCTACCGATAACTCATTAAGTACCCTACAAGGGATTTTAAAACAATTTTCTTACATTTTGGAAGTGGTGAGCATTTTAGTAAGAATTAAAAACCATTTATTCAAAGCTTAAGGACTAGTAAAAATTTTTGTCCATTTAATTTTTGCCGCAAATTTTATAAAAATTTTGACAGAGTTTCCTCTGTATTTTGAGAAACCAGTTCTTCAAAGACCTGTAAAAAGCACTTCCAAAAGTTTTCCACAACTCCCAATCTCCAATAAAACTCAAATCAACCCAATTCAAATCACTTCAAAGCAATTTCCACAATTTAATCAAATTTGGTCATCACAAAATTTTTAATACTTCATTAACAAGGCATAAAGCATAAAATTCATACTTACAAATATTAAATTTACTGAAGCAACCCCAAATAATATTATTACAATTTATTTACAACAGCTCAATTTACATTGATACTTATGACATTACAGTATTTACATCAAAATAACCATAAGGGTATAAAACAATACCCGCACAAAAGGGATCAAGAAGTTCTTGTCAATCCATGACTCACTCTCTTTGCTTTCTCCTTACTCTTATCTCTGATAAATTAAACTATCTATGAGTATAAACATACTCAGTGGTGCACAATAAAAATTTAAAATGCGATACATAAATCATTTATTGATGAAACATAATTTGAATACTTCACAATCACATTTCACAAATATCAAAGCTCATAACAACTCATTTTGTCAAATAATATATTAAACACAGTTTAGTCAAACAATATCATAAACATAGTGTTGCCAAAATCATACACAACTTAAGCCATGACACAAAATTTCCGATCAATGCCGCGTTGTACACCACGACAAAGCAATCTCAACCCCATTAATCGAAATCAATGAGGGAGGTGGCTAGCTAGCTAATGAGTACTCATCCGATCTACAACCTCAACTGGCAAGCCAGAGAGGGAGGAAAAAAAACGATCTCAACCCCATAAATGGAGGAGGAATAATAAGTAACTGTCATGCTAAGTGTGAATCAAAAATCCATTTCAAATATTTCATTCAAATATTGCATACAAAAATCAAATCAATTTCCAAAGTTACAATTTAATCACAAGGTGGCAACACAAAAGTTCATAAATTCATAATACGTATTAAATCAATTTTTCAAGGATAAAATGCTTAAATAGGGTTTATTGTGCACAAACCTCAAGCGAGTCGTCCCTTAGCCTCGACTCGGTTCTTCGGGTTCCTTCCCAATATTCTTTTCAACTGAAACACATAATTTTACAATGTTTCAGTACTAGCACTTAACATAAATCCAAAATAAATTTAGCTTCACAATTACCTAGCTCTAACGTGCTAAATTCGACGTTCTTTAAATTTTGTGTTTTGGGTTACTATTCACTACACTATTCAAGTCAAATAGTTGACTTTCTAAGGCTTAATAGGTATGGGAACTCCAACTTCACCCACATACCACATTTTGGTCATTAAACTTGTTGGTTTTGGTCATTTTCTCAAAGCGTAGGTCATTTTGGCAAAATTGCCAATTTTCGGTTTTGGTGCTCCGAAGCTGCACTGTTCCATTGGTCGATCTACTGTTGGAATTTGACAAAACTTCCTTCATAGAAAATGTTCCTTATTATCTTAAGTGTATTCTCATTTTTGGATCACCTCAATCGGAGTTTTGTAGAGAGAGTTATAACCCTTCAAACATTGCTGCTCAATGAAAATTCTGCAGAGTTGCAGGTTTGGTAACTTAACTTTGCTCAATAATTTGAATGGGTTAATGGCATAATTTGGGGTGGTGTTCTTCATGACAGTTTTAGATCTATATCTTATCTAATTTCTGGTAAAATTTCAGGTCATTTTGACCCTCCTAGCTCGAGTTATGACCAAATGAACAATTACTGTTCATTTGGTCAGTTTGGTGCAGTGGCAGCCTGCTCTCATTTCACTTTGGTCAATTGTTTCACCAAGTTTTAGTCAGTTTTTGGCCATGGTTCCTTAATGAAAATTGTGCTATTTTATGTCTATTTTCATCCCCAATTGGTGGCATATCAATTGGACTTGTAAAATTTGAGTTTTGGTCCTTCAAAGTGGGTTTGGTCATGCTGCCAGCAGCATGACCATTGGACCTACGAATTTGGTTTTCATTCCAACAATTCCCACACAACCTATTTGGTCATAATTGACCATTATTTCATTTCACAATAGGTCAAACATGCCATTTATGCATTTCTCCAAATTTTGGTTCATAAACCCTAGCATTGAAACCCTAATCTCATTAACTCTTGCATTTAACCATTTCAATGCCTTTAACTAACATCACTTAACTCATTAAGGTTCATATTCCTATCCAAGCCAATCAAGCCATGCAAATTACACTCTTCACAATGCTGGCCAAAAATTCAGTTTGTCCTTCCCCCATATTTTTATTTCATTTCCTTAATCCTAAGTTCATTTCAACCATTAATCATGCATTTAAGTGAAGAAATAAGAAGTTTAACATACTAACCTTAACTTAAATGCCAATTCTTCACTTTCTCTTTTCCTTTCCTCCTTCTTTCTTGTTCCTAGGTTGAGATTCTGAAATTTTCTTTTCTCCGATTTTATTAGACAGTTAGGTCAGGAGTCAGCTCTCGGGGTCAATTGACCAAATTGCCCCTCGCCGGTTCATCCCGGTTTGCAAATAATCCAATATTTCTTCCGGCTCCTTGACCTAATTATTTGACTGGCTTAACAGTTCTTTTTCGTGATTTTCTCTTTTCCACTGTGTTCATAAGGGTCCTAAGGACCGCAGCGTCACTTTTTACGATTCGAAATTTGAGTTTAAAATGACTTCGCAGTCGTTCCCGAGGATGTCACTCATTGCTGTGACTCTCGGCTCGTTTAACCTCTTATGTTCTGTTTTTCTTATTTATAGTTAACTAATTAAACATTACTAATTATTTGTGTTTATGGCTTTTCAAATTGTCTTAAGTGTGGCCCTAATCCCATTAATTGTCCGGACCGACACCGGTCACCGGAACAGTGAAATATACCAGGCTATGCAACAGGGGTGTTACACAACCAATGCAAATCTTCTGTTTGGACTTTTCTGTTACTGTATTATACACCATAATCATGGACTTTGTCTATTCTTTTAACCTTGTGATATCGTCAAAACATCAAAGCCTAGAATTGGAAAGTTCGTTTATTCCAATTGTGTATTTATACTTTCATTTAATCAATGAAAATACAGAGCCATTCATACATTTTATCAATAATTTTACAGGGAGTAGGTGGCAATTGCAGATCATCAATGCTCCAATTAACAGCCTGACTTTCACTAACATTGTCAAGCTCTAAATCCAAGGTTTTTTTATATCAAATCAGGAGCAATGTACTAGATAGTTCCTCTTGTAACAGATAGTCATATTCTTTGGGACAAAGTTATAACAAAAATGCTGTTATTTTTTAGGACAAATATATATTTTTTAGGACTTCGCTCTCACTTTCAGAAATTTTGTTCAGGGTAAGTTCATGTACATCAACTCCTTATGAAGGTACTGTTATGGGTGATGTGGATGAATCATTGTTTGGGTTTGATGGTATGAAGACAGATGGAACACCAACAAGATTTCAAGATGGGGAAGGGGGCAAGAGGATGAATTCAAGGAGTCATCGGCGGTGGTAGTAGACAGAGAAATGCAAGGAAGCAAATGTCCACACCAATCATGATAACGTAAATAGAGGGTTACATTTCAATGGAATTCAAAAACTTCACAAGTCAATAACAATGGAGTACTGCAGTGTACATAAATTTTCAAATAATAACCAATTCTACACATAAACTCAATCCTTCTTTCAACCACCTAATCCTACGCAATAAAACACAACATAAACTCAAGGAAAACCAAATTAAAGTATGAGCATCTCAAAGCATTCTCAAAACAACCAAGAAAAATAAAACAACCAAAAAGCTTATGTAATGGCAGTCAGTATCTTCACAAACTCAGACCCATTAAACCAAATCATAGAATTAAATCCGTTCAGTGCATGAGAGATGGCAAAATTAAAAGCAAAACAAAAGGGAATGACAAATAAAACTGAGATTAATTAACTAATCTGCTGTTTTGTCATTCCAAGAACAAGGAAAATGAAGATTGAAAATCACAATTGCCCAATTTCACCAAATTCAGTGATTAAAAAGGGAAACAACAGACAAGGAACAAACCTGAGGTAGTCGATTTTGCCTAATTAAGTCCAAATTCGAGAGGCAAGAGAGAGAAAAATGGCTGACGAACCTTCGAGGATTAGAACTCAAGCCAAATGGTGAGCGGCTGAAACAAAGGGAAGGGATCTGTCGAAGGAAGGGGGAGGCAGTGTTGCTGCAGCAGTGGAAAAGGCTGTGAAATATTAGATTTTATTTTTACAATCCTCAAAACTTTGTAATTTTTATCCCAAATTTGTCCCAAATTTTACTTTAATAATATTTATATTTTCTTATGTTATTTTCTGAATGTTATAGATTCTTCAGAACATATAATTTTATTTTTACGTAATGGAAACATCTGTCCCACATTATATATTTATCATCAGAATATCAAATGAATAAAAGTGGCAGTAGAAAATTTCTTAAACTAATTAATAAACTAACTAAGTGGTTTAAAATTAAAATAAATAAATAGAAATTTGAGATTTTAATTAATAAATTAAAATCCTTAAATAAAATTTAAAAATAGACTCAAGCGTTTTCTTTCAAATTTAAAAAATTTAGCTAATTGAAAAGAGAAAAGTGAGATGGTATGCCTAAAAATTTCAATGTAAAAATATTATAAGACTATTATTAAAATAGTAAATGACTATAATATCAAACTTTATTATAAATAAAATTATTTTAATAAAAATTAAAATGAAAATTATATATATATATATATATATATACACATGCACAAAGCTTCCAATGGGTAAAGAGGAACAGTGAAAATTAAAAAAAAAACTATAATAATATTTATATCTTCTTATGTTAAAATATAATAATATTTATTAAAATAGCTACTAACATCATTTTAGTCTGTAAATCACACCAACTATAGTAGCTAATTATTTTGATCAATTTACATTTTTTTATGCTAAAATATTATAATATTTATTAAAATAGCTACTAACATCATTTTAGTCAGTAAATTACCTACTATGAACAACCATAGTAGTTAATTTTTTTTATCAATTTATATTTTCTTATGTTAAGATATAATAATATTTATTAAAATAGCTACTAAAATCATTTTAGTCG
The DNA here is from genome assembly GCF_030052815.1 of Hevea brasiliensis. Lineage (NCBI taxonomy): Eukaryota > Viridiplantae > Streptophyta > Magnoliopsida > Malpighiales > Euphorbiaceae > Hevea > Hevea brasiliensis. Next base: position 10,322,037 of record NC_079509.1, on the reverse strand, counting down.
GTAAATTACCTACTACCAACTACCATAGTCGCTAATTATTTTGATCAATTTATATTTTCTTTTGCTAAAATAAAATAATATTTATTAAAATAGCTACTAACATCATTTTAGTCGGTAAATCACCTACTACGAACCACCATAATAGCTAATTATTTTAATCAATTTATATTTTCTTTTACTAAAATAAAATAATATTTATTAAAATAGTTACTAACATAATTTTAGTCGGTAAATTACTTACTACGAACTACCATAGTAGCTAATTATTTTGATCAATTTATATTTTCTTTTCCTAAAATAAAATAATATTCATTAAAATAACTACTAACACATGTTAGTCGGTAAATTACCTACTACGACTTGTAATAGTAGCTACATATTTTAATCAATTTATATTTTCTTTTGCTAAAATATAGTAATATTTATTAAAATAGCTACTAATTCTATATTAGTCGGTAAATTACCTACTAAGCCTTGCAATAGTAGCTAATTATTTTGATCAATTTATATTATCTTTTGCTAAAATATAATAATATTTATTTTAATAGCTACTAATCATATATTAGTTGGTAAATTACCCACTATGCCTTGCTATAGTAGCTAATTAGTTTGATCAATTTATATTTTCTTTTGCTAAAATACTTAATTCTTCCAAATCTTACCTACTAAAATCATTTAGTCGGTAAAATAGCCACTAATAATGAAAATGGTCGCTAAACTTTTTCTTGAAATTATATTTATGTTTATTAAAATAAAACGTCCTTTATAAATTTACCTACTAACATGGTATTAGTGAGTCAATTACCAACTAAGTATGGAAATAATCGCGAATACTTGTTTTATTTATATTTACTTTTATTAAAACTCAATTTTTTTTTTAACATTACCGACTACAACTTTCATAGTCGGTAAATTACCTACTATGAGTATAAATAGTCAGTAAAGCAGTATTTACATTGTAAAAATATCTACTAAACGCTATGTGGTTTGTAAATTACTAACTAAATTTTTTCATATTACTGACTAAATGTTTTATAGTCACTAAAAAATTATTTATATAATATTTATTTTTCTTTCCAATAATGTACCGACTAAAATTGGGTCGGTAAAGTACTAACATTAGTAGCTATACTTTGCGTGCCATAATTAGCGACTAAATATGTTAGTCGACAACATATGGTAGGTAATTAGTCGGTAATTTAGTCACTATAAATAATTTGTATTTGGTAATTTGATTTAACTTTTTTTAGTCGGTGAATAATCGGTATTTACCTACAAAGTTTTGTTTGTCGGTAATATTAGCAGCTATTTTTTTAATTTTTTGTAGTGTGTATAAATACAAACACGTACTATTAATTTAATATATATATATATATTATAATAAAATAATAAAAATATTTTTATATAAAAAAAATAATTTTTATAAAAAATATTTTCCTGTGCAAATTATTTTCCGTGAATAAACAAAACCTAACTATGTTTAAAGATAAAATCTCAAATATATCATCTAATAAATATTCTTCATTCAATTGGGTTAAGCCTAAAATAATAAGTATATTCAAAATGGTAGAGATAGATTAATCAAATTAAAAATAATTAATATATATATATATATCCTTTCTCACAAATGTTTGATGTGTTTTGGTAGTGGTTCAAAGCACTCGCAACTTTTATTCATTCATTTACGCTAATGAAATAAAAATCACATGACAATTTAATGAAGAGAATTTTTTTTCCATAAAAATAAAAATAATTCATGAGAATTATATTAGGAAATTATTTGTATTAATACACGTGATTATTAATAAATTTAATTTATATATATATTTTAATTTTAATATATAAAAATAATGTAATATTTTAAAATTTTTTATTAATTATTTTAAATTTTATTTTTATTACTTTTATCTCTCAAACTTTTTAATAAATATTTCATAATAAAAATAATTAAAATCCAGATTTATATAATATAAATATAAATATATGTAATTAATATGTACTAATCTATTGAATGTTATCTTATAATAATGGCTATTTATTATAATATTAATAGGGTAACTATTAATAATTTATAATTTACAAATAATAGAGAATGTTATATGATAATATTATAAAAAAAATATAACGCATTAGTCATGTGACAATACTATGAAAAAAAATATCACGTGTCATACGAAAATTGTCGTGCTAATGCACGTAACTATTAATAATTTTAATTTATATATTTTATTTTAATTTTAATATATAAAAATAATATAATGTTTTAAAATTTTTATTTATTATTTTAAATTTTATTTTTATTACTTTTATCTCTCAAACTTTTTCATAAAGATTTTACAATGTAAATAATTAAAATTTATCTATATATAATATAGATATAAATATGTATAATTATATAAGTTAATAATATTATAAGATGTCTTATAATAATGACTACTTATTATAGTATTAATAGGATAATTATTAAATAATTTATAATTTATATATAATAGAAAATGTCACGTGTTATTACTATAAAAAGAGAATTTCATATGGTATTCTCTTAAAATTATCGTCTTACTTTATATATATATATTAAAAGAAAAAAAAATTATTTTCAAAGCCTATTCAACTGAGAATTTAAATAAGTGGGCTTACCAAATATATGTTTATATGTTGGATGTTATTTTATAATAATGGCCGCTTAATATAATATTAATAGAGTAATTATTAAATAATTTATAACTTATATATAATAGAGAATGTTACATGATAATATTATAAAAAAAGAGTATCGCATATTAGTCACATGACAATACTATAAAAAAAATATCACGTGTGAGATGAGAATTATCTGTGATAATATACGTGGCTGTTAATAATTTTAATTTATATATTTTCTTTTAATTTTAATATATAAAAATAATGTAGTGTTTTAAATTTTTTATTAATTATTTTAAATTTTATTTTTATTACCTTTATCTCTCAAAATTTTTAGTAAAGATTTTATAATAGAAATAATTGAAATTTATCTATATATAATATAGATATAAATATATGTAATTAATAAATATTAATATATTATAAATGATCTTATAATAATTACTACTTATTGTAGTATTAATATAGTAATTATTAAATAATTTATAATTTATATATAATATCAAATACCATGTATTATTATTATAAAAGAGAATTTTACCTTACATTCTCTTAAAAATATTGTCCCATTTATATATATATATATATTAGTCACTTATAAGTGAGGAAAATTATAAAATACTCTCAATATAAAAATTTTAGTGTATCATATGCTTATAATAATTCAATTATCTTATAAATTATGAGATGCGAGCTCCATTTCATTGTGAAAGGAGAAGCATTCATTCCTACCACACCTAATAAAACCTTTACCAAGGATAGTCCTTAAAATATATAAACCATGTTGTGAGAAATGCAAGTTTAGCACTAGTATTTTTGAATGATCACTTTTTGAATGAGGATTATTCACTAAAAATTAAATAATATTAATTAAAATTGAAGAATAAATTAGATAAATTAAATATTAAAATAGTATATTTTGATATATAAGTTAATATTCAAAAATTAATTTATATTTATTAAGAAAATATTAATTTAATACTAATATGTTAACAATAATTTATAAAAAAAGAATTTATTACTTATTAAATAATATGTAACATAATATTATATTAATTCAATTTAAATTAAATATTAAAGTTTTAATTTTTGTTTATTTACCAATTTCATATAAGTAAAAAGTTAAAAATAAATTAATATATTATTTAACATATATATTAAAAAAATTATTTAAAATAAATTAGATATCATAAATAAATTATTTATTTAATGAAGTAAAAAATATATTATTTTACAATATATTTTTTTATTATTTTAATAAATTAAATTGCTTTTAAATAAATTTTAATGGACTTCCTAAATTATTTAAAAATTAATTTTAAATAAATTATTAAAAAATTAATTATTTACTTATAAATTAGTTTATAAATAAAAAAATTAAATTTAAGTGAAAATAACAAACCGACCATATCAAAATTCAAAAGGATGGTTATTTTCATATTTTTCTATTTTCGCTTCCAAAAAATATCTAACGCAACAATGATTAAAAGAGATAACGCCCAAAATCCCAAGAGGCAAAATCTACCAGTCAAATCTTTAGATTGCCCCTAAGGATGACTATCAAATGACTAAAACGCCCTTATCACAACTTGTCGCGTAATGGTTGGACATGCATCCCTCGGTCACAATAGTACTACACACACTGGATATGAACTCCAAAACCCTAACCCTTTTGTTGTCACGCTGACACACTTTCTCTCTCACTACCACAAAAAGGAGAGGGAGAGCAGAGGCATTAGGGTTTTAGCATTTCCCCAAGGAGTGTAAATTGTTAGGTTTAGGCTCAAGGTTGTTGTTGTTTAAGGAGAGAGGGGGAAAATGGCTGCAGACAAGGGGAAGAAGATGAAGGTAGGAGAGAAAGGGGAGGACGACAATAACCAAATCGATGAAGCGCTCGTCCTCTCAATCGAGAAGCTCCAGGAGATCCAGGACGATCTCGAAAAGGTATATTTTTATATATTTCCATCGATTCTGTTTGTGTGTGTTTTTGTTTTTTGATGGTTTCATGGCTCTTTTCTGTTCTTCGCGTTTCGTGTGAACAGCGAAAGCAGAATTCAGGCAAATTAGTTGAACAAGGGGGCATTTGGGTGGAAGTTTATTTGAATTTGGATTATGAATAGTATCAGTATTTTCTTTTCAAATGGAGTTGGTTTTTCATTTCTGAAATTTTCCAATAGAGGATTTTTTTTTTTCCGGTTTATGCTCCAAATGCAGCGGTTTTACTGGATCTACCTGGAGCAACATAATATATGTTTTTTCATAAATTGGCTCCAAGCTGCGCTTCCATGCAGCAATTGGGAAGAATATAGAGCTGAAAGCTGATTTTTTTTCCCGAAATTTTGTAATATGTCAGTTGTTGGCTATTATTGCGAGCTGATGAAATTAGACCTTGCCTATTGATTAATTGTATGTCAATTCATTCCAAAGTTTTTTGTTTTTCCTCCTCATTTCATTTTTAAAACTCTACTTGGAACTTAAATGCCTGGGTGTGCTGATTAGCAATAGTAAAATAACTTAGCTTTAAATAGCTGTGCAACGCTCTTGGACTTTATTCTAGTCATTTTAGGCCACACAAAAGTTAGGTAGGGGATAAAGAGCTGATTTTTATTAGTATCATTTGGCATTCTTGGATTTTTTATGCAAGTTTATAGCTTTTTCGGTCTATTTCTTATGTACTTTTTAGTTCTTTTTTCCCTCTTCAATTTTTTTCTTTGCTTATCATTTCATTTCCCTCATTTTAAGCCTTGTTACGACATCCAATGTGTAGCTTTCCATCATAAACAGGACTAAGCTCTAGATGTCTTGTTTCTATATTTTCCAGATCAATGAAGAGGCTAGTGATAAGGTCTTGGAAGTAGAGCAGAAGTACAATGAGATACGCAAGCCAGTCTATGATAAGCGGAATGAGATCATCAAGACCATTCCTGACTTCTGGTTAACTGCTGTTAGTGATACATCTTCACCTCTTTGTTTGACACATTGTGTAATCTGTTATCTACTACTGAATTCATGGATCGTATGAAATTGACTTGTTCATGGTTTTGCTACAGTTTTTAAGCCATCCTGTTCTTCATACACTACTAAATGAAGAGGATCAAAAGGTTTGGTTTTTATTCCTAGTTTTCTACATGAACTGAAGGTTACCTCGTGCCCTTATTTTATATTTTGAAGTACATTTTTTTTTCCCTCTTAATTTTTCTTATATTGAACTTCTATGATACATCTCTCCTCTTCCTGTTTTCTTTAATTGTTTTGACAAATTAAAAACTGATTTAAGCTGCTGTCATTACTTAAATGTCTTATAAGTTGGCTGCTTAACTGTGTAGTAATTTTGTTTTACTTTTGCCTTTTTTTCTTGATAGATATTCAAATATATAAGCTCCTTGGAGGTGGAGGACTTTAAAGACGTTAAATCGGGTTACTCCATAACCTTTGTGAGTTTGTTCTCTCTATCTCATGTTTCCCCAGTTTTGTTAACAAGTGATTTTAATTTCTTTCTGTTACACTGAAGCTTGTAGAAAGGAATTTGTAGGTTTCCATAAATACATGAATGATTAGCTACTGATTTTGAGACTTTTTCCCCGTCATTTCAGAACTTTCAACCCAATCCTTATTTTGAGGATACAAAGCTTACAAAGACATTCACCTTCCTTGACGAAGGAACAACAGAAATTACTGCTACACCGATCAAGTGGAAACAGGGCATGGTATATGATTTATGTCTTCATACTGTTGACAGCTTTGAATTGTTTTTGTTTTGGGTTTTCTGGTTAATTTCATTTCTAAAATGTGAAGGGTATACCTAATGGAGTTGCTCATGAGAAGAAAGGGAACAAAAGGCCATTTGTTGATGAAGGGTTAGTTCTTTTTACAGCTTACTTTTTTGTCCCCTTATTTTTCTGAAAAGAATTCTAAAGCTGGATTTTATTTGTAATAGTCTGTCGTTTCTCTTTTATATTCCCAGAGATCATAACTTCTAGTTTAAAAAAAAAAGGGGGAAATTGGTGGGGAGTGGTTGTCCTAGGACTAAATTCTTAAAAGTGAAATGGATACTCTTTTGAACATTTCATTATAGTTTGGTGGTCATTATGCTTGTATTTTTCTTCAATGATATGCATGTTTCTTTAGCTGAGTCTCATGAGATGGATAGTTTGTTTTGACCATTTATTTAGCACCCAGAGAGCCTGATAATGGTTTCAGAGAATGGGAACTGATATATGAAACATCTTAGAAAGTCATACCTCTGTACGCATGCATGTGATTAAGTAGTAAATGCATATGCGTTTATATTATGCTGCTTCTTATTCTACTTCCCATTTTCAAACTGGAATGCAAGCCATATATGTAAAATGTTCTAAACTTCAAATCATATATCCCACCCCACCCACTGCCCCCTCCCCGCCCCTCCCCGCACCCACCCCCCTCACCCCCCCCCCCCCCCAAAAAAAAAAAAAGAAGAAAAAAGAAAAATTCCTGGAAGTATGCTTGTATTGCATTAATTTGATGACAAATTCTTTCAATATTTACTATCCTTTAGCCTCCTCCTCCCAATGTCAAGTGGAATGGACACCATGAAAGATGTTCTAAGATTGAACCTCAATCAATTAAATTTTCTCGGTATGCTTATGCTGCATGATATTAATGGTGAATTCCGTCCATGTTTAATACTTTTTGGCCTGTTTGTGACTTAGATGATTGAGTAGAACTCTTATTCCGTTTGGAATTCTCTGCCATCTTTCCTTTTCCCCATGCTTTTCTTTTGTTGGGGTAGGGGCTAGGGAGGGAATTGGATGGTCCAACTGTCTTGAATTGAGGTATAATTTTCAAAGACTTTTTGCATTGTACAAGGATTTGAAATTTATCCTTGCTGTAACTTTTTTTTTTTTTTTTTAAACTTTTTCTATCTCCTTTTTTATTGTTATGTGCTATTTTGTATTTTATGCATAAATTATATATTTGCTGGCATACATCCTGTCCACTTTGTGACATTGTAGTATTACCTAACATGGCATTGCATAGTGTTTAATTTGAGTTTGATACACACTTACCTTTTTGTCTTTGTTGTCACCTGCAAATTCGCGTTGATTGTAGCTTCTTCGGCTGGTTTAGTAATACTGTGCATAAAGAGGCAATGGAGGATTACCAGGATGAGGTATGGTTAATCTGTCTATGTGCATTGTATTTCTAGATTATCATTATAATTTTTTTTAATCTTCTTTTTCTTCATTATTGAAGCTGTACTCACTTTAAAAAAATTGCAGATTGCAGATGTCATCAAAGAAGATTTATGGCCTAATCCTCTCTCTTATTTCAACACTGTAATTTATTTATTCTTTGTTGTTTCTCCCCATTTTTTATTCAAGTAACTTGAAAGCACTTTTTAATTCCATTCCTCTCTTATATAGGATCCTGATGATGAGTTTGAGGGAGATGAAGCTGACGAAGGGGTAAATGCTTTTCTGTAATTACAATCTATAAATACCATTATATGTCTATGGTGTTTTATTCCATCTTTAGTTCTGGGCTTCTTTCATACTGATTTTCAATGAACAGAAATGATTATTTTGCCATACATTTAATTTCTAGGTTGTCATTGCTTGCCATGTTCTATTTATAAGTGGCTATATGGTAGGCAGAGTTATGAAGTTTGAATATTAATAAAAAATTTGAAGAAACATGCTTGTAATGTGGAAGAATGAATTGAATCAAATGTAAAATTTCTTGATAAGAAATGGAAAAATAGAATAGATTTCTGGATTTATCATTGGTAGAAAGTGTACGCCTTACATAAAGCATGTACATAATTAGATCATCTAGGCTATTCATTTCTGCTTCCTGTGGCGTAACCCCCTTCAAATGCTTTTCACTTTATAGTTTTTTATAATCACACTTAAAATACTACTTGATTTGCAAAATTTTGTATGGCTTTTTGAGAAAATAGGAAATAGAAGTGTCTTTATTGCCGCATTTTTCGTTCACCAAGTTCTGTAGGATGTCTCTTCTGATATTGACTCCAAGGGATGACAACAAAGCACATATTTAGTAGTAAACTACTCTAAACTGTTTCAATGATTACTAGTATCCTTGGTGGGTCTAATGCATTTAAAAGGGAAGTTTGGTTTGAGCTATTGTCAATGCTTATTGTAATAATAGAAAGACTTTGTATGAACTCTTTTTACTTGAGAGGAATGCTGAAAATTTCACGGTACCTTCTTTTTGGTGGATTATAGGAAGATGAAAATTCTTGTGTTGATTTATTTGTCATGGACCTATAAAATTTTATGCTCAGCTGGATGCTTTCCAGTAATCCTTAAATATTGATGGCTTTGTTCATAATATTGCAATAGCTGCCTCCGCTGTAATAGTTGAGCTTGAGGATACATTGGATTTGTAAGGTGTGGTTATTATTATGAAAGCTGGTTTTTAGCAAGCCTTCTTGAAAGTGCAAAAGTGATAGGTTTTGTACAGTGGCAATTGGTTATGAATATGATGCCTTACAATTAGGTTGCTGTACCATCCCTACATGAAGCAAGGTTGATGCCAGGATTACAGATATTAATGCAATCCATGGCATGAGGAATGGTAATAAAGTTTTGTGGAGGCCTTGTCAAAGTGTTCTTTTATGTAACCCATCTGTTTTGATAAATATGATGGTCGATGCTGTGGAAGTCTGTGAAATTGGGTTTAAGTAACTATGGTTGCCCTCACTTCTTGTGCATCTCAAACCTTAGTGTGGTGAGTAAATTTAGGAAGTTATAAAATTGAGAAGTGAGCAATAAGGTTATCAAACACCACTTCATTTAGCCTATTATTAAGATGTATGAGCTAGTGGATTTTTGTTGATTGCACATGATACATGTGTACTGATGTGGGCTTTTAACATAATTGTGAAATTGAATAATTTTGCTCATGTAAATCACAATTTGTGAGAGTTAAAAAGCCAGGAAAAATGTAGTTCAACTGATTTCTTATTTTGGGGGTTTTGCCTCATGGCAGGACAAGGATGGTGATGAATCTGAAGAGGACGATGATGAACAAGATGATGACGACGACGAAGATGATGAAGAAGATGGTGATGCAGACAATTGAACTCTTTTCATCTGTTTATTTGTCGGTTTTTGCTTTTTGGGTAACTTATGTAAAGTGGTCTTTGAGGGTTGCCGAGTATCAACAGCTGATAGGGAGGATTACCAATCTTAACCTTTTATTATAACTTTCTCTACTGTTTAGGTATCTGACTGGTACCATGTTCAGTCAGTGGTTTCTGATGATTTTTTTTTTTTCCAGTCAAGGCCTTATCATTTTGTTTTTCTGTGGTGGTTTTTGTGGTTCTTGATTTGCAGGTTTCCAGATGGTTATGGTATGATGCCTTATTATGTTTTGTACATCTTTTTTCTCTATCCTTGCTCATAGGTAAAATGGAATCTTATCCAATGGTGTGTGTTGTCGGGATTGGCCTTGTGTGCATACTTAAAGTTTATTATTATTTACGAGTCAGTTTTATTTTAAAAATACGTTAATTAGTCTGATTTTTTCAAGGAATCTGTCTTTTCGTCACATTTAGCCGTAAATGGCATGTCGAAAGTCGGATCTGTTCGCTCAGTTCAATCGAAAATATTAGGAATTGGGCAGGTGGCCAGTGCGGGTTATCCTAAAAACTCACAGGTTATGAAACCCTTTAAAACCAACTGGAAGCAACGGAAAATCATGACCCTGAATTTCTGCGTGATCTTCCAAGAACCCTTTAGGTCTGAAGTCTAATGGATCTAGCAACGTTTTTGGGTTGCGTATTATGGCCCTAACAGTCACATGAGCGTTTGCTCCCATGGGAATGTTGCAGCCACAATTCTTGACGTTGGGACTTGTGGACGGCAGCAATGGCCAATGGGGCTGGAGGGTGCAACCTTAGTGCCTCCTTGATGATGCATTTCAGATAAGGGAGGTTAGGGATGTTGGATTCGGCCATACACAGTTGAGCCCAATTACTCGGTCAAGCTCTTCTTGAGCCCTGAATGGCACCCTTTGATTGTTGACCAATTGAGCCGTGGCGTTTTCAACAACTATACTGCTCGTCTCCGTGCCCGCATTCGTCACGTCCCAGAGTAGTTCTCTAATGTTATCCTTGCTAGGGCCATAATTTTCTTGGAAACCAAGAAGTGAATCCAAAAGATTCGGCTTGGCATTACCGCCATTTTTGTTTTCAGCCCAGTAAGCCTCCATTACAGCTCGAATGAGCCCGTCTCTACGTGCCAGATGCCTGGATAACGTCTTATTCCGGAGCCAAAAGATCCAACTCACTGTTCAGCCACCGAAGTGCTCGGCATGGAAATGTGAACCTGCAAGCTTCATTTCATTACCCAATATTGCCTTAAATTCCTGTCCTAATTAGTTTGTCACGCCTACTCTAGTAAAGAATCGCTCCCCTAATGCTAACATTAACGAAACGCTGTTTGAGACTACAGCATGCAAAATACTTTCTCAGTGACGAAATCTCGCTATGGTTATCTGGATTAATAGTCTCTTTACAAATGGATTCAACCACTGCTCTGACTTCACCTTCTATGATAGGTCTAAGAGCTTCAATACCCTTTGAAGAGAAGAGCTCAAGGGTAAAAATTTTTCTCAGCCTATAAAAAGCCTTTGCCATCTCCGGACATTGTACTTGAGACTTATTTCTAGGTCTTTGAGCACTTCCTTGACCAACTATGAGGTTGGGAGCACAATGTTTAAGGTTGAACCAAGCCAGAGCGATACAATTTGACCATAAATTTGTGACTTCTTTTCAAGACACTAGCAAATGTCCGGTTCAATGTGGGGAAGGTTTCCTAGTATGGGCCATGGAAAGGGGCCTGGAGGGAGCTTGTATTTTAGCCTGTGGTAGGAATATCTGTAAGCAAGGAGGATGAATATCATGCGTAAGCAGATTTCAGTTTTAATAGAAAAATTAAATCGAGTTTATTCAATTTAATTTTCAGTTTAATTTTTTAATTTATTGATTTGGTTTTAATTTTATTTAAAAAATTTTTAATTTTTGGTTTGATTCAGTTAATTTGAATCGAATCTATTGAGGTTTATACCGCCCTATGCCCTTCACTTAATCATGTCATATTTTCATTTTGCTAAAGCAAAGACTGCATGTCTCCATCCGTCTCCTCCTTGCAATTAGCCACCCCCTTCAATTTTCACCAAAGCCTTTTCGTCCATCTTCTTCTTTCTCATCTAAATTGTTTTTTCTTTCTGTCTTCAAAACGAGAAAATAATGGTGTGTTTGGATTTTTTTTTTTTTTAATTGTCCATTCTCGATTGATTTGATTTATTTGGATTTGTTCACTATTTAAACTTTGATTCTGGAGCACAGATGAATTGGATTGTGTTTGTGTTTGTACAGTGTATAAAACTAAATAGTGAACAATCCAATTCGTCTCTGCCTCGTGAATCAATAATTAAATAGTGAACAAATCCAAATAAACCCCATCAATCAAGAATCAACAATCAAAAATACCGAAATGGAAAACCCAAACACACTATTACTTTCTATTTTTGCCTCGTAGAACGAAGTGAGAAGAGGAATGTCGTGTTAGCCTCTTGTCATGGGCTCATAGCGCAAAAATGGGACGCGAGATAAAGACTCGAGAGCTGAGAGGAAGGAGTTGGATCTTGGATGGATCTGGATTTAGGTCTTTCACCCATTATTTTTCAATTTAACCCATCGTTTTACAATTTAGGTGTTATATCTGTGGCTATCTCTTAACTTCAATTTGTATTATAAAAATCTCTAAACCTTAATTATTATTAAATATTTACAATTTGTTTACAAGTTAACTTATGGTTGAGTTCACCCTTCCTCAACTTAGATTGATACATTACAATCGCCCCTTAACTTGCATTATAAAAATTCCTAAATTTCATTTCAATATATTTTTCTTTGAAACTTTTTTAAAAAATATTCATAATAAATCATAAATTATAATTATGTACTTTTTCTTTCAAATTTTTATAATTGTTTAAAATTTAAAAAAAAATTTGCATAATAAAATATTTTAAAATGTTTTTATTATATATGATGCTTAATAGTAATTTAAGATTGGATATTAAGCAAATATTTAAAATTTTAAATAAACTATTAGCACATTTTGTATTAAAGTTTATTTATATATTAAATTAACATATATGAATTTTTGTGGTATAATTTAAAATTGAGGGCTGCTTGTAATACACTTATCTAAGCTAAGAGACGATAAGTAAAATTTAATCATAACCTGTAAATCTGGAATAGCAAGTTATAAGAATTTTAATAATATTCAAATTAAAGTTTAGAGATTTTTATGATATAAATTGAAATTGAGAGATGTAGCTAATACAATCATCTAAGTTGAGGAATGATAGGTGAAATGATGAGAAGAAGACGGAGAGGGAGGATGAGGTTTTGGTGAAGATAGAGAAAAAACAATTTAGATAAGTAGACGAGTTAAGATGGAGAGATGCATGTAGTCTACGCTTATACTTTCTATAAAATGACACAAATATAAGCTTCGATCTGTTTGGTTTAGTTCATTTTTTCTAATTAAATTAATTGAATTCAATTAAAATATAGAATTCTTTAAAAATAAAATTAAAAAATAAAAATGAAATTAAATCAACTTGATTGTTTTTTTTATAAAACAAATTATTATTAATTCATCCAATAATTAAAACTTCTCTCCATTAACAAAAAATAAAAATGAAAATAAAGCCATGTCATCATGATTTCAAGGGATTTGAATTGTATGCATTAATTAATTAAGGTGAAATTGATTTGTTAAGTATGTTGTTAATTACATTTGGATTAGAAGGGTAGTCAGTCGAGTGGGTTAAATGTTGCAGCTTTTGCACAGGCCATAACAAAATTAGACTCCAACCATATGGATGATGGCCTGTACTTGTTAATCACATCTGCTGCTAAAAAGCATATCTTTAAACATTACATGTGCAAATTCTTTACATTTTAGTGCTACAAAAAGTTCATAGATGCCACCAACAAGGCATATATATATATATACATATTGTAGTGCAGAGAACTGATGAGATGATTTAGAGTTTTTTTTTTTTTTTTAAATTAGATTTATATTTTATTTTTATTTTTGAGTGTCAAAAAGTAAGACAGCATTGAATTGGAATAACTTAAAAAAAGAATGAAATCATTCTCTTTATTGCAAAGAACCAATAAATGAGTTGTAAAAGTAGCCTTTGTCTTCAATCAAATACTCATAAAACATAGAAGATTTGTGATTCCCTATTACAGATTTAATCCAATTCCATTTCAAAAATTTTAATTTTAATTTCAATCGAATTGATTTTGATTGTAAATCGAACCGATTCATGTCCAGCTCCAAGGTATGGGCAGGTATTTTTCAAATTGATCACGAGAATGAAATTGGCCAAGTGTCTTCATTGCCTGTCCTGATATAAAGTTGTAAGAGATTGAATATTTCTAATTGATAGTCATTTTCAAGCCTAGTTGGTGTGTTTTGATTGGCTTTGCATGAGATTTTTATGGATAAGATACTCATATGTCGAATGTGTTTCGTCTCTGTCTGTAGAAAAGGACTGAATGAAAAATACCAACTTAGCCACATCAATGGATAGTTACCCCTTAAAGCTTTCTCATATTACTTTTATCCATTTATGCTAATTCCTTTCTTGGTTAATTAAGCCTCTAATATGAAGAAAGTTTGGTGAAAATTATATTTAAAAATATGAAGGTCTCATCTATTTAATTAAGAGCTCTAAATGTTAATTCTTGAAAAACTTATTTTCTAGAAAAATGAAGAGTTAAATTGATGACAAGTGGAAATCATGAAGAAGACAAAACAGACTAGCTAAAAAAAAATTTGATGCAATGTTTGGTAGTAAAGATTGTGGAGGACAGAAATTGTTGTTATCTTCTTTAGTAAAAGCAATCAGCATCAATGGCACCACTTGCATTGCTTTCGTCTAACTGTATTTATCGTACCCAAAATGTGAATAAATATGATGCATGGAAAGAGATTTTTTCCCCCCTCAAAAGGATAGATTTTTTTTTCTGTCATTTTGCTTTTTTCTGTCATTTTGCTTATGCAACAGGAATGACTTATTCTGTATCACTTAATCTTGATGATGTTACCATCAAGAAGAAGATATACATGATTCAAATTGAAGTTAAGTGGTTACCTCAGAATTTTTTTTTTTTTGGAATAGTTCTCGGACTGGATATACGAAGAGATGGACCACAAAGCAGCGGCAGGGAATGGCATTCACATCCAAAATAGAATTAAAATGGATGAGACGGCAGGCAGCTATATATATTGCTATGGATTGATGCAGTAAAACGTAGGGTTGCATATAAGTACAAAATGATAGGAACCAGAAATATATATACGGCGCATAACACCATCGTCCTAACAAGTTGGAGAATGGAGAGAGACCCCAAATCCCCACATTCCATTTACATATTTGAGAATGACTAATGTTGTTATAGGAAGAATGAGGGGCGTTCTGTCCACGTGATTTTGGATACCAGTGGGGCAAAAATCTCCTCTCCATATTCCCTATTGTGTATGGGTGGATCACAGAAATCTTCATTTTTTTTTCTTTTGAGTAGGGAGAATGGTTATTAAATCCTGAATGAGCTTTTTGCAAATTTTGGGATGATGAAAGGATAGTCTGTGAATTGGTTGCAAAATAGTGGGGGAAGTCCCTGTTTCTAATTTCTGTGTACCAATCAATCAATGGAAAGATTCCAACTGTATAATTCTTTCTTTCTTTAGCAACCTTTCTTTTGCACTTGGGATATTAGACTCTACACATTGCTGCAATTAATTCTACATCTTGCTCTTAACATGTAGCTAGCAAGATCTCAATGTTAATTAACACTTAAGAATGAAAATTAGGATTCAAATATCATAGAAAAAGTTCACCCTTTTCATGGATATTACAAAAAGGAAAAGGGTAATTAAAACTTCAATGGTAGAAGCTGGGCTTTCGATGTTATACTGAACTTTGAATTTAGCATGTAAATGGAAAAGGGATGCGTATACTTGCAACTCTTGAACCCAAAAAGCCCAGTGAAGATGGAAATTTTGGGTTTAATCTAAAGATATGAGGTCAGCTTTGGGTCTGGCTGAGAATCATCTGGTGTGTAATAAGCAAGCAGATTATAGCAAGTTGAGCAATAAGGCAGCATAAATGAAGAATCGTCAAAATCCTTATCCCCTTATGAGAACATATATGTTAGCAAAATCCAAAAACTGGCAAGTCAAGCTCCAGCAGAAGATATTAATAAGGGGGGGTGAAGCTGAAATAAGATTGGTAAACGGTCATCTTCAATAACCATGCATAAGTGGCAAGGCATGTGGTCTCAAGAAAAGGAAGCACTAGTTAATACATCTCGTCCACATTTCATGGGCACCAGGTCCACAGTGATGTCATGTAGGACAACTCAACAGAGACTATGAGTTGGTCCTCACAACATCCATCAGAAAAACGGCCACATCTATGAATAGGGTTTTTGCAGCAGCTGCCTCGCTGATGGATTCTAGTTAGCCACAGGACACTCCAACTCGATCCAATTAAACCAAGAAAAAAGAAAATAAATAGGGTCATGAGGTCTTATTCTATTTGGCCCACATTTTTTTAAATAATTTAATTACATGAGCATGAAATTATTTATTTATTGATTTTTGTTAATTTCTAATTCTATTCTAGGAATGGCGGAGGGTCAGAATATCTTGTTGAAGGCTACATACATCATGTGATGAGAGCTCTGCTAGCTGCTTGCTAGGTTCCATGGCCTGGCCTCTGTATGCTTTTCCATTTTGACAAACGTGCGAATAAAAGGTTCTTTTTCAATAAAAAAACAAAAGAAGAAAAAGATAACAGTTGTGATAGTAAAGTGAAAATGACCTAATTTAGCTTCACTATAATCTGTCGTCAATAATTATTAAATGTTCTGCTACAGATAGAAATACAGCAGAAGAAAGCCCATTAAAAATCCTATGGAAGGTGTCGATCCTTGCTTCCACGTTTTATCATAACTTGCTTAAAATTAATTGATTGCATTATTGAAAGAGCTCTTATGTCGCTCATGTTAAATAACGTCTACCTCCAACTTTTTGGATAAATGCTTAACTTTAGAGGGTTTTTTGATTCAATATTTTCTTACCAATTCTTATTAATTAGGGCACAACATATATATATATATATATATATATATACACTTGATGTCATTACACATTTTGTGTTAGATGTGATCGTAATTAGTTCTGCATTAGAAGGTTGGCAATATCAACTAGGGTGTCTCAATTTCTTTTTTAATGCCCAAAATTTATACTAACAGAATGCAATTAAAATTAAAATTCTATTTAATAAAATTATTGTTAATAGAAAACCATTAATTTTCTAATTTTTTTTTATAAGCAAAGGAACTTTATTAGATTTTTTGCACTTGAATTAAGCAAAGAAACCTTTTTCAAGGTTTTGATTTTTTAGGAACACAATTGCAAGGAGCAAGAAAATTTTGGGGCCTTCATATTTCCTTGTCCCAGTTCTTCCTAAGTTTTTGAATACAAATATATAATCCTCTCTCTATAAATTGAAAAGAATATCTCATTTGTCAATAAGAGAAATTACCAAAAAAAAAATTGAAAATTTCCATATGAATCCCACAACTGTTAATCTCACAAAAGATTACGAGAAATATTAGAATGTGATTGTGGAAACTAGCTCTTGAACTGCACCTTCAAATATAAAAATCATGCTTATATATATTATGTAAATCCACACACTCACACAATGAATGGCTACCAAACCTTTTTTATAAAGCACAGTTGTTTAAATGTTACATGACCAAATAACCCATCAATATATGGAAGTAGTTATCAAATTGAAAGCAAATTAGGGCACAAAAGGTTAAATGTTCACTCATTTTGACCAGTTATTATCAATGAATTATTATCTTTTTCTGTTCATTGAACAGTTGGATTTTAATTTATATCATTACAAATTAGCCTAATTAATTACTATTTAATACTTGACTTCAAATAGCTTCTTAATTAACTAATTAAACTAGTTGGGGCAACAAGAAAGTGAAAAATTCTCGATCTAAAATCATATTAATTGTATTTTATATAACATTTTTTGTCCGATTGCAGGTGTAATTATCAGTTTATGCGAAATTATATTACAAATTCTCATCTTCTTTCCAAAAGAAAATTCTTGGTCGACAAATCCAACTTAATTATATATGGATAAGAACGAACTACTTTCATATACATCGATGCATACAGGTTTCCAGAATGCAGGAAATATCACCTCAACTCATTTAATTGCTATCAATAATATAAATACCTAAAAGTCATAGAATAAAAGAAAGATATGTCTCATTATTTTTAATTTTTGCTTTTTCTTTTTTTTTTCTTGAAAGAAGAAAAGGAAATTAATTTTTTATTTAAAAAAAAAAGATATTTGTTGTCTATAGACCACAAAACCCAATAAAGTTCCAAAATAAATAAATAAATAAAAGTTAAGATTGGCAGACCAACAAAAGAGCATTAAGATTGATTTCAGTAAAATATCTTTCAATAATTAACCGGTTCAGAGGAAGATATCATAAATAGTCACATATAGGAATTAATGTTGTAAGATTGGGGGATCATCTACTGTACTGAGTGGTCCTCAACAGCTTGTATGACTATAGGGTGGTCTCTTCTCTATTCATCCCACATAAACCTAGCCAGCTAGCTTCTTAAACCAGCCTTTTCTTTACTTCAGCAAATTTGGTATCTTGTATATATAGCGTTGCATCAACACCAGTAATCAAGTGTTTATCTAATAATATTATTTAAGCTTTGTATATATGTAGAATATGTATAGTTGAAAGGAAAATATTTGTAAAAAAAAAATTAATTGGACATAGGAATGTAAATGAATCAAGCTGTTCGTGAGTCATTCGAGACCCCGCTCGATAAAAGTTTGGTTTGATTTGATTTATTTTCTAAACGAGTTGAGCTCGAACTTAATAGTATTTTATTCGAGTTTGGCTTGTTTATAGGCTCGCAAGTTAGCTCGTTTAACAGGTTCACGATCTGATTCGTTGAACAAACTCACGATCTAACCCGTTAAATAGACTCGTAAACTAGCTTGTGAATAAGTTCGTAAATAGGCTCATTCATAGGCTCATGAACTAGCTCATTTATAAAAATATTTATATTAATAATTATAATTTATAATATTGTAAATATATTTATTTTATTATAATTGTTTTAAAAATAATATATAGAAAATAAATTATTTAAAATTATAATATAATCAATATATAAAATATAGTTTTGTAATAAGTTAATTTATATAAAAATAAAATTAGAATATTAAATATATGATCCCAATAAAATAAAATAATATATTATTAAATATTTTATTATTATATAAAATTATAATATAATCAAAATAAAAAGTGCATTTATAAAATATAATTATTTGTATTTTAAATATAATTTTTATAAAAAATAAGTTAATTTTTATATGAGAAATAAACTTGAAATATTATATATAAATACATAAAAATTATTTTGAATTATTTTATTTGTATTAAAATAATAAATAAATCAAAACTTAATTTCATAATTTTGTGATCGCCTTACGGCTTAAAATATAAATTTATTTCTCTCTCTTTCTCTTTCTCTCTAAATTTTGAATATTTAAAAGATTAAACTCTAAGTTTAATACTAGTTCATCTAACCATTATTATTATTTTTTTCATTCTTTACAGTCTTGCTCATTTTTTTTCTATTATCACTAACTAATCTATCCATGCATTGTTATTATTTTCTATAATATCCATTTCCTAGTATTTATTTTTATAATATCTCTCTCTTTAAACCGTAAACCTTTAAAAGGTTAAAATTTAAGTTTAGCACTAGTCCATCTTCCCTATTTATAATCTAGATATGTGCTTTCATAATCACTATTACACTTAATATTAATTATCTATTTATTCCATACAAATTTATTTATTCATATCTTAAATAGAGTATTATAAAGCACCAAATATAATTTGATAAATTGAATAATCTAATATTTTAATCTTTTTCAATTTATTTAAATAAATTAAATATAAAAATAGTAAAAAGCTCAAATTATAATATATTTACATAAAAATAATATAATTTATTAACAGTATGAATTAATTTATAATGCCAAAAGTAATATATTTTATTGGAATAACATTAGAAAAATAAAATAATAATTTAATTATAATTATATAAAATTTATAATGTAATTTTAAAACTACGTAATTTTGATTTAAAACTATATAATTTTAAATTGAAAGAATAAAGAATAATTAATTTTATTTAAATTATGATGGTATTGTAATTTATATTATTTTAAAATAACTTACAACGTATTTTAAACTGTTATTATTATTATTATTTATTATTATGACAATGGATAATAATGTATTATGAAAATAATTGTGTAAAATAGATATAATAACAGTTGAGCTCAAGCTCGAACTTGAGCATATTGAGCTTGAACCGAGCTTGACCTTACAGAACTTGCGTTCAAGTTCGTTTTAATGAGTTTATCGAGTTTGACACGGGTCGAGTTTAAATTTAGCTCGTTAATATAATAAACGAACTTAAAACGAGCCGAGCTTGAATCGAGTTCGAATTTAACATATTTCAAAGAAGTCGAACTTGATCCTTAATATTAAAGCTTGAATCTAGCTCAAACTCGAGTTCGAGTCTGAACCAATATTAAGGAACCAAGTCTGAACAAACTAAAACTTAGCTCGGCTCGGTTCGTTTACACTCCTAATTAGACATAAATATATAATTAACGGTATAAAACGCAAGAGGAAGGAGTGAGTACTCAGTATTGACCATATCTAGCTATATTAAAGAATCACCTTTAGGTTGGTATAATTAATTAAGCTGGGAATAAATTTGCTTAATTATAGTTCGTTAAATAGGCGTAATGAAATGCCACACCCTACCAATTAAATGAAGAGATCAAATTAACGGGTCTAAATTTTAATTACGAACATATCTAACTATTTAGGAACTTAATTAGCGTACAGACTGAAACACAATCATGAGTATTTGCATTAAAAAAAACAGATTGAAATGATTATAATTCAATAAAAATTGAGGCAGTTAATTTAATTAGAATATATATGTGCTTAGTGTTTCAAGTTAAATTATTATATGTATGTGATCAAATGATGGATTATGGCACCCTTTTCTTTTATGCTAATTAAACAAAGAATTAAATTGAGAAAAGAAGTAACCGTAGGCCTAAGAGCTGGCATAACTAAAGATTTAGCTAGCCCTACTCTTAAATGTGGTGCTCTAGTCGATATCAATTTGATAATAATAATAATAATGTACTAAAAAAATGGAAAAATGGAGGCATATTAGGCCAAAGTAGGAAATATTTCCAACAAAAATCCACCAACAAAGGGTTGGTTATGCATAATTGGACTCAAAAAAAGGCCATTTTTAAGGAGTCCATGCTTAGACAACCCTAACCCTAACCCTAACCCTAATCCTAACCAAAGGGAAGGAGAAGAGGGGAAAGATAAACTAGACTAGTCGGAGAGGAATCCCAAAGTCCCCCAACAAAGGTGCAGAACAAAGGCAAAATGAAATGATTACTTGAATGAGATGGGACCCACTTGATAATCTTTCCTTTCTAAGTCTCTCAATTTTTTGACTCGGGATTGGGACCCACCTCGGCCACCATTGTCTTTATGGATTGAATGATAAAAAGAGCACCTCACGTGGAGTCTGAACCAAAGGGGCTGTCCAACCACAATAAAAAGGAGCCCTTCGTTCACAAAAATAAAAATCTCAGATTTTTCTTTTATTTTTATTTTTTTCTATTTCATTCCCTTCTTCAAAAGGAAAAATTTTATTTTAAAATAAAAATTAAGAAAATAAACTCCCTAGCAGCACCTCAACAAAGCAATTTCTTTTCTAAAAAAAATTGCTTTTTAAAGGTTACCCATATAATTCCCACTCATTATCTTTTTGGCTTAAAGTTTGCCCTCTTCCTTATCCTCTCTCTAACATCAATTCTCAAGGGAATTCCAGGAAACCAAACAAAAGAGAGAAACCATTAAAGGGTCTCTCTTAGGCTTAGAGGAGAGAAAGAGAGAGAGAGAGAGAGAAAGAGTTTCCTTCTCTCTACCCTTCTGTTACAAGGAGACCCACCAACAGATTAAACTAAAACCCTCACTCCTTCCTCTAAAAATACAGCAGAAAACAAAAAAGCCATTGGAGAAACAGCATATTTTCATGCCATCATGGAAGGAGGTGATGATCAGCTCCACCACCACCACCACCACCATCACCATCGCCCTAACTTCCCATTCCAGTTACTTGAAAAGAAAGAAGACGAGCCTTGCTCCTCCTCCTCTCCTTACCCTTCTTCTCTTCCCATCTCCACTGCTGAACCAAACAACAACAATAATAACACCAATAGTAGCCTAAACCGTTCCGCTTCCAGTCTCCAAATTGTCCCAGAACCCTCCAAGAAACCCCCTCCTAAACGAACATCGACTAAAGATCGACACACGAAGGTCGATGGACGTGGCCGCAGAATTCGCATGCCCGCTCTGTGCGCTGCTAGGGTTTTCCAGCTAACTCGTGAGCTGGGTCACAAATCCGATGGTGAAACCATCGAGTGGTTACTTCAACAAGCAGAACCAGCAGTGATCGCCGCCACAGGCACCGGCACAATCCCTGCGAATTTTACGTCCCTTAACATATCTCTACGTAGCTCAGGTTCCAGTATGTCAGTCCCTTCTCAGTTAAGATCGGCTAGCTTTAATCCAAACTTTTCGATGCAACAACGCAGAAGTTTGTTTCCTGGAATTGGTCTAGAAACCTCACCAACACCAACGTTTCTTAATTTCCAGTCTAGCAATTTGAATGCGGTACTCCAAGCAAAGCAAGAACTGCGCGATAGTTCTTCCCTGGAGTTGTCGACGGAGACAGAAGAGAGCTTGAGCAGGAAAAGAAGGCCAGAGCAAGATTTATCATCGCAACAGCATCAGATGGGTAGCTACTTGTTGCAATCCAGCACAGGGGCAATTCCAGCTAGCCATACTCAGATTCCGGCAAATTTTTGGATGCTTGCAAATCCTAATAATCAAGTTATGAGTGGAGACCCTATATGGACATTTCCATCAGTTAATAATAGTGCTTTGTACAGAGGCACTACTTCTAGTGGGTTGCATTTTATGAATTTTCCTGCCCCTGTGGCCTTGTTACCGAGCCAGCAATTGGGGTCTAGTAGCATTGGCGGTGGTGGTAGTGGCGGTAACAGTGGGATCAACGAAGGCCATTTGAATATGCTTGCTGGACTAAATCCATATCGCCCTCCCGGTATGTCGGAATCACAGGCAAGTGGGTCACACTCACACCACTGCGGTGGTGGTGGCGGCGGCAACGGGGATGATCGTCACGACACAACAAGTCATAATTCATAGAGCATCATGATAATGATCACATCATTCCCCACCTGTGTAGTTTGATTTGTAACACACGTGAGGTTTGATCGTTCTTGAATTTGAGATTTGTTTTTTTTCTTCTTGGTTAATTATTCCAAAATTTTTTGTGTGATTAATATGGGGTTTTAGGGTTTGCTCGAGGGATGACAATATTATTTAACATGGGTATTGGCTGGTTTTTTTTATAAAAAATTCTCATTTGGTTTTTTTTTTTGATAATTTATTAGTACTACACGATATCTCATCATCATTGGTTGCAATTCATCATTGGTTGTGCAATTTTTATTATTATTTTTTTCATTTCTTCCACCCTCTGGCCAAAGCTCTAGTGGTTATAATTTATGGGTTAATTGTGCTGGGATAAGAGTCTGGTGAATGAATGAATTCTCTCTATATATGTCACTGTGGAGGTGAAAGGGCCATAAAAGTATGTAAGTTAGGGTAGTGAAAGAGATAAAACAGTGTTACTGCAATGTAGTATTAAAAACTGCAACCCTTTTTTCTTTCTTTCTTTCGTTCTGATTCTAAAATCTCTGCCATGAATCTCAAGGTTTACCGCATCAATGATTAAGATTTTTCAGAGTGATGGGGGTAATAGAACTGTGGGACCCAGACCTTATCAGTCCAGGTGTTGGCTCAGGTGGTGGGACCCAGGTGCTGGTCATCGCCCAAACCAATGTACAATGTCACTGACAAACAGGTGGATCATTCCCCTCTCTCTCTCTCTCTCTCTCTCTCTTTTATAGAGATGGATGGATGGAAGAGTAGTTGTTTCCTGGCACCGTTGAGATCGGTGGTGGGTATTAATGACCCTACTCCCAGAGATGTCCCCACTGATTTTATTAATCCAGACCGTTCGTTGGTGGGCCACTCTTTTGATGGGCACATTGAATGATTGGGTCTCAGTGAGAAAAATGTGGAGTCTGGAGTTTCATTCGAATCATACCCCAAGTTTACTGTCTCCCTCCCTCCAATGTCCGTTTCAAACCCTTTTTTTCCCTTACTAGTCGGCAATTGGTATTTCCTTTTATAAATATTTATCCACAATAAATTAATTTTAAATTTATTATAATTAATAACTATAATAAAATCATCCCACTTACCCATGCCTCTTTCTAATTTTGCCTTAGAATCCATGCTTGCACCACTCATCATATCACGTTAAGAATTAAAAAAATGCAAAATATATATATATCATTGACTAATATGTATATCCATTTTAAATTATCATTTAATTTATGTATATTAAAATTAATTTTAAAAAATAATTAATTAAATATACTTTAAGAAGAAAGAGAATACCAGCTTTAGATTTCTGTCCGTATAAATATAATGGAGCAATGAAGCATGGCTGCATTTCTGATTTGACCTAATGAATACATGAACAATCCCCAGAGATAATGGATATATGGTCCGTAAATGATTTCTTGTACTGTGTTGTCTTCATTATTTATCAGTGACAGAAGTCTCTAATTGATAGAGATTTCAAATTCCATCACCCTGTAGGTTTATATAATTAAGGAAGAGACCCTTCTAAGAGGATCATTTTTTAATTAATTTTTTTTTTACTAAATTTTCAAATTCAAAAATTAAATTTGATGAGTTGAGAGCATAGTAAGGACATTAATCTAATTGAATAGCACATGTTTTGATTTTTACTATTCTTTGGTGTATGCGTGGGAAAATGGCGTCAAACCCATGATAGCTAAAAGGAAGTAGTTCTCTTTCGTACTCAAATTGCACATGGATATGAGCCATATGCTAGAGCCAAATGGGCCCTCCAAGAAAATCTTGCATCCCCAAAATAGAATGATTAGACCATCTAATGATCCATTGGATTTGCTATAGAGAGCAGTAGAACAAACTAGTCGGCATCGGTTTAGGAAACAAAAGAATTGCTTATTAGGTGCTAATAAGACTCCATGGAATTGGCCCAGAAAAATCTTTCATTTGCTCATTAATTTGGGCCCTTGAAATCTCTTAATCCCTCTTTGATTTTATGATTGTGTTGTTTCATACACAACCATGTGCATGCCTTCTGGCGTTTTGCCTGCAGGTTGGTTGTTAGCATGTAAGAGATTTTGGGTGGGTCAACACACCACCCGCTACCATTGTGTCTCTAACTTTTGGGGTGCCACCACATTTCAATCCTTCACTTTAAGCTATTGAATTAGTAGTTTAATGATCCAACTAATGAAAGTGATTAGTGATTAAACCTATCCACGTTTTGTAAAATTTAAGGCTTTATACATACATATATATATTCCATTATATGAAAAGTGAAATGGAGTGAGAAATGAGAAGCATAGAAAATGAGATGTTCTCCAATCAATAAATATCATCATTGCAACATTTAAAACAAGCAAAGAGCTCCTCAAGGCAATAACTGGGAAGGTGTCCCACAATGTAATAGTACCTTGGTCAATGTCTCAGCTGAACCTACCCAAATAATACATGCAGGGTAATTGAGTAGAGGCAGCAGGGTGAGTGAAAGAATCTTTTATAACTAGTAACTTGGTATTCTGAATTTGGCTCCTCACCTGGAATGCCTTTGTCTTCTCAACAACAGTAAGGAAATAGGGATATATTTCCTGCCCGCCAATATATACAGTTCAAGAGTAATTTTTTTTTTTAAACAGAAATATATTTACATGAAATAAAGTTATAAGCCCAAGCCCATAGAAGATAAGTTTGCTATGATCACTTCAAGCCAAGCCCAAATCCAATAGATAGGAACCCGAGATTCGTCTTCAATTCTTCATCAGCAATCGTCACCACCTTTTCTTCAACAGCAGCTTGCAACTAGTTATTAAGAGTGGATTGTCAATAATTCAATCAAGCAAGGGAAAACAACACAGGAGTGCTTAAACACTCCGCTCAAATCAAAGTCGCATTGCTAAACGCCTTCAAAGCTAAAGAAATAGAGAATATTTGTAGCAAATACTAGAAATGCATAGACAAGGACTAATGTCGAACAAGCCAAGAAAGAGGCTTGGCAAATACGAGCCTTTCATACTTTCCCTAAAGGAAAGAGTGACTGACTCGGCACCATTCCTCTGAGACTGCTAGTTGAACAGCTCCTAAAAGCTTCAATCGACTTGAAAAGGAGGGCAGTTGCAGCGTGCAAGCAACCTTACTGAACACTAACCAAAAACCCTATCCACAAAGGGGACACTAAGATTTCATTGTTGGAAACTAAAGAGAGACCAAGAAAATTTAAGGAAACATACAACTAAGAAAAACTACATAAAAAAAAAAAATTAAAGGAAACAAGTAATTAATTAACGAAAAGGCAGGGGGAGGTTCAAGGGCCAGATGGCTGAACCTTCCATGCATCGGAATTAAAGCGGATAAGTGTCTTGCTTTTTTTTTCTTGCTATCCATTCTGCATTTATATTTTCAAGTTCAACATCTATCCATATTTCTGATATGTAAAAATTAAAAATTACAATGTAATTTTTTTTTAATGATGTTAGAGTTATTATTTAAATTGTGGGATTGCGATTTCAATTATTTTGAAATTTAATTAAAATAATTACTAACTGAATCAGATTAATAATTTAGTAATCAAATACCAAGTTAAGGTGAGATGGTGAGTCAAAATGGAGAGGAAGTACAAATAAGGAATGAAAATTTTGAGATAAGGGATAGTGGAATCCATTGCATGGTGCTAAATGGAGCAGTAACCAAAAGGAAAAGTGAAAGGGGTTGGTAAAGTTCAGTAAATAA
This sequence comes from Hevea brasiliensis, assembly GCF_030052815.1. Lineage (NCBI taxonomy): Eukaryota > Viridiplantae > Streptophyta > Magnoliopsida > Malpighiales > Euphorbiaceae > Hevea > Hevea brasiliensis. The sequence continues at coordinate 10,295,138 of NC_079509.1, read as the reverse complement.
TGCACGTTTGATGTCGGAACCACACATGAACGTCTTTCTCTCTCTTTATATGTATATTTAACATAGGCTGGAATTTATCAATAATTAAATTATAAATTAATAAGTCTGCAAACTAATTAAAAAATTATAAATTTATTAATAGAATTTAAACCAATTCTATCAATTCTATTTGCGTTAATTATATAACAATATTAAAATTTTTCATATTATAATAGGAAAAACTATATATATGTGAACATAATAATTATCATAATAAAATTGTGTGCATAAAATTTGTTGGGTCAAATAATCATTGTTACTTATAATAATTGTATAATTTTTACAATTTTTATAATGTAATATGAAAATAATTGTATAAATTTTTTTAAATATTCAATATGAAATATAATAAAAGGATTCATATTACAATCACATTATTGGTGTATTTGGAATCCAATATCTAAAAAGGAAATTCATATTTTTCTTAAAAAAAAGGGAATTCATATTATAATAATTAATAATTTCCACAACATAATAAAGATATTTTTAATTTATGTTACTTTCTTTTAAATGGAAAAAAATAAAATAAAATATATTTACTAGAAATCTCACCTGGGTGAATTTTGATATTTCACATTCACTTTTTCTAAATGTATAAAATGAGCTAAGCTACTGATCAGTTAAAAAAAAATAAAACGAAAAAAGGGGTAAGCTAAGCTACCATTGGAATTGGCAAATGACATGAGAGAGAGAGTTACTGACATTTGCTCTTGGATCTACCAAACAGCTTTAGCATAATAGCATGGATGGTGGTGGCGGCGGTGGCGGTGGCGGTGGCGGTGTTGCTGTAACGAGGTTGAAGTCATTATTCAATTAATGGAGATGGCGAGAGTGGTTAAGAATTGGTGGAGCCATTCAAAGACTGTGGTTCTGATCTGGTCTATTTGCATCGTCCTTTCTTTCTCTTTGTTCCGACTGGCTCTCAATAATTCCTCTTCCCTTAATCCCTCTTCTTCGTCTTCGTCTTCGTCAGGTATATTCCCCGCCATAATTTCTTTCTTCCCTTTTTTTTTTTTTTTAATTTTCGATATAGTTTTGCTTTTTGGAAACTTTGATTCTGGGGCATACAAATTTTTCTTAGATGTAGTAGCGGGAACACATAAACGACTAATTACGAGATCTTTCCTTGATCAATGTTTAATTTTCTCTAATTATGGTCTTCACCGACTCTTGAGCTTGTTAGAAATAAACCCACAAGATGGAAAAGTTGATGGTAGAAGGAATTAATTGCAATTTTTTAATGTATGAATTGATGATTATTGAACTTGTAATATAGTTTTGCCTAACCGGATTAGATTAAATTTTGGTTTTTGCTATGGAATTTTGAAGATGTTGTTGATTATGCAAGTTTATGGTAAATTTTCGCAGTTTTTTTTTTCTAAATTATAAATGATTATTTTTTTATTATCTTTTCTTGATAAATATTAATGAAATAAGTAAAATTATGTTCACCATCTTTTTTCTTAGCTTGAATTTTGTTGGAACCAAACTTGTGGTGTGAATTTTTAGAAACTCACTGATGTATGTGAGGATAGTGGAAGGGTACCATGTACTAACTTAGGGAATGCTTAAATCAGATTCTTCTATTTCAAATATGGAACAAAGATCAAGATTATATGATAAAATGGCAAGGGATTTGGATGAGAATGGACCAACTTTCCTCAAACATGGAGAGACATCTCAGTCATTGTCACTTTCAGATATTTTCACCTTGAAGGATGGATCCATAATGCCTGTACTTAAGGTAAGCATTTGGGTGAATTGAAGATTACATCATAAAGATGTTGCTGCTTCTCATCTCTGTTCTCTTAAGAAGTGAGTGATGCTTGCCTTCTGTGTGCAGGCAGCAAACCCTCCTGTCCGGGCTAATGTCTTGTATCTAAGCCCAGAATACTCAGTGCCCATCTCGTAAGCATTTAGTTTTCTTTTCATGCTTCTTTTGTTTTATTGGTATTTCTTTCTTGGTGTTTGATTAACAAATTGTGATTTGAAATACATCAAATTTGGGATTTAGCCTGTATCTAATATAGGCCCTAGGCAGTGAATTGGCAAAACAAATGTGTTTAAGCCATTCCATTGAGCAAAATATATCATGGAATTTTTGAAAATAAAGGGGAATGAAAAGAAGAAATTAGAGGCAAGCAATGGGTTTTTGTGGATCAATCTTTGTGATTAGTATGTGTTAAGGAAGTTGCTGCATTCTGTTTCAGCAATAAGTAGGAAACATCTAGCCCTTGCAATTCATATGGTGTCATAGAAGGCGGTTATCTGTCACATAATCAGGACTTCACAATTTTGAATATGTGATTGTATAAGCTTAAAAGTTCTGCTCAAGTGGCTGAATTCACTTAATTGCTCTTTTTCACCCTTTCACACAATTACTTCTTGACTAAAATACATTAGATGGTCAATCCTGATCCCTGTAAAACTTGGAGTGTAGTAGCAGAGCATTTGGTTACTTTGGAAAACATTTCCCTTTTTGGGTATAATAACTTACGTAGTTTTTCTATTTATTTCCTGTATTATGTCCAGCCTTCTTTGGAATTTTTATGATATGTTTCATTTTCTTTATTAATTATTAAAATCATTTATTTTTTTGCCACAGGGAGGCTGTAAAACATATATTTAGCCCATACTTTGATAAAGGTAAATAATTGTTTGACCTTCCTATTAATGTTAATGTTGCTTTTGAAATCTGAGTTAGTTATTTTAATTCATGTGAAAAGAAAATCAAGCTTAGTTGGTTTATATGTTCATATAAATTTTTTGTATAATTTCTTATTTGTTGCCATGCTAACATGTATTTTGGTTAGCGATTTGGTTTCAGAACTCTAGTTTATACCATTTCAGTATGTTTCATGCTTCACATCATATTGAACCTGTTCCTGCGACCGAAGATGAGGTAAATTGCCTATGGATCCATTTCATGTATCTCCATGCTTCTTGTATGAGTATCAATATAAACCATGAATCCTCTTTTACTTTGTCAGATTGAAGTTGAAGCAACTGCTGTTGGAGCTGTTGTAGAGGGCCTCTGTCCTTTAAAAATTGTCTTAGATAGAGTGGTTTTGACTTCGACTGGTGTGCTTCTTGGATGCTGGCAGGTTGCTTTTCAATTACTTTTTGTTGCTACTATTTTTCACTTCTTAACAAGTTAGCATTTTCAACAATTCATAAAGCTGTATTTCATTGTTTTTTGCAATTTTTCGTTCTGAAAATTAAGCATATCCTGTTCTTCTGAAAATTGTCACTCTAGCTGTCTTTCTGTCATCAAAACCCATCAAACAGGTGGAACTCTTTTCCCTTGTAACCAAGGCAGTTATTATGATATTGAAATCACTTGTAGTTGCGTTCACATCTTCTTAGTTGTAGAGCTAAAGGCATTCATCATGGTTCATAGTTGGTTATTATCATATACAAAATGGAGCCTGCCCCATATGGAATCTTCCTTTTTTTAAGTGTACAAGCTTTTGAAGTTTCTAAACCTACAAAGGAGAGAACATACGTACAAATGGAGAAAGAAACTGTTGGGGCCTGTTTACTTGTGGAAAACTGTTTTCTGTTTTCCATTTTCTAAAAAAATTTCATTTTTCATTTTCTATGGAAAACAAAGAAAAACATGGAAAACGTGTTCACCTGCAAGTTATATAAAACAATTTTCTAACTACAAAAAAGATATTCACATCTTCCATAATTAAAAAGATAAATCATTTATAAAATGTACTTAAAAACTTATTTTATTTTAAAAATTTTTAAAATATGTGCTTATTTATTTTATAATAATATGATTAAATTTTTATCATTATAAATAAATATTTTTCTAAATAATTTTTCAATTTTAGTTATAAAAAAGTTGTATAATTTTAGTTATAAAAAAGTCATTGTTTTCCATTTGGAAAACAGTTGGAAAATATAACTTTTGTTATAAAATAAAATAGTAGAAAACAACTTGAAGTTGTTTTCTAAATCCTTGTTAAATCTTGAAAAATTGGAAAGATGATTTTCCAATTTTCTATTTAGAAAACTGGCACATGTGAACATGAAATTCTGTTTTCCAGTTTTCTTAGAAAACTTCCTTCAAAAAACTATCCAAATTTTCCAAAAGTGAACACAACTTTGGTTTTTCATTTTCTTCATTTGTTGCTCTAGTTAAGGTTTGGCATGTATTTCTTTCATTCCTTTACACAACTTTATCTACCATTCCAGCTAAACTCAAAAACTCAAACATCGGCTGTTTTCTTCATTGAATTGATGTTTCTTGTTAAGCTTTGTTTCTGTAATTGCTTGTGCCTATTTACTGTATCAAGATGGCAAAAAATCTCATAATTGCACGTCTTTTTTTATGACATATATGTAGATAGCATAGGGAATCACTGAAGAATAATCCTCAGAAGTTATTTGTAGTTTATTAATTCACTGCAATGCTTTCTGTAGGTGATCTCTGGACCTGATCCCATGACCATTCGTGCTAAATTGAGATCTGCACTTCCACATGCCCCAGAAAAGCAACTTGTAAGAACTAAGAACCATGTGAATTTCTTATTTCTGTTGTAAGAGTAGGCACAAGACGAGTTACTTTTTTGGAAGTCACAAGGAGAGTGCCAATAGTTTGAGGTGTTGACTGTTGAGTAACCTACTGGATATCAGGATCTATATGGTCAAAATTGACCTTATCTGCAAATATTCGAATTATTGTTGCATAACCTCATTTTTCCCATGTAGCTAAGAATCATTCTTTTCTTCTATGCATTTTTTTGCCAATGGAACTCGTCCAACACATCCTGACCTCCCCTCATGCCTGAAAGTGAGCTGATCCTGAAATGTTGAGGGAAGTAAAATCTTCCGGTCCACCTCTACTAGCACCACCTGGTGGTTCTCTTTCTAAATGCATCCGGTTGTGCTCTACTAGCACCAGCTGATGGTTCTCTTTTTAAATGCATCCCATTCTGCTAATTTATTTCAGGATGATTAGAGATGGTGATGCATCCTCTTAAGGAATTTATTGTTGTTGTATAGTGGCTTCTATACAACAACATTTCTGAGAATTTAACCCAAAATCATTTAGAGTGAAGAAAACAAATCTTTATAGCCGACCCCAAATTTTTGGGATAAAGGCTTAGTGAATTAAGTTGAGTTGTATAGTGGCTTCTATCTAATTGTCTTTACCTCTTAGATGCCTTGCTAAATATTCTTGCTTAGATCTATATGAATAGACCTGGCTAACGGCCGGTTCCGGGCCTAAACTGGCAGTTCCGGTTCAAGGGGATCAGAATCGGACCTTCAAGGTTTGCCTGATTCTATTTCGGTTTTGGTTTTTATGAAAACAAACAGTTGAATTCTTTTCAAAATTTTGAATTTTTTTAAAATGAAAAAAAAAATCCAGTTTGGTCTGAAATCAAACCAGCTGGTTTCGGTCTAGTTTAATGTCGGTTTTGGTCAATCCGGTTTTGAACAGTTTTGGTCCGGTTCAGATTCCAAACCGGCCTGTGGCCAGGTCTATATATGAATGATTTCTCTTTCTTTAGATCAAAAGCATTATGGAGGTAAAGTGACACAACTTGATACCAATGAAACTATTAATGGTCATGGCACTTGCTAATTTGTGTCTTTCACTGCTGCAGTATGATGCTGCCATTCTTCATACTTCCTTTGCAAGGCTTCTTGGTCATCCTAAAGCTTCACCCATGGTAAGCATCTGATGAGGTTTTTTGGCATTCAGTTTTTTATTTTGACATTGCAACATTGGTTAAATGGAAAGCTCTCTGCTGCAATAGTAATATGGCAACTCAAGATGCCTATGAAACAAATGCTTGTTATCACCTCAGTGGCTAATAAGAATGAAATTATTTTTATCAGACGCACAGATACTTGCATCATATCTGGCATCATTAATCCTGAGACAAGTAATGGAGATTCTGGATTATATTGCTTATATTTGACAAGGGAAATAAGCAAGACCAAAAGTTGACCATTGAAATTTGAATAACAAAGGTGGAGAGATTTTTTTAAAAGAATAAAACCCTATCTCTCTCTCTCTCTCTCTCTCTCATAGATGTCTTCAAATAAGAATGCACCAAGACCGCAGTCTTACATTGAAATGTGATCGATTTAATGACCTTAATCATGCCTCTTATCAAGCGAAAATGGATAGCATGCTTATGTTCTTATTTATGCGTTTTGGATCTATCTATTGATTGTTGTCCTATACAGGAGCCTCCAGATGAACTAAAAATTTTCCATGAGCTGGTTGCGAGCCTAAACAATAAGATTCGCGGATATAAGGTTTGTTGTTATAATTCTGATTTTTTCCTAATCTGTCCATAGTCAACACCTTCATGTTTTCTCTCTGTACAATTGATGGCATTTTTGTTATGAATATCATTCAGGCAGTTATTTCTGAACTGTGGTATGTGGAGGAATATGACGTGCTGGCACTTGCATTGGATGGAAGAATGAAGGTCCGCAGGTTCCAACTTGGTTGCAAAAGAACCTGAAGGTTTCATTGTCACAAATATAATTAATCATATATTGTACAGCTCCAGAAATTTATCGTCGTTTTTAACTTTAAACGCATTGTGGTTTCATCATATCCACAAATAAAGGGCTCCTGTTTAGGTTATGTTGCTTATCTTTATCCTGCAAATTGAAAGGCTAAAAAACTTTTGCATATTATCTTCTCTCTTTTAGATATATAAAATAAAATTGTCGTATTATTTTCAGTGCTTGCGAAGTTGTTTTCCATTTTTATTTTCTCACATTAGATGAAATAAAATAGTATCTATTAATGAATATTTCAATCTGTTTTAATAACTCGTTAATTTCACGAAAATTGTCAGCTCTGATTCTTGATATTGGGAATTTGGAATTGAATTGTATGGTTACTTGATTTTAATTTTGATTTAATTGTTTTTTTTTTTTTGAAGAAATATTCAATTTGACAATGAAATGAATCATTTTAAATCGATTAAAAGAAAAATGTTTCCAGACAGTGTTGAATTTAATTCTAATTTTAAATTAAATCAAACTAAATTCGTTTGATTTTAAACTCGAATGGAATCATATGGAAATTATACCATATAATGGTAATTTCATATAAAATTAATTATGTTAATGAGTGTCAAAATTTTATTTTCGTTTATATTTTAAAATTATGTTTTCAAATTTTGATTAATTTTTATTTGCATCACTTATAATTAATTTATCATTTTGTATATTAATTTTACATGAAATTACTATTCCGTTACAAAATTTAACTAGAAGGATGATTGTGCCCGATATTATGTGGTTAGTTATTGTTAAAACTCAATTACACTTAGAAAGTTTAATTTAGTTATTTTTAATTTTTTATCTAATTTAATTTAAAATTTTTAATTTAAATGTAAATTAATTCAAAAGTTAAAGAAAGTTAAGAAATTAATCTTTTTATTTTTTTAATTTAAATAAAGAATCAAGAAATTTAATCTCAAAATTAAAAAAATTAATTTTTTTAATTTTTAATTTAAATAAAAAAATTAAAAAAATATCCTATAAATTTTAATTTTTAAATTAAATTAAAATTAAATTAATTTAAATAAAAATTTAAAATAAAATAAATTAAACATTTTGCCGTTTCGTCATAAATTATCTATTACATATAAGATTTTTTACTTGGAATAATCAATCAATAGAATGTTATTGAATTTTGAAATGAAAACAAAAATTATAATCAAAGATAAATAGTTATGGTTTTGTGTGCTTTATTTTTATATATATGTTAATTTTTTTATTAATTATTTATTTAATGTATGATGTTTAATATAGTAACACATTTTTTTCATAATAAACTTTATTTCAATATTATTAAATTATTTATATAATTATAAAACCTGAAATTCAAACTCCATCCAACTCAATTAAAAAAAGAAAATTATATTTTATAGAAACTACTATATTTTTTATTTTTTTTTTAATTCTCTATAGGTAGGGTCGCAGTGTTAGGTGATGTGGATTAGGCCCTGTGTAAACCAAATGGCATGCGCATTGGCAATGAACAAAGAAACCAAAGGACAAAAGCCGCGGGAGAGCACGTGCTGGCCATACGAGTCTGAATTCAATGCATCAAGAGGCAGGTTCTCGCACGCGCCCTCTTGAGTGCTTTCCTCTCCCGCCACGCACATGAAAGCAATCTCTACCCAGTCTCGACGAGACACTTGCAAAATTAAGGTTTTCGGGTCTTAGCCCTAATTTCAATCTCAAATCCTTTGATTTTACCTCTTGAATCTCTCAGATTTCTTCTCCTTTAAATCTAATTATTCCTTCTTTTAAGTGCTTGGCCTACTTTAATTTTCAAGGTAACGTTTTCTAATGTAAAGATAAAATTTTTTTATTGCCCAATTTGGGAATTCTCTTTTGTTGTTAATCCAACTTGTGGTGTCTGCTTGACTGCTTCTGCTATTCGGTTTTGGTTATCAGTAAGAATTTGTTTGGCTTCTAAGAAAGTGGTGAAACCTTGGAAAATGGATGTCAATTTTTATTTTTATTTTATTATTATTATTTTTTTTTTGTGTAAGTGCTGCTGTTATTAAAGTTTGTTGCTAGTACGAAGTGAAAGCACATGTGATAATTCATAATTGTATTTGTTTCCTTTTCATTTGCTTAGTGCAAGTTAAATTTTGTCGGTTTGGGCAGGAAATTGACGTGTTTTTATTTTGGCTTTTTAGGTGGGGTTCTGCGTTGACAGATTCAAGTTATTGGGATAAGCATGGGTTCTGACGGTCCTCCTTCCGCGGCTGATGAGGTGAATGTAGCAGTAGAGACTACTGGAAAAAGGTTAGTGATTAAAGAATCTTAATTTTTGAGTTTGGATTTTTTTGGCAGCAATTTGAATCGGTTAGCACTTCTCATTTTGCTGGGGTATATCTCAATTCTTGGAATTGAAATGGATGGATAACAAATAGCAATATGGCTTGAGACGTATGGTTACAGTTTAAAAGGGGCTTTGTTTTGAATATTGTTGAGACAATAGGAAATAGAAGGCCAATTGCCTGGTGAAATAGTAAGAATCTTGGGCTGCAAAGGTGAACAATTCAAGTCTTGAGAAAAATCTCTTAATAAAAAAGCGCTGAAGGGTAGGATTACTTCCAAATTCTTTCTCTACCTGAATCCTTGCCTCGGTGGGTTGAGTAATGGTCTCTAGTAGGGGCTAAAACCCTCTAAAAATTGTTGTGTTTCTGTCTTGTAATTTTTAATCACCTTAGATTCAGCATATGATATGTTGCAGCTATTGCTTGTTGGCCAGTTGTGGATGCATTGCCTGCAAATGATAAGGTTGCTATTTGTGATACATATTTATTTGGCCTGGTTAAACAAGAACATCAATTTGTGGCTGAAATCTGTGCGCATATGATTTATGACTTCCTAAATTTACTGAGCTGTACGAGATTTAAGTTAATTTTCTGAATCTCACCCCAAAAGAAGAAGGGGGAGGGAGAAGGACTTAAGCTAATTTGGATGAACTGTATTCTGGATGAAAATCGATACTTTAAAATTTGTCTCTTGATTTAAATTTATCTGTGATGCAGGAGTTGCGCTGGTAAGAATAAAGGGAAAGTTCCCAAGAGAATTCACAAGGCTGAGAGGGAAAAACTGAAGCGTGAGCAATTAAATGAGCTCTTCCTTGAGCTAGCCAGTGCTCTTGGTAACTTCTATTCTCTTCTGTATTGTTGGTGACACCTTCCTTATTTTGGCATCGTATCTAACTTGGAGAATTTTCTTTCACAGAACTGACTCAGCCAAATAATGGGAAGGCCACTGTACTGTCTGAAGCTACTAGATTGTTGAAGGACGTGCTTGGACTGATTGAGCGCCTCAAGAAGGAGAACGTATCTCTATTATCTGAATCTCACTATGTAAGCTCATCTTTTTTTACTATTACATATTCCAAATATTCTTTGATGACCCATTAAATGTCAAAATTGATCGACCTATTAAAATAGGCGTTTCTGAAAGTGAGAAGGAAGACATTTACGAGAAGTTTGAATTGTAGGTAACAATTGAGAAGAATGAGCTGAAGGAAGAAAACTCTGCTTTAGAAACTCAGATTGAGGGATTGCAAAATGAGCTGGAAACAAGGGTAGCCCAATCAAAACCTGACCTGAATGTGTCTCCTCCCGAGTTTCACCATCCTGGATTGACACCACATTTTCCAGGAGAGTCTCTGGGGTTGCCTGCATCAGATGCTACATTACAGCAAGCACCCCATCTCTTTGTCGTCCCCTTCCATCCTGATCTGCAAGCTTATCCATTGACTACTACAAATGTGAGTAAACCACATGCTAGGTATCCAACACCTGCAGATTCATGGCCCTCCCAACTTCTTGAGGAGCAGCTAACAGCTAGGAAGGAAGTTAAGTAGCAACCTTAATTTTTTTCATCTATCGGCAAAACTCTTTTGTAGAGTTGGTATATTGCGTAGCGGATGTGAATGACGGTAAAATATGGATGGTTGATCGTGAATTTCTGCCTTAGATTGGGGATGGCGGGTTGGTGACCAAATGTGAAAGTTTAGTTGGTGACCAAATGACGAAACCTCGTCAGAATTTTTTTTTTTTTTTTTTCTTTTTAGCCAAATCAAAATTTAGCTTCATTACTGGGGCAATAATAAATTAAAAAAAATGATATGTTTATTTATTTTTTATTTAATAATAATAATAATAATAATAATAATAATAATAATCAACGAAAAATAGCCTACCCGTGTAAGTTGTAACATGTAAAGCCTAAACCTAATTAGGCAGATTAATGTGTGTAGTTTTAGTACTTGTTTGGTGTTGCGTTTAAATATACGAAATTATTTTTTTGAATAAAAATATCATTTTAAATGCTATTAAAAAAAATAATTTTAATTTTTTTTATTTTAGTATTTTTATAATTAAAATATATTAAATTTTTATTTTAAATTATTTTTTAATATTTTTTAATTATTATACCTAAAAAAGTGATTTTTTTAAATAATAATTTTAGCAGTAATCGTAAAAAGGGTCTTATTGTTTTTTAAAGGGCATTTCAATAATGCAATTGATTTAGTTGCTTTATGATACCTTTTAAAACAGCTTTTGAGGGATAAACTTTGATAATGTTGTTCTTTCAAGTAAAGATAAAGTTTCCCATAAATATATTTTCTAATTGCGCATTAAATCAATTAAAGAAAGGGAAAAAAAAAATTTATTGATATATAAAGAAGAGAAATACTAACAACACTTTACAGGCTTTGTGATTTCTAAATTTATTTAGGATTTTTCACTCTTTTACTTATCCTATAAATTAAATTTAATAAATTAAAATTAAGATTTTTCATTAAATAAAATTTCTATTTATCAATTATTTATTTTATAAATTCTCATATAATTCAATTAAAAAATTAATAAAATATGTTCAATATGTAAAGTAACTTTTTGTTAATTCTATATTATTAGATTTATTTTTTTATTTATAAAAAATTGAAATTTAGATAAATTTTGTAAGTATACTATTTTCGCCCTAGTTCTAGGGAGAGATGTTTTCTCTGCTATTTTGTCTTTTCTTCTTTAAGGGTTTAGCCCTCTCTCCCCTTGTATTTGGCAGCTTCCCCGACTCGGCTAGCGAGTTTCCTCTCCCCTTTGTTGAGTCGGGTCGGTGAATGGTTGATTGATAAATTGACTTGCCAATGGTTGCTGTGTTTTTTTTTTTTTTTCTTACTGTCTTTATTTTGTTAGCATTTTTATGCAAGTTTAGGGCTTATCAACAATGGTTTTTTGGTGACATGAAGCCGAGATCATTGCTTCGGGGTTGACGGGTTGAAGAATTTTGAGTCGCGTGGTACTTTTAGGGAACATCATCAGTATCATTCTCTAGACATCTAGTCCTTCATTGGCCAGAAAAATAAAAGAGCAATGCCTCGCCATCTGTTTGTTCCCCTTGGTTTTAAACCTTGTTTTCACTTCCACGAATGGTCGGGAAATCAATTTAGTGCGTGGGTTAAGTTGTTTTAATGCTTATTTTGCTCCTCTGCTTCTGTTATAAAAGGCTTTCCTATTCTGAGTTCCGATTGTTATAGACTTCCTTGGCCACTTTGCCTGATGCTCCTGGTGATTCAGCGACCTTGGTTTTTATTTTTGCATCGCTTTGGAGTTTGTAGGTTTGGAGCCACCTATCCTAGGGTTACGAGTTTAGGGATTTAGGCTTCTTTTCGTTTGGGCCGAGTGACTTTTTTAGATCTTTTAGTTTCTAAACCTCGCGGCTGTTATGTAATGTTACTTTAATCCCATTAATGACACTTTGGGTTTGGTCAATTTTAAGCTATTTTATTAACCGAACTGATAATCACGATTTAGATAAATTCACGACCAATACCGATTAATAAAGGGGAGAAATCAAGCAATTCGGTTTTCTCTTGTCCTTAATTTTAGATTTAACTTCATCGAGTTTTATAAATTTCACACAAATTATTTCAATGATCAAATAAGATAAGCTTAATTTATTTAAAATACATTCAAATTTAAAGACTCAACAAAATATAGTTGCATTTTGCCATTCAAAGAGCTCACCTTTGCTGATCTTCAAAAATCTGACTTTGAAAACCCAAAAATCAAAATTTGACTTTCAAACCATAAAACCCATCCACTATTTTCCATTTCAAGAATCTCATATGGAGGACTTCTCAAATATCATATTGGAAAAATGGAAGAAGAATTCTTCAATTCTATTGGGTCTTTGCCTTTTTAATTTCTTAGTGTTCTTGTACACCCATAATTAAACTAATGTATTCAAATATATATATATATATAATTTACTTTTTTCAAATAAATTAAAAATAATCTTTTAAACATATTAATCACAAAAAAAGGTTACTTTTTCTTTTAATCAATAATAAAGTTGAACTTTGCTATAAAAAAAAAAAAAACAACAAAGTTGAACATTTTTTTTTTTTTGAGAACTAACAATAAAGTTGAACTTACAGATCATGATTAGTGGGACATTATTGGCTTTTTCTTCCAATCATTCAGCTATCAAATAATTTTCTCACTATAGTTGCAACCTTATTGTAATAAGCATTTTTTGTTTTTTAGAACTTACCGAAGGGTGGCAATTTTGCGATTTCATGAAATAATGGGTGTCTTTCAGGAATTCGACTGAGTTTGTTGTACCAAATCCATTAGCTCCAGAAAAAATTGAGCACTGTGGGCCTACATTACGTCAACGGTCGATGATGATGATTATTAAGAAACTTACATTTGGTCCTCAATTTGAACGGTTTGATTGGAGTGGCTAATGAACTCCGCGATGTACGTAGGCTAGCCACAGGCTTTTGTCAGGTTCCGCGTTTCTTTTTTACTTTGGTTATCTCGGCTTTAAAACACTTGTCTGCTGTGAAATCCAGACACGCAGAACCAGAACCTGAAAAATCAAAATTATTAATAAGTTAAAAAGCCCTAGCTACTTGCTGTCACTCTGAGAGATTGGAGATCAGAACAAGAAAGAAGACAAGGAAAAATTACGCTGCATTTTGGGAGAGGGATCGGTGAGGGTGATGGGATCTGGAGCTGGAAACTTCCTCAAGGTGGTTCTCAAGAACTTTGATGTTCTTGCTGGGTGCGTTTCTTTATCACTCTTCTCCTCCTCCTTCTCATTGTGCCTATTTTACCTATTCGATTGAATCCAATTGCTTAACAAAGGCAAAGGCAGCAATAGGCCCGGAGTTTCATTAAGGTAGTAGTAAAAAGAGGGATTTTCTTGGACTACTAGATAATTTTAACAGTTTGCTGGCAAAAAAAATAAAAGGGAAAGAAAAATTAAACTTTTAGCTACTGAGACCAGTAGAACACTTAATTTGATTTTTCAATTTTTTTTGTTTTTATCTAAAAAAACGGTTGATTATAAAGATGAATTAAAAACGATGAGTTGTCCTTGGTGAGTATATGATTCTTTATTAACTAATTTCTAATTTGCTTAATTTGTTTAATCTGCAGGCCTGTGGTTAGTCTTGTTTATCCTCTGTAAGTTGCCTTCTAATTTTTTTTTTTTTCTTTTTCATTGTACATTTTATGGGGGTGTCTGTAATGGATTCTTTCTTCAATATTATGGAGCTGAAAATACACGGTTATTATGGTTATTTAATTTCGACTTCTGGCAGATATGCCTCAATTAGGGCAATTGAGACCAAATCTCCTGTTGATGATCAACAATGGCTTACTTATTGGGTCCTTTATTCTATGATTACACTCATCGAGCTCACCTTTGCCAAAGTCATTGAATGGTAAGGAGGTGTTGTACTCTGGACCATGTAAGATACTTGTTTTCTGTTTGTTTTTTGCATCATTATTAGTGAATTTTGGAAGTAGAAACTGCATTAAATGTGCATTTCGACATAATTTGGAGTCTATATGTCAATTGTGCATCAATCCTAATGTGCTATTTTTATCTGTAGAATTTTTTCAGTTGCGCTAATTTCTATTGTTTTTGAGGTGCAGCATGTGATTAATTGTAAGTTGATTTTTGGTGCGAATTCAATATATTATTTCAATGTGAAATAAAATTCTAGGGAAAAATATCAAATAGTAAGAAATTTTGCCTTTGTTTTGGTAATTTCACCATGAGTTGAAATGCGTCATATGTTGATTAGTTATTTATCAAGGCTATATATAAGCGTTTTTTGGAATTTTCCTATCTGTAATGGCAGGATACCAATCTGGTCATATGCAAAGCTCATTCTGACTTGCTGGTTGGTGATCCCATACTTCAGTGGTGCTGCATATGTTTATGAGCACTTTGTGAGACCTCTTTTTGTTAACCCACAACAAACTATTAATATCTGGTATGTCCCAAGGAAGAAGGATGTCTTCAGTAAGCCAGATGACATTCTAACTGCTGCAGAGAAATACATTGAAGAGAATGGGACTGAAGCATTTGAGAAGCTTATTCACAAGGTATGCATTAAAGCATTAATAATGATTGGTCATTCATATGTAGTACTTGTTTTGGGAGCTAACTGATTCTAAGAGTGAGTTGTAATGAATGGGAGGCTAATTGAGTACTGTGGCAGATTAGATAGTCTACTAATAATATGACATAAATGCCATAAAGAATCTAAACTATTTCATTTTTTTTTTCTTCCTTCATGGTTTGCAGGCTGATAAGTCCAGGAGTAACACTTACACAAACACAATCTTCGATGAGGACTATAGATATTAAGGCTTGTAACTCTCAGTTTGATCTGCTACCTAATACATTGTTGAATATAACTCTGGCTAGATTTCTCTACTTTTTTTTGTTGCTGAAACTATAGTTGTCTTTTGTCTGATATGGTGTTACATTGTTGTGAAGGAAACTCGATGTTTTAATATTATAGTATGTAATCTAAATGTTATAGAATGTAATTATCTGTCACGACTCATGAGTTTTCTCATTTTTTATTTTTTAATCATGCACAAACCTTTGTCATGGAAGATAATGGAAGCAAAATGCACTTGCTATCTAAATATATTATGCATTGATTCTTCTTGTTCTTCGCATTTGGTATTGTTAACCGCTGAGGACTGTTGGATTTGTAGCCGCTGGATTTGTCGTTGTCGATTATTAGGCCCTATGACACAAAGGCGATTTTCACTTTTCTTTGTTTCTCACTTGCCTTGTTCATATCTTAGTTTCCTAACTCAAACTTTATCCAATGATTGTCAATGTGTAATCATAGATGCTTTTACTAAAAAGAGGTGTGGGATCCAAAATTATGCCTCAATGTAGTGTGATTCTTATGAGATAGGACTGAAGTATGTCTACTGATGCATTCAGATTTTACATATGGAATTCATAATACAAGGAAAAGAGAATTTGTACTCTTTATGTTATCTAATAACATTATATAACTACATACTATTTTCATTCATAAGTCAGTGACCGTTTATATAATAAAAATTAAAATTGTCGAAACCAGCTTAATTATTTTCTTTTGTAGTTTTTATCGAAAAGATAGATATGTCATTGACTTAAAAAGGCCTAAGGCCATTACAACAGAAGCACTAGTACATTAAGCTCAACTAAGCCTGTCAGAAATAGGTCCACAGCCAAAGAAAAGAAACCCTAAATTGTAATGGAAGATTACGCATTCAACAGGTTATTATTGTTCTGCTTTAGTTGCGATTCATTGATAGCGGTTGGATTACAGAGCCTCATGTATGGGGTGTATGAACAGTTTTATGTAATTTAATGTGTAACAATTATTTGTGGTGAGTTGCGATGTTTGTGTATTTTTGTTGACAGTATTGCACTAAATTAAAAGCTAGTTATAAATATTATAAAGGATATTAATATCATATTATTCATTTTTTTTATGTGATAATTATAATAACTTTGATGGTCTTTATAATCCTTCATCTACAGTGGACTTATATTTTAAACTGTATTACATATTTAATATGAATAATGAATATAATGATATAATTTGAGTTAAGCTTCCCTTTAGAAATTATTATTATTATTATTTTGTGAAACAATTTAAATTAAATTTATCTTCTCAATGTGATTACTATATAAAAGAATATATGCAAATAAAGAAAAGGAACAACAGCTGCTGTTTTTATTCATCACTTAGCCGTTACTTCATATCAAGAAAACATCCAGAAAGGCTAAATTTATTTTCGCTAAAAGTTTTTAAGAGTGTAGAGCACAATGAAAGATCACCAATATCTTGTTTAACAACGCACTGAGAGTGTCTAGGCAACATTAT
Organism: Hevea brasiliensis; assembly: GCF_030052815.1. NCBI lineage: Eukaryota > Viridiplantae > Streptophyta > Magnoliopsida > Malpighiales > Euphorbiaceae > Hevea > Hevea brasiliensis. The sequence goes on along the minus strand of NC_079509.1, from coordinate 10,278,361 downwards.
CCATTGCTAATCAAGATTCAAGCCTCATTTTCAGCCTCAGCTTCACCATTATTCATAGTTTCATACAAATATTCCTGAGCTTCTTCAAGTGCAGATTCCTTAGTATCAGCAGCGTATAATATCTTCTTGATTGCAACAGCCATCTGCAAGCATAGGCATAAATTGAACATGTAACCCTAGTCCCACACCAAGTTAACACCTCTTGTTTCAATCATATAAATAAAACTACACCATTCATGTCTCCAGAAAACTCACTGGGAGATCCTCCAATTCAGGAGTTTGACAAAGTAACTCTACATCCCTTAACTTTGCAAAGTAAAAATCTCTTTCCTTCTCTAGATGCTCCACAGAAAGCTTGAGATCAGTGATCTGTAAGCACATAACAAATTTAGCACTCCAAGCATAAAATAATTTTTCACATTAACAGTAGAAAAATTTTTTAATAACTGAAATAAAAGAGACAAAATAGTTTATCTTGTCCACCACATAATCATCAACCACTGAGAAAAAAAATCATTTGCATTGATGACCATGATAAACACAAAAGCCAGCGGAAATGAAACCTGCTCATGTTTTGAAATTCAAGCTAGAAAAGAGAACCTAATGCTGGATACCTCCTTGGACAAAGTCTCGATCTCCACTGAAGAATTAACCCCACCTGCCACAGCACTTCCCCTCCCTTGCTTTGGCCCTGTAGTAATGTCCATTAACGATGATCTAGACTGAAAAGGAATAATGTAAAAATGTAGGGCACAATGTAAACATTGTGCACTAACCAGGCATTTTACTCAGGCCAACTGGGTCACCAGAGACAGAATTGTGCATATTGTTTGATTGGAGTGATTTTGAGGTCCTCTGACCACCCTTGGAGTTACGGTCCTTCCCACCCTTAATTCTCCGTTCCACAGGGTTATAGTTCCTATGAGAAACGTTAAATAAGCAATAATATAAAGATAAAACCAAAAAAAGTATTGTCAACAGATACAACATAGTGAAAGGATCACGATGAAAGAGAAAGCAACAAACTCATTCATGATGCCACCATTAACAGAATCACAGTATCGTTTCAACCACTGTAAGAACTCTAAGTTGTCCAAAGGTCGGCCTTTAACAAGCCTGTTAACTTCAATATGCTGCCATAAAACCCAAAAGAAAAGGAATGTCAAACAAAAACATAGTTGTTAGCCCTAATATTAAAAATAAAACACACTAACCCTATTTCCCAATTAAAATGCTGACAATATAATTAACAAAACATCAGCTTGATCTTATCCTCAATCAAAGTGTTACCACACAAGCATCTGCCCATATAATCAAATCAGCAAGTGAAGTACCAACAAGGAAAAGATATTTAGCAATGTTTTGACTTCACTGGTGTAAACCAAACTAGCATAATCAAGAAGTCATCTTCCAATTTCTAAGCTTAATTTGATCATGCTGAAGCAACAAAAATCTCCTATTTATGTCTTCCTTCTAGACCCAAAAGAAAAGGAATGTCAAACAAAAACATAGTTGTTAGCCCTAATATTAAAAATAAAACACACTAACCCTATTTCCCAATTAAAATGCTGACAATATAATTAACAAAACATCAGCTTGATCTTATCCTCAATCAAAGTGTTACCACGCAAGCATCTGCCCATATAATAAAATCAGCAAGTGAAGTACCAACAAGGAAAAGATATTTAGCAATGTTTTGACTTCACTGGTGTAAACCAAACTAGCATAATCAAGAAGTCATCTTCCAATTTCTAAGCTTAATTTGATCATGCTGAAGCAACAAAAATCTCCTATTTATGTCTTCCTTCTAGACCCAAATAATCTGGCTGGGCAGGATAATGCCAGCTCACTAATAATGACCAAAATGAAATGCTGGGCTGAAAAGTGTAGCACCATGAAAATCATGGAATTATGCATCACAAAAATCCAAACATCATCTAAGATAGAAATACATTGTCAACTTTGATATATTGTAAACTTCCTGATGTGCATTCCCTTATTAGTCTAGTGCTTTGCATAAGAAAAGAAACTGAGAAGTGAAAAGTTCATACATGAATGATGTGCAACAAAATAAACTTAAATTTGAAAATAAATTACCTTTTCAATTTTCAATTTGTTGAATACATCCTGCAGAACTTTGTAATTTTGGATCATATCATATTCTGTCTTTGCATCAAAATTCACCTACAATAAACCACATTGCAACCAAGGTAAAGCTGTTCCAGAATTACAATAATTGACAAAATATAAGGTAAATTTGAGTAACAAAGACATGAAAGCATCTTGTCACCTTGTGCATGGGAACAACTCCTGGATAAGTCATATCCATCATTTGACACTGCACAGCACCAGATGCACCCTAGCCAAATGATTGGTATAAAAAAATTAAAGATATTAATATTTCAGAGAAGCCCAAAATATATGTGATAAAACCATTATTGAAACCTATCTCATGCAAAGATAAAGACTCAGAGAGCTACAAAACTAACGTTCATTTATCTCTAAATATAAAATCCAGAGAAAAGCATATAAACAAGTAACTCACAATCTCAACGCAATTGGGGCAAAAAGCATATCAAGAACTGAATGGAAACACCTATGAAATCCAAATTACCTATAAAACCAAATATTAAGAGTCGTGCAGAAAAACTGATTGACAGCCTAGTGCTAAATGTTCTGAAGGCCAAATTAGTAATCCTAATAAAAAAACGCATCAATATTTATAAATCATCATCAACCTATTTATCCCTAAAGCAGAGCTGCAAGATAAGGACAGCACAAACTTTGACTAAAAAATCCATCTAATGAACTTCATAAGAGGGGACAGTGATTAGCATATCTAGCAAAAGAAAAAAAAAATTATTGAACCTAAATTGTGCTGCCAGGTATCAAGACCGTGAAACCACCATATTCACTTGAGTCATATGAACATTAGCTCCTAAATTTCTATGGCACTTGACACCAAAATGGAAACTCTCTATCAGACCGTAAGGAGGAAAACAGAATCTGAAAATTTTAATTTCATCGTCATTAAAATGTTTCGCTGCTCGCACTTTTTTGGTTTCAAAAAGGAATAAATAAAAAAAAATAGAGTAATTCCATGTGAATTCAGTTAAAATATTTCATTAACATCAAGTTAATTGTACTATTGAGGGTACTTTTAATGGAATCTTACCAGCAAAAACTTTTCACCATATCCAATAAGGTTATTCTACAAAAACCAGTTGAGGGTTTTGTAAAGATGAAAAGGCATCATTCCAAAATAAATTTCTTGGCATTGACAATTGCTATCTAGACAGAAGTTAAAACCATGTACTGCTAATGCCTAACTAATTCTGAGCCATGAAAAAAATGCACCTTAAGCCATCTTTTTAAAAATTAGGAAATGCCACAGCATAAAACAATATCAGACAATCGTCTAATTCAATTTTTTTACTTTTCCCACAAAATTCCATTTCCACGATTTGAGTGCAGCGCCCCTGCAACAATTTGATTTTTATGTTTCAACAATAACATCTGGACATTAGATGGATAACATATATAAGATTTCCTCTTTGTTTCAACCGCTACATTGCCAGTACACAATAATCAAGTACGGCAGTATATAAACACAATAAATTAGGAGGAAAATGTAACCCAGAAAATAATAATAATAATTCTTCATTTGGTACATGGAGAAATGAAAATTTGAGCTCATAGAAAGACGAATAAGCGTCCAGAAGCATCCTTTCTAGAAAACAGAATCCCATTTTTAAAGCAAGCTATATATAATTGCTTGGAAACACTTTCTCATGCATGCCAAGAATTCGTTAAACTACACACAAAATCACAGACAATGTTCCCTCAAATTAGATAAAAATCCAATATTTAATTTTAACCAACAATACCCATCACACGAAAGAAAAAAAAAAAAAAGCTGAGGAATAAACAAAAAAAAAATGTAAAAGGAGAGAACCTCCTCAATGCGAGTGAGATTGAGCTGAAGCCTGTTGTTGATCCACGTCAATATCTCATTCCTTCCAACAAAATACGCACTATCCATCATTCCTATATTCGATGCCATTTCTTCTTTCTCTTTTGCGTTTATGTGCTTCCCTGGTCTTCTCTTACTCGCTCTATCCCACCAACAAAGGAAAAGCAAAAAAAGGATATAAAAAAAAACAAAGGCAAATTTTGTCTCTTCTTATAATAACAATAATACTGAACTCAAAAGGAGAAAACTTGAATACACACACAAAGCGAGAAGAAGAAGAAGAAGAAATGGGAATGAGAATGTAGGATATTAGATTCAGTGGATAAGAGAGATTAAGAATGACAGCATGAAATTAGGGATTCTTATCTTCGAAATTGAATTTGAAGTGTACGATTTTATAAACTGAAACACACTGAGAAATGAATGGTGAGAGAAGGAGAGAGAAACTAATGACATGGACAAATGCAAGAAATGCTTTTGGTTGGCTGGCAACAACCGGCCCTTGTCATGAGAAATTATTATGATTTGGAAATTATTATTTTGTGAAAATCTAAGTCAATTGATTTTTTTAATTTTTTATGAAAGAATTCAATTTTTTATACAATGTTTTATGGAAGAATTTAACCATGTAGATTTAAATTTCAACTAAATATATTGTTGAATATTCTAAATAAAAAATAAATTTTGAATTTGCTTCAAATTTCGTATATTCTTTTTAATTTTAAAAGTTAAATATTTAAAAGTCTTAGTTGACAATAGTTTGTAAAGTAATGTTTAATATTTTAACTATAGATAAATATTATTTCTCTTATATTATTTATATTAATATTTAAAAAATGAGAAAGTAATTTATAAAAAGTTATTTTTTCTAATTTTTACTTTTAATTTTATCAATATTTATTAATATCTAATAATTAATAAAAAAATTAATAACTATTAGAATAAATAATATTATCAAATACGGTTAAAATAACTACTTATCTTGTTATTTCAAATTATTTTCACTATAATTAAATATATTAATTTTATATAATTTATTCTAAATGAACACGAGTATGATGTAGTTATTTCATATAAAATAATTTAATATAAAATGATAATATATATATAAAAGTGAGTCTCATAAAAATATAATCACATTACCTTTTTTTTTTTTCAACTAATTTCTCCTTATTAATTGCTTATCTTTTTCAAAGCAAAATTAAAGACATTTTCGTTCAATTAAAAAAAAATTATATATAGACATTTCCCTTCTTTAGCTAAATCATTTGTAGAATATTAATCAAAATGAATTACTGTTAATTTTTAAATATTGATATTATTTATTAATTAATTTTTGTATTTTAATAATTATATTGATTTTTAAAGTTAATTCCATTAATTAATATCTATTGTCTAATTTGTCAATAATATAAATCATTATTTAATTTTTAAACATAGTTATTATTCGCAATTCATTTTTTTTTTTTACAATTACATTCGTTAATTCTTAACATTTGGTTTGTGCTAACTAAAAAGTTCATTTATCCAATTTTTATAGTTGCATATTAAAAATGTAATATCTCTCTATTTTTCTATTTTTATCTCCCTTTTAGGAATAGTTACAGGGTAGATTAGGGACGAGATTCTCATCCTGCCCCACAGGAATTTGGGGTCAGGATGAAAACTTTTCTACCTAGGTTTTCGTTGTAAGACTTTTTTATAATAAATTATTTTTAATAAAAAAATAATAATATATTATTATGTGAGATAATTACAAAAATTTATGAATACTTTCTCTTTGTTCTTATCTCGCACAATATCGAGATTAAAAAGAGATTGAAAAAAATTTATCAAATATGAGACGAGTTAAATTAGATTCAAGAATTATTGTTACCACTACTCTATTTATTATACCAATATCCATCTTGTCTCTCTCTCTCATGTCATTCTTCTAATATTTTTCATTTTTATTTCTTTCCATGTCATATTCTTTAACCCATTCAAATTAATATATTCCAATTTGCATTCTATTTTCAATATTAATTCATGAATTTCCTTATTCTCTCATTGTTAGGTCCTAAAACAGAGTCAAACGTAAGCATTAGAGACATTTTGATGAAGTCAAATCTCATGGACTAATAAATGTAATAATAAAAAATCAGAATTAACTTATGAATAATAATAATATTCAAATACTTTTTTGTTTTACTGCAAGGCTTCATCTTTTTCTCCTGCTGATTTGCTTAAAGCTTTCTTTGCCCTTTAAGGGCAGGGGGCCTCCTCCTCTTCCCAACAGTGGGTCTAACCCTCCTTACTTTTGGGATGGATTGTATATGTGGTTTTGGTTTCTTTTTACAAGTCCAATGCTTTCAACGAGAAGAGATTTTTTGGTGTCAACTTAAGCACTCTTGAAGTTTTTAGCTGCATGTGTGTTAGGTGCTTGTGGTGTGCCCATGGTTTTGGCTTAAGTTGCATGCAAAATCGAAGGAGATTTCTTTGTTGCGGGGAGTGAAGAGGAGAGGTACCTCAAGGATTGAAAGAGCCAATCAAATGTGAGTCACCGCCCTTTGTCTCTTATTTTACTTCTTATCCCTCCTTGTGCCATCGATTTTGAGCTTGACCTAAGCAGTCTTGAACTTTTTAGGTGTTGACCTAAGTAGTCTTGAAGTTTTTAGCTGCATAAGTGTTGGGTGCTTTATGTGTGTTGATGATTTTGGTTTGAGTTGCATGCAAAATCGAAGGAGATCTCTTTGTTGCAAGGCGGGGAAGGCAAGGTACCTCAAGGGTTGAAAGGGGGGGAAGGTCAGGTACCTCAAGGGTTGAAAGAGCCAATCAAATGCGTGTCGCCACCCTCTGGCTATTATTTTGCCTCTTATCCCTCCTCGTGCTATCGATTTTAAGCTTGACCTAAGCATTCTTGAACTTTTTCGGTGTTGACTTAAGCAATGTTGAAGTTTTTAGTTGCATGTGTGTTGTGTGCTTTATGTGTGCCAATGATTTTGGTTTGAGTTGCATGCAAAATCGAAGGAGATCTCTTTGTTATGAGGGGAGAAGGGGAGGTACTTCAAGAGTTGAAAGTGCCAATCAAATGCATGTCTCCGGCCTCTGACTATTATTTTGCTTCTTGTCCCTCCTCGTGCCATTGATTTTAAGCTTGAATGGTTCATATTCCCATGGCTTTTCTTAGTTTGTTATAGTTCTAAAGGGGTTTTACTAGTTACAATTTGTTCCTAGTGTACTTTGGTAGGTGGAATTCTCCTTGGCCTATATAGATTTGGTTTTCTGCATAATGGATGAGATCTTTAGTCGGAGATTCCTAAGTTGAGGGGCGCTGCACAATTGACAAGCTGAGTCTTCCTTTCGAATCCTCTACCTGTCCGAGGCTAGGGCTTCTGTTTTGAGTTTGCTGGTCGAGCCTGGTAATAGGCTTAGCTCATGTAATGGGGCATGGCATTTAGTAGCTATTTTATTATTTATTTATTTATTTATTTTATGTGGTAGGCGGTTATAACACTTTCTCTTGGCTTTTTAAGACGATTTTTAATGAAATAATATCTTTTGATAAAAAAAGTTAATAGTAAATTTCATTGAATATTAATGAAAATTTGTTAACTTTTTGGATAAATAAAATCTACTAGTTGATAGAATCAAACTCGTGTATCACTTAATATAATTATTAAAATTAATGAATTAACCAATAAATAGTAACAATATATAAATTCTAAATAGTATTTCACCATATTAAATATTTATAAAAAAAAAAGCAACGTGTTAATTCTAAATTAATTAAAATTAAATTTAAAAATTTGAGAGTTAAAATTTATTTATCAAAGACTCGAGAGCCAAATTGATAATCACACATTAATAAAATTTTTAAAAAATGGAAATTCAATAAAAATTAAAATAACATTTTTTGATTTATCTAATTGGGTGCTTGACCAATAATGCCGATTAAAACAATGATCTTCATATTAATAAGTTTTAATTTAGTAATATTAAAATCATTTTTAAAATTATAAAATTTTAAATTTAAATTATAATAAAATTAAATGAAAAAAATAATGATCCATCATCTTAGTTAAAATTCAATATCATTTATTTAGATGCCATAGTCCTTGTCCAAGGTAGTTTTCAAGCAGAACGCCCAGCAGCCCCACATAAACCATAGCACAAGGACAGGTCAAATGTTAAAAAAATTTAAATTATGATAATTTTTTTTTCTCCTAATGGGTTTTCATTTATTTATATGAAACCTATTAATTGAATTTTTGTTTTGGATTACATGAAGGTAATTGATAGTGATTTATGGGGTATTTTTCACTGAGGCAAGCTCAACCATAAGTTGCATATCAGTCTCTATATGGATAAATAGCATTGCTTGCCAAAACACAGTTGATCTGATGGAGCCATAAGTGCTGTCTGAGACAACATATTAATTGAGACATAAATCTAAATATAGAAATTTATCACCATGTATTCTGGTAAGTGAAAAATCGAAATTTATATCTTTATACATGTGACCTGTAATTTGAAGTCGGACAGCGGACCCTTGTGCCTTGCAGCTGGGATGTCTACGGGGGGACAAGAAAAGCATACCTCAAAAAATTAAAATTAAAATTAAAAAGTCCTATATTTGTTTGATGTAATTAAGGTTCTAATCTTTAAATTAGTTGTGAAAATAATACTAGAAAATTTTAAAATAATATTGTGAAAAATAAATATGCAAGAGATGAAAAGCTAAACCGAAGAGATGCTAGCTAGATCTGAAGTCTTCTTCAAGGCTAAAGCTCGCAAAAGTCTTTGGCTTCAATGTGAAGATGGAAAATTGCACCGAGATTCCTCTCCTTCAATCCTCTCTCTGTCAGACGAAACACTTGTGCCTCTTGCCGACCCTTCTCATTATCTCATGTGAGTTTTCAATAACATAGTAGTTTTATCTTATTCCTGAATATAATTATAATTATTGCTTAAAAAAATCCAAGAATTAATTCATATATCATATACTTTCACTCTCATTATTTTTAAAACTTTAATTAAAAAAAAATTCCAATAGTGAGAATATCATTGCTTTTATATATAGTGTTCAATTTGTTAATAATTTAAAATTAGCAACTAAATATATTTTTTCTTATATAGCCTAGTTTAATTCGGTGGCTAAAAATATATGACTAATTTCGCAAACTTAAATTTAAATTCTTACTCTGCAAATTACCCACTTAAAAAAAAGTTAAATTAACTATTTCAAATGAAGCAACACTTAATGGATCACAAGATCAAGAGACAACTAATTAATCTACTAATATCATATAAAGCAACACTTAATGGAAGGATTATCTAAAACATTGCTATCCATTGAAAATGAGAAAAGCAAGATTTTGTAATCTGTAACAATATTTCCTTATCTGTAGATCTGATGAACTTTTTTTTGCAAAATAAAAAAGTATCATTGACATGGCAATTTTATCTCATAATTATCAACATAACAAACTGCAATTGCAAAGTTATTTTCAATCTCCAAAATTAGCTTTCCTTAAACCCTATAACTACCCAAGGCCATCTCAAGTGAGCTTCATATATGTTCAGGTTTAGGAATTTTCTAGCATGCAAAACCCAATTGAAAAAAAAAAAAAAATTCAATTTTTATTTTTTAACCCCCCCAAAAAAAAAAGTTTATAAAGGATCAATCTCGTAACTTGATAAAATAGAATATAATTTTTATACACATAATAATAATAATAATGAAAAACATTTATTTATTATTTAGATTGGTTACTGTTGTAAATGTGGGCTTGAACCATGTAAATCTGTTCACCAACGAATCAATTGCTGATTTGATTAAAAAAATGGTAACAAGAAAAAAGTGACACTTCTTTAAGAAAAAAAGCCCAGGCTTTAGGAAGATTGATTTTGGGCTAATTCAATGGGCTTCCTACTTTGGAAATGAAGTTAAGATCGTTGATGGGCCGATCCTTAAGCTAAGGCCATTAGACAAAGCCCTGCAAGAGAATAGGGTTTTAGGGTTTCCTTCCTTTATAAAGGTTCGCTTTCAAGGGCTGCACCCTAGTGAGAGACGAAGCTCTGAGAGGAACGGTCCCGTTGGAGCAGAGCCATGGTGCACGTCTCCTTCTATCGCAACTGTAATCTTTCCATATTTCTCCCTTTAACTGTGTGTGTTCATTTTATTATAGTTAAATTTATGCATGAATAAAATTACTTTAGCAATTTTTCTCTAATAATGATTCATTCTTTGTAAGTGAAGGATTTACAGTGAAATCTTGTACTTCGATCTGCTTTAAATACATGTTTTTTTTTTTTTTTTTTTTTAAATTGTGTGCTTGATCCATAAATTACTGGTTCTGATCTAATTTTATTTTTTTAAATTGGCGTATATACTGTTTGGTTGGTGATAAATTTGTGGAAAACAAAGGGAAAGATGTATCTTGCATGCATTTTTTCTTTATTGTTTTTTATTCATGACTGAGCTCAAATGGCTGTGTTTTGCATTGTGGGTGAAGGGGTTTGTTAGTGTGGATACGAAATTGTAAACTTGTAGCTTTTCTGTTAATTTTGGTTGCTAAGTGATAGAAAATAAGAGGTAAAATTGTTTTGAAGCTGTAAATAGGGTTTCAGAGTTTTTGATCAAATGAAGAGAAAAGCTCCAACATATATCTGAATTCAATTAAGCACTTCGGGCATTATGTAGTTTTTGGCAACCTAAGAGAATCCTGTTTTACCTACTTTATATTGCTAAACAGACTCTAAGGGAAATATTTGCTTATATTTTTGGTTTGATAATTGATTTATTTTTCTTGTTCCTTGATGCATATTATGAATAAATATAGATGGGAAGACATTTAAGAAGCCTCGTCGTCCCTATGAGAAGGAGCGATTGGATGCAGAACTGAAGTTGGTGGGTGAGTATGGTTTGCGGTGCAAGAGAGAGCTGTGGAGGGTCCAATATGCACTGAGCCGCATCCGTAATGCTGCTAGGATGCTTTTGACTCTCGATGAGAAGAACCCTCGCCGGATCTTTGAAGGCGAGGCTCTTCTCCGCAGGATGAACCGCTATGGGCTGTTGGATGAGAGTCAGAACAAGCTTGATTATGTGCTGGCCTTGACTGTGGAGAACTTCCTTGAGCGCCGCTTGCAAACACTTGTGTTCAAGTCTGGTATGGCAAAGTCCATCCACCATGCTCGAGTGCTTATCAGACAGAGGCATATCAGGTGAGCTTATATAATTTGGTACTAGAAGTAGAACATAGCAATATTTTTCAGTTTCATTTTGCCTGAGATGTTTGCCTATTATTCTATTGATTTTAATAATTGAGCCTCTTAGGAAGTTCTACTACTGATATTTAAGGTTTAAATTTCTATTCAAGTTACAAAATTGTGAGCTCTAGGGCAAACATTTTTCTGGCAATAACTGGATTGTACCTTGATGAAATGGGTACTTGCCATTGCAGAAGTGTTCCTTGTGTTAGGCATGATGGTACTTGTATATGATCTGTTGGATTATGTGATTATGGCACAACAATGTATTATATGGGTCCGAAACTGTGAATATGATTACTATAAACTCTGTGTTGCAATGACTTAGGAAGGAGTGATATTATATGTTGAGGGTGAATGACAAGAGGCAAAGTTAAAATAAGGTTTGCCAATGGTTTATTTGTTTTTCAACCAATGGGACTCGATTTGATAGTTGTTGTTGTTTGTAAAGAGGACAGCATGCTATGTGTAGTAGAGGTCATGTGGTGGGATTTTGTGTTCAAGTTCCTCCACTAATTATAAAAAAATGGAGAAAACAAAAGAATAGGAAAGCAGCTTGGATTTCCTAAATACTGGCTTGATGAGTAACTTTTGGAATCCTATTGAAGTTAAGGCTTATGGTTCGCTATCTGTACTGATATGCCTGCAGGCCTTGTTAGAAAACTAGAGCGTATTTCAACAGACTTGTTGTCCTCTCAAAGGGCTGATGTTTTCACCGTATTTTGAAGAATCAGTTTTGTGGACAACAGAATCCAAGATGTTTTGTAATACAGCTTATTGTCATCAACATAATTGTTGACTTTGTGTTCAAAATATTTTGGCCGTCTTTTTCTTGTGGTATGGGGACAGCCATTTACTTAATATGCTTATAACCTATAAATTTTGGGGTTGGCAGGGTTGGAAGACAGGTGGTGAACATCCCTTCTTTCATGGTTAGGGTTGATTCACAAAAGCACATTGATTTCTCCTTGACAAGTCCATTTGGTGGTGGGCGTCCTGGAAGAGTGAAGAGAAAGAACCAAAGAGCAGCTAGCAAGAAGGCTTCTGATGGTGATGGAGATGAGGAGGATGAGGAGTGAGTAATGAGTTTTAGGACCCATCCTATTATAACTTGTGTTACTGTCAAAGCTAGTTTTGTTGCTACCATTACGGGGCTTTTTTTTTTTTTTTTAAAATTACCGCTTTATTGTTTTGGTTTCCAACTTCCATATTGGTTTGATCTGTGATTGCATTATATGTGCCCATGATCTGTGCTGAGGATTTTTTTTTTTTTCCGCCAAATGACAACACAAATGGCTGGTTATTGAATCTGTAAATTAAACAGATGGTACTTCTGTGCTTAAGCTTTAATTTAAACTTTATTTGTAACACTGTTTCTTAATATGTTCATCTGTAGCCTATAATACACGCCTGTAATGTATAATACCCGACTACTAAGTTGATAATGTTGATTTATAGCGTGGACGTGGTGTTTATTAAATAATGAAAATATAATTTCTCTCTCTCTCCCTCTCGTCTCTCTCTACCTTCTCTCTCCACTGCTTAAACAACCCAAATCTTTGGAGAGTAGAAACTCGATCCGTAACTGATTTGAATAAATTGGTTTCAAGATAAAATTGAAATGGGTTTATAGCCAGAAAAGTACGTCAAACCGTATCCGTGAACCCCACGTCCTTTTTTCCGTGCCCCTCCTACGTAATTCCGGGGAGTTTGATACCTTGCGCCAATCAACTCTGCTCTAAAACCCCACCGTTGCAAACTCACACCATCGATTGCTTCCTCACGCCGTCAAGTCATCTTTAATCAGACGTCTATAGTTTTGGTTTGGTTTGGAGTCTGCTTAGGAGTCTAAACCAAATTCAAATTTTGACACAATTTCGATTTAGTTCTTCATTATTTTGGTTTGGAGTCTGCTTAGGAGTCTAAACCAAATTGAAATTTCGACACAATTTTGATTTAGTTCTTCATTATTTTGGTTTTAGTTTTGATTTAATATGATTATCACTTATTCAATTTTTGTAGGATTTCGATTTGATTTTTTATTTTTAAAATAATTTTATGTAATTATTTACTTGAAAAAGTTATATTTGAATTAACATTTAAATTTAAAATTTGATTATTAATAAATAATATATCATAAAATACATATTTTAACTATTTCTAAATGATATAAACTTTAATTATAAAATGTATATATAAATTAAGATTAAATATATTCTATAGTACAGTAACATAAGTATATCATATAAAATATATTTAGCTATTTATTAATTATGTAATATTTAATAAAATAAAAATGTAATTATGAATTAATATATATAGAATAATAGTATATTTATAATTAAAAATTATAAGATAATTTAATATATTTATAATTAAAATTATTAAAAAAATATAAAGAAATTTAATATAATATTAAATTATATTTAATTTATAATTAAATATACATATATAAGTATATGTAATTATATTAAAAATACATAATATGATTCTCAGTTTGATTTCGATTCAATAAAATTTTAATTTAATTTAGATATAATTTTAACCCAATTCTTAACGAAGTACTAAAATTAAATCAAATTATCACAATAACTTTAGAACAATACGATTATTATCGGTTTAGTATCGTTTTCTAATTCGATTTGGGATAACCGAGAATCGTGCTCAGCCCTATCTCTAACCCATCCCACCAGCATCTTCCCAACACCTCATAACAGTCGCCCCATCCTCTTACTATTTGCGACTTGAAAATAGTTGAGAATGCACTTGATTTGAGAGACGACTTCCCAGTAACTATACGGAGAAAAGAAGGAAGAATGGTTGTAAATTTCATCCCAAGGATGTCGAGTGGCATTTACAGTTTGAGTTTATTTGGAAATTTGTTTTGTTTATCTGAATGTTGTTTTGTTCATTTCGGTCTTGCTCATCTAGTTTTCCGAGCGTGAGGGCTCATGTGTGATTATTTGGCTGAAGGGAAAAGTGTCAGAAAGGCATCACAAAGGCCAAGGTCCTCTGCAAGGTGGTGTGTTGCACATCAGTGGTCGTTCGTGAGTTGATGACATTGCAAGGACCTTCACAAGCTGCAGTGGGTCTGTTTTTAGTGTAGCCTGGTATAGTGAGGCTCAAAATCCTAATTCTTAAATTGATAGCGAATTTTCGATGTAGGCGAGGAGTTGGGTCTGTCGAGATGGGCAGCGATTGTGAAGGTTGGCCAAGGATGCTGAATGGTCTCGTCGCAAGTGGTGAGAGAGGTGAACGTTGGGGGGAGCTGGGTAAGGTTGAGATGTGTAATGGATTGTCGATGTTGGGGAAGATGAGAAGCTGAGGGTAAGGGGTAGTTACAGACAGAGATGTGGGGAGAGAACGAGGGAGAAGAGATAAGATAGAGAGAGAATTTAATTAATTTAATTTAAAGTAATATATATATTGGCAGTTGTCAAATTATGAGAGAATGTATAATTTTTATTTTATTCAATAAATGCCATATTAATATTATCATCTACTATTATAAATTACATGAAATTTTATGTTACATAAACTAAATATGAGATTTTATATTATAAATTAAAATTTAAATATTTTATTATTATATCCTAAATTGAGTTACTTTTTAGGTAATTTACCTGCTATTGAATATATGTTGTGAGGCCTAATTAGCTAAAAATATAGATGGCATGGAAATTTAAAATCTACGCGTAGAGCCAACTATCTATTGGCATTCTAACAAATCAGTAGACTCAATGTTGTGCTTACAGCACTCGATCAATTTCTGTCCATGCTTGTGATTTATTTCTATTATCAAATATTTGACCACATTAAAAAACCCAAAAAAAAAAACCATCCTCCCATTCTATACATTATCATCCAAGGAATGGTTCATGGAAGGTTTAAGGGGCATAGGCCATTGTCCTCTATTCGCCCAAAGATGTTCTTTGTTCAGTTGTGTAAGGCTTTGTCCCTGAAGGGGGAGGAATTATACAATATAATTATAATTTTATGTTAGCATCTGTTGTAAAATGATAAATAAATAATAATTATTATTTAAAAAAAACTACAAGATGATTTTACAATAATTCATTATTGAATTATCATTATTCTACGTAAGAATCATTACTTTGTTATATAATTAATTATAAAATTATATTAAAGAAAAAATAATTATTCTGATGCCAAATGAAAACTTTTTTTATCAAATCATGCATCAAAGCAAGAGAAATAAACAAGAAAAATGTTAATTTATATGACATTTTCTAATTTAGTTGAGTTGCTAAAATAGTTTTTTCTCTATGCCCTCTTGTGGCAGCCAGAATCGCTGGGCTTTTACCTAACTGAAAACGCCGATGGGATGATAATTTTTTTTAATCACGTGGCTCATGGAAATCAATATAAAATCAGCACCACTGGCATTAAGTGGTGTAAGGAAAGGGCCGAACAGAAAAAGCCACTCGATTTCAATGGGCTTCTAACTTTGGAAATGAAGTTAAGATGGTTGATGGGCCGATCCTTAAATATAGCCCATTAGACAAAGCTCTGCGAGAGAATAGGGTTTTAGGGTTTCCTTCCTTTATAATGGTTCACTTTCAAGTGCTGTACCCTGGTGACAGACGAAGCTCTGTGAGAGGAACGGCCTCGTCGGAGCAGAACTATGGTGCACGTCTCATTCTATCGCAACTGTAATATCTCCATATTTCTCCCTCTCATTGTGTGTGTTCATTTTCTTATAGTAAAATTGATGCACGAATAAAATTAGTTTAGCAAATTTTCTCTAATAATGATTCATTCATTGTAAGTGAAGGATTTACAGTGAAATCTTTACTTCGATCTGTTTGATATACATATATTTTTTGTTTTTTAAAAAAGAAATTGTTGCTTGATCCGTAAATTGCTGGTTCTGATCTAATTCTATTTTTTTTTTAATTGGCTTATACACTGTTTGGTTGCTGATCAAAACAAAGGAAAGCATGTATCTTGCATGCATTTATTTCTTTGTTTTTTTTTTATTCATTGCTTGGCTAAAATGGCTGTGTTTTGCATTTTGGGTAAAGGGGTTTGTTAGTGTGGATACGAAATAGCAAACTTGTTGCCTTTGGTTAATTTTGGTTGCTAACCAAGTGATAGACAATAAGAGGTAAATTTGTTTTGAAGCAGTAAATAGGGTTTCAGAGTTTTTGACCAAATGGAATGAAAAGCTCCAACATATATCTGAATTTCAATTGAGCACTTCGGCCATTATGTAGTTTTTTGGAACCTAAGAGAGGCCTGTTTTACCTACTTGTTCATGCTAAACAGACTCTTAAGTGAAATATTTGCTTGTATTTTTAGTTTGATAATTGATTTATTTTTCTTGTTCCTCAATGCATATTAATATTATGAATAAGCTTAGATGGGAAGACATTTAAGAAGCCTCGTCGTCCCTATGAGAAGGAGCGATTGGATGCAGAGCTGAAGTTGGTGGGTGAGTATGGTTTGCGGTGCAAGAGAGAGCTGTGGAGGGTCCAATATGCACTGAGCCGCATCCGTAATGCTGCTAGGATGCTTTTGACTCTTGATGAGAAGAACCCTCGCCGGATCTTTGAGGGCGAGGCTCTTCTCCGCAGGATGAACCGCTATGGTCTATTGGATGAGAGTCAGAACAAGCTTGATTACGTGTTGGCCTTGACTGTGGAGAACTTCCTTGAGCGCCGCTTGCAAACACTTGTGTTCAAGTCTGGTATGGCAAAGTCCATCCACCATGCTCGAGTGCTTATTAGACAGAGGCATATCAGGTGAACTTAGAAGTAGAACATAAAAGTATTTTTCAGTTTCATTTTGCCTGAGATGTTTGCTTATTACTTTGTTGATTTTAATAATTTAGCCTCCTAGGGGGTTTCTACTAGGTTTAACTTTCCCTTCATGTTACAAAATTGTGATCTCTAGGATAAATGTTTTCGCATAATAACTGGATTGTACCTTGATGAAATGCTTGCCATTGCAGAAGTGTTCCTTGTGTTTGGCATGATAGTACTTGTATATGATCTGATGGATTATGTGATGATGGCACGATGTATTATATGGGTCTGAAACTGTGAATACGATGACTATCGACTCTGTGTTGCAATAACTTAGGAAGGGGTGATATTATATTTTGAGGGTGAATAATAAGAGGCAAAGTTACAATAAGTTTTGCCAATGGTTTATTTATTTATCAATCAATGGGACTCGACTTAGTAGTTTTGGTTGTTTGTAAGGAGGACAGTGTGCCAAGTGTTGTAGAGGTAATGTAGTGGGATTTTGTGTTCAAATTCCTCCACTAATTTTAAAAAAATGGAGAAAACAAAAGAATAGGAAGCACTTTGAATTTCATAAATACTGGCTTGGTGAGTAACTTTTGGAATCATATCGAAGTTAAGGCATATGGTTCACTATCTGTATTGATATGCCTGGGGGCATGTTAGAAAACTGGAACATATTTCAACAAAGTCATTGTCCTCTCAAATTGCTGATGTTGTCACCATATTTTGAAGAATCAGTTTTGTAGTCAACAGAATCCATAATGTTTTGAAATACAGTTTATTGTCATCAACATAATTGTCATCTTGTGTTCAAAATATTTTTGCTGTCTTTTTCTTGTAGTATGAGGGCAGCCATTTACTTAATATGCTTATAACCTATAAATTTTGTGGTTGGCAGGGTTGGAAGGCAGGTGGTGAACATCCCATCTTTCATGGTTAGGGTTGACTCACAGAAGCACATTGATTTCTCCTTGACAAGTCCATTTGGTGGTGGGCGCCCTGGTAGAGTGAAGAGAAAGAACCAAAGAGCAGCTAGCAAGAAGGCTTCGGGTGGAGATGGAGATGAGGAGGATGAGGAGTGAGTAATGAGTTTAGGATCATCCTATTATAACTTGTGTTACTTTCTGAACTAATTTTGTTGCTACCTTTGCGGGGCTTTTAAAAAAAAATAAAAAATAGTACCGTGTTAATGTTTTGGTTTCGGAACTTCTATTTGTGGCTTGCTCTGTGATGACATGTACCCATGACCTGTGCTGAGGATTATTATTATTTTTTGTCCATCAAATGACAATACAACTGGCTGGTTATTGAATATGTTATTAGCGAAGATGTATGTTGATTGGCATGGAAACTTGGAATATATGCATAGAGCCAACTCTCTGTTGTCATTCTAACATGTCAGTAGACTCGATATTTATTCTTGAAACTAGATCAGTAGGCTCAATCTTGTGCTTATAGCATTTGATCAATTTTTGTCGATGCTTGTGATTTATTTCTACTATCAGATATTAGACCATATTAAATAAAGCCCTACAAAACTGTCCTCCCATTCTATAAATTATTATCCAAGGAATGGGTCATGGAAGGTTTAAGGGGCGTAGGCCATTGTCCTCGATTCGCCCAAAGGTGTTTGTTGTTCAGTTGTCTATTCATGGTTGGAATTTTCTGCCGCAGTGATTTCCTAGTCTCTATCCCGTCTATAGGCACGACAAGCTATTGACTGGAGTATCACTTAATATCTTCTCCGCTCTCTTTTTTGTTATTTTAATTTCGCTGCAATGGTGTTGTTCGGTTATTCTCTTGCATTGTAATTCACTTCATCCTAAACTCTGGGGCACAGCCCAAAATGTAATTTTTTTAAAATTAATTTGGATCCAAGTTTTTTTTTTCACCTTACTTTTGAAGTGGAATGAACAACAGCGAATTACAATTTCGTTTATAAATATTGGAATTGTTAACAAGTTCAGAAATTAATTATAAAATCATATTAAAAAAACAATTAATTATTCTAATGCCAAATGAAAACTTTGTATCAAATCATGCGTCAAAGCAAGAGAAATAAACAAGAAAAATGTTAATTTATATGACATTTTCTAATTTTGTTGAGTTGCTAAATAGTTTTTTTCTCTATGCCCTCTTGGCAAATTGTGGTAGCCAGAATCGTTGGGCTTTTACCAAACTGAAAACCGGGATTGGATGGAAATTTTTTTAGTGTCTGTTTGATGCTTAAATTTGAGATGTTGAAATTATTTTTCTCAATAAGAGTATTATTTTATAAGTTATTTAAAAAATATTATTTTGTTATTTTAATATTTTTATAATTAAAATTTATCTAATATAATTTTTAATTATTTTTTAATACTTTTTAATTATTATATTTAAAAGAGTGATTTTCTCACCAACAATAAAGTCAAAATAAACCTTTAATTATGTAGCTCATGGGAAAAAAAGTTGCTCAATGTCCATAGCTCTTTTTTTTTAATTATTTTTTTTATAATTTATAATATATAAATATTTTTTTTATTTTAGTTTATTGATATTAATATTGATAATTATAATTTTTTTTATTAAATATCATCATATAATACCATCACTAGGAATAAGAATAATTTCAATCCTAATATGTTCAAAATCATAACACTATAAAAAATAAGTATAGATTTATTTGGTATTATAGTTTTTATTGTTATTAAAAGATATTATTTTATATATATTAATTAAAAATTATTTTTATAATAAATTTAATATATTTAATTATAAAAATTTTAAAATAATTAAATAATTTATTCAAATTATTTTTAATAACATCTAAAATGACACTTAAAAAATAATAATAAATTATAAACTTAATACTAAACATGCCCTGTCTTTGAATCCTTTATTTTGTTATTGACGAAAATCCTTAATTATTAAGTAATATTTTTCATCAACTTATATATCAAATCAACTTATATAAATTGAATTTTTTAGCAGGCTAATTAAATTAGTATTTTTTCATTACCCTAAATTATTTTAGTAAAAAATTTTAATGTAAATTTTCTATTTTTTATAGTTATTTTAATAATTAATCTACCAAAATACACTTTTGTCTCTATAAGGAAAAAAAAAAATTAAAATACCATTATTGAAGTTGGTAAGCATAAGAATATTTTAATCTATTTTTAAAATAAACGAGTAAAAGTGTTGATAAAATTAAAATTTAAGAATTAAATAATTGTTTATTTAAAATTTAATTGACAAAATATTATACAATTTACCTAGAAAATGAATAAAATGATTAAAGTGTTAGTAATGTTTTAATGAATTTTTAAAAATATAAAAAAGTAAAATAATAAAATTTAATATATATATATATATATAATTTGATTTTATAAAATGATTTTTTTTTAATTTTTCTATTTTAAACAAAAACCTGATAAGATGTTGACCTGGTGAGTCGGTGGCCTGGAAGAAATCTAAACCCACGTCCATTAAGCTGATGGTAAAATCTCGACTTGGTCATACACAGATATCTTCCTCTGCTTTGTATCAAAGCCCTTTAAGGATTCGCATCTGCCATTTCTGATCTTCCAAAACCTAACTATGGAATCCATTAACGTCCTTAAAGGCTATGGCAAAGTAAACTCCACCCTTGAAAATAAAGGCCCCCACCACTCTAAAACTATCCGAAAATCCCTAATCGTCGCCTCCCTTCTTTTAACATTAATCATCGGCCTAATGCTTGCAGCCTTGATCTACGAGTCCAACACCGAGCCCTCTGAGTCTGAGTCTGATTCCCCATCTCTCTCCTCTGCTTCCAACTCGGTCAACTCAATCAAAACTGTCTGCAACGTGACTCGGTACCCAGCATCCTGCTTCACCAGCATATCCTCTGTTAACGTCTCGATAAAGCCAGACCCAGAAGCTATCTTCAAGCTCTCTCTCCAAATCTCCGTTAAAGAGCTCAAAAACGTTTCTTCCCTATTCAGAACTCTCAACGACGCCAACTCTAAGGCTGCTATAAACGACTGTGTGAGTATCTTTGATGAGGCGCTGGGTAGACTTAATGATTCGCTGTCGGCAATGGAGGTTGGCCCTGGAGAAAAAGCGTTGACGTTGGAGAAGATCAACGATATCCAGACGTGGATCAGCGGTGCCATGACCGATCAGCAGACTTGCGTGGATGGCTTGGAGGAGATGGGATCAACGGTTCTTGATGAGGTAAAGGCTAAGATGAAGAATTCTACGGAGTTCTTGAGTAATAGCTTAGCTATTGTTGCTCAGATGCAGAGCCTTCTTGAAAAGTTTGATCTTAAAATGCATTGACTTTGTTTCTGCGTGTATTGAGCATGTGTGGATGTTAAAAATTTGTGATCTTAAAATTTTTTTCTTATATGCATTTGTAAGATGAAACGTGTAAATAATCTCCAAGTAATTGTAATGCAGTGAGAAATTGAATTGAATTTTTGTAATTTTGAGTTCTGGGATTACAATGAAATTGATACCCTGGTGGGGTTAGCATTTTCTGTTGTGTGCTGCTGAATTTCTCGACCAAGAAAATTGAAAATGGAAACCAAATGTTTGTATGAAAGGATCCAATTGGCGGAACTGTTTCAAAACTCTCAGCTCTAACAGCTTTCAAATACCGAAACTTTTGGTACTTTCTTGGGAACTCAAAAACCAAAGGAAAGATCAAAGATGGATTGATGCCAAGTTTTAAGTCTCTCTCTCTCTCTTTTATTTTTTAGAATTTTAAAAGAGAGATTTTAAGTGAAAACGCAAAGCCTGACTATTTTTTTCAAGAACAGGTGGAGCAAAAACTTCGCAAATGTTATAAATAACAGCTCGATCGCTTACCAATCTTCCATGTGCTTCTTGAAGGTAACCCAACTATCAAAGTGCTAATGAGAATGCATAGGTGATAGCGAGTGGGTTGTCTGGACATCCAGATTATCTCAGGAGCTAATTTCATAGACCAACTTTATTAAAAATTCAGAATAGTTATGACTTGCAATGTTTGAGACAATACCCAAGTAAATGATGGCTACAGATTTTGCATAACAGATCCAAACAGAAATTGCCATCCGCTTACTCCTATCAATTCCTCCCCTGAAGCTAATGCCTACTAAAAGAAATATAATTATCAAATTAATAATATTATTATATATAATCCCCTGGTTAATTTGTATTTTTCTTAGTGGGTAAACATAAATCAAAGATTTAAGTTCTGTGACCCAAAACCAATAATAAGCAGAAGAGTGCTAGCCATCATATCATATTAAGGACAAAGCAGGAGAAGAATGAGACAGATTAGAAAAAGAAAAAGAAAAAGCTGAGATTAGAAAAAGAAAAAGAAAAAGCTGCATATTTATAAAATTAAGCATATACTAGAGTTATTAATACAGGAATATACATGCTGGCATCATATATAATTCCATATATAAGCATATGGATAGAAAAGAGGAGAGGGTATTGAGTAGTGAAACTTATATTATTGTTGTATAATACTTGTAATAAGGGAATCTATATCAACCCTAGTGATGTCCACAGAATCCACTAACTGAGATAGTCTTTCACTCACTTCATCCACCTCTCTTTGTAGCTTCCTGATATAGCTGCATGTTTCCTTCAAAATTTTGGATACTGATACCTGTAACAAAGCACAAAAAAGGGGCCCTGCTTAGCATTACAAAATCACTACAACCTTTTAATACATGTATTTTAATTAGTATTTTTTGCTTGAGTATATGTAGTTTTAGATTTATCCAAGCATTTCGACTATGGTGCATACTAGAATTGCAAGACTTGGTGCATAAGCATATAGCTCGGAACTTGCATAGTATGTATATTGTTGAAAATGTCAGTACTCCAACAGCTAATGTGTCATAAAGGAATGGTGAAAATTAGGCTAAATCCATTCTTTGGTGGAAATAACTTTCTGGTGGTGTTAAAGAAGTGAAGATAGATAAAAAGAAGAAAAAGAATCTAAGCCTATACCCTGGAGGCCTGCCTTTGATTAAGCTGTGGTAGCAATGCTTGTAGTTTCAAGATTAACTCATTAATCTCATCTTCAGTGATTTTTGAGGCTTCTGATGATCTTCTGCTAGACATATCTGAAACTCTGTGCTTGGCTTCTTGCTCCCTTACAGTCTGTTTTGCTAGTTGCTACTATCAGCACTCAGCAGGCACTAGGGGGAAGTTGGAATGGAAGGCAAGAACAGCTTAAAAAGAGTTGAAGAGAGGAGGCTTGAAGACAAGTTATTTGGACAAAGACATTAATAAGGACATTAATGATTTAGATAAACATAATTAGGTCCCTTTTGTCCCACATTTCTGCACTAATGGGTCCATAATCAAGTAGGTCCTTCACCAATTAAGTCTGCTAAAAGACAATTAGCTTATCAGCATGGCATTCTATTTTAGTTGCAAAATTAATCAAAATATGTACCCTAATTTGTTGTATATTTGTTTCCATTCTAAATATAAATGTTTATTTGCTATGTACCAAAATGAGGATGCCTTGTCTCTTGCTTGCGTTATGGGGCTTTGAGGGCAGAGTCTGCACCATTTTTATTTTTTTTTTAATCTATTGCCTTCCCATGTCTAGGAGTCCTGTTTTGGGTTCAGTCGCTTTTTGTTTTGTCCACTGCCTTTCCCAGTCTCTTAGAAAATTTTGTTCTGGGTTCACTCCCCTTGAACAATAGTTTGATCTCTGATGCCATTTCTAGTTGAACCATCAAATCTGATTACCTTAAAAAATTCTAGAGAAGCTCTAGTGATTGAAGAAGTTTTATAAACACATAAAATTGATTTACTCGAATGTTTGTTAGATTAAACGTTACACATTTCTGAGGATTTAACTCAAAATTGTTTAGAGTGGAGAAAACGAATCCATATAGCCAACCCAAAATTTTTAAGATAAAGAGTGAGTTGAGTTGAATTGAGTTTGTTAGGCTAAACATTAAAATTAAATCAATTTTGTAAATTATGATATGCTTTGGGGAATAAAGACAAAATCACTCATACATTTGCCAGGAAAATAATATGTTCCCAATATGAGTTGACTCTCATCTTATATCATACAAGTCAAGTGCAATAACTTACAAATACTGTGTGTTTTTACTGTGATGCACTTCTACATAAGCCCAACTTTACCGTACATGCCATCAACACAGAGATCACAAGAAAATGGCAAAATTGCCTTCAGTTCCTTGACTTGGGAGCAGATGCTGTATGTGTTTGTTAGCTAGACTACCAACCTAATCTCATGTTATCTCTTTAGGTACCAATAGGCCTGCAAGTCTGCAACTACTTAGCTCCTGTATGCCATAGTAACAAACAAGAAGACTAGACTAGGTATCCAGAAGAATTCTCAAATTTCACTGTAATTCCAAGTGGTCATTTGTCTATTATAATCAAGAATATTTCTCATGTGATGAAGGAAGAGGGGCTTAAAGTCTGATGTGACTATGCATACACGTACAATAATGCAATACAAGCCCATGAGAAAATTGAAGGTGTTGAGAAAGAAATGGTTCAAAACTCACCCAATTATTGGGGTGTTTGGCTTCATTTACCAACCTCTTCATTTAGCCCGTAATTTCGGGTAGCCGACCACATATGTTATTTCACACAGGAGAACTGGACGACTAGTTAGACTCGGATCCCCTCGGTTTATTTTGAAATTTGAAACTGAAATAGGACTGAAACAGGTTAAAATAAGATTGATTAAAATCTATCTTAAATCATATTAAAATTGACCGGTTTGATTCAATACAATTTCAAACCAAAATAAAGTTTTTCCTCTTGATGAATATTTAAATTGTTGGATTTAATTGAAATTGAACTAAAATTAGAATCGAGACTGATTTAAAACCAAAACTAAGGGGGGACTTTGTGGTCCTATCCATGTTCCCCTTCAACTTGAGTAAGAACCCCCAATTTCGATCCAATGGTCTGGTTCGAATCTAAAACTACATCGGTCAAACTCCAAACTGAAACTAGTCAATGATTTATAGGGTCGAACTAGACCAGAAGTGCAAGTATTTCTCACCCTTTGGCGTTATTCAACTGGGTCATCTTTCCCTTCAATTCTGTTGGAATAAATGCATATCACATCAAAGAATATGTAAACAGCAAGTTGCCCTTAGATAAAGTGTTTCAGAAAAATGGCATTGTTTCTCACTGGGACAATACAAGGTCACCAAAGCACATGCGAGTTCAGAGTGCAACAATTATTCAATCATCCACACACCAACACACACACACATACACGCACGAATGCGTATCAAATAGTAACTTGTAAATCATTTCACACATCCTATTCTCATGTACTATTCAATAATTAGGGGCACTGATTTGCACATTCAGACAAAGAAATTTGAATTTTTCTAATTTATTATTTTCTTGTGGTGTTTGGTTGTGCCTTTTCAGTTCGGGAAGCTGAGAAGATACTCAAAACCATTCACCAATACCACCTGCACATGCACACATCCTGTTGAAAAAATAAAATATTTCATCAAGTTCCTCCTGTTATGATAGAAAGGAGGGGGGAAATCGGAGCAAAACGAAATGAATGCTAAATTATTAATTCCACCCATGATAATTGAAGACCCGCAACTGCAGTAATGAAAACACTTCCCTCCTCTTAAACATTGCCTTAGGATCAATAGCACACAGTAAAATTTTACGAACTCACAACTGTGTTATTTATGTCTTGGCCTTACATGACCAAACATCAGAAAATATAATTACGATAAATCAATTTTAAGCCCCACGAATCTGACTATTAATATGATAAAAAAAATGTCGGAATAAACAAAACAATTTTTATTGTTTTATTCTGTCATTTTTCAAAAACAATTTGGTCAGTCCATGAGCTCTACTCATGTGCAACCAAAAAAAAAAAAAAAAAATCTACAATTGCTTCAATAAGCAGAATGAACCTCCATGTTTTACTTCCAAGTTTGCTAATCCCTTCGGTGAACAACACTTGGAAAAACGTTTTTAGTTTGGAAAGCGTTTATCCCATGAATACTCTACTGTTCAGTATCTTCTGAGACTCGGACACACCCAAATTTCTGATTCCACTCTCTTTCATCCATTTCTCTCCTCCCACCGAAACTACCTTGAAGCTGCTGCTCCTCCATTTTCAACGACTTCAAGCCATCACTTAATTTGGGGAAAAAGCCTTCAGGCCTCAAGCACCAAGCTCCAAATACACCAAACAAAACCTCCAAATCATGACTAAACCTTTCAACACCACGATCATGAAACTTCACATTGCTCATAATAATACCATTGAAAAGCAAGCAATCGACTCGAGCGGCCAAACTTCTCCATACACCAACAAAATCTATCCCATTCAAATTTTCCTCCACTACTGCCATCTTTCCTTGTAAATAATCTAAAGCCCCAACAAAATTTTTGGAAACTGTCCAGCCTTCTTCACCCTTGTCCTGCCACTGCCTCCTGTTTTACATATAATCTTGACACCTAGCATCAAAGCCTTTCAAAACAACAGCTGATATCTTCTCAACCCACTCTTTTCTAAAATCCCCCTACTTTCTTGTCTCCTCATCAAAAATGTCACTAACAGGTCCATCAATTGGCACCTCCCTGCTTTCATTGTCATCAATTGATATACCCAGTTGCTCACCATGATCAAATCTCATTTCAAGGAAAAAAATGTCCTCACACCATTCATTCAAAACAGACTCAATGTAGCGAGCAGCATTTATGGAATTTACAACTTTGATTAGAGCATAATCATCTGTTAATGCAGTCAGTCCTTCAGCCTCTTGGCACCTCAGAAGGACACAATCCAAAAATCTCTTTAGAAAAGGTGCACCAGCCAACCTGAGAAACCTTGACCTCAAAGAGCCGTTAGGCAGTGACCGACATCAATCAACTACCAATGATAGATGCCAAAGGAAGGCACCAGAAACTGCAGGATATTTGTAATATTCAGAACCAGATAAAAGAGCAGCCCCTTGAATTTTCACTGTCCAATTTCGCTCATCGCCTACCTCAGGTTTTAGCTTCTCAAGTGTGTCACTAAGCTCTACTTCTGCCCATAGATCAAGCCAGTCAAGTCGATCACAGAACATAGAAAGAGAAGAAATCTTCTGCGAATTTCCATCTTCCTCAAGGGAAAGCATGATTCCAGAATGTGTTGTTACCAGAGACTGAATTCTTTTATCAAAAGCAATAATCAAGTCGACAAGATGGAGCCACGATATTCTAGCCTGTGATTGGATGCCAGCGGTGCTCTCTTCATTTAGTTGACTGATATAATTAGGGAATATCTCTTTTGCTAAGTATCTTGATAAAGAGGTTACCATTGCTGAAATCCATTCTTCTCTGCAACTGTACCCTACTAGCCTTGCTTCATCAACTAACGGTTGCAATAATTCATCCATAGTGTCAACATAATCCCTTGTAATCTTATACACAAGAGCAAAAATGAAATCCAGCTTATCAGTCCACTTTGAAAAAAGTTTTTGGCATGCAATTGAGATAGGATTCACAAGTTCTTTGATTGCCCAAAGTGGTAGGTGCAGAGCAACTTCCCTATTGTGGCGCTCAAGTTGCCAAGATTTTCTTTGCCTCTGCAGCTCTTGCAAGTGGCACAAGGCAAGAAAGTTTTCACAGTACTCGTGTTTGAGGTTCCCTTGCATTGTGAAGAGAGGATTGGGGACTTCATTCGATTTCCCTATGTCAAGGTTTGAGGAAGTCATGGTGGAAAGTGATGGTGGCCATCCAAGGGAAACAAGAAGGGAGCGATGATCTGCAACTGCCTGAGGTCTTAAAATGGCCAAAGCTTTATCCACTCTGTGATCAACTGCCGATATAAGACGTGTACACTGAGGGGGCGTCTTTCTGATAGACGTTAAAATATTTTTCGTTTGTCCAAGTGTTTCAATAGCAAGCAGGCGTATTTCCTGCAAATACAAAACTTAACAATTGGAGTAAGAAAGAAAATATTTGCTACAAAATTAAAGTTGATAACAAATGAATCACACACACTTCTGAACTCTGTGTAGAGGAATTCTTCCTTAGATTTTTGTTCATAGAAGAAGATACAGCATCCTCAATATCACCAACTCAAGTGTCAAGCCTCAATGCTGTCTCTGAAAGTTGCAAGAAAATGGTTTGAGAAAGCTGGAAAATCTTGAAGAGGGCATAAGTTAAACAATAGAAAGCATATTGATGACTAGTTCTTGGAAAGATAAAAGCAGAAAACAGCTGATACGTAAGAAAATGAAGGCAAAATCAAGTAAATTAAATAGCAGCACCCACAGTCTGAGTAAAGGAAGATAGCACTACTCAATTCACCAGTGAAAGATAGATGATTGCCAACTTATGCACCTCCTTACATCCTATATTTAAAATGCTTCAAAAAAAAAGAAGTATAATAATGCAGCTAGTTGATTCTGGTAATCCCATGTTGGGTATAATTCAGATCCATTCATCTTCTAATTCCAAACACGTATAAATATGCAGTTCATACAAGGATGTCCCATCTTACACAAGAGAAGCTAGGGCGTACAGCACTGCAGCTGGTCAACAGCATATGTATAATGGTTCTCAATTAGCACTTTATATATACCTCAATGATGATGAAGTAATACCATGTCATGAAGCAACACAAAAGCATGTGCTGTAAAACCTTGCCAATGATCTATCAAATGAAATGAAGTTATTTGGTATCTCTTTTCCCCAATTTCCACATATAATATTTTAAACATAAAGTGAGAGCATATATATTTATATATATTTGAAATGGTTTAAAAGAAATCAGAATTGGTCAAAACAAAAATGGAAACTCAACTCAACTCAACTCAATTAAGCCTTAATCCCAAACCAGTTAGGATAGGCTCTATGGATCTATTTTTTTCATTCCATACAGTTTAGGGTTGAATCGTAATGGCAACAAAGTAAAAAAATGTTAGTTGCAGGCAGCTAAATTGATGAATGATACCAATTCAACCTGTTGTTCATCTCCAGAAATAAGACTTAAGCATATAGTCTTTAAAAAGTTTTTTTTTTCTTTTTTATATTTTAAGAAGTATAATTTGAAGTTATCGGATTACTTAAGCTAACATATCATGTTATCGTTTAAATCACTCGTACAGTTTTCTGGTTGACAATATATGCCGGTGTATAGTGATTTATGTATAAAGAATGAAATAGAAAAAATTAAAAATGTTAACATTCTAGTAACTCTGGATACATTTCAATAATAACATGAAAATTTCAGCACTTTTCTCATCTTCTACTTAACTCACATTCCCATATCTCTAAACAAGGATGTGGAAGAAGGGGGTGGGGGGTGGGGTGTGGTAGAGGTGGTGGGGTGGGACCTCACCAGCATAAGCTTGAACGGTTTCAACCCTCGCCACCTCCTTAGCCAGCGCAGGCAGCTCCTCGCGGAATATCTGCCCCTTCCTCCCTTCTCCCTCTGCTCCTCCTCCTCCTCCATCTACACACACAAATTCCCAAAAAAGAAGGAACTTAAATAATTTAAAACACAAATATACCCAAAAAAAAACACCAAAATGAAACATTCATCAGGAATTTGCAGATATACATACTATGAATTTATAAATAAATAGAGCCAATTCGACCTGAAAGAGAATTAGGAGCGCAAGTCAAGGAGCCGAGATCGGTCAACTTGGAACTGGCATCGCTGAATAGGCCATGAATTCGATCGGAGAATGACGCGTAAGCGAGAAAACTTGATTCGAGCCTCCAGTTGAGGTGGAGTAGGGTTAGGTCCAAATCCAAACACTGCAATTGCAGCTCTGAGACGAGGCTAGACGCCGTCGCGAGATCTTCTTGATTGTGGAGTCTCTCGTTGAGAAATGAGAGAACTGAGGAGGAAAGATTAGAGAGCGGAGTGAGAATTTGGATTGCTGAGTCCATGGTTAAGCCATTAGATAAGTTAATTAGATCGAAGAGTAAGGGTAGGTTGGGAATTTGATCGGATTTCGTATGAGCGACCAGGGAAGATGAATAATTTTGCCTTCAGGGAGAGGATACCGATGTCCGACTCGGATCGAAGATCACGAAGTCGATCGTGGGTTGGGTTTGAGGTTGGTTTTTCGGGTCGTTAAAACCCGACACCAAGTGCGTGGGCTATGCTTTTACACATATGTCGTATTGAGCTTGGGCCCAAAAAGCAGAGGAACAATAATTTAAAAAAAAATTAAAAATTATTATTAAATCTTTATATTTTAACTAAATTAATTATTTAATATTTATATTTTAAAAAAATATATTATTTAGTAAATATATTTTTACTTTATTAAATTATTTAATTGATTTATTAAATTTTTTTAAATAATTTATTAAAAAATAAAATAAGCATATTTTTTATAATTAGATATCTTAAAAAATAAATAAATAAATAAATAAGCGGGGCATGATGAGTTAATGCAAAGAGGAGGAGGCACGTGAATTCTGTGGAGGCTAGAGCTGAGTTGTCCAATTAGCCAAATAGCGAACTAGGGACACAAGTGTACTTTTATAAACCTGGGGTACAAGTCCAACAAAAGATTTTATTTATTTATTTATTTATTTTTACAGGCAACAGCATCAACTGTTTGCAGCACAGAACAGGTGAAAGTACAAATGAAAAGGGAAAATCTAAAAGGCCGTTTCCTGCTGCAGTAATTGGAATTTCATCAACTAATTATTTTCTGTTTCGATTTTCTAAAACAATGGCACCTATTGAATTTGTGTTATAAAATAATCATCATTTCTCATTATGGCTTGAATTACTAATTACAGTATTTTACCAATATGATCACAAATAATCCCAATCAATTAAATTTAACAACTTATTTTATTTATCCTGTGTTTTATGCAAATAGTAAAATTGATTTAGTGATATGCGATTCAGAAACAATC
The DNA here is from genome assembly GCF_030052815.1 of Hevea brasiliensis. Classification (NCBI taxonomy): domain Eukaryota; kingdom Viridiplantae; phylum Streptophyta; class Magnoliopsida; order Malpighiales; family Euphorbiaceae; genus Hevea; species Hevea brasiliensis. The sequence continues at coordinate 10,247,473 of NC_079509.1, read as the reverse complement.
CAAATGATTTTAATAAATAAGCCAAAAATGGCAAGGTGGAGAAGAAGAAAGAAAAGAGATTAAAAACAGGGTCGTCATGGGAAATCACAATATTAGCAAGCAACCACCTTTTTGGCCCTTTGTCCACTCATGTGCTCAAAACTCCATCCCCACCATGCACGTTAAGCCAAGTTCTGAGGTCACAGCTCAAGTACACAGATCCAAGAGTTATAAATGTGCCAATATTGATGACGTACAGAACATTCAATACACAACAAGAATCACTGTTTGTTTGGGATATTCTTGGCTATTTTTTCCAGTTTTCACCATCTTTTCTGGCAAAGAGATCACAGCCAAAGATGGATGGCGATGGCGCTTGTATCCCCCATTTCTTTTTTACTAGACTTATTGTGATGTGAACGCACTTGGCCAATCTTGTTCTAAATTCTTTTCCTGCCTATAACAGTCCATGTTTCATGTTCACATCAACAAAACATACTGAAATAAAACCGACAATCCAAACATTGCTAATTTCATACCTTGGCTACTTTATGTGTATCAGTGTTACCATTTCTCCAGGCCAGCTCAATAATTCACTGAGGTGAAAATGGAGGCAGAGACGATTTTATACTTGCCCATACTTGGAATTTCTTGAACTTAAAACTCCTTGATCAGCTTCCATTTTTGGCTAAAACAATAAAGCAACCCAAAATAGCACTCAAGGACACCACCACAAGCAGTAAGAAATTAAAGTTCTAAGGTTTTACCAAATCCACTAATATCAACATCAGGTTTAACAGTATCCTGAATAAAGTTATGATGTTGCATGAATTGAAAAATCACGAAACACTAAATCAGCTGAATCTTTTATTTACTTGTCTCCAAACTAGGAAAAATATAGAATATACAAATAATTGTTTCATTAAGTTCACAAATTAACATGCAAATTATGTTTGATAACTATAGAAACCCAAACTCGTAAGGACTAATGCTTCAGTTAAGACAGGGTAAGGTAGCCAAAAATTTAAGCAGGACAGCATAAGTTCAAACAGATGGTGTTAAAAGTCTAAATTATATTGATGCATACATTAAAAAGGCACAAGCTAAATAAGAGATGCAAACTTCACAAAATAGATTCCTTCAGTGCAAGGCAATTCTGAACATCTTAAATAAAATACTTTAATCACTGAATGGTCTTGTTTGAAACACAAAAGCCAACCCATGCATGGTCAGAGATGACCTCCCTGCACTACAGTTTTGAGGTGAACTACTGAGGTAGACAGAGGCTAGGCATCCTAACCTGAAAAACTAAAGCAGTGTATAATCTTGACTGCCTATGTATTCCATGAGATTCAGTGATATAAAAGGAAACAGATTAAAAATTTAGATGCCTTTTTTCAACAATTCAATCAGATTGAATGGATAACTACCAGTTCAATCATTACAAATATGCAAAAATCACAAGCAGTGCCATCAGAGAAATACATGTGTAGACATATTAGAATTTTCATCTAAGGAATTCAAATTGGCACATCTCTTGAAATGAGGTAAAGTAAATGAGAACTATTATCAAACTAATTTGATGGATGATAGACAATATGCTAACATTTGAAACAACCTGAAACTATAACAGTACTTTATTCATCTGTGCAAGTTCTACACTGTGCCAACTTTTGAAACCCTCTCATGGTAACTGAACAGATGCTCTGACTAGAAAGGAAGAAAAAGTACATGAAACAAAACAATTAAAGTAAGAGGCAAAGTTATCTCCAGACCTCCTTCTAAAACTGTACCTATAGATCTAAATTAAAACCTGAAAATTACCCCAAAAAGGAAGGCAGATATTACCCACTGTCCAGATTCCCATCTCCATGAAAAAATAGTCCAACAGAAAGGACTCCATGCACTACATTTTTTGTTGCTTAAACTTCACAACTCAGCATCCCATCACTGCACAATTGTACACGAAGCTGCCTGAGGGTTTCTTTGCAAGCAGATCCCATTGTGGGGGGCCCTCACTCGGAACCCAAGAGTTAAGCTCAATCATTCCCCCACCTAAAGCCCTAGGTCCACCTATAACAATTAGCCGATCTCCACATGCCCTAAATGCGAGCCCCCAACCATTCATTGAAACTGCTTGTTCAGGTAGTCCCCCTAATGTGATCCACACATTCTTTTCTTTGTCATATTTCCTCACCTCCTTTTGTGCATAATCAGCTGCATAAAGCTCATCATTTGCAACTGCAACTAAAGGAGGTGCCTCAGCTGCAGCAGATGTTTCATTCCCCCCTGTTCCTCCATTTCGTGCAGGTAACATATCAGGTATCACATGCCACGTTCTTGTTTCCATATCATATACCTCCCCACACGTAAGCATCTTTGTATTGCCTGTCCCAATCCCACCAATAACATAAAATTTGCCATCCATAAATACTCCAGAACACATTTTCCTGGCTTTATTCATGCTTGGAATGCTAATCCACGTGCCTGTTTCCGAATTATAAAGCTCTGCCGAGCTCAAAACATTGCCAGCTGGATCACAACCGCCAGCCAAAATTGCAATTTCCCCAAGACTGGCGGACCCGAACAAGCACCGGGGTGTGTTCATTTTCATGCCGGATGTCCACTTGTTCGTTAAAATGCTATATCTATAAATAACATGAGATTCTATTTCCTTTCCAAAAACTAGCAGTTCTGTACCAACGGCCAATGATTCCTTATCCGAACACATGAAGCATTCATTTGAATTCATTCTTGGCAAATGCATCCATCGGCGGCAAATAGGATCAAAGGCCTCCCATTCAAGAAGATTGCAGGAGAAGTACACCCAGTGCTCAACAATACCCATTTTCCGCCTCAGCTTATACAGCTGACCACTCTGAACTACGGACTGGAAGCTTTTATTCAATGAAGCAATGGTGCCATAATCAGACCTTGAGCAGTGGAGGAGACAGCTTATTGACAGTTCTCGACCAAGTTGATTAATAAGCGAACTTGAATCTGATTTATCCTCCACCTGATCCTGATTATCTGGTTGATCAGTTTGTGCAACAGCAAGAACATGCAGACCTGCCATTGGATGCTGATTATCTGGTTGATCAATTTGCACAGCAGAAAGACTGTTCAGACCCACAGCTTGATGCTGGTTATCTGGCTGATCGGTTTGCACAGCAGAAAGACCACCCAGACCAGTTGCTTGATGCTGATCTGGTTGATCAGATTGCACAGCAGAAAGAACACATATATCCTCTGCTTGAGGCTGATCATCTGGTTCATCAGTTTGGCAGACAGGAAGAACATGTAGACCCTCCATCTTTTCCTGTCTCTCCTGGACGTCTGATGGCCTAGCTGCCTTTTTTGATGCAACATCTTCTCCATCTTCCAACCTGCGCTTGCTAGAGCGCTCAACAACACGAAAAGTATTGTAAATCCACGGGCCCTCTTGCTCGCATGAGGCAGGTAATTCCCTTGATATTATATAAGATCCCTCCAACATGTTGCTGGAATTATATAACCAAAGGGCTGAAAACTTGCCTTCCTTCCTCACCATAATAAAATGCAAAAAAAATCGATCAATAAATAAAAATCATATCTTTCAATTAATTCATATATTTAAAAGTATATCTGGCTAAATAATATGATATTTAAATGAAATGAATTAAACAGTAAGATCCTTTTAACCACAGCGCATGCAACCAAAAAAAGTCCATTCTAGCTAAAATAGGAAATGAAACAACGGAATCATAAACAAAAACCCAGATCTTCATATCCACACAAACACACACAGAAGCTCTCAATGGAACCATTTATGACACAACAGATCAGAAACTTTATCTATCAGCAATAAATTCGTGCATGATAAGAACAATCTAGTAATCATGAACAAAAGATTACTTAAAATTAAGGGGGAAAAAAAGCCTACAAGATAAAGAAAATGAATGACACTGAAAACAGCTATAAGTAAGAAATGGAAAGTAACCAAATCAGATCTCTGAGCTCACAGCAACAAGGTGATTGCAACACATAACAGACTTATAATCAAAATTGCAACAGTTAAAAAGCAGAATTCAATTTCTCAACAAATTTCCCTCTAAACCAAAAACTAACAAAACAAAGATCTGCCAACAGAAAACACCAGCACCAATCTGCAATAAACTCTATCGATATAAACACTGATAAATGGAGGACACTCAAAGGAACCAAAAAAAAAAAAAAGAAAAGAAAAAGAGCCCAACATCAACAATGAGAGTAGCACTGCAACACCTAAAAAGAATAAGAAAGAGAAAGAACTCACAAATTGGGCAAAAAAGGCAGGAACTTTCGCTGTTCTTCCTCTTCTATGCTGTATGGGAATCAAAACCCAATTGCTGTTTCTCTCTCTAGATTCCCTCTCTCAGTCTCTCGCACACATTCTTTTTTCCGGTTATATTCGCTGAGAGAGTAATATAATGGGTTAATGGTAATGTTGAGCTTACATCGTGGGGGCCTTTTATAGAGTTAAATTAATATAATATTAATAATAAAAAATAATTTTTTTAACAGAAAGAGAGGGGGAGGCGTGTGGGGTCTACGTAGAGAGACTGTGACTCTGTGAGAGCCCAGAGGGGGTATTGAGTGGAGTCACCGTTTGAGATTGCGGCCCCAAGGAGGAGAAACCGAAACCGCTAACGGCTGTTTTTGCACGTGTTGTTATTTCGAAAGCAATCTACGCTTTGTGTTTTTGGACGCCTTGTGTGTGCTTGTGGGGCATGAGTTGGCTTTTTTTTTTCTTTCTCTCTCTTTCCCTTTTTTTTTTTCCTTACTTTTTAGTGTTAATTTTAATGGTTTTGGATATATGTGATTCAATTTGAACTTATCCTTAAGAAATTATATATGTTTTTTTTTTTATTTTTAAAAACTATTTCTTTTTTTATAAAATGAAATATAAAAAATATATTTCTAATAACATAATGTAAAAAAAAATTGTAAGATCACATATAAATTATTTTATTTTTATTTTTATATTTTTTATATAAAATCTTATAATATTAAATATTATTTTAAAATTTTAACTATTAAAATCTTATTTTATATCATTTAAATTTATTTAAATTTTTTTATTACATTTTTTAAGAATTTTAAAATTATTAAATTTATAATTTTAAATATTATAAAACTCCACTGATCATATTATATATCTCTAAAAAATCAATATTTTTTAATTAAATTTTTGATCATATTAAAAAATTAGTGAATTATTTTTTAAAAAATTATTCAATAAAAATTATTTATAAAATTAAAATTTTATTTTAAAAAATATTTCTTATGTTTAAAGTATAAAAATTTTAAGAACTATACTTCAAAAGACGTATGTGTTTGTTTTTACTTTCTTTATATTTTTTTTGATAGATGTCAATTAATTTAAAGAATAATAAAAATAATTTATTAATCAACTTTCTTGATATAATCTATTATCCAATTTATTTATTTATTAAAATTTAAATTTAAATTATAATTTATTAAAATTTTAAAATATAATTTAAAAAAAATGAAAAAATACTTATTAAATATGTTACTCAAATAAAAAAATAAATAAATAATTGGCGCAATGCATAGATACAATGACTAGTTTAGTAGTTAATCCCTAGCTATAATTATTTTCAAAATCATCCTAATAAAACCAATATATATATATATATATATTTGCATTATTAATTCTTTTTATTGTGTCTACATATTTTTCTTTCTTAATTATTAACATATAAATCTATGGTAAAAGAAAAGTTATATTATTTTAATTACATAAATAAATCAATATTATGAAATATATGCGTATGCAGTGTGTCATTTATATTATTTTAAATATTTTATTTTAATTATATGAATAAATCAATATTTCAAAATGTATGCGTGTGCAACATGTCATTTATATTATTTTAAATATTTTATGTTAATTATATAAATAAATCAATATTTTAAAATATATGTGTGGGCAACGTGTCAAATTACCAAATAAATAAATTTTATTTCTCAAAACCAAATTACCAAATATTAGAGGAATGCATGTATTAAAAATTTTAAAAAAATGTATATATTTTTTTGAGAAATAATATATATAATTTTTTTTTTATTTTTTTAACTTTCTCTTCCTTGTATAACTTTAATTTGTTCTCTTTTCACCAAATAATTTGTTAATGAAACCGTCAACTTGACGTTTTCCTTAAATGAAATGCAAATCCACACGCATATGATGTTGTTAATTTGGAGTTTTGCTTTGATTCCTTTGTCTCTTTGTATTGATTTTCATATCCAATTTGGCTTCCCTTTTTCTTCCTTTTTATTTTCCTCATAATCTCAGCATTCAATTGATTACCTCACTCTAGATTCTATCATTCATTGCCCTGTATGCATACCACCAAAATCCTCAATTGCTCCTCTCTATTCCAATTCTTGAACCAAATCTTTACCTATTTGAGTATTATCCTTTCATATTATGGGAATTTAATCTTTTGTCATTTATATTGATGGTAATAAATGATGATTATCTGCTATGATTTCTTGTACATTTTATGTAGAGATTTGTTATAATTATCATACTTACTCCTCTAGATTTGTTTCATTGGTTGCTCATGGCCATCTTTATCAGCCACAATTAGCCTAATCAAAAGGTTCAAATGACTTCATGGTCTTAAATGATAATGACATCACTCTTTTTATATTAAAATTTAACTTTTTTTTTTTTAAAAAAAAATTATCTGGGTACATTTTTATGTCTGTTTTTGCAATTTATATTGTCTCCCAATAATGAATTCTGTAAATATTAAATTTGAGTTTTCTTGCAGTGAATTTTATTACTGCAATAAACATTTTATTGAAATAACTGAAATGAAAAAGAGCATCTCTCTCAGAAGCACCAAATGGCAGGTTTTGATACAAACTGAGCACCAAATGGCTGAGAAGCTGTGCAAGGAAAATGGTTATGTATTGCATGGCAGGCATGCTCTTCTGTTTCTGAAACATTGCCACCTATGAAACCCACTTGACACCTCTCCTAGCAATCAATTTCTTCACTTTCGCTTTCCTCCTCCCTTTCTTAATTGTGCAGTTCGCAGTTTTAGACAAATTCACGTGCAATCCTTGCTCTATTTAATTCAATACAACACAAAAGCCTGTGGATTATTTGTTTTCATCTGTTTATTCCCCTTTTATTAATTAATTTAATTTTGAGGTTAATTAATTTAGGGTCACATTTAAAATGAGTGATGGGCTTGGTGTGGAGTTTTTATCTCCACAACTAATATTATATTTTAGGCTTTACTTCTTCTACCCAAATGCATTGGTTGTCTCAACCCAAAGAGGAAACAAAGGACTTCAATTACCCTTTTACTTTCTTCACATTTCAGATTGCTTTTGCTGCTTTTTATTATCAAATTGGAGTACATGTTCTTGTTTCACCAATCATTGTTCCCTACACAATTATATGTTCTAGTTTTTTTGCACTCTGAGTTCTTGGCTTCAAATATTGAATTGTCTGAAATATAATCATAATTTACTTATTTTCTCCATGTCAATTAAATCATTTATTTCATCTTCCTAATGTCCAGTGTCTCCTCCATCCTTATCCTCCTATTTGAAATCTAAATTTTACAAGAATTTAATTTAATTTATTTATTTTTATCAATTCTTTTATATAAAATGAAAAAAAAAATTCAATTTTTTTTAAATTTTAAAATAATTTTATTTTTAAATAAATACAAATTAAGAATAATTGTGTGAGAATTTAATTAAATTTTTTTCTTTCCAATATTTTAATACAAGTGAAGCCAGTAAGATACTTTCTTGCCTTACAAACCTCCTTTTGGCTTGCTGAATGCAAAAGGCCCTAAAAAATTGAGCAATTATATTATAAAGTTGTTATTACATGTAGGCATATTATATGGAATAACAAGTTAATAAGGCTTAACACATATACAAATTCAATTACAATTTAAAAAAAAAAAAAACTGGTTGATGATTGTTTGGTAATTATAATTTTATATGGTCCACTTGTATGTACATGTTTATTTTCTATTAATTTTTCATGTGTAAAATATTCTACATGAAATCATTATTGTACCATATAATTACTTTAAAAAATTGGTCATCTCCTTAAAATGTGAACCAACTTTAACAATTTTATATAAAATATCTTCTTAACACAATAAAAATGGTAACAAATTGAGATTTTATCAGTACTAGATCCCATTAAATTCTAATCGGATAGATTTAATTAATATATAATTGAGTTTATGATTGAAATTTAATATTTTTAATTAGTTCAGATTTTTCATGTTAGTTATTTATTATCTAAATTCATTTATATAAATATTTAATTAAATATAAAAATTATATTTTTACAATAATATTTACAAATTTTTATATATTTTATTTTATATAAAATAAAATTAAAATATTTTATGAAATTATTAAATTCCTAAAATATAACTTATTAATAATAAAAATAATTTTTTATATAAATTTTTAATTAAAATATATAAAATTAAATGAGTTCTAATATTTTCTAGATAATAATAATTAGATTTAAAACGAATTCGAATAATTAAAAATATTTAAGATAAATTTGAATTTTAAAAATATTAATTAAATTTAAATTTAAATTTAAATAAAATAATTTCCGCGATATCCCAACCATTGCTTTTGCTAAGATACAGGATGCCATGCCCTGCTTCCCAAATCCCTGTTCAATAATGGGGTTATCAATCACAGGCATAATTTACTTGTTGGCTGATTTGTTTAATTTACTTGCTAATATTTTTTTTTATTTACAAATTGAAATTTTTAATTAATTGTCACTTGTAATTACCATTCTTTTTCAGGCACGGTTTTCATAAATTCTTAAATATATGAAAAATATATATTTTATATAAAATTTATTAATTTATATGTGAAATATATCTTTATTTATTTAATTTGTATAAAATTATATCTAAATAAGAATAAATTTACGCTCCTCTCTTCTCCTTTTTTTTCTCTCTTTTTTTTGTTTTCAGATTTTTTTTAACAATCACCGGTGAATTTTTTATTAATGGCGGCTCTAGATTGATTTCTTTTTTTCTTTTATTACTTTTTTTTTATTTCTTTTTTTAATAATCTTTCATATCTGTATCCGTTTGGAATAGATTTGAATTTTCTATATTTAAATTTGTATCATTTAGAAATTGATTTGAGATTTTCTCTCAATATTAGAGTCCTATTTTTCTTCATTATTGAAGTTTTGTTTTTTCTCCTCTTTATAAGATTTTATTTTTATCCCTTAGTGGGATTTTGTTCATTTTTTTAATATTTAAATAAGCTATTTGAAAATTCAAAATGTAGCGTAGATCATTAATTTTTTTTTAGCAAAATAATAATTTCTTTTGGTTAGAAACTCAAGTATGAGTAATACTCTTCTATCAATAGAGCTTGGTAGTGCGGTTTGTTCCTCAATTGACAATCGGTGGTTTCATATTTTCTATAGATTATAAATATAATAAATTTTCAAAAAGGCAATATTATAAAAGTTTTATTTGGTCGTCCAAAATAAAAAAGGACCAGTTAGTACTTAGAAAGTTATTTTACTCTATTCAGTCATATATGAACAGAATATTTTAATTATATATATTTATATTTTTTTCTCTTGTGAGAACATTATATTTTATTTATCTTATTATTTTTATTAATGAAATGTCAAATTTTCTCCTTAAAAAAAAAACTTATTTTACTTAAGCATATTATTTATCTAGCGGATTTATGTTCTGGGTCCTCATCCAGCCAACTCCTCTATGAGAACTCTATCATCGTAGGAAACTTATCATTGTCATCGACGTGTGAGGGAGGGGAAAAGGATCAAAACCATCGAGTGGAGTTGAAGAAGGCTTGCTTTTAAATAATCGTGGATAGAGCTGGACGTCAAACTAACATGACTCGCTTAAGATTCATATTTTTAATATATATTTTTTTAATTTACATACAGGAATAATTAAAATTAATATTATTATCAAAGATTTTTTTCAATGAATAAGAATATCGTTTATGGGAGTTTCAATTTTTATTAACATTCTTCTGTCATGATTTAAAATTTTTTATTTAAAATTAAGAAAAAATAGTCTCAATTGAATAGAAATTGCCTATTCTGATATAATCTAAAAGGGATGAAAATAATTCTACTTCGGCTCATACTCATAACTATATTTCAATGTCGTTACCACTGCTAATGATTTTTTTTTTTCTCTCTCTCTTTAAAAAAAAGTGATTTTTAAATTTGAGTAGATTGTTCAACTAACCACTAGTTTCAATTCAATTTAACTCAAATGGAGGGTCAGCCATCACACAAGATGGGTCGAATTCAATTTAGCCTTGTAAAATGTTGACTAATTTTGATTTTAGGTTTGATTGTATCAATTCCGATCCAGCTCCGAAACTAGCTTGCATCATACTCAGGTGTAAAATAATCATGACGCTAATCTAGTTCTAGCTTGGAATCAAGCTGGTCTAACTCAAAATCAAAATCAAAATAAACTGACTTGATATAAACCAACTTTGAACCAAATCAAAATTGGCTAATTTAGTCTAATTTTGGATCAAAATAGGACTGATGGCAAAAACTAATTAATAACATACTTTGTCATCAGAACAATTGTCACTTTTATTACTATCAGAAATAAAATAAATATTAAAAGAAAAGTTATCGTTAATTATACTATTTTATAATTAAATATGATAATTATATTGTATTATATTATAATATTAATTCTATTATACTATGTTATATTATATTATATAGTATCAAATCCAACATAGCCCCAATTATTAATTAGGTAAATAATAGCCTGAAATGCAAGTGCAGCGACCACCTGTAAGGTGACGGTCCCTGATTTTGTGTCATCTCTAGCTGATTGATTCTGAAGAAATGTGTATAATATCTACAAATCAAAATGGAATCCAGATTCTTTAATTTATGTATTTGCTTCAACTACCGTGGCTTGATTTAGACGACATCTCTTTCCATCAGAAGCCAAAACCCGTAAATTTCCTCATCTTTGATGAATTAATTTGATATTAATTAAATCATCTTTAAACCACTTGAGCATCACTTGCTTAGTTTTTATAATCCTAAACAATGCAGAGACAAAAGTAAACAGTAGGAAAGTAGAAACCACATCATTTAATTATTTATCTAATCAAGATTACAACTATAATACTATTCTTGGTTAATAAAAACTATATATTCTTTGCCCATTTAGCAGAGGTTGAATCTAAAACTCGGGCAAAATTTCAAGTCTGCTTTATCATTAGAATGTTTAGGTACTTCAATTTTTAATTATAAAAAGTCCTTTTTTTTTTAATATGAAGATAGATGGGTTTCATTGCCAGAAAAGGGCTTCAAGCCCAGTACATGAGAGGCCTTTAGCCTAAAGCTTAGCTCTAGCAAAACAAGGATCCAACCCAGCCAAACATTAAGGCCCCGGCCCAAACATGGATCTTGTCTCGGAAAGTAGAAACTTGTCCCGCCGCGGATCGAAAAAAGGACATTCTGTTCTGCACGAATCATCCAGCCAGACTAAAACCGGGGAAGACGCATTTATCTGAAGCATAGCTGGGTTTCTAGCATGTCTATGACGTCTGAAAGAGTAGGTCCCCAATAACAACAACTCTGGAATCGGGAATAAAGGAACAGCCACCAGCTAGAACTCAGCAAAACCTAGAGGCCACGGTCTAGGAAGCAACAATATAGAGGGTGAAGAGCTATGGCCATAATGCATCTGCTTGGCTTGAAGGGATCGCGAGGCCGCATAAATGGTGCCGTAGCGTCATCTAGATACCTATCCTTACGTTTGTTTGGATGAGATTAAGGAAGAGTCAGTAAAATGAGGTAAGGAAAAGTAAAGAAAAATATGGATGATAAGATAATAATTTTATTTATATTTAAAAAAAAAATAATATAAATAAAAATTTTATAATTTTATTTTGTTTAATTAGATGAGATTAAAAAATAAATTTAAATATAAAAATAATAATTTTATTATTTTTATAAAATTTATTATTTTATAATAAAAAATAATATTTTAAAATTTTTTTAAAATTAATATAAATAATATAAAAAATTAAAAAATAAAAATTTTTTCAACCCTTTCCAACTTACTAAATTAATGGGTTATAAATTGAAAAGGGCCCCTCAATAAAATTTCTTAAAACCATCCCTTACTTTCACTTATCACTGTCACCCCTCAATCCAAGCAAAGGTTTAGTGAGAAAAACGAAGATCACCACAAAAACTCACCATCAAGATCAAGAAATTCTCAACCATGAAGTTCAAAATCTGCAGGCAAACACACCCAACAAGGCAGATCCACAAATAACCTCTTCCTTGTAGCCTGTGATCTACTAACAAAACCAATAACCAAACCTTATTTATGCACACAACCCACCAGCAAGGTGGAGAGGGCAAAACCCATTACCGAGGCACGGAAGACCACTTACCAACAAGAAAAAGAGGTTGAGTGCCTCAAAGGAAAGAACTGAACGAGAGAAAAATTCTGTCTCTACTATTAGAGAGAGAAGCGTTTAGAATACTAGCTAATAAACGGTATCTGGAAATGATAACTACATTTGACAGAGGATTTGAATAATTGAGATTCATTTTCCAAGCTTTGCAGGCAGCCATTATCTTTTAAAGCAATAATACAGGACCCAAGTTATCCAACTGTTCACAATACCATTTTGTGGTTTTGAAGAGCACCAAATGAAATAAAAACACCTATATCGAATATATAGAACGATGGAGGAGGACGTTACAGTTCAACCAGGCTTTGATTTCGTTTCAGCTTATATTATATATATTCTCCACTTTCTGGCCTGACCTTCTTTTGGATTCTGAAATTGGCCCATAAAGATGGAATTATAAAGACCTGTGTACTGTTTGTATGAATAAAGCCAGAGCAAAAAGGGCCTCAAGGGAAGCCCAATATTGATCAGGTGAGAGTGAGGCATCAATCATCAATCCTCAAACTTCCTTTCTTTTTTCATTTTGTCGGAGCTCACTCAAAATAAACTAAAGCTTGGGTTAGATAGAGTAATCATCTTTATGGAACCCCACCCCAGTCCCCAGTTAGGTTCACGCGTCTATGAGCATAACCTTAATTTCAAATGGGTCTTCAAAATTAAGATATCACACTCTTATATAATTAAATATTACATGGAAATTACATATGCAGAAAAGGGAAAATCATGTATAAATTTTAGTTAATTTTTAAATATGAAAAATAATTGTGAAAAAAAAAGCAGTTTTTTAATAAGAAAATAAATAGATTTTTTGGCTTAAGTTTTTCATTAGTTAACGGGGAAGGAGAATCCAAAACCTCTCCTTTTTTTTTTAATTTTATTTTTTCGAGGTGCTGTTACAATTTTCTATTGTTGATGCAGAACGGGAGGAAAGATTTGACTGTTTCCCAATGTGAGTCAGCCCAATTTTTTCTTACAAAAAACTTGGAGACTTCTCTGAATGCGAGATTCAGGACAACCATTTATAGTTTGGACTTTCTAGCATGCTAATTAATAATATATATACATTGCCAGTTTGCAATATTTTACAAAAATTTGCAACTTGAAATTAACTATATTTCAATCATATAAAATTGTTATTAATTAATTGAGTAATCCTTTGTTGAATTTCTCTTTGTTTATTGAAGTTGTAATTTTCTGTAATAGAGGTTATTACTACAATATGGTTTTTTCCTCAAAATCTTTACTTTAAAACAATCTGGCCTTCATGCATTATTATAGGGTAATAAGGGTATGGATATTATAGATTTAAATATGTTGGCCTAATTGCAAAAAAAAACCCCATGAACTTTGACACTTTTTGTGATTTTAGCGCAAAGTTTTAGTTTTAGTAATTGTTACAGAAACTAGTTAATTTTTATAATTCTATTATTAGGTTTGGTTCCGGTCAACGTGGCTATACATCGAGTAAGTCTTATATACACTCGGTGTGTATATTTAAATCAATCTATTACCATGTTACATAAAAACATGGTAGATCCTATATAAAATCATGAAAAAGTCTATTTAAAATTGTGATTTATTAAATTTGTATTAGTTGGGTGTACATACACCTGAGTGCACATAAGAGTTTTTCATGTTTGAAATGGAGAAAATCATATACTACATCCGATATTTCATATAGGTTAGTTTACCCGAAATGGTAAACCAATAATAAAGAAAGAAATTATGTATAGGTGGGTCTAAAAAAACTATAAAGTGTATGGGTTAATTAGTGAATAATTGGCTTGCTATTCTATGTCTACTCCTTCAATCTTTGTTGATTCAGATTCGCACAATGCCATTTCATGGGTTAAGAATCCAAATTCAACACCATGGAGGTTATCTTCAATAGTTAATGCAATTATTGGTTCTATAGATACACTCCCTCGCATCATCTTCAGCCATTCTCCTCGTGAATCAAATTTTGTTGCTAACACACTTGCAATATAAGGTTTAAATCGTCATTTGATTTTGTAGCTTTGCTTTGATGGCTTCTAAATCTTCACTTTATAGCTTCCTATTAGTGTTGTCTAGCCAGCCCTTAAGGGCGTTATACATCTAGATGTCTTTTTGTATTTGCTTGTTCTTTACTTATTGAATCTTGTACCTTCTTTTGTGTACTTAGCTAAAATTTTTTCACTTAATATGTCGTGCTTAAGGTTGAGTATATTGGGAAAAATCTATTGACTTGAGTTAGTAATCACTATCAACTCTCTCTTCTCCTATTAGGAATTGATCCACGGCCTTCTCCCTCTATTAGTATTGCCCATCCCCATTATCCAAACCTACTTTTCTTTCAAACCCTAGACCCACTCCATGAGAGCCGTGAGTAAGGATTGCAAGCAATAATCGGGGAGTGATAGTGGAGTCACGACCAGAAATATATATATATATATATGGAGCTTTACGGGGAGGTTTTTGAGTTTGTAATGATTTTAAATTTTTAGAATTTTCGAGATGTTCATTTTAACTATTTTTCAAATTAAATTGTTACAATTTCCTTTTTTTTTTTCTTAATAAATAATAAATGACAAAGCCAAAGCACACTATTTAATGAAAAAGAAAATTTTCAAATACATCACTCGATTGTTCAAAAATTAAGAAATTATATTTTATAATAAAATCAACTTTATTTTATAGTAAGGTCAATAATATTTTAGTGATACGTGATATTTTATTTTTTGATATTGATCCAGATTTTTTCTTTTAATACTTTAGGTCTTAGATTTGAGTATATTGAAAAAATCTATTAGTCTGATTTTGTTTAGATATAATCCATTAAGTTTTTTCTGAATTTTATTAATAAAATAATTATTTTTTTAAATAAAATTTATAATTTTTTAAATTAAACCAAATATATTTATATATATATCAGAATATAAGTATTTGAAATTAATAAATTATTAATTCAATATAATTAAGCTTACTCTATCTCATAACAATTAAAAGAAAAAAAAATAAAAAAAAACCTATATTGTAACAAAAATGAATAGATAATCGATGGAATCATACATGTGTAAGGCAATATTATATCTTATTTATGTTTTGTATATTTTTATAATTAATTAAATTTAAATAAGGCTGATCTCTTTCCCCCTACTCATGGAAGGAAGAGAAGATATATTCTACTTCTATGTCCTAAGCGTGCACTGTTTTTCCACGTCGTTCTTTTTTTTTAAATTGCAAAAAAAAAAAAAAACCGTCTAAATATAACGTTCGTTACTCTTTAACCGGTTAAGCGGTTTCCTGATTCAACTCATTCCATAAGAAAATTTATCACTGAGTCATAAGCGTCTCAATGAGTCGTAATCACGAATTATCGCAGGCGATTCATTCATCCCATCTGAAAAAGATAATATTTAGTCTTTTAATATTAAGACGGATAGTTGAACAATTTAAAAAATAAAAAAAAATAAATATTTCATAAAAATTTATTCCATATAATAAATTTATTATTAAAAAATTATAATTATTAATTATTTTTCCCATTCATAAATGACTCGACCGTTACTTACATAATTACACTACACGAATAATTTGTAACCTACGAGAATTACAGTTACGCTATTAATTATTATTTAATAAATTCATTACAAAATTAATTACAAATTTAAAAATTAGTTGATAACAACAATAGATTTTTACATTAATTGTTAATTATATATTTAAATTTTTTATAATCTCAATTGATAATAAATTTTAGCAATAAATAAAAATTTTTATTGTTAACAAAAACGAATTTAATATTAGCCCCCACAATTTTATTTTGAAATTGTAACGAAATCATAAATTAATTGCAAATTTTATTGTTAATTACAACAGAAAAAAATCAGTTACAAATTCACTTTTTTTTAATACATGTGACATTACTTGCTTACCTATATATAAATAAGAGAAATTATTAGTTAAACTCGATTAATTATTGGCTTAAAATATAAATATGTAAGACTCATATGTCTATGTAAATAAGTTTTACTATATATTATATCTTGAATTAACGATTAACCAAGTTTGGACAAAAAAACAAAAAATCTCCAAAATAAAAGAATTAATTCTCCTTTTATAGATTTGCATGGTCGGTGAGATCAATGCATTTTTTTATTATTATTATTTTTATTTGCACTTAATTTAAATTCAATAAATCTTCATTTTCAAATTAAATAAAATTAAATTTAACAATTTATAAAAAAAGCTTTTTGAATATTTTTTTTACACTATTAATGTACATATAAAGGAGTGAAAGCTCTGACTATAATTAGCATTACTAAGACGCATGTAGCTTTATTAAAAATCCAAAAATTACATTTTGGTGGTTGTTATCTAGTTAAACTTGACGGTTAAAAGCACGTTAATTTAAGCTCAATCATATCTAACAATGGCCTTCTCTCTCCTTCACCAACTTAGAGAAGATATATAAATAAATATCTACACATTGAAGCATTAAACAAAGACCTATGAGAACATAAAGATGATTATAATATAAGAAAAACAGTACAAAATCATATGCTAAGAAGATCAATTTCTATATCTTTCTTGGACCGTCAAAAAATTATATATATATATATATTCTCATCCTCTTGCTCCTTGCCCACTGGATTTGAAAGAAACTTAAACAAACAAGGTTTCCTCGTGACTTTGAGCACAGTCCTCGCTGTCCATTGGATCCAAGCTCATGTGCTCCGTGATGCACGCTGATCAACCTCTCCATCTTTAATTAAAATTTGCCATATGATATATATATATATAACCTCTGATCATCAATCAATCCTGAATCTTGCTCCTGCATCATGCATACGTGCACATGGAAAAGCCATTGTTAATTCCTTCCATATTTTGATATTTTCAAGAATTAACTCAAACGAAGAACTGTATGTCTTCTAATTATTGATTCTGCGAAACCCCATGATGGGCTATTTCTATGCCTGCAGTTGTCAAGATTTTGGTAGATGAAAATATTATTCATTTAATTTTCTAGTCTCGCTATAAAGCATCTAATGAATCAAAAGACATCTTAATGTTAATTGCACCCCCAATAACTGAATAATGGTGCCCTTAATAATACTTAATTAAGCTGGCTGCCAAGAAATGGCTGTGGAAATTAACAACGGATCCACCTGAAGTCCTAAACAATAATTTATTTTCTTGATATTAATTAAAAAATAATGTTACTAATTAAATAATAATAGACATTAGATAATTAATTAATTGGAAATAAATAAATTTTGTCCACAAATGGGATAGCTAATGAAGAACCATCAATTGGTGAAAATAAGAGAAATTTGTCCACTTTTATAACCATTAATTATTTTATGCCTAACTGCAATTTTGGAGGCTCAAACTTTTGCAAATTACTGTATGCTTTACGGCAGCCAAAGCCATACATAATCAAATAAAGGTTTATATACGTACAGTTTGCAGGGAAATTAATTATTGAAAATGATCTCTATATGTAAATGATCCCATGCATGCAAAAAAAAAAAAAAATCAATAACAGTGTTTGTTTCCTAGCTAAAAAAAAAAATTAATGAGAACATCTATAAATAGCTAGGAATCTTGGTGGTTGGAATTATAGTAGTTGAAGTTATATAATATAATTATAACACAGCACATGCATGCAATATAAAAAAAAGAGCTTGTTGTCCTTTCTCTTGCATTTTTCATATGAGATGCCAGAGGGTTCTTTCACTGAATTTGATGCCACTTCAAATCTTGTTGGACCTCATTTTATGGCGGCTATTAATGGCATGTCCTGCTCTACCTTCAGTTCTTCAATTCTGTTTTTATTACTAGAAAGTAGGGATAGATGGATCATACAGGGAGGAAATCTAGGTATCATATGAATGATTTGATAATGCATAGCACTGTTAAACATGAAGTTAAGTATTTTTTTTAAGTTTAAAGGAGATTAATTTAATGAACCAGTAAATAATTAGTGAACTATATAATGATATAAGCTTCTCTTAAAAAGCTTTCATTATAAAAGCAATAAATTTCAAAATTGTATAAATAAAAAGATTATATTTAAAATGTAGAAAAATTAATAAAATTATTTGTGGTAGCTATTATATATCATTTTAGATTTAATTCACTTCGTCAATATATTATAAATACGTATTAAATTAAAAATAATTAAATTTATCGAGAAGGGTGAATTAATTAAAATGTATATAAAATTAATCTAAATAAATAAATAAACATAACAACTCTCATAAAAATGGAGAATTTGAATTTTTTTTTTTTTATGTGAAGTTGCATTGAAAGCCCACAAAGCAAGCTTACAATTGAGTTTTAATACACTAAAAGAGGAAAAAAAAGGGCACATACAGATACAACAGCAATCAGTCCATTAAAACAAACCCGCCTCCAGCTAAATTAGACCTAACCACTAACTAAACCCATTCCCATTAAGAGACCCTTAGAGAACTAGATAGAAATAAAGCAGACACGCACGTTGATCCCCAAGATTGCTGTCGCCATAGGCACTGTGCAAAGACCGAAGTTAACTGAATAACACTTGCATCGCAAAGGGCTTAAATGCCCTTCACCCCACAATTCCTTAGCTCAACAAGAATACCCCCATCTTCCTCAACAGAAATGAAGAATCTCAACTCAACAACAATGAGGAGTGTCGTTGTAGAGCTCCCTGGCATGCTAAGCCAATAGGATGACCTTCTAACCGTGGTGTAAAGCAGATCTCGGAGATGTTAGTGAGCCAGAGTAATATAAACCCTCTCACTGTATATAGCCAACCCAACGAACAAGAAAATGACAATGACCCTTAACAGAGAAACTTAACATAGTAAATTAAGGGAAACAGAGAGGAAAGTATATCGCAATATTTTAATTATTTTATTGAGCAAAGCTTTTTTAATTAAAAAAAAAAAATCTCTGCCGTAGAACCGGGTCGGTTTAACGCTTGGGCATCCGAGAAACCACGTGCGGTGGTGTGCATCTGCTTCGCACAAGAACATGGTGTGTTGGTTTCGCTTTCTGCGTTTGACCAGTCAGCCACTAAACCTTTTTCTCAAGTACCCCTGATTTGGCTGTTGCTGGAGAATACATAGCCAATCAGTTTAAAGGTACTAACCTGATAAAAATAAATAAATAAATAAAGGTGCCAAAATTAAGCTTCTCCAAAATTAAAAAGAATAATTCTATCGAAATTAAATAATTATATATATATATATATATATATATATATATATATATATATTAATTATTGTAAAGAAATACATATTATATATCGTGAAGGATTTCTTTTATAGAATTTTGATATATTTAATTAGCACATTAATTTCACATTTTCTGCGTTGTTAACCATGACCCTATTTAATAAGTATCAACATTTTCAAAAAAAAAAATCAAATTTTGGACAAAAAAAGAAATGGATTTTAATTACTATTATTTTCTCAATTCCATTTTAAATATTTTTTAAGATTTTTTAATACAAATTAAAAATAATTTATTTTTACAGAAAAATATTAGTACTTTATTAAAGCACTCTTATTATTAAATTAAGATAAAAAATAATAATAAAAAAATAAATACATCTAAGATTACAATACATAAAAATAAAATTAAAAAATAAAATATTTTCTTAATTTAAAAATAAATAAAATAAAATAAAAATTAAAACAACATTTAAAACGAGACGGGGAGAATATTATTTACGTGGCGACTGCGCTTAGCCGTTAGCAATGGGAAGAGCAGTATTAAAACAACATGGTATTGCGTGTACAGCGAGGACTGGCACACACTTGCTAGCCCAAAACCAAGCTCCTCTTCTCTCTCTCCCTCTCATAAAGAAAGACTAACTTGAGATCAAACTTCTACTTGGGAACACAGCAGAGAGCATGGCCTATCTCTAGAAATCTCTCCCTCAAACACACATTGTCTCTCCAAAAGCCCTATTTAAATACTCTTTGCCCGCCTATTTCTCCCATGCAACTCTTCTCTCCACTACCTCTGATATCTACTTCATCTTCAAACCACCCATCATCACTTCTTCCATAATAACCTGTCTCTTCTTCACTTTCTTTCTCCACCTTTTCCCTCCTTTTATACTTCTTCTGAGCCATCACCTTCTTGATACCTCACCAGCTTCAGTGTCCTGCCGGGTTTCTTTCTCTTTTCTAATTAAGCTATATAACAGCTTATACAGTTTTTGACATATAAATTAAGATGTCTAGCCGAAGATCGAGATCAAGACCATCATCAGGGAGTTCAAGAATCACAGATGATCAGATCCTGGATCTTGTTAGTAAGTTGCAACAGCTTCTTCCTGAGATTGGCAATAGGCGTTCGGACAAGGTATATAGCTTTTGTACTTCTCACTACTCTTCTTCCTTTTAGGTCGGCTTCTCCTTTTTTTAGCCTAACTTAAACTCCCTTTTTATGTAGCCTTTATTAATTAGGTATCTCTAAGTTTACAAATCAAAGGTTTTGGACCTCTAATGATTCATACTTATGCTTTCGGCAGTACTCAATAGAATGACTTGAAATAGCCCTTTTTGTTCCATTAGGAAAAAGAAACTTGAGATTTACTCACGGAGTATGCTTTATTAGTTCAAATTTATTTTCCTTACTCAATCTTCAAAGAATCTTTCTCTATTTATCCATCTAAAAGAACCATAACAGGAAACCTAGAACTAGGAAATGGAAAAGTAAGCCCATACAGAAAGCTGGAGGTGCAATTTTGTTACACTCAAGTTTCTTTTCTTTTTTTTTTTTATAAAAAAAAAATCCATACTTTTGTTCAAGGTAATTAATTATGTAATTTTTGCCTTTGAAAGTGTAATCTAGTTTGTAATTAATTCATTTGACTTAATTAATTCATTTCCAAGAGGCATCAACCAAAGAAGGGCATTAATTAATTGGATGGAAGAAATTAATTAGAGCTTTATTAATATTAAAAAAAAAAATTGATTGTTTAATTGCAGGTTTCAGCTGCCAAGGTTTTGCAGGACACATGCAACTGTATCAGAAGCTTGCACAGAGAGGTTGATGATCTTAGCGAGCGGCTTTCTGAGCTATTGGCAACTACAGACACTGCCCAGGCTGCCATAATTAGGAACTTACTTACCCAATAGAGCTAAGAAAATTGCTCGTTTCGCTTTCATCCTCTTTAATTAATTCCTAATTTGTACTTTTCTATATCTTTCTTTCTAGTTTTTTATCATCACTAGCTAAAGTACCTACTGATCATGAATATGTAGTGCTTGTTTAATAATTAGAAAAATCCTTTTCGCAAGCTTTATCAGGCTGAGGAATATACTAAAGAGGGCCTTCCATTTTGCTGACATATGAACTCGAGCCAATTTCTAACTCATTGATAGGATCCACTGGAAGCCATATATATAAAATAGTTCCAACACATAACACGGGCTCGACTTCCAATGAAAAAAAAAATTCTAGCGGCTTGAAGATTCAACGTATCCTTGAGTTTGCATATGCATCTCATGGTTTGGGTTAGAATGTAACTGAATAGTGTATTACTTCTCATAAAAATATAAATTTTCCTTAGATGAAGATAATAAATTCTATATGAACATGAGTGAAAATACATCTACACTATATCGAAATAAATGGGTCTCTTTCTACTAAATCAACATTTTTGTTGACTTAAATATACAATATAGTAATGGTAATTATTTAAAGGTAGGAATCATATTTAATGCATGTTTTAATACTGAGATAGTATACTGATATTAAGATGAAAAGTTGTTTGACATTAGAACTAATGCGTGGAGTTCATGTGATGCTCTCCAACCCAACTTGTGTTCTTATTTTCAAACAATGCACATGCATATACCACACATTTGCTATTTTGAAATTTATGGGCCGGCTCTCATTAATTAGTTGTATTAGTATCATAATTAGTATGCTTAATTAGTTATAAATTTGAGAGTATTACGCAGATTTTCTTTGAAATAAAATATTTATAAAAAAAAATTTAATTAAATTCTTACACAATCATATGCTTATTTTTATTTCTTTTAAAATAATTTTTTTTAAATTAAAAAAAAAATTCTTTCATTTTAAATATATCAACATATATTTTGCAAAATTAGGAATTATACTAATAATTAAAATGCTTCACATAATAAAGTGCTGAGGAATATGTGTGATAGATTTGTTGGGCAAATCTTGGAGTCTGTTGTGCAGTGTGAGTCCCCATCTGAAGGCCAAACCACCAATAATATTGAACTTAACAGTTCCCAAAAAGAGCATCTAGAAAACCATATAAACAAAGAGAAAAGTACAGGGAGTTACTCTCCATCTTTGCTGGGAGTATGGGGTATATATATGTATAGAGAGTTTTTCTGTATAGGGTATATATATAGAGAGAGTTTTTCTGTATAATCTTCTTCTTTGTTGGGAGTATGGGTACTTCTCCTCCTTGCACTATAAAATAAGCACAAAAGCTGCATCCTGATAACCCTTGATTGACTTGTCCTCCACTATAACTTTATAATGCAAAATATACTGTTATTTATTTATTTTTTTATATAAAAAAACCCATAAATATTTGATTTACATAATCACTAAATCGAGTGATATATACTATTATTTATTCATTCCCTTGCTCATAAAAAGTAGAATACATTAAAGAATCAAGAGAGATATAATAATTTCTCTTAAAAAAACACATAATAATAATAATAATAATAATAATAATGGTAAGAGTTTATATTCAAGCAGCATTTGTGTGCAATTGATTAAAGAAATTAATTGGGCATTTATATTTTTTAGAAGGATAAATAAGAATTAAGAAGTCTTTTATTACCAACTGGATTGGTACGAGCGGTGAAAGACTCTGTATTTTAAGTAAAATAGTGAATGAAAAAAATGTTGGTTGAGAGTACTTTACCCCATAATAGGTTTTTCCAATGCGAACAAATCTAATCTAATGAGTTAAGAGATACTTATAATTTACTTAAAAAAAAATCTTCAATTAATTGATTAGCTTGTGAGTTAACAAGCAGTATTATTAAAATAAGGTTTCTATTAGGCTTAACAAATTAAAGCCCTTAATTTTAAGTATCAAGATTTTCTATTGATTATATATATTTAAGCCCATGCTATGATCGGTCTTCACGAGGCCATTAAAAACTTCAATAACTATTTGTTTGGGCCAACTTGAGTGGCATGGATGTGTTCATATTGTCTATTGAAGTATCTTCTTCTCTTACTATTTTTTTTTTTTAAATTAAGAAGAAAATTCAATTCCATGATTTGTTAAAGGTATGCATTATTCCTGTTTTATATGTCCATATTAAGTTTTTTCCTAATTTTTTAATAAAGTGATTTTATTTTTAAAATGAAAATATTTATTTATTAATTCTATTTGCTAAAATATAAAATTAATAAAAGGCGGAATGTTTTTGACCTTTTGGATTATTAATTGATTTCCAAATAAAAGTCCCCACAAGCTACAAAACCTCCCATATACGTCCTCTTCCTTGTCCTTTTATTCTACTTTTCTTTATTTTTTTTTTCAATTTTAATATATTTCATTTTTTACTTTGTTTATTCCCGGCCTGTTTATTCCATGTATTTAATATGGGTTGAGTGAAGACCTCAATTTGCATGAATTTAATGTCTTCATATCATTTGTTAATAATTTGATGTTTGATTGCTTAGCTTCTATAGGGTAATTAAATTAACATATCATCTGAAATTCTTTTGATTAGTTGAAAATAATAATTTTTGTATTTTAATCCTTCATCAATTTAAATCAAGTTGGCCGTTTGGACTAATTATGTTTAGGACTGTTGACAAAAACATGTTAAAAGGAAATTCAATTAAACCAAATTGAAGGAAATTCTAATAAAAAATGAATTTGATTTGGCTATTACCAGTCAATGGTATATATATGTATATATTTGAGTATTCTAAAATAGCAAACCTCCTGATAATATATATGTGCATTGGACTGTGAAAGTGATGATCCAATGGCAAAGCCCAATGACAAGATAAAAAAATATTTGCATCCAATTTATCCATAATCCCATTATTTTCATCCAATTTATCCATAATCCCATTATTTATTATTATTATTATTTTTTAAATAATCGATTCATAATTCCTTGATTTGAACACCTTTTGTCTTACATGAAACGAAGTGCATAGCAGCATAATTCTGACAGCCGAATTGTCAAAACTACCGCCTTAAACTCTTTGCAATCAAGCTTTGTGGGACAAATCCAAAATTGCCATAAAATTACACTTCCATATTAATAAATCAAAGTCCGCTATGTTTGCAGTAAATGATAGGGGTATTTTGATCATAAGGACAATGCTGATGCTTCCCGCTATACGAGTGATCTACGAAAACTTTGGTTAAATTTGTTTTTATTCAAGTAGGTATCGCTCAAGAGCATTCTCTAAATCCTCAGTTGTATCAAAGAAAATTATTAATTTAAGGAAAACCGCATCCTTTTATGTGTCTTCTTGTTCTTCTCTCGCTTCACTGAAGAAGAGAAGAACAGGGAGCAGATCCCACAAAGATGAACCTAACGCAACTTCTTGATCTTTTCGTTCTATGCACCAATACCCACAAGTAATAACGCATTGGGGTTCTTTCTGTTTCTTTCATTTCTTGGTTCTGCAGAGTGCGAGAAGGACTAGTTTCAATGGGGAATTTCTGTGGCGGCGTGGGTACGAACAAAGTGGAGAATTCCTTGTCATATCAGCAGGAAACTTCTGGTGATATTTCTGTGTCCTTTCTTTTCTTGTTTTCTCGTTTGGTTTCCATGCAATCAGTTTCCTTGTTTTTTTTTTCCCTGTTGAAATGAATTTTTTGCTTTGGGGTTGGAAACTTCTTTTGAATGCTACTGGGTTATTGTTGGGAGGTATCAAATATGTATAGAACTAATTAATGATGCTGGGATTTAATGCTATGTATATGAAGTATGGAGGATGATAACTTCTATGACTGAGGCTGTACTACCAGGATCATTTAAAGTTCATTTTTTATCATTTAAAGTTCTGCTAAATGTTGTTATTAAGAAACTGTTGATTCTCATAGACAATTTATACATTGAAACCATGCTTCATTTTGATTGCCTTCTTTACTCTTTAAATATTAGTGGCTTGTACCCCACGAATTTTTCAATTCTGAGAGTATAATGAGGCCTTTTAATGTTCTTGTCTTTTCATATTGATGAAGAAAGTTTTCCTGCCAGCTTTTACAAATTTCGTTACCACCATTGTTTGTAGTAAGGTCGCAAGGGATCTTATATAGAGTGCTACTAAGCTATATTAACTGAAAGATTGAGGCTTGGTGTTAAACGGAGTTTTTCACTCTATGTGTTCTGTTTGCCATTGACAGAGCATAGCTCCATTCTCAATCTGTTCTGTTTGCCATTGACAGAGCATAGCTCCCTTCTCAATCTGCTTGCGCATTGCCATAACTGATTAATCAATGCATCTAAGAGGCTTCAACATTCTGGTGATCTGATCCGTGAAGTTAGAATGTTGTTCCAGTCTGGCATCTAAAACGCTTCATTATTCAACTCTTTCTATTACAGGAATTGCAAACGTTCACAATAGAAATACCTATTATTCAGCTCTTTCAAGTCCAAAACTTCTGGCTAATTTTGAAGAGAAAGTAATTAGAAGTCCCCCTCCTCCAAGATCTGAAGGGGACATATTGTCTTCTCCAAATTTGAAAGCCTTCACACTTACTGATCTTCAGAATGCAACCAGAAATTTCCGTCCTGATAATCTCATTGGCGAAGGAGGATTTGGTGATGTTTACAAGGGATGGATTGATGAGCAAACCCTTGGTGCTGCAAGCTCTAGTCAAGGGATGGTTGTTGCTGTCAAGAAACTTAACCCAGAAGGTTTTCAGGGTCATCAGGAGTGGTTGGTAGGTTTCTTTTTTTAAGTCTGCAAGCCCTTCTTCTTTCATTTAAATATTTGTTCAGCTGTATTTATTGTTGCCTTTTGGTTGCAGTCGGAGGTTAATTATCTTGGTCAGCTTCATCATCCCAATCTAGTAAAGCTTATTGGATACTGTCTGGATGGTGAAAACCGGCTTTTGGTCTATGAGTATATGCCTAAAGGCAGCCTTGAGAATCATCTGTTTAGAAGTAATAACTTCAGAGAAAGATATATATATATTTTTTTTCACAGTTTTCCAATTTTGATTAACAGTGCTCACTAAAATGAATAAGTTGCCACACAATTAAAAGGACATGTTCTAACCCTTAAAATATTATGCATTTAATTCTTAATTATGAAACTGTGTTATTTGCAGGGGGTGCCCAACCATTGTCCTGGGCATTAAGGATCAAAGTTGCCATAGGTGCTGCTCGAGGGCTCTCTTTCCTGCATGACTCTGAGCAGCAAGTTATATATCGTGATTTCAAGGCATCCAATATCCTATTGGATTCGGTATGTTGGCTAAAAACAATTAATACTTCAGTAGCAATTCTTCACTATAGTATGCACAAGTGAACATTTGAAGTTCTCGCATCTTGCCCTTGCTTTTAGGAGTACATCCAGTTTTTACGTACGATGTGAACTTTCCCTGCATTGTGTAGGAATTCAATGCAAAACTTTCAGACTTCGGCTTGGCAAAAGCAGGCCCAACTGGTGATCGTTCTCATGTTTCCACTCGAGTCCTGGGTACTCAAGGCTATGCTGCCCCTGAATACATCGCTACAGGTTGGCCCTACAATTTTCTTTGCCATCCTTTTTGAGTTGGCATCAAATTTGTGACTACTCTAGCACCCATTTGGAAATCCATTAATGCTCATTTGCTTCCCGCGCTTCCCTTGCTTTTCAAAAGAAAATCACATAATTATCTCTCACTTACGATCGCATGACATGTTTTGGCCGGTAGTACACCAGCCATTTTATTTGCAACAGTGCACTAATTAAAGACTGATGCTGGTGAGCAGGTAGGCTAACTGCTAGATGTGATGTATATAGCTTTGGGGTTGTGTTGCTGGAGTTGCTGACTGGACGCCGTGCTCTTGATAAAACAAGAGTTGGGCTAGAGCAGAGCCTTGTGGATTGGGCAAAACCCTACTTGGGTGATAGGCGCAAGTTGTTCCGAATTATGGATACAAAGTTGCAGGGTGAGTACCCCCAGAGGGGAGCTTTCATGGTTGCTCTTCTTGCTTTACATTGCATCAGTGAGGCTAAACTCCGGCCACCAATGGCTGAGGTTTTAGCTACTTTAGAAGAGCTGCCAGCTACTACTAAACTGGGAAACAGCCCTTCTCAGTCAGAGCAACAAATTACGTCTGATCTTACCTTCGGGTCTCCATTTAGAGACAATGAACGTTCACCTACACATGTGACCCCCGTAGGGTCTCCATTTCCATTACATATGAATTCCCCTGCATATATGGATACCAGAGGATCTCCACTGCCATCACATATGAACTCCCCTCATCTGAAAATCCTGGAAGGATGATGAATTGAAGTTTTCCTTTGTCTACACCAATGTAAATAACTTTCTCTGTTACTTTCTTTAGACTTTTTTGAAATGGCTAGTTTTAAGGGTGCTTTGGTTCTGGGCCAAAGCGGGCTAGGTTCTTTCATTATACAGGAGATATCATCAGCTTCAACATCAATTTTGTTGTATCGTATACAGGCATTTTGTCATTGTTAGAATAGCAACAGCAACACTGTCACACATGATTGTTTCAAATACATGAAACTGGGCTTTAGCTATTGTCATAGAAGTACTTTTGGCTTACTAGTCTGATGATTCTTTCTTTAAAAAAACTTGCATATGGTTCACTTGTGATCATGTTCAGCAGCAGTTTGAAGAGTGTGTTTGTTCTTGAAGGCCTAGTATCATTCTTCTGGAATGACGCTCAGCGTTACTTGAGCAGTGAGCTGCCTCTTCATTCATGGGCTTTTTCTACTAAATTACCAAGTGACTGCCAAAATTTATTTCTTTTCTTTAACGCAATTTTATCTTTTATTTAATTACAAATGGGAAAAAGTTTTATTAGTGAATATTTTATTGTTCTTTTTTTAAAAAAAAATGATATTTTTTATGAACTTTAAATAGCCAAAAATAAAAAAAAAAAAATTTTTTTTATCCATACAAGAACTAGTGCCGAGAATGAATCACCCTCTTATTTGATAATGGCCTAATGGGTCTAAGTAATAATCGATAATAACAGTGATAATTAGTTAAAAAAATAATAATAATTTTAGGCAGTCGAGGCGAATTGAAGCAGTAAAAAAAGGGAAAAGCTTCCCACCAGGCTGTTTTGGGCCCTCGTGGCCTCCTGGGCCGTTAAAATCGACGTCATTACATGCTTCCAGCTACCAATCAAACTTTCTCGGTTCTCATTGACAGAAACGCTCTCAAACGCAGAGGCAAGGGACCTAAAAATTCATTAACGTCCTCTTTGTTTGATTGTTTCTGAGCTTTAATAGCGTCGGTTTATGCAAAACTAATCAAATCCATCAGGTAATATAATCTCTTGTTATCGTTACATTTGCATTGACCTTCACGTTTTAAAGTTTCAAGCTTGATCAAAATTTTAACATCTTTGCATTATTTGATCACTTTTAATCTTTGTTCTTGCTAGATTGTAAGTGGGATTTGCTTTTTGGAGGCTTAGGAAATGGTTTTGGTGTTAGCTTTAGGGGATTTACACATACCCCATAGAGCAGCCGATCTGCCTGCCAAGTTTAAGTCAATGCTTGTTCCTGGCAAGATCCAACACATCATTTGCACTGGCAATCTTTGTATCAAAGTACATCTCTATCTGAGGGTAACTGCTTTAGTAGGTTTTTCTTGTTTTGCAGCGTTAGTTTCTATTGGGGCATAAAAATGAGGGAGAAGGGGAAGAGTTACTATTCGGGCTCTATTTTGTCGAAAACAAGTCTTATTTGGGACCTGATGAAATAGAAGAAACAACTTAGCCTAAACGAGATGTTTGACTCAATGAAGCTGAGAGTTTGATTTGTTCAGAGACTAAAAAAGAAATTTAATTCACCGAGTTAAATTGTAAGTTTATTGATGTTAATACTAGGCATTTAAAATGCAGGGAAATTTCAACATTTGGGTTAGAGGCCCTGATCTTATTGTAATGGATTGAAATGAACGTCCTGAAATCTTCTTAATTTGCAACTCTCGGAAGATACGGATATTAATTTTGAACTTTCTGTTTTGTTTCTTCCCTGATCTTTATACTTTGTAATCTGCAATTAAGGAACCTTAGATCACCTAAGTCCCTCTTCTGAGCTGATTTTTCTTGTGTTGGAGGATACTGAAGCACTTCTGTTATTTCAGCATATTCGACTACAGCTTTTGTGTTTTAAGAGTTGGTGTTGAATTTCAACTTATTCCTTTTTGAATTTCTTAGTTGGTGTCTACTTCATGCATGTTAAAGGCATACAAGGGTTTCTTGATCTACCATTTGATGATGCATCCCAACAAGTATCAATAATCATGACGTTAATCCAAGGTTCAACTTGTTTATGACATTAGTTTTGGAAAATCACATTAGTTTTAACTTGTTTCCTGCATTAGATTCTCTTGGTTGGTGGCTTTTCAAAATCTGTGATTCTGCCTTCACTCTTTTTTTTTTTTTGGTAATGAATATTTTGGTCAATTCTAACCCTAAAATTATCTGGGGTGTAAAGAAAGAAAATGGGAGATGGAATTCTGTAAATTTGCTTGTAACATGTAATAATCGATAGATGTGGGGCTAATGCACTTGTACCGCAGACCTTTGTTTTGTTCTCTTACAAAGTCCCAATGGTCACTAATGGGTCAAGAGCATTATTCTGCCAGTTTCATTTTCCTTAAGTTATCTAAAACTATTGCAGAGGTAATGAGAGGCTGATTTAACTAGTTCATTGGTCATGTCTGGCTTGCTTGATATTACAGCATGGTAATAGGATTCTTTCTGGGTAATTGTTCATATCTATTCCTATCTATATGAGATTAGTAACTCTTTTTGGCGGCCATTTTCAATCAAACAGCAGAAATAGGTTTCCATTCCCCCTTTTGTACAGTTTGACTCTTAGTGATGCCTAGCTGATATTATTAGATTGCTTTTAGAATTGAATTTTTCAGACCTGTAACTTTTATTTAATACTTGCTTGCTTACTTAATATACTATCCGTTTCCATGTTTGATGTTTAAGGCATAGACATTTAAATGGTTACTCAGACAGAACAGCTGGTTTGCTGGCCTCTCTTTGGTTTTGTGCTTGAAAGGTATTGTGGAGTTGAGCTGCATTAGGTGTAAATTTGCTTTAGAATGAGGAAAATGTCCACCAATGCTGATGTTATGTTTTCATTTGTTCAAACTATCCTTTGATATAATGCAAATCCACAAGTGCTTCTTAATACATGACTAAAGTACATTACCCTGACTCAGAATCTTCTAATAAGTCTAGGAAGTTCACGACTATTTGAAGACTCTTTGTCCTGACTTGCATATTACTCGAGGTGAATATGATGAAGAAATGCGATATCCAGAAACCAAAACGCTTACTATTGGTCAATTCAAGTTGGGGCTTTGCCATGGTCATCAGGTCTGATTTTCCTTCTCTCTGTCTCTGTTAAATATGACATCTCTTTGAGCTGTCCATTTATTCTAAAATTGACTGTCTGACATGGATAAAGCAATTTGTTGAGGCTTTAGATTAAAAGTTCAATTCCACTAAACTATTAATGCCTGTGATGATTGAATGCATATTCCAATTGAAAATACATGTGTTTGCTCATTATACTATTTACGACTCACTCCCTCATGACTTAAGTTCTCATTAATTGAAAAGAAAAAAATAAGGGTTATATTCTATGTGGAGCAAGCAGTGAGCAAAGCTGGGGGGATAAGGTAAGGAAGAGAGAGGTTTTAGGACATATGAACGGGAAGCAGACAAATGGATTATGGAGTTTTTGTTACTGTTAAGCATAATTCTTCATTGTGGCCATAACTATGTTTTTAGGGATTTAGCTTGCAGAAAGCCGAATTCTCTTTTAGTTTATGTGTTTAATACTTGGTCTCTTTCCAAGGCTGTAAATTCAATACCCTGTTTTGTTGCTTTTGAAGCCAAACTTGTAGTGGAACATTGTTTATAGCCAAGATATCTACAAGCCATTAGAGAGAGAGAGAGAGAGAGAGAGAGAGAGAGAGATGAAGAAGCCAATGGTTCATTTTCTATTTGAAAGAAAAAGTACATTAAGATTCTCGCCAATGATTTGCTCTTCAAGTGCATTGTTTCCTGAGTTTGTTACATTTCATCTATTCCTAATCAGTTTTAATTTGGCTTGATGTTTTAAAGGTTATTCCATGGGGGAACTTAGACTCACTAGCAATGCTCCAGAGACAACTGGATGTAGACATACTTGTGACGGGTCATACACATCAGTTCACAGCTTACAAACATGAAGGAGGAGTCGTTATAAACCCAGGGTCTGCCACAGGTGCCTACAGCAGCATTACCTATGATGTAAATCCTAGCTTTGTGCTCATGGACGTTGATGGCTTGCGGGTCGTAGTGTATGTGTACGAACTCATTGATGGAGAGGTTAAAGTTGACAAGATTGATTTTAAGAAGACGACTACCACTACTCACTCTGCTCATTGAAGCTAAAGCTCAACAGTATTTAGTTTGAATTTCCTCAAAATCTGATCTCAGCGTGTAATCTATGTGTGATCCGCTATTGTGCATGTTTTGAGTGCTGGAATCTTTTGGTTTGTTTGTGATTATTACTGATTAACCATAGGATTTTTTTTTTTTTTTATTTCGTGGACTCCATAGAATTTGATGGGGTTGAAATATAATTTAGTTTTCCTGCCCGTGTATGTGAATTACATTAAAACTGAATACGCATCATATGATATCTTGCACTAACGTTAACCTTTAATCACAGGGAAGAATCTTTTCAATCCCCTGTGGCATGGGTTAATAAAAATTTTGAAAATGGCATGAGCATAAACAAATGCAGAACGGTCCTTACCGGAAATCAAAACCTAAGAGATATAAGAAAATAATAATATTTTGCCTTAAAAAGAAAGAAAGAAAAATCACGGCAGGGCAATCGTTGGGGTCTATCAATCTTTGATCTATACAGCGGCTTTCATGCAAAGTACAGAAGAAAACATAACTATGTAAACAGCAACCGCGCCCAATCACTGATTGTTGGATTGACTTGTATTGGGGAGTTGATAAACCATTATGTCTTGATTCATGAGTTGCATCGGCCAAATCATCTTCACCGATTAATACAACACTACTTGACTAATTAAAACCTGATGAGACAGGCAGATAGGCTTCAAAAGGAGTGGATAGAGGGTTTTAATGTGAAGTTCAGATAGGCTTCAAAAGGAGTGGGTAGAGGGTTTTAATGTGAAGTTAACAGTTATACTTCTTTCATAGGTAATACTACACATAATTAACTGTATTAATTGTTGCACTAATTACTATTTCACCATTAATTGTTAATTATTAACCCTCACTCCATCCACCCTATTACAAACACACCGGATTAAGAAAGTTTTCTTTACATCTGTATCTAAATGTGACAGTCACATCAAAGGTGGAAGAATACCGATTGGCCTAAAATGGTTGTATATTTGAGTCAAAAACTAAATCCAAATCCAATCACGGGGAAGCTAACGGTCTTGATAGCAACTCCCTTTTTCTTAGCTTTAAAGTCACTTCTTTCCTAATGCCGACGTGACTGCACTCTGAAATCCAAATCCAAATCCAAGATACCCTAATAACCTCTTTCCTTATTAAGTATAAATAACTAAAGCTTACCTTTTATTACCTTGTTCTTGATCTTTAAGCATTAGATAGAAGAAAGATTCTCTCTGTGAGCTCGTCTCTTCCTTACTGTTCTTGTTCAAGATGCCCACAGATACAACCTATCAATGCGATGCATGGCTGAGTGAAGGTGAAGACATGGATCATTCTTTGCCAGAAGCAGAATTCTTGATCCAAATATATTCCCACATTATTCCTTTCGATTCAACAGAAGCAGGTACCAGCAGTGCCGATGTTACAATCTTGAAAGAATTTCGAGTGAAAAGGGAACATCTAATACATGACACCACTTCTTGGTACACCATAATGACCATGCTTTCAGAGATGAACATGCCTTTATATGTTCATCCCATAATGATACAGAAAATAGCAGAATGCGCTCAAGAAAGTCGAGACTTGGACCGAAAGGTTATTCCTATGGTTGTGCATCTAAGGACTATACAATATACAGGTACTGATGAGGCTGGTGCTTTCCTGGAGTCTTTCAACTCGCAGGGCTTGAGGTTCGTTGGCGTTAGCAGGTCAGCGATTGAAGCATTAGAGAAGATAAAAATTAATAAAGATTCTTCGAAGCAATGCGTGATATGCTTGGAAGACATTTCGATTGGGATGGAAGCTACCCGCTTGCCTTGTTCGCACATCTATCATGGAAGTTGCGTAAAAAATTGGCTGGAGAATAGTAATCTTTGCCCACTCTGTAGGTTTCTGGTACCCAGTTGAGTCAATTAATTAGTAGTTTAGTACGAATTTGGTTTTGGATAGAACGTCATGAGTAATGTTATTAGTTTCATTCCTTTTGCTCCTTTTCTCCTACTGATTCTTGAGATAACTTGTACTTGGTGAAGAATTTAAACAAGGAATTACCAAAAAAAAAATTTGAGCGTCTTTCAAGCACCCATTGTTCTTAACTAGTTAATCAGGCGTATCATATATGTGTAGCTTAGGGTTCACATCATCCTTTATCAGAACATGCTACTTATTATTTCAGTTGGTATGATGAAGACTCTTTTTTTCAAGTAAAGCAAAGATCAAAATCAATTCACCAAAATGCAAAGTATCACCTAACTTTTGATTTTAAAGTCAGAGCATAATGATTAAACCAGTGTGTTAGTTAGACCCAAAAAAAAATTGGCCCAAGGAACAAATTTCATTCCAGGCTCGATCATAAAATTAAGATGTGTGATTTGGCAAGGTATCTGTACTTAAATATATATAGCTTATTGAAGGCCATTAGAAAGAATTGACCACAACATAACAATGGAACTAAGCATATGTTATACACAAAGGATATTTCGTCAAGCTAACAACTATCAAACAAATTTTAATTGATAGCTAACAGGTGTGAAAATTTATTTCTAACCATACTAAAATTAGTATTAATAAAAACAGCAATTTTTTTTCCTGAAAAAATAACGAATTATTTATTCATCAACATGAATTGAAAAGACCAGTTAACAACACTATTCTTGAAGAGGAGCTCTAGTAGCTACTTTAACGAGTAAGCTGTGAACCTATAAACAATAATGTGCTTGTCTCTCCTGGATTCACAATCTGGGATTGAAAATTTGGGCGATTCACTGAATCAGGAAACCCTTGAGTCTCCAAGCACATTCCAGCGTGCTTCTTATAAACAAATCCATCTTTGCTCTTGACATTGTCCAACATATTACTGGTATAGAACCGCTACATACCCAGGCTTATTAGTCCACAACTCAAGCTACCAGCCTTCCAGATACACTTTCTTTCACCACTGCAGCCTTCGATCTGGTGACCAGGATTCAGGTCCTCTAGCACATAGTTAATGTCGTATCCATCAGGTAGCTCATTGAATCTGCTTCCAATATCTCACGGGGCTCTATGAAATCATAGGTTGAGCCTTTTACAGGGATAATTTTTCCTGTGGGAAGAAGTTCATTATCAACTGGAATGATCTGAGATCCAAAGAGCTGGATAGTGTGAGAGAGGATACAACGATGTCGTGACCACAGCTAGGTTTACAGAAGTAACTTATTGTGAATTTTTATTTGACACAAACGTGGAAACCACCACAATCAACGGTTTTATTGAGGAGTTCGGCTAACATTTTCACAGCTAAATTGTTTGGGCCAATTAGCATATATGTTATGAAAGATCACCAGGAAAACCAATAGAGAATATCTATCAATTTACAAATAAATACAATATTTATTATAAGAATCATCTATTAAATATATGAATCCCACTTGAATTGATAGATTGAGTTTGCAAGAATTTTTCCTGTACGTGACTACCTTAATATTTATGTTTTTTTTTTCTTTTGAGTTTTAAAATTTGGAAGTATTAGAGGATATTTATTTATTTATTCCTGACGGATCACTAGCTCGGGACAATTGAACCCAACCCAGCCGAGTTAAACGTTAATATATTGGTAAAAATTGAAACAAAATTGCTTAATATATGATGGAGTTATTAGACTTTCCATGCAGCTAGGGATGTTCATGGTTTAATATATATTTGCTGTGTATCAAATTAAACTGCTCGATTCAGCTTTAGTTTATTATATCATAAAATAATATCGATCATTAATTAGGAGTTAAATTTAAAACTATTTAGAAGATTTTTTTCAGTCTTACTTTTCATTCAACTTATATATTGGGCTATAATTTTTAATATATATATATATATATATACACGTACATTTGTACCATTTTTATTTTTTTTTAAATTCTTTTTTCCATTTTAATGAAAATTAAAATATTTTTCGATGAAAAAGTAATGGGTGAGACCTGAAACTGTATATTTTTATGGGATATGTTCAAAAGGTAGATTCTAAATTAGTGCTTGAATTTTTAACTTTTGACCCAATCAGACTATTTAAGTTCATTTATTTATTTTACCAAACTCCTCTCAAAGTAAAATTTATAGTTATTTTATTTTGAATTCACTTTATTTTTATTTTACTTTATTTTTTATTACTAAATTAAAATTTATCAATTCATAATTATTAACAAAATAAAATCTCCAATAAAATATAGTAACATGATGATAATTTATGCCTGATTCAAGTTCATATATGATTTTTTTTTTCCAAATCTAATTCATCCTATTGATAATTTTTTTAATTATAATTTGAATTTTTATTTGATAAAATCAATATACATACAATGATTTTATTATAATCATTGATTACGGTGAAACCATTATACGTCAATTTCATTATTAACTGAGATACATGAATATTTTGTAATGGATGATATTGCAATCCTTGCATATATATTCAGTGAGCAAACATAATGATAGAAAAACTCAACGTATATTATGCTTGAAAAATGATTATTAAATTACATGAAGACGTATGTATAATACAATTTTTAAAACTAAAGTAGATTGATATATGGATGTAGTAGTGAATTCCAAATCCTCCTAGCTAGTCTCCTACAGTCACCAGTTGCTCAAGAAACAAACCACCTTTCAAATGACGATAAAAAAGTAGAGAAAATGATGGCATACTTGGATCAAGGCAGAACCTTGTAGGTTCTTAAGCCTGCCATAAAATGGCAAGTGTTCTTATCCTGTAAAGTTTCCCAGAGCAGACTAAAATTTGTCAAGAAAAACCAACGCATGTATTACAAATGGGATGGCTTTGAAGTGGACAAAAATGTATTCTTTGAAGAAAATAACAAGGATTCAAGGTTACTCACACTGAGGGCATACGCTCATACTGGTATAAATCTAATCCATATGATTTGATATGCCCAAACCATGAACATATGCGCTGTCCCTGTCGTTGGCTTTGTAAGTGAACCCAATCATCCCATCAGCAGAATGAAGGTAAACATGTTGTAGGAAAAAAAAAAAAAAAAAGTATGGAGTTCTCCAATTATATATTGTGGAATACATAGTTTTTCCAGAACAGATCTCCCAATTTACAAAGTTGGCTCAGTTAGGTGGTTATATAAATCATTCTGCTACTTTTCTGATATGATTTCATGCAGTTCTATTTGATCACACATTAAATTACTAATACTGATCATGAATTTCAAGATCACGTCTATCATGATGTGAATTAGAAGCAGCTTATATGCTATTTTTTTTTTTTTCGAAGTTAATATGCTTTTTCACAATCACACAAATTCTTCATTCTTCATGATATCTATGTCTCAAACTTGAATGTCTGTGTTCATATCAAAACAAATCCATCAGTACATGTTCACAGCTGAGCGCGTTCGAGAAGCTAACTAGCGCAGCAGAAGAGTATGCGACGTCAATTGCATCTAAAACACTTTTTAAAGCTCACACATAAATAACACGCACAAACTATCTTAATTTAAGCTCATAATTTAGTTAATATAGATGATCAGACATTCATTATCAAAATGATTTTTTGACTTTTTCCGCTTATCTTTAACAATATAATAAGTTAGATAAACATCATTTATTCTCCCCAAAAAGGTCAGGCTGTTGTTCTGTTACATGAGCATGTCTTCCCATCGAGCGTAGCCACCCAGATATGACCATTAGGAATGATAGCCAGAAGAATATCATTATCTTTACGCGTCTCTGAACACCATGCTCGTATATCAAAATTAATTTCATTAGCTTAGAAGCGGAAACACTCTCAACAATTCAAGATCAGGGCAATCAGATGTCTGAAATTTGGAAAAAAACAAATGCATAGATAACTAACGATATATACGAGTAAGCAAATTCAATGTTCAACGTGAACCCAAGTAAACACAAGTACAGTTTAATTACATCATGATCATGAACAGCCACCTACCAAGATGAAAGAGAAGCAAAGAAAATTACATTATTAACAGCTAAATATAACGTCAAAACCAAACACAGTTTAGAATAAATGTATGATTGTAACACAACGTATAATTCAAAACCTATGATGTACATTCAGTCACAAACATCTACTGCAGGATACTCTAGAAAAGACTCTGGGCCCAACACACCTTCCAACTATAGATCACTTTTTTGTTTCACAACATGATCTTACATCACAGACACAAAAACCACAACTGCAGATAAAATCAGAACTCAGCTCCTCAAGCTAACCCCTTGAAACCCAAGGCTCCAAAAGATCACCTCCTCCACTCAGCCTGGGTTGCCTTTGCTGCAAAATCAATCAATATCCAAGTTATGTTAATGCAAAACACAAGGTCCTTAAGTTTGACAGCTAAATAGTTTTCTATTATCAAAAAATAATAGTAATAAAAATAAAAATAGATATAGCTAAGCTGTATATTCAGCTGCCACTAAGAACTATGACGCATTCAAGGCCAATCCAGATAAAGCGAAAATCAGTAATTCTAATGAGAATTTCAAATTTCATACCATTTCCTTCCCTCGTTGATAATAGAGACTTGTCACTTTTGCTCGCCCCTTTGCCACCAGAATGAATGGTTCTTGTCCTTGGTGATTGTGAGCTGATTTTGCTATTTGTTGAAGATGGAAGAGAATGGCGCCGAGCACTATTATTTTTCTCAGCTCCATCTTGGCTAAACCTTGGGGAACCTTGAGCCCTCAGCTTTGCCTTGGCAGATTCAGTAGCTGCCATATAGCTGGGGAGTACTGGACTGCTCTGTAACCCATTCTCTGCATGTTCTTGCTTTGCCAAACTAGAGGTTTTCCTGCTGAATTTATGATTTTCATTGATTGTTGGATGTTCCTTGTGTTCCTTATGGCTTAACTCCCCATTTGTAACAGGAGTATTCTCATCTTTACCACCATTCTCTACTGAAGGCTTTGATTCATCCAAAGTTTGATCACTAAGAAATTCTGGTGCTTCATTTATTCCTAGTGGTTCTGGAGTTGTTCCGACATCAGGCAATTTGGTTGCTACCAAGGTTGATTCATTCTTCACCACAACAGGTAGTTTGGGTGTTGCCGAGGTCGTTTCTTTCCTAATCTTCTCCCCTGAATTATTCATATTCTGTCCCAAAAGATTATCACCAGAATTGCCTGATGCCTTTTCCAAGCTTTGTTTTGGTTTCTCAATTTCTGCCTCTGACTGAACAGAACTTTCAATTATCGGGTTATGAACCTTTCTCAAATTACGTTTTACCTTTTCAAGCTCATTTTGCGGATTTTCCTGCACCATATCAACTGGATGGCTTGAAGCTTTCCTAAGATTGCGCTTGGGTTTCTCAATTTCAGAGGTTGCTTGCACTGAAGTATTGTCAACATTTGCAGCTGGGACCCTCCGAACACTGCGCTTGGGCCTACCAGTTTCTGCTTCTGGCATATGACCATTATTCTGCTTTCTCTGAGTTTTTGGGTGAGAAATCTTCTTTGGCTGGGGAATTGGTTTCCAAAAGCGAGATGCTGACCAACGTTCTAACCAATTTGGAACTGAATTTGGCTCCACAGAGTCATAATAAATGCGCAAAGGCATCACAGTAGGTGATGAAGCCACAAGCTGAAGAAACAAACCCAGCAGATATTAAATGGATAAGAAATGCAAAAAAGTCAATGCATATTTTATAATTGATAGTAATTAATCAAACTACTAAACATCAATACCCCAAAATTGAAGAAAGCTACCAAAAAATCAAAGGTTCTAGTAGAGAGATCTATGTTCATTTAATGTTGATGTGATGAAAGGCACAGGAAGCTCATAGAACCCAGTTATGTGGCAGATGCAACCTTGTCAAATCATTTAACGAGCAAAGAGTAAAATATTTCCCCAGAAAATCTGCAAAAGGTGCTGCTATCATGATAACCGCAACTATCTTTTCATTACAGAAAAAAGTTTGACTAACTGGATGTTTCCTG
Organism: Hevea brasiliensis; assembly: GCF_030052815.1. Taxonomy (NCBI): domain Eukaryota; kingdom Viridiplantae; phylum Streptophyta; class Magnoliopsida; order Malpighiales; family Euphorbiaceae; genus Hevea; species Hevea brasiliensis. The sequence continues at coordinate 10,207,406 of NC_079509.1, read as the reverse complement.
CTTTGCAAACTTCAGAAGTTTGCATGGTTAGGTCTTACTTGGGTTATTTTTTATGTACTTGTACTTCCATTTGTACCAAACCTCAATACATGAAATCAGATGCTCGCCTGAAATGAGTTGCTCAATAGATTATGTGCAAACGTTCCTTACACAGTATCATTATTATATCACAATCAGATAGAGAGAAGATGCTGAGGCCTTGCTTACTTTCTCTCACCAAAGGGGCTTACTGTTTACACAAATAACCCAGATGTAATATAGAAGAACATAATAATCAATCCATCTAGCGTTAACTTCGTTAATTTCTTATCCAAAAGAAAGAAATATTATGCCCCTTCCCACAGGCATGACAAGCCACCCGTCATACCTTGTGAACAAAAGCATTTGCTGATAGCCTTGCTCTTTGGATAGAAAGATGAGCTCCATCAAGATCCCCAAGCTTGCCCTCCTGATGGAAAGCAAATATCATACAGAAATTAAACCACGGGCAAAGTGAAACAGGAAGAACCCCAGCTACCGTCACCAAGTGGTCAGGACAAGAAGCATTCAACAACAGAAAAGTGATAGTATAGGTTAAACTCTTCTGGCTTTTTTCAAGATCCATACTGAGTCTAAAATAAAAATTTTAAGTTTGATAATGCAATATTCTCATATTCTGGCATCAGACCAGCTCACTAAGGCATCTTTAGACCAATACAATCTAGCAAGAGGCAAACAACAGAACAAAAGAAACTATTAAAAAAAAAATTTTAAAAAGACCTATGGATCTCCTTCCCTCTCTCTCACATACACATGGAATATGATTCACAATATCACTGTACCTTCCAAATAACAATATATACTAAGATAATAATTCTCAGATATGCAATAAGAAAAAACACAAACTTAAACTCATCTAATTTTTAGGACAACCTTGTGAGAAAATAAACCATATTGAACAACCTGATTCTTCTAACATTGAGAAAGGTTCAAACATTACAAGGACAATCTACAAGTCACAGTAGTTTAACGGGCTTATACAATTAATTTGATAATTGGGCTACTACAGTATAATACATAAAAACATCTAATTTTAAGGTCATAGTCCCATACCATTTAGATGCACCCCAAGTCCAACCATAACATAGGAATACAAGTGAAGCATATATTTCATATATTTAACTCAACTATCAAACTATCATTATATTACAGGATTGAATGAGCCATAATGAGAAGATATGTTCCCAATAACATTCATGATGAAAGATGAGGCATGATTAGTAATTGAAAATAGGAGTGATTAATCAAGAGATTACCAGAGGCATCACCACATTGCATTTTTTAAGAAAATCCTGCCTGCTATCTGAATTCCTAACTTTTATTCCTCGAGCAAGTGCCTGCAGCTTGACAATTCCCAGCACACAGCACAAAGTGGCAACAGCTTGTCTCCTGACCAAGTGCCCACGGATAAGCGCCTGAAGCCTTATTATGCCTTTAAGGGCCCGAAATGCCCGACGAGCCTTCACATAATAAGCTTATATCAGTGATTGCCTCTACTGAACCTAATCTGATATGGATATGGTTTGTCATATGCAAAAGCAAACAATAAAATAACTTCGAATTCAGTTGGCTAGAATATCAACCAGGGAACCATTTTGGCAGTTAGGAGATGCCTCCCTCATGCGTGGAATGTAATTTCAGTGCATGTGTAAAAATTTTTCTTCTGATAGGGTGGGATGTCTCAGGCTGGAATGCCAGGAAAAGATTCCATTACCAAATCTTACGAGTCCATAAGAGCAAATAGTAGGATCAGATGGCAAACAAATTAAAGAACAAATTCTTTCACTGTATGAAGAGCCAAAATTGAAGAGGCAAGGAAGGTGATATTTAACATAGAAATAGTGAACACAAATTTGTGTGGATTGCAAGGATTGGACCCCTTCAAATATAAAAACCCTAGTTAATGAGATGGGTGGAAAACTCCTAATAATTTTTTAGCTTTTCTTGTGCAACTGGCAATACTCCTCTCCTACAGAAATACCCAGTGCTTAAGAAACAGACCGCTATCTCACTATTACTAAAGCTTTCAAAAAGATTTGTCTCACTACCAAAACTAAGAGACAATTTTAACAAGTTTGCTTCAAATTAGTCAACTTTCTAGAATAGTACTACTTCCAAGAAGAGAAGATTACCAAGTAACCCCTAAATGCAGCTTGTGCCAATGTTGCAGCTTCCTCTTGCCTTATTTTCTCAGCATCAGATAATGTGGCTTGGGGTGTGTACCCTTGTAAATCTGCATCCTGATTTCCTGGTAACAATATGGCCCCATCAGGTGGTGAGTCTGCAGTCTCCTGGCTCTCAAGTTCTAACTGCCTTTCAGAGCGAACAGTGATAACAGGGGTTGGATGCGAGATTACAAGATCATCAGTTTCTGATGCCTTTGCAGAAACCAATTCTTCTTTCTCATTTGCAGTTCTCTGTACATAATGAGTAAGTTACAAATACAATCTGCACCTACTAATAATACTGATACACATGGAATAAAGTCAATAGTTAAATCATATGGGTATTTGTTGAAACAGTAGCTCCGAGTTAAATTGATGTAAATCAATAACTCAGCAAATTTCTTGGGGAAGAAAAAAGACAACAAAAAGACAACTAATAATTTTGCAAAGCAACAAATTCATATGAATATTTTGTAAGAGGAAAATATTGTTATAAAATATATAATTTCAACCTTTTAATTACCACCAAAACAATTATAAATTCCCAATTATAATTCCAGAATAAACCAGCTTAAAAACCCATAGCCTAGCCAGGTAGCTTAAGGCGCATTTGTATCATCAGAAGTGCCACACTATTATCCACAAGGTCTTCCCTCAATGGTAAGACTGGCACAGGGTTGAGAGTTCATTTCATCAAGATCAAGACAGGAACAAAAATGGAAAAGGCTAAAATGGGATTTGACTTGCTGTGAAGCTAAAGTTCTAGAGATCCAATGCTCCAAAGTTACATCAAATAGAATAATCAATACTTATTTCACAAGCATTTCAGGCGTATGATGTGATAATAGCAACAACTAGGCAAGTGTCACCGCATAATATTAACTAAGTGAGGATAGGGGGAAAAGGAAACAATACCAGCCTCCCTTTTGCAGAATGAGATTTGGAAGGCTTCTTTCCAAACAGTACAGTCTTGATCCATCTACCTGGTGATTTGCCCATGACTGGATAAATGATAATCAGAGAATTCCAAACCCCAATTCCTGCAAATTTCCATGTGATAACAGTTTCAGCATGCATAAATTGCAAATGTTACAACATGAGAAATGCCTGAACCAAATCAGATCACTTAATTCATTACTTCAGTTTTCTACTTGAACCCAATCAATAAAACAAAATTTTCATAACGTCACAATTCAACAATGCAAATGACAAGGAAAAATAAACTTCTTTAGTTCTTTTCCCTTCTAATTGTAATAATTTGATGGCATTGCCAACCCTTGAAACAGCTAATAAAAAAGATAAACTTCTTTAGTTCTTTTCCCCTCTAATTGTAATAATTTGATGGCATTACCAATCCCAATCCCTAATGAAAAATTGATTTAAAAAATCAGGTGAAATGCCCACCAACGAATGAGCTAAAGGACCAGAATCAGAGAAGAACAAGAAGGGCTCAATAATGCAAGTCCAGAAAAGTCAAGTGAAGATCCCTAGAACAAAGATCTAGTCCAATCACGAAAACTACTAAAAATAGAAGCAAACTATATCAAAGACAGAAACAAGCAATCTATAAAAGAAACAAAAGGATTAAAAAGCAAAAACGAGCTGGATTTGGACCAGATCTGCAGCTTACCTAAAAAATGTGTAACTTAAAAATCCCAAATCTACCATTCCTACATCAAAACATCAGCATATAACAACATTAATCAGCAAAATAAAACTTAAATTAAAAAGAAAAAGGAGTTGGAGGTATGCGAAGAAGATAGACAAGCGATTTATAGAGACAGAGAGAGTACCATGATTGAGTGCGCTTGCAAACGAAGGAAATGAGGTGATCTAAAGCGACATCGATTCCCTTTTGCCTTTGCTTAGCTTTGTTCTCTCTGTTACTGGTAGTACTGGCAGAGCAAAAAATACCCCTCAAATTGAAAATACAACAGTTTGTGATCCTCTGTAGTGGAGCTCATTTTAATGCTGCTACAAACCTACTCTCGGACACCGACAGTTGAATTTTGGGCTAATGATAAATATATTATTTAAACATGAAAACTTACGGTGAGGGCGAGCACAGGAGATCAAAGCCAAAATTAAAAGCTGTGGTGCAGGGGAGCAGCAGGGTGCAGTTACTTCGGAAGCAAGTGTCCAGCTTCTTTATTCCGACGCGTTGCCGAAATTACTAGTGTGCCCTCCCTACAGTTACCCTCGTCCTACTCTACAAGAAGCGCGTGCAAAATCTAAGACGTCAAAGAGTCGCCAATGTTAATCGAGAACGATGTGGTGGTGCGTGAAATTGGAGTTGACGTTGGGATGCCGAATAAGGGAGTTGGGGGATTCATGGGCGCCAAGCTGGAGTGGGAATCGCCAGCCTGCTGCGGCAAGAGGCGAGTGATGAGAGCTCTCCAATACGTTAGCCGGTAGGTAAGGTTGGGTTCGATTCTTGGTAAGAACTGTGATCAAACCGACTTGCTTTTAGTTGCGAGTCGAATCCGTGGCAATTGCATGGCGCCAACTAATGACTTAATGAATAATGTAAATAATTTTTTTTTTTAACTGAATAGTTTAAATAATTTATTTTATTAATATATTAACTTAAATTATTTAATTATAATTTTATTTATTTATTTATTTCACTATAAATCTTTAATATATTAAAACTTGCTAAAAGTTTGGTTGGCAGTGGATTCTTAGATGTCTTTGGCATTGCTCTCTGGTAGTGCTGTGGTTAACCTTCGGTTCTCTAATCTGATCTCTCGAGCCCGTCGCCTTCTAAATCGGGCATCGCAGGTCCGGATGACTCATTGTTATCGAGAGGTTAATGGTGCCGCGATAGCTTGGCTAATTTGGTTGTAAATTCGGAGCTGGGTGTTCATGTTAATTCATTTCCGATGATCTTGTTCCTCTTGGGGTTTCCCCCTCCTTTGCATCCAAAAAAAAATAAAATCTAAAGAAATTTATTAAAAATTATATATAAATGTAATTATATATATATATATTGAATTTAATATAATTTATTTAATTAATTATCGATGAGAATCAAAATTATATGAAAATAATAAAGTAATTTGATATGATTTAGTTATATAGTATAAACTATTTTTATTTTATTGTTATAATTTATTTTTTTAATGCAATTTAAGAGAATTAAGAATTGTGACAACCAATTGTCAAGTGTCAACTGCCCACGGTTATGATTGAATCATATGCTGGTATGCCTCCTTAAATATCCAAGAAAAAAATTTTAATTTTTCTTTTAATTCACTTATTAACAAGTAAAAAATTATGATAAATGAATTATATTTTAATGTTATTAAAATTATCTTTAAGAATTGTGAAATTTTAAATGAAATTTTAATTAAAATTAAATGAAAGAAAAAACAATTACATGTTTAATATAATAAATATTATCGGAATCAAATACAAAGTAATAAAATTGTGTATTTAATATAATAAACATTTTTTTAAGTATGTAAATAACTTTTGATGCACATTATTATTATTATTATTATTATTATTATTATTATTATTATTATGTTTGTGATTAGGTATTTGTGCTTATATATAAAACTTGGTAAATCTTCTCCTCTTGAACTAATTTTTATGACGGAGTTAGACTTAATTTATTTTCTCTGCATAATATTAAAATTTACTCTACTTTAATAGTGGGTTACCTACAAATATATTTATTTACAAATTTCATGTTGTTCACACTTGAAATCCATATTAGTCTGGAATAAATTATTTGTGCTAAATTTTAGTAAATCTTCTCTACTCAAACTAGCTTTTAGGTAAAATTAAATCTATATATTTTTCACTGCAACAATCAAATTAGGATTAAAAATAATTGACATTCCCTAAAAATTTCATGTGTTATTAATTACAATATAATTTGTTATTCATTAATAGTAATATCTAATTTCGGTTGGAAGCAAAATTTTTGGTGACAAAATAATATTTCCCAAAAAAAAAAACAATAAAATCAAAGGAAAACGTATATCGTCAGTATTTAATAATGTGTAATTTATCAAGTTAAATCGTATTTTGAAACCCAATGAAATTAGCATAAAATAATTAAATCGTGAAAAGGAAAAAAAAGAAGATAATCAAGCAATGAGCCATAATTGAGAATGTTGCTGCATGGTGTTTAATCGAGCATTTGCTTCCATATTGAGCAACGATCAATACATTTTCTTTGTTTTTTTCTTTAATTTCAATTATGTCTTAGAGATTCCATTTCTTTCTTTTTTATTTTTTTGGGGAATCATATAAAAAATGGTTATCCACTTTTGTCTTTGCTTTTGACAGCTACTAACTCTCTTTTAAATGATAATAATAATAATTATTATTTTTTTTATTATTATTATTTTATAGAGCATCAATTTCACTGGCATTATCACGTTTTTAAAAGCTTTTAAAGTATAAAGAATAAAGAAGTATTAAGTCTGAGTCTCCCTATCCACATATTTTAAATAATTTACCTTTGTAATGATAATTCGTAATATATATAGTTGGTATTCATATTAAAATCAAAACTTCTATGGCATGATAAAATAATGATAGCAACTAAGAAATGGTTGAAGGGGATGACAGAATGTTAGTTCGATAAGCTAAATCCATCCACCAACTCCAGCTACCATTTTCTGCAGCCACTTTAATATCTTCACCATGGAAAATATTACCTTTTATTTATTTATTTGCTATCATATCATCATTGTTTATATATATATATGATTGCATTACATTTATTTGTACATTTCAAAATCATAGTCTTTCTTTCCCTATAGTTTGTTATCTATTCCCACTCCTCATTTGTTGCCATTTTATTATTTTTCATTTTCTTTTCTGAGTTTCTCTCCAAATATAATTTAGGCCACGATTGGGACAAAAAATAAAGACAGACCCATATAATTATAATAAATTCATGAAATTTAAAACTTAGAATTTTCTTTTATTTTGTTTTTTTTTTTTTACATTAATTTCCCAGATTCGAATGATTGATTTATGCTAAATTTTTTTGAAATTCATAGTCCACACATCCAATCGACACATGGCTTTGGAGATCTTCCACCTCTCTCGTAGAGAAAATATTGCTTTCTTCCTTTCAAGAGCTTTTGTTTAGAAATATATGAGTCTCACAAGGAGCCATGATTTGGTATATCCTCTTGCAAGATATTTAATGCGATTTTCTACCAGTTGTAATCAAACCAGTCTACTAATTTTTATATTGAAGCACCAAGATTCAATCCAATGCAAATTGATACACAAATTTCCATTTTACATGAAGCCTAAAGACACGCAATGAGGAAGTCAGATTAAAGCAGAGACAAAATAACCCTAACATTCAATAATTGGGAGGGAAGCCAAGGGTACAGGATAAAAGTCGATAATATCACAAGAACAGTTTTAAAGGACATGATACTTGTCACATGCCATGCCTCCAAACTTCACATTCACTTGGACTGCCCCGCCAAAGCATCAAGATTAGTCTGCCGTCCAGCTCTGCTCCACAATTTCCCTAACTCTTCGGTTGTACTCACGCTTGTTTTCACTAAACATGCGAGCTGCTTCTGAATTTGCAGGAGAATTGGGGTTGGGGTCACAGAGCAATGACTGCAATAATCACATATATAACCTCAGTCATCATGTAGATTGTGCAGTGATAATCAGTCAAAGAAAAGAAATTAGCTCCGTTGGAAAGGGAAAACTAATTTAAAACATTGCTAAAAATAACTTTTTTACTACTTGAACATTTAATTAAGGTGCAAGCCATCATATCATGCAGAAAAATGGGTGGATCATAGACGTCTAGGGACATCACGAGTACAAATTTTTGGTCAGGAAGTTGATCCCTGATCCCTTATGCATTTATTTAAATCATATGTAAAATGACATCAAATCAATTGAAGTCCAATGCAGCAACAAAGTTCCAACATATTATAATAGTCAAATAAACAGAAGTATTCACCTTTCCTTTTACAATATCTACATGCATTTGTGAAAATTGTGTTACTCAAAACTCAAAAGAGATTATGTTTACCCTTCATGCTATCCTGAAACTAGGTTTGATTCTTATGGTTCTATTATTTTACCAAGAGTTTGATGTTCTTAGGCACAATAGAATGCATCCTTTACTAATATTTCACCATCTGGACTTTTAATCAATTTCTAATCACTCTTAGGCCAAAACTTAAAGGTTTGACAATCCTTTTATTCTTTTTCTCTTTACTAAACAACAGATCATAGTAATCTTAGAAAATCTGTGAAAGTACACAACACATACTAGCATAAAGCTGGGACCTGGGAATGACCAATTCATGCACAATGAGAATCAAATTCTCTCTCATAATTTCAACAATCTTGGTGGAATATGGTAAGATTCCCACAAGTTCATTAGGAAGTTGATTGGATTCATTCAACAAGTTTAGCATGAATATGTGAGAAGGAATCAACCATTGCTAAAGAATCCAGGGCAATAGACAACCTACATATGCAGCAGGGCACTACATGTTGTAAAAAAAACGAAGGCACCATCAATTATTTGTGGGAATTACAAGACCTTTCACTTCTCTCAATGCATACATATACACATTGTGCTCAGGAATGAAAACTTAGTAATACAAGCAAAATTAGTGCTCAAATTACAGGTCTTATTCACAAAAAAATCCTCATATCGACCAATAGGAATAAAACATCATCTGTACCTGTATAGATGTAAGTATAGCAGCCACATCATATATAGGACTCCACTGATTTTGTAAAATATCCAAACAGATACTTCCATCTGCGTAAACTGATGATAATCAAAAGGACAAACTCGGTCAGAAATAACAGCCAAAGTAATAATCAAATGTATTGGTGAACACTAAATAGGATAGTTCCCACTCTGACTTACTATTTGGATGGAACATTCGAGATACAAATCGCACTGTTGGTGGTTTGTTTGGATAATCCTCAGTAAACTGTAAAGTCAACTTGAACGTGCCTGAAGGAACTCAAAAAGAAAGCTTTCTTAGATGTGCATTATATTAGTCATAAAAGATATATACAAATAAAAGATTCCAACGAACACACCCCGACAGACAGGCTAATGTAAAAAGATAAAAAGGAGGAAGCAAAAGAATTAAGTTTTTTTGCACATTGCAGAAACTACCCTATTCATTTCAATTGCGCTGAGGATACTACACAAGTAGACAACTTAAGGATCAGTTTCCTTTGACAAATAGCCCCATTGGTGATGTTAGTAAAGAGGAAAAAAAAGAGAGAGAAAAACAAAAAGTACTTTTAGATAGCCCTGAAACAAATGACAAATAATCCAGAAATAAATGACCGAAATAGCATGTTATTTTTTTTTTTTAAAAAAAACGCATTTTCAGGAAATCCTGAAATGAAGGATTCAAATAGTACTGTTAGTGGTGTTTCAAAAAAAAAAAAAAAAGGCAATTTCAGATAACCTAGAAACAGAAGAGTCCAACATCAAGTGAATATAAGAGAGATAATGTGAGAAGATTGAAAACAAGATATGTGAAGAGGGATCAAAGGAGTGTGAGTGTTAAAAATGGAGATATGGGCGATCAGCGATCCCAAGTGTGGTGGTTCAAAGAGATTCTATCGACTTTTCATTGCTAATGACAACAATTCCAACAACTTTTTGGCATATTGATACCGAATTCCAGTAGATCAACAAATTCTAAGTCTAATGATACTATGATAGACTGTTGCCAATGGAAGTTCTTGCATGTGGTGGAAATTAAGAAGGCGTGCCTTTCTAGGGCACTGCGCTTGGAACTAGGTGCTTGCCTAGGGCCATAAGGCAAGTGCCTTTTAAAGGTCACCTGCCTTTCACCAGTAGAGGTGTTATGGTTAGAGACTTAGAGCCCTATGCTACTTTTGCCTGAGGCGCAACTCTCTAACAACATTGATCATCCAACAAAACATATTTTGTGATGTAGATGGTAGTGTGGACAGCCAATATCCAATTCTCAGCCCAATCGAGTTAATTGAAGGGCAATCCAATGAAGTAAATCCACATCCAGTAGAAGTCCAATCCCAAGCCCATTATGTATTGGAGGCTAACGAAGGCAGCCATACCTTGCATAACAACGCGCCCATCAACTTGCACTGGAATATGGGGTGTAACCGAGCAAAGACACAAGCACAAGCAAACTAGTGTGTTGTTTTCATCAAATAATATTGGTGCACCATGCTTAAGTTAGGTTAGCGCAATAACAATAACATGTAAAAAAGACAGATTTGATTTTTATCAAATCTATCTTTTATCTAGACACAATTATCGTGTCCTACTAGAATTATTGTGTCTCCCATACTTGGAGGGATGTTCCAAGCATAAATGAATTGATGCAATTGATATAGGAGATATATTTTGAGTTTGTGAACAATTGAGAGATGCTAGCTCATCCTGAATTCTAATTCACTTTGGTTGGTTGCCATCATGTTGGAAGAATTCATAGACTCTACCTTCAACATGGTGTTGCTGTATCCTTGGAGTGGTGATATCTAAGTGTATCCTTTACTTTCATTTTCCAAAATGGTGAAATCTGTATTTTCCAACCCTACACACCTTCTTACTCCCCAACTCCAAATTGATCCGGTATCATTTTTCACACACAAACTAGACAAAAAGATATTTAAAAAGTCATATTGAGAACAACTTGCAAAGGTTAAATAAGGTTGATCTAGCTATTTATTTATTTATTTATTTTAAATATCCTCCCACATCAGCTGAAGTTGTAAAAGGAAATTTTATCTTTATTATCATCAAACTAGTAAAATCTAGGAGGCAAGACTTGCATATAAAAGCATGCAAGCACAAGCACCACATACATACATAACACTGATAGAAACATTAAAGCCTGAATTTACATCACTTGACCATCATAAAGCTTAAGATTAATAGGTACAATGGCTTATCTGGCTTTCCATTTTCTAACAGTAAGGGCCATCTAAATTCTGTGGATGGACTAATTTTATACTTATATCGCAGAAAAACAAGTCTACAAGAATAACAAAAGACTTCCATGTCAGAAGTTAACATTGGCAGTACAAAATAGCTGCCCTCTTTCTAAATTTAAGGCCTATCTAACTTCCATGCCCTATGGTCATTTGGAAGAAACCAAAGTCTACGTAAGTATGTAAGCATGCATCTGTACCATTCTCATAAACCCTTAACTTCAAATATATGGGGTATTAACAACAAAAGGATGTTTCTAATGTGTTGGACAGAACAAACTATCAATATGGGGTAAAAAGATGGACCATAATTCCACAAAACTAATGATAAAGCCAATTAACTTCGAGATGTGCTAGCAACAACAACTCCTCTCACACTGGGATTTATGCCTTGAGTGGCTGGCTGATCTCAAATAGTCATGTATAAGAAGCCTATTGTCTTTCAATATTCTATGCAGTTACATCATTTCTTACCAACTTCATATGTAAGACTTATATAGGCAAGAAAACAATCCAACTTCATTAAAGAGGGAATTTTTTGTTTTTTAAGACCAGGAAGCTCAATTGTCACTAATAAAATGATAAATCTAAACATGCATGCAAAGCAATATCTTAATGTAATTGAACTTTTCTAATGCTTACGAAAAAGGAAAAAGAATGTTCAAAGTCCAACAACAAAAATAAATTAGACATGTGAAATCCAACAAAAAGGAGCATGAATACAGTACAAATTACACCTGAAGCACAACATGATACTCTAACAAAGCCCAAAAAAATCCAAAATGCAACAATTAAGAACAAGCATGCTGCAAGTCATATGAGTTCACCCTTTTGGAACATCCCTTCCTCAAGCATAAGCTTTAGAGCAAATATTACTCACCTCCATCCCAAGGAGTATCATCAGGACTGCAACCCAAACAGTAGGGAAAAAAATCATAAGTAGTTTAACCAAAAATGAAAAGAATACAACGTAAACATATAAACAAATTAACTTACCCAAAAATCACAGCATTCCAAAGCATTATGTTGTTGTCTTGCGGTGCTCCACTTATCCCAGCAGGCGGATCTTGCTGCAACCTCTTAAAATCTCTCATCAATCGCTTTCTTGCTGGAGTTGACATTGCCACTACCTACAAATCCCAATCCGTTGAACATCTTGAGTCATATTTGTAAATTATTTGGACTACATAAAGCAAAATTCAACCAAGTTGATATCACTCTTGAACTGTCACTGAACATAACAAAAGCAAAAGTAGGAGATGGCCATCTCGTGGCACTTCTCTACCTGCACACCCACAATTATACCCTGTTTGTAGTCTATAGCTGGGGATCATGGAGCAATCTTAAAAGAAGATAGGAACAAGCAGTGATTTTTGGAATCGCCAGATCAAGCGGGCCTAGTATTTTTTAGAGGGTGACTATTAAGTCACCTCTATAACTAGAACTAGCTAATGAAAATTTTCGCTTACCATGCATTGAATAACGCTTTCTGAATTTTAAATTAATTAGCAAACACGTAAATGGACATCGACCAAGTAATTTAGATTTACTTTTTGTTTCAAATGATCATAAAAAATTTACTGCTCCATGTCTACTTAGCATATGCATACATTTTAAAATCAATCTATCATAAACACACAAGAGACCTTAAAATCCAAACGAAAGAGAAACTTCCAATTAAGCCGAATAAGAGTTCTATTTCCGCATAAGCAAATGCATCAATCAACTAGCTATCACCAGGATTTCCGGTTACACAATCCGGGCATCAGATATCGAAGCAAGTAGCGATCAAACAATCCAGAAAAAAAAAAAAAAAGAAAAAAACTAGGGTTAACAATTTTCAGTTAAACCAAACAAATAATAGAGATCCTTCCAATTTGTATGCAGATCTAAATAACACATGAAAATCAGGTAGGAGAAAAGCAAACTAAAAGAATTGAGGCAGATAAATCACAAACCTGTTAAAGTAGATGCGAGGACAGAGAAAGAGAGGCAGGTGCAGCTAGGGTTTTGAATTGAGATGTGATTGAATTACAATTATGAGAATCGATCAAAAACTAGAGTATGAATGGAGGAGAACAAAAGAAGAGAGAATCTAGAGAGAGAAAGAATCTTCCATTCCAGAAAGAGAAAGGGGAGAAAAAAAAAAACTGTATATCGAAAGAAGAGAAGACGAAAAGAGAGCGTGATGGGGAAAGGAATCGGAAGTCGGTTTTGTTATTGGGATGTTGTTGGCTTACTGTTGTGTGACTCGTCTCGACGTCTTGTCCCCACCTCTCTCTCTCTCTCTCTCTGTTACTTCTTTTCCGTGTCATTACCGTATGTATAATTATACCGCGGCATACGTAGCTCGAATTATTAGTTTTGGCTCTTTTAATTATTATTATTATTATTATTATTAGGATTTAATTTCTGTTGCTCCGTTAGCTTAATAATACGTTCAGCGCTCTTATGATCTTCAAAGTGAATCTCATTCAATTATATTTTTTTATAATTTTTAAGATATTAAATATTATGGAGTCTAATTATACGAGGTATAGACTGGATGTAATATTAATGTGAGGGGGGGACCTGTGGAGATGTACAAACGTAACTTTGTCTTTGTATGCTATTCATCATCATCATCATAGAATAAAGCAAATATTCACAAATCCGGAGATCTATCTTCTACTATATTCATATAGTGTATGGCGATTGCTCCACTGCATGTGTCGTAATCTAAAAAATCTAGATTTCAATCCAAATTCAAGAAATCGAGATCTTGAATTCAAATTCATCACCATTTTCATTAAATATTTTTAATATTTATATAAAAATATTGTTAATTTTCAATGTATAAAAAGTTTATCGCGTTATTTTGTTTTTATTGTATAATTTGATTGTGATCGTTAACATGTTTAAAAAAAATATAGGATATAAGATAGTTTAATAATTTTTTTTATTAGATGGTATATTATGATAAAATAAATATAAAAATTATTAAAATATTATTTATTATTGTTTTAAATATAAAAATAATTTAAAAATATTTATTTAAATAAAATATTAATTTATAAATAATATTATTATAATAATTAAAGACATTTTATTTTTCTAATTAATCACTAAATATGCCTTATAAATATATAACATTCAAGTTATATAATTAAAATTTTATATATTATGTAGGAATAGAATGATAAAACAAAAATTTTAAACTATACCAAACTATCAATTTAAAGATTTGAAAAACTATGGTAAAATGATGGTTACAGTACTGTTATTTTTTAAGAACAATCTTTCTAAACATATAGAGTAACCATACCATATAATGTGAAACCATCTTAAACCATGATTCAAACATAATTTTGGTATTTTCAATTAAAAAAATTTACACTTAGGGTCATGCCATGGTTCGATTATATTTTAGAATAGATTTAGGTTAGTTTAGAAGGCCTTTAAGTCAAATTTCTCGTTTCCAATTCGATTGAAAAGGTTCAAGTTCACTTGAGGTCCAAAGTGAATGGTGATTTAATTATAATTTTAAATATTGGACTGATTTTAAGTTTGATTTGATTCAATTTTAAGCCAACTGAAATTGATTTTGTTCTAACCAATTCCATCATTATCTTCCTCAAATATCCTTCTCATGTTAATTAAAATCCAACCCTACATGTAAAAATAAAATAAAATGAAATAAAATAAAAAAAACCAGTCCTATATTGTGCATCCATATTAAAATCAGGGCTTAAAATTTTAACCTTAATTCTCATGCATGTTGAAACTCACAACATTTAAAAAGTACGGGTGAGCATTCGGTTTAAACCGAACCAAACTGAATTAAATTATGAAAATTGAATAACATATTTTAGAAATCAATTCAAACCGAAATAGATGAAAAATAAAATCAAACCAAACTATTCTATTTCAGTTCGGTTTAGTTCAAACCGATCGATTTTGATTTTTTATTATTTTTTAAATTTAGACTTGATTTTCAAGTTATTTGATATAATTTTGACTTTGTTTTGAACCTACAAACCATTAATCAATGACATTAAACAATTTATATATATATAATTAAATATAATTTATAAATTCCCTATAAAAATAAATCAATTCAAAAATCAATTTAATTCGATTTGGTTTGATTTGAGTATATAAAATTACTATTCGGTTCGTTTCAGTTTAACTTATTTTTTTCTCTTTAAAACCGAACAGAACCGAAATAACTGAAATTTTTATAATATAAAATTAAACTGAACCAATTGAATTTTAAAACCAAATCAATTAAACTGAATGATTCGATTTAATTTGATTTTTTAATTTGAACCAAAATCTGCTCACCAAGCAATATTAATCGGAGAGATCGTAACTAGCTAGAGTGCCCTCTTGGTGAGAAAAATAATCCTTATTCAAAATTCCCTTGCTTGCTGTTACCCACGCAAGAAAAAAAAAATCCTCATATATTATTATTACTGGTTATTAACACAAAACAAAATTCAAACAAATTAAAGTATTAACTAGAGTGGTCTCTTTTGTCCCCAGAAGATGCAGACGCACTCTTAGGGGAAGAGAAAGGTAATGAAGATGGCAGAAACATAGTACCAGGTTGAGAATTTGCTGAAGTCGTTTTGTTCAAGTAGCTTGCTGCACATGCAATATCATTGCCTTTAGGTGTTGGTGACGATGAGTAAGAGCAGCCACTAGCCACAGGAAAGTGCTCTCCCCACTTCAACTTCTGGGCTAAGTAATCCACTCCGCTCACATTTGCACCACCACTTCTGCCGCCACTGCCGTTACCAATGATAGATGTGAGAGCAGCTGCTAAAGCTGATTGGAAACTCGGTTCTGCTGTGATTGCCTTGGTTGCGGCGGCTATAGTATCTGGTAATGGCTGCTGATGAGTAGCTGGGGTTTTCTTCTGCACGTAGGGTTGAAAATGGCTACTTTCCATGGGTGATCTACCACCTAGGTTTAAAGTTCCAAGTTGGTTTCTGTTGTAGGGTTGAGACGTACTACCATGTATGAGGAGCCCATTGCCCCAGGGCACCGCATTAGATTCAGAAGAGCTGAAGTTAAGACTAGTGGGAGCGAATTTTGGAATAGGAGCATAGCTTGAAGAAAATCTATTGAATTGAGATGAAGATGGGTTTGAAATTAGGTCAAGAGTGATTGTTGGGTGCAATGGTGAAGCTGAAAGTGAAGAGTTGTGTAGGTAGAATTGCTTTGAATTTGAGTTATCGGATGGATAAAAGTTTAGTCCATGAAGGTCAGCAGCAGTGGTGCTGGAGGTGGCTGATGGGTTGGGGCCGGCTTGAGAACTCGATGATGATGACCCAGACAACAGCATTGAAGCAGCAGCAGAAGTGGTGGAGGCCATAGCCGTGGCTGAAAGAGGAAGTGGGTGGTTGTGCGTTCCTTCATAGGTGGTGTTTAAAATGGACAAATCCTGGGCACATCTTTGAACCTACAATGTACATCCGATATATAATTAAAAAATTATTCAGTAAGAGATAGAAGTTGCATGTTCATTTGCTAGTATAATGCTTACGGAAACCTGATTTATACATAAGTATGTGATTTTTATCTATTTTTATACATAAATTTCATTATATATATATATATATATATATATATATATATATATATATATATATATTTATTTATTTATTTATTTATTTATTTATGATAAATTCAGTGTTATTAAACCTTGTCAAGAAGTTAATTTGGCAAAGAGATTGGAATAATATATTAGTGGTTTAATTGGTGGGTTAATGATTTAATTAATGAATGAGTGATTAAAAATTAATTAAATATAAAATTAATTAAAATAAATTAATTATAACACTTATTAATATAAATAAATAAATAAATATAATTAATTAAAATTTAATTATTTAAAATCAAACTTTTGACATTTATTAAGTTATATTTACACAAATTTTAATAAGTTTTAAACTTTATATGAAAATTTTCTAATAATAAAACACATAAAAAAATTTTTTATAAAATTTATCATATTATTATGAAATAAGGTATATATATTTTGAAATATTAAAAATACAACTACAAAATTAGCTCAATTGATTTTAATTTTAAAAACTTTTTATAAGATTTTGAGTTCAATTATTTGCCAACGCAGAAAAAAAATATATTATTCATATTGATTGATTAAATTGGACAGGTCAATCGAGTCACACCAGCCTAATCACCAAGTCAATTGGATAACACTAATTTAATTATATATTCAAACTGATTTAGGATTTGATTCATTAATCCGACTAATAGATTCAGTTCGATCAGCTTGGGGTTCAATTCACCAATTCACTAATCAATTCAATCTGAATTTAATAACTCTAAATAAATGAGTTTAAAGGAGAATTTTCCATGGCTTAAAATCAAAAGAATTAAAGAGATAATGAATTGCGAATACCTGTTTCCTTACTGGGCAAGATGATCCAACAGTGCAACGATAGTATGCTCGTGGGCATGGGTTTCCTTTTGCAATTTTCTGTCCATATTTCCTCCATTGGCATCCATCATTCATCTGGTAGTATGAACAAAAATACTTAGCTCATGGATGTAGGATCAAACTTGAGCCTTTTTGGATTGATTATTATACTAACCGTTGGGGTATCACATCTAGCTTTCACACAAACCCTAGCTTTCTTTTGAGGGCTCTGTTGCACAACTTCATCGTCTCCTTCACTTGGTACTGTCTTGAGAACCTTTAGTGGCGGCCAAGTCTCTCCAGCTTCTTCCTTTGGTTGATCTTCACTGTTCACAGGGCTTATTGGTTTTGGCAAAGCTTCATTTGCATTATGAAATTTGGACACTTGAAACTTGCAGTCTAGTCCAAGAGATAGATCACCTTCATTATTAGCTTTCTCATCGTCTTCGTCTTTCCCATGGCTGTTAGTTTTGCTCTTTCCATCCCTTTTAGATTCACTTGAAAATCTCCCTAGGCTAAGGGAAACAAGCTCGGGTTCTTCAACTGCTTGATGATTGTTATCAACTGCAGAGGTAGATTTCTTTGTTTCTTCTTGTTGCATAATGTCATGGAATTTCATTTGAAGGGCCTGGTAATCCTTCATCATTTGACCCAAGCACATTTTCAGCCTTTGATTTTCTTCTCTCACCTCTCCCATTTCAGCTCTGGCTGATTCAAGCCAATTATCCTGCGTATTAATATGCAAATGAGGAAACAAAATTACCCCAGCTATCTTATTATAAGAAAATCATTAACAAAGGAAAAAAAGGTAATTAAATATTTGACAATATTAATTCTAAACTTGATCAATCCTCTATTATTGTTAGATTGGAGAAATTATTTCATTAGTCTGTTGTATGTAATTTTGATTGTTAATTATGATAAGATTTAAATGAAACCTACAATAATTAATAATTATAATAGAATAAAACTATTGTACATATAAAAGTTGTATTCTAAAATTTACCCTTTAGATTAATGATTTCATGATGTTTAAAGAAATAAAACCAAATTGAAGAAAAGAAAAATTCCATCAAGATCCAGGATTATCTGGGCTTGGAATATATAAAAAATAAAAACACAAGAAAATTAGCTAGCTTGTTACCTGTTCCTTTTGGCTGGAAGAAGATGCTTTTGAATCAGATTCCATAGTGGATCTTTCCTTCTTATCATTTGCAAGAAGTACCTGTTTAGGCATCAAAGTTCAGAAAATGTTAAGAAGAGAGAAAAGGAAAATAAACAGAACTACATGTATGGAAGACTTAAACAACTATGGTTTGCCAACCCTTTATCCCCCACTCACCTGTCTGTGTATTAGCCAAAAATGCAAACAGTACTATATAAGATGAAAAAATATTTGGATTTGTGCAAATAAACAAAGGATTAATAAACAAAATAATAACAACTAACCAAATTCAATTTGAAAGTCGTCTTTATGATTAGCTGTGTTTAATTAGCACATGAAAAGAGTTAGAAAAATCCAACTAATCAAAGGTTTGGTCCAAAAATTTAACTGTTAGACAGCTAAGTCAACTAATATGACTTTTAGACCAGATAATTCATGATTGTTGTTTTGGAAGAATCCCAACCAGTTATTTTCTTGGGCAAAGGAGAAGACATTTTTGCACATGTTGATGAGCCATGTCCCATCGCATTTACAGTATAGCTATATATTGGCAAATCATATATATTCATATGTTTTCACTGAAATTTCCATGCATTAATCAGTTTCCACGCCTATACACATTAAATGAAAAGCCCTTTATAAGTACTTCCAAGTTCCAACTACTTGAAGATAAGAAATTCATGGTGGTTATAGATCCAATCAATATTAAAGATGATAATGATCTTTTTATGATTTTAAATAGTGTATTGATATCAAAATTCTGCATAAATGTCCAAACATGGCAGTTAGGAAAGTCAAATACTGTTTTAGAGATTAAAAGATCAAGCAAACAGAATAAAGTACCATGGACTGAAATAAAACCGAAAAAAATACCTTCGTTCGCCCAATAAGCTGAACAAAAGATGTACCGAGCAATAATCATGCCAATAATCAAGCAATAATTACACCAACAATTAAGTAAAGAGCGAATTTTATATAGATAATTTCGGAAATTCAGTTAAGATTATCTCCATATGTGAAGCAATTACTATTTTCCTAAAAAGCCTATAAATACCAACAAAGTAATAAGAAACAGGTATGTATATTTTTATTCTCAAAATCACATTGACTTGAACATCAAAGTGACCTCTCAAAAAGCCATCTACTTCATCATCTTTTTGTATTGTAAGTTTATATAACCAGAACTCCAGGTAGCATAATGCATAATACCCAAAATTGATTAAGAGAGCTGCAAAACTCAACATCTATTACCTGCTTGGTCAAGCTTAAATCTTTATCATGTAAACATGATTTCAGATCTTCACTACTCTCATGGTATGCTCTTTTGCTTTCAACCTGAAACGCATGCATACATATAGAGAAAAGATGGGTGAGCTAATGAATATATCTATGTATATTTGGAATAAATAAAAGAACAAGAAGAAGCAATAATATATGTATTATATTGCAATATTAAAACAAGATCTGCTGCAATAAATCTTGAAAATAAACCAAATGAAATCTATTTATTTTACATCTTTTAAAAACTTCTATTTTCTTTTTTCTTCCTATGCAGTCACCAAAATCTTGGTTACTTGACAATAATTTGGTTCTGGCATAAATTTTACGGATCCAAAAAGAATTTTAATTTCCCTCCTTGCTTCCCTCTCCCTTAAAACTCCACAAAACAAGAAGAAGAAGAAGAAGCTCTTGTTATTGGTGTTGTTGTTATTATTATTATTATTATTATTATTATTATTATTATTATTATTATTATTATTTACCTTAGCAAGAACCTCTTCTTTGCAGGCAGCTTCATGATGATCATCACCAGGTGGTTTCTCTTCCTTGGGCAGAGCTCCATGACCAGATCTTCTGAAGGCATCCTCCATATATGACCCTTTATTCTCTTCTTACTTTTTCTTTCACAGCCATCCAAATAACACCTTATATAAAAAGAGCATGCAGTATTTGACTAGTTTTAAAAAAATTCAACTCACAGCCCAATTGCAGTAAGGAAACAGTAGTCCTCAATCCAATTGCAGTAAAGAACAGTCGTATACTTTCTTTTAATATTAAACTAAGAAAGCTAGAAGAAATCAAATTCAACGATTATTATGACAGACACGATAATAATAATAATAATAATAATAATAATAATAATAATAATAATAAATGGAGGGGTTTAAGCCGCAATGCTCGGACCCCACCTAATTCACTGGTGCTAGCAGGTTTGAAGTTTCGTATTCCAAAGTCACAAAGGCATTGGTTGATGGTCAAAGATGTGGCCAGGTTTCTTGTTACCTCGGATGACTGGAGTTTCTTTTCAAACGGCATATGGTTACTTTGTTTTATAAAATAATATAATTTTGTTATGTTATAAATAAAAAATAAATATATATAATTGTAAATGTAATAAAATATTATTTTCATAATATTATCAATTTAAAATAATGTTTTATTACATTAATTTTATGTAAAAATCATATTTGTATGTATTTTTCTTTTCTTTAAGTTTCACTATCTTTACGTTTATTTAATATTTTTTAATGAAATAATTGCTTTATGAAAAAAATATTACTTTATAAAATATAATAGAGTTTAAATTTTTTTATAAAATAAAATAAAATTTTACTTAATACGGTACCCATAGAATTTATCTAAACAGTGAGATAGAGAATGGGTGTTATTTATTAGTCCATGCGATTAAGATCAACCTTTATTAAAGTACTAGTATCATGCTCATACTATTCATGATAATTTATAATTTTTATTTTTTAATTTAAATTTTAATTTCATTTTAAGATAAATTATTATTATTCAATAAATTTTAAATTAAAATTTTTTTCTTATTTAATTTAATTTGAATAAATTTTTACATATAATAATAATAAAAGTTTAATTAATTTATGATATAATTAATTAAATATATATTTAATTCTTTTTATACATATATTAATAGAAGGTTTCATGATTATTTCATTTAAAATGTAATAAAAATACTTTATTCAAAAAATGATATAAATTTCATAAAATATTTATATTTTATCTCATAATATATATAAATCAATATTTATTTTTTATAAATTAAGAAAATACATTATATTGATGAGAAAATAATATTATTTTAAAAATATAAAGATAGAATTTTTTTGTTATTAATATAATAAAAATATTAAATTACTAATAATAAATTGAATTATTTAATTTTAATAAGAGTGAAAATATATAACATTATTATTAGTTAAAAATAACATTCTATTATATATATTTTTTAAATATACTATATCTAAGTGTAATTTTTTTTATTAATTTAATATATTTTTTATAAAATAATTCTTTGACAAAAATGTTATCAATTTACATAAATTTATAATATAAAATAAATACATTTCATAAATATTAAAATTTTAAAATATCATCATTTTTTATTAATATAATAAATATTAAAAATACATATTATTTTTCAAAATATAAATCCTATAATTTTAATATTGTATTTTTATTTTTTTTTAATCATCTTTATTTGTAGTTAAATTTTTTATGCAATCGTATTTGTAATTTATCTTTGAAATTCTACTTCTACATAAAAATATAGTTGAGAGATAATTTATACATAAAAAATAGATATTAAATTAAAATTTAAAAATAATTCTGTTGTAAATTAATGATAATAAAATATAGATAATTAAAATATTAGTTATAATTGCATTTGATATATAATTATAATGAAATAAAATATTTAAAATTTTAAGAAATATTAAATAAGAAATTTATAAAAAAAATTAATAATTAAATAAATATTAATTAAATATATTTAAATAAATAAATTTTGAGAATGATAATTAATAATTTTTGAAAGAAATAATAAAAAAATAGTGCAAATAAAAAAAAATTTGAGAGTATTTAGGTGAAATTAAAATATTTTGTGAGAGAAGAGTTTTTAATATGTATCAAATATCTCACATGATATACTATATATAGACAAATAAATGAAAACTACTTAAATAAAAAATTAATTATTAATTAAATACTATTTAATTAAAAAAAAGTAACAAAAATATTTAATTTAATTTTTATAATAGTAAAATATTTCATATTTACTTAGTTGTTTCAATTAAATGGCCATAAGTTGACCATATTAATAATAATAATAATAAGCATTGATTAATTTTAGGAAAATGAAATAAAAAGAATATTAAAATATTAACATAAAAAATAATACATACTAATTATAAATAAGTCAAATCTTTATATTTTATTTTTATAACTTTATATAAACTACACTTTTTATCTCTAAAATTTTTTAATAAATATTTCATAATAAAAATAATAAAAAATATAACAATATAATAAAATTATTTATTAAATATATAAAATAATTTAATGTTGATTAAATTATATGATATATAGTTGATTATGAGATCACAAATTAATTATTAATTTTCTTTAAACAAATGGCCATTAATGACCTATTATTATTATTATTATTATTATTATTATTATTATTATTATTATTATTATTATTATTATCTTTTAAATTATTTTTTATTTTAAACTGTTATTATTATTATTACTACTATTATTATTATTATGAATTGTAACATATGGCAAATAATATTTTTTCATAAATGAATTTATAAAAAAATAATATAAATAATTTATAAATACTGTATTTAATTACAAAATATCTTAATTTTTAAAAATTAAATTTTAAATAAAATAATTATTTAAATCATAAATATTAAGGTAGTATTGTGAATAACAGAAATAATTAAAAAAGAAATAAAAAATAAATAAATAATAATTAGTATAAAAGATAGCATTTAAGCTGACAAGTGACAAGTTTTTTAAGGAAAGTGTCACGTGTCATCTCTTTGGGAATACCACTCTATTTTATATACATATAATATATAAATTTGCTTGGATTGATTCGTAAAGTGATATACCTATTCATAGAAAATTCTTTGAAAAAAGGTATTATAAGATTATGTAGGTGATAGACATACTTTTTTATTTAAAAAATTTCTTAAATTATTGATTTTTTTTTATTAACATTATTTTTCTTTATGTCCATTTTATGATCACAAGACATTAATTTTTTGTTGGTTTATGATTGCCCCTTCCAATAATATTTTCTCCAAATATCAAATCTGTGTTCTCTTTAGGAATACAGTGAACCTTACTACTACATTCAATAATTACTAGTTTTTAAATTAGAGTCTTCTTTACAAAGACTTGAATCTCTAACTTTTTTTTATTAATTTTTTTAATTAAAAAGTTCTTTATGATTCTCTCCTCCTTTCCTACCCTATCCTCATTTTCTTATCTCCTTCATATCTCTCTGTTGGGCGGCTAATGGTGAAAATTCACCATTAGTTACCTCTAAATTGATTTTCTTTTTTTTCTTAATAAATACTTAGATCTGTAACCGTTTGAGATATATTTGAGTTTTTTTACTCATATTTGTGTCTGTAAGAAGCAAATACAAGATTCTATCCTAGTTTTTGAGGTTAGGTTCTCCCCTAATCTTTAAGGTCTTGTTCTCCCCATTATTTCTCTATTTAGTAGGGTTTTGTTTATCTTTTTACAGCAATTGAATGAGTTATTTGATAGTTCAAAATATATAATATGAAATATCATTGATTTCTTTTAATAAAAAACTTTGAATTTTAAAGTACGGATAATAATCTTCTATCAATAGAGTCTAGTATTACGGCATTTTCATCTATTAATGTTTAGTAATATAATATATTCTACAAGCATCGGAGATAACAAGTTTCGTAAAAAGCAGTATTGCAAAAGGTTCTTTGATTGCCCAAGATGAAAAATAATAAGTTACTATTTGAAAAATTATTCTATTATACTCATATAAGCTCTCAATAGAATATTTTAATTGTTTGTGTTTATATATTTTTTATTATTAAAAAATATATTATATTTATCTTATGATTCTTATTAATAATTAATTATCAAATTTTATTAAAAAAATGTAAATCTTGCACATTTAAATTTGAGGAAGTGATAATTGAATTGGGAAAAAAAAAACTTACCTAATTTTTCAATGTTTGTGTCATTATATTTAATTCTCAGATTGTATATTAAGTCCTATAATCAATAAGCTTTAATTTAGAGAATATATATTAGTGGAATTAATTAATTTTAAAATTATGAATTTCTAAATTCAAATTTTAATTGTAGTCATGCACATGAAAAGAAAAATCATAAAAGACATTAGAAATTTTTCAAAATCACACGTTTTCCCCCTAGTTTGAATTGAATGATTGAAGATCTGAAAGGGCAAAGAATTCATCTTGAGAGAATGCTTCAATTCGCAACCATATATTGTTTGCATTAGGAAAATATATATTTTCGCTATATATAAAACCTAATTATTAGAAATAAAATATAATATAATATAGTCAAATTATTTAGGTAAAATAAAATATAATTTAGTCAAATTAAAAAAAAAAAATTATTTGCATCTTCCTGGCATTAGAAAAAGCATATCACTTGTTTGAAAGGTAAATGGCCATTGAATTCTTGTTCAATAATATTCAACATATGAAGATTATTTATTACATGGAATTAAAAAGTGTGTGAAATTACACACACAAAAATATGAAATTTTTAATTCTATGAAATTAATTAAATTGTTGACGTAAAGAAACACAAAAATACGATTGAATTTAATCAATACAAATGTTCAAACCCTACTAACCATGAATATTGGATGAAAAATAATCAAAGCGTGTGGAATTATTTTGCAAAACTCCAATTCCAATGTATTATTTTCCTAGATCTATATAAAAATGATAGTGACATTGATATTCATTGATTAAATTCATGGTAAAATTACTAATAAGCAACAATTCTAGAAACCAAGACTGATTAGATTGAGTCTTAATTTAATTATGGAAGAAAACTTAAGGGATCAAGTGAATTCGTATTAAATGTGGAATAACTGGAATAGTAAAGTAATTTTTTGTAAAAAAATTAAGTCATTTTACTAAAATATCCTTTAAACTATTTTTATTGGAGAACGTAGAGATTTAAAATTTAAATTTTAAATTATGTCTGTTGTATTTATTATAGCTACAAATTTCAATACAAATTAAAAGTTTCATTTACTTTCTCTCTCTCTCTCCTCTTTTCTTTAATTAATGATTTTCTTTTTTTTTTAAACTAGGTTTACACATTTAGAAAAAAAAAAGTTACTTATGTAAATTAAAAAAGCTTAAAAACAAAAATAAATAATATATATTTGTTTATTTATTTTTATTTTTATGTGTAAATTAATATTAAAAAAGTACAATATTTATTACTTTATTATAATTAAACAAATGATCGATATGAATTTAAATTGATTAAATTAACTCAATTAAACTAACAATGTAAATCGATTAAATTGATTCGATTAATGTATATATAATAATAAATAATGAATTAATATTATAATTTCAAATGAATTCAATTGAATTAATTAAAAAAATTATGTAAATAAATTATATATTTTTACTTAATTGAATCAATTAAATGATTAATTCACTAAAATATATGATCAATCTAATATGTCATATATTTAATTGATTCAGTTGACTGAAATATATATTCAATTGAATCATTTAAATAATAATTATTATAATTGATCCAAATATATATGAATAATGTGATATTTCGCATACTCAATTGATTTAATTAACTAAAATATATATTCAATTAATCATTTAAATAATAATCGTCACAATTGACTCAAAGTATATATGGTTAGTTGATTCTATTGATTAAATTGACTCAAAATATATATGGTCAATTGACATAATGTGACATATTACGTAATTAATTAGTTCAATTTACTCAATTAAGAGCTAATAATAATCATCAAAATTGACTCAAAATATATATGGTTAGTTGATTCAATTGACTCAAAATATATATGGTGAATTAACATAATGTGACGTGTTACATAATCAATTGATTCAATTTACTCAATTAAGGGTTCAGTTGACAAAAATATATGATCAATGTAATATGTCACATACTCAATTAATTCAATTAATTAAAATATATGATCAATATGACATGTCACATACTCAATTGATTCAATTAACTATAATATATATTTCATTGAATCATTTGAATGATAATTGTCACTGTTAACCTAAAATATATATGATTAATATGACATTGTATATAATCAATTGATTCAATTTACTCAATTAAATGTTCAATTGACTAAAGTATATGATTCATGTGATATGTCATATACTCAAAATGATTCAATTGATTTAAATATATATTATATTGAATCAATTAAATGATAATTGTTATAATTGACTCAAATATATATGATCAATGTGATATTACACATAATCAATTGATTCAATTAACTCAAGTAAAAGCGCAATTGACTAAAATAAATTATTGAAGTGATATGTTACATACTCAAATTGATTTAATTGATTTAGATATATATTTAATTGAATCAGTTAATGGTAATTTTCATAATTGACTCAAATATATATGATCAATGTGATATATCACATACTCAAATTGATTCAATTTACTCAAATATATATTCAATTAAATTATAATTTTTATAATTGACTCGGATATATATAATTAGTGTGACATTACACATAATCAATTTGATTTAATTGACTCAATTAAAAACTCAATTGACTAAAATATATTATTAATGTGATATGCAACATACTCAAATTAATTCAATTGACTTCGATATATACATTTAATTGAATCAATATATACATTCAATCGAATCAACTGAATTATAATTTTGCAATTGACTTAAATATATATGATTAATATGATTCAATTGACTTAATTAAAAGCTTAATTGACTAAAATATATAATCAATATGACATGTCAAATACTTAAATTGATTCAGCTGACTTAAATATATATTAAATTAAATCAATTAAATTATAATTTTTGCAATTGATACAATTAATGTGATATGTCATATGCTTAATTTATTTGATTGATTAAAACATACATTGAATTGAATTCATATAGATTTGCTCAAACCAAACAAGCATATTAATTTTTCTGTCACTATCTAATTCAATTTTGTATCATAGATAAAATTTAAATTAATTTTAAATTGAATAATGATTAATTAATTTAATTTAAATTAAAATCATTTTTTTTAAATCAAATAATTAAATTTAAATTAAAGTCAAAAATTAAAATTAAAAGTGAGATGGATAATTTGATTTAATTAAAATTAATCATAACATTAACCGGTCATTTTTTTTAATTAAACTAGCCAGATTAAATGGTAGAAAATTTGACATGCTGTACCTTACATGTTTTTATGTAATATACATAATTTTTGTCAATTGGTGCAGAGTTGAGGAAAACAATAAAAAAGCCTCCAAACGATAAATATTGGTTAAGAGAAAATTATTTCATCATAAATATTGGTTAAAGGAAAAAGTACACGTGAATTGTACTATTTAAAGCTTTAATAAAGTAAAATTAAACTAAATTTTCAAAATTAAAATTTAAATATTAAGCACATGTTATTAAAATTTAGATAATTATATATATTTTCTTCAACGTGTGTAAAGAAAATAAGTATAGAGAATAAGTTTAATTTTTTTTTTCTTAAAAATGAAAATATAATTTATTATTATTTGTTGAAAAAGATGATGTAGTTGGAGAAAAAGTATTGAAAGAGGAAAGAGTAAAGGATGGAGGGAAATTTTACCTCAAAAAATATAAAGTGTAAAAAAGATATTTTATTATTACTGAAAATCCTTTAATCTATATTAATTATGAATCTACTTGATCCTCAATCATGATCCTTTAATTATTCAATTATATGAGATTAAATGTAACTAATAACAATCACCGATAATGATATCAAGAAAAAACAGTTTTCAAAGTCCAATTTAATTAATTGACATATATGCTTAAGTGCAAATATTTTATTTCTACGAGTTAAATCATACAAAAAATTGAGTATAAATATTTTACACAGTAGAAATATTTTCTAAGAGCAAAAAATTATTTTTTTTAGCGAAAAATAGGAAATGAACAATCACTTATGTTTAAGAATTTCACTGCATTTGCATTATCTAATTAGAATAACTATTTTTTTTTATAAAATTTAGTAATTTATTAATAAGAATATATAAAAAGATGAGTATTCTCGTAAGAGAAAAAAAATATATAAATATAGATAATTAAAATCTTTTATATAGAGATAATTTAGATAGAGTAAAATAATCATTCGATAGTAATTAATCATTTTTTATTATTGACTATAAAAAAATCTTCTAAAATACTATCATTTCAAGAACTTGTTAATTTTGTTGCTCACAGAATATATTAAACCACTAAACATCAATGGAGAAACAGGCCACACTAGCAAGTTCCATTAATAAAAGATCATTATTCATATCTGAGTCTCAAACCAAAAGAAATCAACAATTTATGATATATTTTGAATTGCCAAATTGCTTATTTAAATATTGAAAAAAATAAACAAAACCCCGTTAAGGGGAGAAAAACAAACACCAGTAATATGAAAAAATAAGACTCTAATATTGGGAGTAGAATCTCATATATGTTTCTAAGGGATACAAATATGAGGAGAGAAACTTAAATTTGTTATAAACAAACACAGATCTGAGAGTTTATTAGAAAAATAATTAACAAAAAAAATAAAAAAAAGAAAAATTGATATAAGATAGTCATCAGTGAGAAATTCATCATTGGCTGCAAAAAAAGATATGAAAGAGAAAAGAAAAAAAGGGAGAGGGGAGTTTCCTCTCTGCCTCTTTTGTTTAATTAAATTGAATTAATACCTATTAATCGTATAAAAATAAAATTTGCACGTATTTTTAGAGACATGGAGTTGTAATTAAATTAATAAGACATCATACGAGATTAATTGAAACTTAAATATTTACTATTTATTAATATTATATCTCACATTTATTTATTATTTAAATTTAGAATAAGGTTTAATTTGTCCATGTACTTATTTGGGGATTTAATTTAGTCAATTTTTAATTTTTAGTCTAATTTAATCCATAAATTTTGATTTATACTCAAATTAGCCAAATTAACAAAAATATCATTTTTTAATATTAAAATACAATATAAAAATAATTTATTTAATATTTTAATTATACAAATTATATAATATAAAAATAATATTTTAATATATTTTTAAAAATATTTAATTATTTTGTTTAAATAATATTAAAAAATGACTTTTGTTAATATTAAAATATTATTTTTGTATTGTGCAATTAATTAATTAATATGTTTATATATCAAATAATTTATTTAAATAAATTATTTAATATTTAATTATTTTTTAATATTAAAATATTATTTTTTATATTGTATAATTAATTAATAAAAATAAAAATATTATTTTTATTATTCAATATTATTAATTAAACTGAAAATATATATAAAAAATATTTTTATATTTATATTTTCAGTTTAATTAATAATATTGAATAATAAAAATAATATTTTTATTTTTATTAATTAATATACAATATAAAAATAATATTTTAATATTTAAAAAATAATTAAATAATTACACATTTTTATTAATTAGGCTAATTTGAGTATAAATCAAAATTTATGAGTTAAATTAGATTAAAAATTAAAAATGAGCTAAATTGAACCTTCCCAACAACTACAGAGGGTAAATTGAATCTTATTTCATTTATTTTTTTTTCATGGTGATTAAGAAAATAATTAAATCACTTAATTATAATAAAATTTTCAATTAAATTACTATTAAAGAGGTAATAAGATAAGTTATAAAAAATTATAAAAAATAATTATTATACTTAATAAAGATAAAAGTAAAATTAAAAAAAAAATTAATATACTTTAATTTTCTCAAAATGATAATAAATAATTTTAGATAAAATAATTTTTAAAAAATAATAAATAAAAATAAATAATACTATAAAATATGAAGAATTAAATAAAATATCTAGGCAGCAAGTGGAACTTGGAAGCTCGGTCGACCTTGACATTTACTCATGGGTATTCCAAAATTGAATGAATTAGTCTCCTCTCGTGTATCCACCATTTCAAATGCTTGCTAACCTATCATTTAATATGACTACGAGTGTTGATGTACGACATGTTGACCTCATATGCTACACAAAAAATATTGGCAATATATGATATGAGATTTACATATAAAATAAATAAAATTTATATATTTATATATTAAATTTATAATAAATTATATTTAAATAATTTTTTTTAATAAATATATGTGTTCAAAGATTAAATTTATATATAAATAAATGAAAATTAAATAACATATTCCCTGAAATCATACACCTGATAAGGCACCGGCTTCATGAATCTATGTTCAGAGATGATATAGCAGCCATTTTTATGTTTTTAAGAAAGAAAAATAGAGAGAAGAAAAGGAAATGTCGAGAAAGGGTCAAGTAGGGTTTCTATTTTTATATAATAATAATCATAATAATAATTGTAATTAAATTGATTGCATCACGTCTAGATAAGCTTAATCAAGTTTCAACTATTGTGTCGAGTTCAAAGAGAGGGAGCCACTCGATGAATTCACTTCATCATCATTTCGCCATCACGATGCCTTTTAACTAATGCACTTGCAGCATTGGTAGAGATGAGCTTTCGATTACTCTTTAATTATCTTTTATTAATGAAAATATCGTAATTTTATTTTCAATTATAAATTTCATAAAAAAATTTTACCTTATTATAAAACTCAAGAAACATAAATTAATTTTATTTAAAAAAAGATTAATTTGATCTTTATTAATTAGATTCAAATCATATACTATATAACTTATGCAAATATACCTCGTATGCGGTAGGTTTGTTAGCATAATTACAGTAATTAGTATGATTATGAAAGATTTGTGTAACATAATTATAGCAATTAGTATGATTATAAGATATTTATGTAGCATAATTACAGTAATTATTATTCTTGTCTAAATTAGCTCATATTCTCATGTATAAATAGATGTAATATCTCTGTAATTAAGACACAAATAAATGCATAATCTTTTCCTTCATTATTTATATTATTTCTTCTAACATGGTATCAGAGCTATAAAGCTTTTATTTATAGTTTCTGAGGTCTCTTTTATCTCTCTACAACCTATTCTGGTTCATTCTTTCATTCTTGTTATTATATCATTTTTTTTTTCTCCTCATCTTGTTATCAATGGAGAAATATGATATTTCAAAACCTATTGCAATAATTCTGACTGGTTCCAACTATAATCTTTAGGTTCAAGGAATGAAAAGTTTTTTTATAGGTCGCAAGCTTTGGCGTATTATTACCGGAGATATCACTACGCCGACAAGAGAGAACGATGAAACTGATGCAAAATTTGCTAACCGTCTTGAGGATTGGGATAGTAAAAATCATCATATCATCACTTGGTTTCGCAATACCTCTGTCTCGTCCATCCACATCCAATTTGCTAATTATGACTCTGCAAAAGAAATCTGGGATTTTTTGGCTAATTGATATCAGACCACTGGACTTGCCCACTATTATCAGTTGTGGACTACTCTTCATAATTTGAAACAAGAGGCAGGTCAATCTGTGAATGATTTTCTTGCCCAGGTCCAACCCATTTGGAATCAAATATCTCAGGCCAAAATCAATGAAGATCATCTTTATCTCATTCAAGTTCTAATGGCTCTTTAATCAGAATATGAGGTCGTTCGAGTGTCCCTGCTACATCGAAATCCACTCCCATCATTGTCTCTGCTCTTGCAACTACTCAATCCTCACATCAGAAATCTGGCAATCAACTCTGTAAGAATTATAATCAAATTGGTCATACTTTTGCATATTGTCCTACTATAGAATGCAGATACTGTCATGATTATAGTCATATTCTTGAACATTGTCCCACACACCCTCCAAGACCAAAAGGAGAGCATTCTAAATTCAAGAATGTCTCAAAGCCTGGATCTTCCTTTGTCACTGCTGTTGTTGCTACTAAGGGTTCTACTGCCATCACCATGAGTGATCTTGAGGTACTATTCAAACAGGTTATCTCTTCTAATTCTCCTGCTGCCATGTCTGCCCATCCGGGTAATTCTTATTGGCTTTTTGACTCTACATGTTGTAATCATATGACCACTAATCTTAAATTCTTGTCTTATGCAAAACCTGTATCTTCCTTACCACCAATCCATACTGCAAATGATACTAAAATGAACATCACACATATTGGTCATGTGTCTACCTCAAATCTTCATCTCCCTGATGCCTATTATATCCCTAATTTGACATTCAATCTTATTTCTATTTGTCAATTGTGTGAAAAAGGACTAAATGTTATTTTTTTCTCCCCATGGTGTCTAGTTACAGGATCCACAAACGGGACAGATTCTTGGGGAGGGTCACAGAGTGGGTCGATTATTTGAGCTTGCATCTTTACATCTTCCTCAGAGATTTGTGTCAGCAGCTACAATCCCTAATTCTTCCATTCACCAATGGCATCTTCATCTTGGTCATGCTTCTGCCAGTAAAATTCAACCTTTAATTTCTCGTGGATTATTAGGATCTACTAAGTTTGAGTCATTTAATTGTTTAAATTGTCAGCTTGCAAAACAACCTGCATTATCTTTTTCTCATAATAATACTACTTCAGACACTCCTTTTGGTTTAATTTATTCTGACATTTGGGGTCCTTCTCCTATTTCTTCAATAAATGGTTTTCGTTATTTTGTGATATTTATTGATGATTATTCTCGGTTTACTTGGATATATTTTTTGAAACATCGATCTAAGTTCTCACAAATTTACATCACATTTGCAAAAATGATTAAAACTCAGTTCTCTTGTGACATTAAAATTTTCCGAACAGATAATACCATGGAATATCGGGATTCTTTTTTACTTCAGTTTCTTAGTCAATAAGGCACCGTTGTTCAACGTTCTTGTCCTCACACCTCTCAACAGAATGGGCGAGCCTAACGCAAGCATCGCCATATTCTTGATTCTATACGTTTTCTTCTTCTTTCTGCCTCATGTCCAGAAAAATTTTGGGGAGAAGCAGCTCTTCATGCTGTTTATATTATTAACCGTATTCCTACCTTGGTTATTGATAATTTATCTCATTTTTAAAAGTTGTTTGGACAACCTCTTGACTATTCCATCCTTAAACTTTTTGGATGTTTTTATTTTTGTTCTTTTACAACCTCATGAACATACCAAATTAGAACCCGATGCTCGTCTATGTTGTTTTCTTGGTTATGGCATTGAACACAAAGGGTATCGTTGTTGGGATCCTGTTTCTAATAAGTTACGCATTTCTCATCATGTTACCTTTTGGGACAATACTATGTTCTCTTCTCTTTCCAAATTTCATCACTCTGTCAATACTGACTCTCTATTTTTCATTGACTCCTCCAAAGAGCTGTTTCCAAGTCCTGATCCAGGTGATTATGATGTGCTCAATATTAGCCCAACTACACCTACCCCTATTGAATCTGCACCAGTTGTTGATCTAGTACCTGCGCCTGCATCTCCTCCTAGCATTACTCTTCGTCGTTCTACCCGTGTAAGAGAAACTCCTCATTATCTTTCTGATTTTCACTGTTACTCTACTATTGCAACCCTTCATGAGCCTCGTTCTTATCGTGAGGCAAATCGACCCTCTTTGGCGATGGCTATGGTGATGAACTTGGGCTTTAGAGAAAACTCATACTTGAGATTTAGTTGATCTTCCACCAAACAAGACCCCTATTGGTTGCAAATGGATTTACAAAATCAAGACCCGTTCTGATGGAACTATTGAATGCTACAAAGCTCACTTAGTAGCCAAAGGGTACACTCAAGAGTATGGTATCGACTATGAAGAAACTTTTGCTCCAGTGGCCCGATTAACATCTATTCGCAATCTCTTAGCTATTGCTACAGTTCGAAAATGAAAACTTTTCCAGATGGATGTCAAAAATGCTTTTCTTCACGGTGATTTAACAGAAGAGGTTTATATGCATCCTCCTCCTAGTTATCATTCCCCTCATAAGGTTTGCAAACTTCTGCGAGCCTTATATGGATTAAAACAAGCTCCCAGGGCCTGGTTTGCCAAATTTAGTTCCACTCTTACTCAACTTGGTTTTCTCTCTAGTCCACATGATTCTGCATTATTTACTCACCGAACTGACAGTGATATTGTTCTTTTGTTGCTTTATGTTGATGATATGATAATAACAGGAGATGATTCATCTGGTATTTCAGAGTTACAAAATTATCTCAATCAGCATTTTGAAATGAAAGACCTGGGTTCTCTCAGCTATTTTTTGGGTCTTCAAGTTTCTCAAAATTCTGATGGCTATTATCTATCTCAAGCCAAGTATGCATCCGACTTACTTTCTCGAGCAGGCATCACTGATAGCAAAACAGTATCAACCCCATTGGAGCTTAATTGCAAACTTACACCTCTTGATGGCACTCCTCTTGATGATCCTACTTTATATCGATAGCTTGTCGGGAGTCTTATTTATCTTACAGTTACTTGACCTGATATTTCATATGTTGTTCATTTGGTCAGCCAGTTTATGTCTGCTCCTTGCTCAACTCATTTCTCTGCAGTACTTCAAATCCTTCGTTATATCAAAGGTACTCTTTTTCATGGTTTGCACTTTTCCGCTACCTCCTCCCTAGTATTATCTGGCTACTCTGATGCTGATTGGGCTGGTGATTTGACAGATCATCGCTCTACAACTGGTTATTATTTCTTCTTGAGTAATTCTCTTATCTCTTTGCGTAGCAAAAAGCAAACTGTTATTGCACGTTCTAGCACAGAATCTGAATATCGTGCTATTGCTGATACTACATCTAAATTACTTTGGTTACGGTGGTTATTAACTGATTGGGTGTCACTCATTCTTCTGCCACAATGCTTCATGGCGATAATAGAAGTGCCATACAGATTTCTCATAATGATGTATTTCATGAGCGTACCAAACACATCGAAATTAATTGTCATTTTGTACGTCATTATGTTGCTCATGGCACCATATGTTTGATTCTTGTCTCCTCTGTTAGCCAAACCGCTGATATATTCACCAAAACGCATCCTCCCGCTCGCTTTCAGGATCTCTTAAGCAAACTCAAGTTGGCACCTGTGCTACCACCTTGAGTTTGAGGGGGGGTGTTAGCATAATTACAGCAATTAGCATAATTATAGAAGATTTGTGTAGCATAATTATAGCAATTAGCATGATTATAGGAGATTTGTGTAGCATAATTATAGCAATTAACATGATTATAGGAGATTTGTGTAGCATAATTACAACAATTATTATTTTTGTCTAAATTAGCTCATATTCTCATGTATAAATAAATGTAATATCTCTATAAATAAGACACAGATAAATATATAACCATTTCCTTCATTACTTGTATTTTTTGTTCTAACAAGGTCAATGCTTGATATGAGCTTCATTCTCTTTTACTATTTTATAGCATTATATGTAGCTGGTGTGCATATCATAAACAAAAATTAAAGTGTAAATATAAGTGGTTGGATTGCAATATTAACTTAGCTAATAATTTAGATGTATAAAGCAATCTAATCACTTATATAAATCCGAATTAAAATGAATTAAATTATAATTTGATCAACATTCTCTCCAAATTTAATATGTCGGTATGTTGATTTAGTGTATTCAATAAATTAATGATAATTGCACATATTTATTAATTTTTTGTTTTCAAATTAATTAATGATTGAATTGTCGCTATATTTGCTTAATTACATCTAATTTATTTATCAATATTCATATATCATCAAACGCGATATAAAATGCGAAATTCTATTTGTTTTTAATATCCTCGTCAAGATAGATTTTCTATTTGGTAAGTACAAATTTTAAGGAAAAAGCGGTTGGAAAACAATATTATATTTCATGTAAAAATAAAATTATATTGAAAAATAAGAATGATTAATTATTTTTAAATAAATTATATGATTTATTAATATACTTTTTTTTATATATTACGCACGTGAATTTTTTTATTAATCTGATTTATTTTAATAATAATTGAAGGCACATAACACACCGAATAAATCATTTAGTATCAAGTCTTATCCCTTTAATTTTCTGCT
Source organism: Hevea brasiliensis (assembly GCF_030052815.1). Classification (NCBI taxonomy): domain Eukaryota; kingdom Viridiplantae; phylum Streptophyta; class Magnoliopsida; order Malpighiales; family Euphorbiaceae; genus Hevea; species Hevea brasiliensis. The sequence continues at coordinate 10,170,526 of NC_079509.1, read as the reverse complement.
TAAGAAAAACTAAGCTATACAAAGCCAGAATTCGAGATCCTTAGCCATGCCGTCATGGGCCTATGATCTGTCAGCCCAGAACCAGCTGCTTTCTTGGGCTTCTTTTCTTTCCTCTCAAAAACTTGGAAACTCGCTCACTTTACATATTTTTCATAAGCAAAATTTTTTTAATATACAAATTTATAAAAATTTAACACTGCGTGCCACGATTAAAATTTAGCCATCGACTTTGCTAAAATACAGAGAACAGAATCTAACTCTTAATTTTGATAGTCGCTATCACAGTGTCAATTCATGATTTAATGATCGGAAATGATAAAATATTTGGATATGGCATTTCAAAGGGTTTGTCGTATTATTTTTAAAATAAATTTAAATTTTCATTTTTAAATTTGTGTCTTTTTTAAATAGATTTAAGATTTTCTCTTTTAGTATTAGGGTTTTTGTCTCTTTTAGTATTTGAATTTTGTTTTTCTTTAACATTATCCATTTAAAATAAAAGAGTATCAATTACTACTGCTATTCAATTATATCTAAATTATCTATATTTTAATTATTTATTATTATATATTTTTCTCTTATAAAAATATTATAATATATTCATTTTATTATTCTTATCAATAAACTGTGAAATTTTATCTAAAATAAAATTCTCCTTCATTATTTTAAAAAGATTTCATTCTTTTTATACGAACATGTCAGTCATTTTTTTTTTCATTTTCTAAAATTTTTCATTTTTAATTTTTTTAAATCTTCAACACTCAAGTATAATTAATATAATCATTTAAATTATTTTTTTTATTTAATTTTCATTTATATTCATTTAATTGTTTGTTTAGCTTATTAATTTAAATATTATCTATTATATTTTCTTATTTTTAAACAATAACTCAGGCTTTTTTTTTTATTTTGTTCTTCTATTTTTTTTTTCATTTTGCTATTTTTATTTTCTTATTTTATTTATTATAATTATTATTAATTTTATTACAATAATTTGAATGACTTTATTTGTTTATATTACCAATGCCATGCTATGTTTTTAAGCCCTAATATTAGCATCAATTTTTTTTTATAATGGTAATTTATATTACTATGATTTGTTATTTTAGTTTTAATTTTTTTTATTTTAAATTTTCTTTAATTTATTTGATTCTAATTATGATTTAAATTTAAAATCTCACAATTTTAAATATTTCAATACCATTGAAATAAATCTCATTAATTTTTTTTTTATTTTAAGATAGTAAAATATTTTACAATTAAATGTATTCAATATTTACATAAAAAGATAATATTATTTAAATATTATTATATAATTTAAATAATATTTAATTAAATTATAAATAAAATATAAAAGATATTTTTATTTTTTAATAAATAAATAGTTTACCATGTTATAAGAAACTAAAAATAAATATGCATATATATTAACATATTTTACATGTGCGATAAAATAAAGAATTAAATATTCTTTTAATAAATAATAAATAAGTAGCTTGCTTATACTATATTTTACCATGTTACTGTTCACTTTTTCTTCTAACAATATCAGATCCAGCACAATCCACGTGTACAAGCATCAGCAGTCCAATAATTCCACCAATCAAATCGGTAAATTATGCATATTACAGGTCACTGCTGAATCTCCTCATTAATTTTCATTATCTTATCACAGACCCAAATTCAGCTTTTTTTCTTCTCAAAAAACAAAAAAGCTCTCTATTACTATGGATGCAAGGTGTATTGTATTCAATACTCACTAGATAAGCGCTTGATGATTTTGATTGCATGAGTAGCATAGCAGCGTATCATTACTCTGGACTAACAACACGTGTACGGTAAAAGAGTTGTTGAGTGGGCAGCCGAATTTAGGGAACAGATAACATCAGAAACTGTCACCATATATGAAAAGTGACAGAGAGGATAGTTTTCTTAATTTATTTTAAGGTTTAGTGAGTGAGCGAGTGATAGTGGTAGAGAATTGAGTGTACCCTTCAATCACCAGTCACTACCATGTATAGATTTGTGGGCTGCAGAGGAATCAGAGCCAGAGCTGCCCAGAAGGGCTTAGGTTGGCTCAGTTCATTCACTCTTTCAAGGTATTTTGCCCCCATCTTGCCGAAGTTACGGTTGTTTTGATTTGATCTGATAATTAATGGAAGTTTTATGTAATAACCTTGTAATTCTCTTATGGGGATTTCTATAAATGAAATTTCCTGATTCAAATTGTGGGTGATTATCTGTGATCTATGTTGTGTCCTGAAGATGTTTGTGTATTATTTTTCTGGTTGAAAAGATTTCCTCGTATTGAAGAGGGGTCGGAAATTATTGTTATGGTGTTTTTGCTAGTTTTGAGGTATCCTCAAAATTGCTTTCCTGTCTAACGGTCTCATCTGAAAATTAAATTTTTAATAGCTTTTTGTTTCTTTGTGTAGCAGATCTGTTCATTCTTTGCCTTTTGCAACAGTAGAAGCTGAGGAGATATCAGGTTCTCAGCCTGCGGAAGTGCAGAACTTGGGTAGGTGCTACTGTAGCTGCATCTGTCGTTAATAATGATTTTTTGTTCCTTGTTGGGTGGTTATATTTATTAATCTCCAGAAATACTGTACAATGAGTGGCTTTTTGATAAGCGTATTGAGTGAAATGAAGATTAACAATCTTCTTCAATTCAATCTCTTTTTTGTTGGAAATTGACTTGACTTTCAGTTTGTAAAGCATACCAAGATTCTGATCATGAGTTTGAGATTGAATTTTGGGTTTTTAAAAAATTGTCTCAATCAACTGAGACTTGAACGTAGGATGTCCTTTTTTTAGTGCAGGGGAAGTGGACAGGATCTTCAAGTTGGAATACAATTGTGGATCCTTTAAATGGAGAACCATTCATTAAGATTGCTGAAGTAGATGAAACAAGAATTCAGGTATATCCTTTTAAGTATAGGATGACCATGTAGCTTTCTCTGTCAGTATACCATGGGTGATACCGCGATAGTACATAGCATGTTGTGGCTAAAAAAAGAAAGATGTTTTGCTCCTTAAGCACTTTAAGCACTTTCAGTCATTTCCTCTTTCCATTTTCCATATTGCAGAATGTAGTTATTTCATGATTTGAGGTTTTTAATTTCTCATGCCAATGCACGTGTACCTGAACTAAACTGTCTGATTGCTGGGCTAATCATGCAGCCATTTGTGGAGAGCTTGTCCAAGTGCCCCAAGCATGGACTGCACAATCCCTTTAAATCACCAGAGAGGTTTGTATTGCCTTTTTACCTGTCTTGTTAACTTTGCTCCCTCTTTTTGCAGTCCTGGTTTTTCTTTTCTTGCTATATCAATGCCATTGGATACTAACAAGATTTGATTCACATTCTGCAGGTATCTTTTATACGGCGATATATCTGCAAAGGCAGCCCACATGCTTTCTGTGCCAAAGGTAATGTGGTTTGAGTGCAGGAATGATTATTTTCTTGTCACTTAAATTTAAAACGTTCAAATTCCCGTTGTTGGTCTATTTAGATTTTTAATACTGCAATGATTTTTTTACCTTTCACAACTTTCAGGTTTCCAATTTCTTCACTAGGTTAATACAAAGGGTTGCTCCAAAGAGTTATCAGCAAGCTCTTGCTGAAGTTCAAGTTACTCAAAAATTTCTGGAGAATTTCTCTGGTGATCAGGTGATCAGTAATTTTCAATTACTTAAAATAGAAAGCTTATGGTTGGCTTTGTTTCTTATAAATGAGTGGATGTGGTATTGATGAAACATTATGGTAATTTTTTTTTCTGTGTATGTCTGGCTCTTCATTTGTTGGAGGAATATGCCCTTGACCTAAATGCTGCACAAGCTAAATCCATTTTCTGTGGACAATTTATGCATTTATTTTCTGACTGATATATTGGACAGGTTCGTTTCTTGGCAAGGTCTTTTGCAGTACCTGGCAATCATCTTGGACAGCAAAGTCATGGTTTCCGATGGCCATATGGTCCTGTAAGTACTAAATATGTGGTGTTTCAATTAATAATAGACCATGAATAGATCCTTCTTTTTTTTTTTTGTGAAGGTTAGCATCTAAATTATTAAAATGGAGAAAAAAGGTGTCTTAAAATTATTTTGGTGGTGTACTATAGACAGGTTCTGAGCAATTTTGAGTTTTTTGGAGCTCTTTGCCTAGCGGAATAGAAATGCAAGATGATTATTTAATGGCTGATTATGAAGCAAAAAGAGAAGAGGAGAAAAATAGGTCTACTATTTGCTTCAGTATGATGTACTGATATGCTGAGTTCTAGTTGGATCAGTTAATATTAGGCTGTTAGTAGTCCAGATAATACTTACCAGTTTTGTAAACCAGTCATTTTGTCATCTCTTCTCAAGTTTCTTAGTGAGCAATTGGATGTTTCAAAACTCTTCTTTAATATAAAACTATATTAGTCATGCTTTTGATTTCATTATTTATGTAAAAATATTTTTTATGCAGGTAGCTATTATTACTCCCTTCAATTTCCCATTAGAGATTCCGGTACTTCAGATGATGGGTGCACTATACATGGGCAACAAACCTGTTCTTAAAGTTGATAGCAAGGTAAGCTAGCGGAAATTGTTTTGGGCAATTGGTAAAATTTCTAGTTCTTTGGCTCTACATGAGATAGTTCAGCAGTATATTAGTATGGTTTAGTGATAGACAAGTGACTTAGCATATTTGTCTAGTTGTGAATGAACTCATGAATTTCTTGAAAAAGCATTCATTGATGTTCAATAGAAACAGGATTACAAAATATAAAGGAGAATTATATGATATGGTTTCGTAAGAAACACCAATGACCTTATGTGTTCTGTGATGATGATCATGCACAATGTGGTGTTCAGGCCAACATATAGACATTTCGCAGATCTGGTGGTTTCTAAATTATTGGACTAATATTGATATGGCCACCACCTTTCAATTTTACTATGTGACCAACCCTGTTTCTCTCTCTGCCCGTCATTTTGAGTTTTCCTTGGGCAGATTGCAACTATTTGATTAAAATGTCTCACAGGTATGCCTTGTTATGGAGCAAATGATGCGGCTTCTTCACTACTGTGGGCTGCCAGTGGAAGATGCAGACTTCATAAATTCTGATGGAAAGACAATGAACAAACTATTATTGGAGGTTGGTTCTGCAGAATTTTGATCCTTTTCAGGGGTTAATATTACTTTGAATTTTATTTTTCTATGTAATTGACCTTTATTTCATTTTCTTTTACTATGGTATGGTGGGATTAAGGAGAGTAGTACAACATGACCTAAAAGCATTACACATTTCTGAGGATTTAACCCAAAATCGTTTAGAGTGGAGAAAGCGAATCCATATAGCTGACCCCAAATTCTTGGAATAAAGGCTTAGTTGAGTTGAGTTGAGTTGAGTTGAGTATGGTGGAATTGTTGGTTTACCCCTTTCCGGTGAATTTATTCTATTTTTTCAAAAATTTCTCCTTTTCTTCTGCCTTTACCCCCAACCTGACTTGTACCATATATAATTATCTATGGAACTTAAGAGTGTGAAGAAGCATGAGTTATTCCATTTGGTTTTTTATCCATAAGGTTACATGGTAGTGGTAATGGTGATGTGATTGTATGGCCACGGAAGTATGGTGCTGATGACGATGGATATGATGATAGTAGTGGTAAACACACAAATAACAGTAGTGATAACTAGGCTAGTATGCTACTAATTGAATGGGCCTAATGGACGTGAATAATTATTTTGATAGCTATTCTTCTTTGATAGGCAAATCCCCGTATGACCCTCTTTACTGGTAGCTCAAGAGTTGCAGATAAGTTGGCTGTTGACCTTAAGGGTCGTATTAAATTGGAAGATGCAGGGTTTGACTGGAAAGTTCTAGGGCCTGATGTAAATGAGGTATCTGTGTTTTCTTGCTGATTATTTTTATCATTCAATTATATTTCTTGAATCAAGGTGGTTGTTGAATCATCTTTCTTTACTTTCTGAATGGCAGGTGGATTATGTTGCATGGGTTTGTGACCAGGATGCATATGCCTGCAGTGGTCAGAAGTGCTCTGCACAGTCAATATTATTCATGCATGAGGTTAGCAGTTTCAGTTGTAGGTTTCTGTTTTTGGTCTAATTACTCTAGTAAACTATTAGTATGAACATTATCACAAGGGTCAAAGACTTAGAGGGGGGACTACTCTCTCTTCTCCCCTCTTTTTTTAATATTTTTATGTTGATCTAGTTGTCATAATACAGTGCTTGTTGATTTGCTTATTTTCTTTCTTGTCATTAATGTACTTATGTTCTACTGCAGAACTGGTCAGGTACGTCACTTATATCCAAAATGAAGGATCTTGCAGAGAGAAGAAAATTAGAAGATCTAACAGTTGGTCCTGTTCTCACAGTAAGTATTGATAGTACCGCAAGGATGCTGTTCTTAGTTTGACCTGAGGCTTTTTGTTGTATATTCCTTTACCCACACAAGATTATTTGATCATTGAGTAAATCTTATTGCTTGTACTGGAAGTGATACATCTTTTAAATCATAGTCCAAAAATCATGATCTTGGTTTTCTGTCTTGTCACTGCAGTTTACAACTGAAGCAATGGTAGAGCACATGAATAAATTACTTCAGATACCAGGTTCAAAGCTACTCTTTGGTGGCAAACCTCTGGAGAATCATTCCATTCCATCCATATATGGTGCAATAAAACCAACAGCCATTTATGTTCCTCTTGAAGAAATTTTGAAAGAGAGCAATTATGAGCTGGTAACAAGAGAGATATTTGGACCGTTCCAGGTAAAGGAGAAAAAGAAAACTTGCTAACTTTCCTTCTTGTTTATATATTTCCTTTTGGTGGATTTTGTCAAACTTCATACTTCTTTTTACATTTAAGTTCTAGCTTGTTTGCTGAGGTTGTACAGGTATCTTAACTAAACCATGACATAGCCTTCAATTTTGAAAGAAGTTTATTTGATTTTATGCTTTAATATTACTATGCTGTCCAGAACTTGATTGGGCCCTGTTGATATATATATATATATATATATTGCTGAATTTGGTAATAAGATAATTGCAGTCATGATAAGTCCATTAGCAACTTTTTCCAACTGGGGAAGCCACTTGTGGGTTACAGGATAGATTATAGGCTGAAAATCATATTTCAGATATGATAATGTGCATTTCACATGACATTGAAGTATAAAACAAGGTTTGGAAAAACCACTGTTTATTGTTTAATACTTGATCCTCATGAAGGTGAGTTATGAATTTATGATCGACTGAACATATGAAGACTTCTCAAATTTCTAAATAATCACATGAAAATATTTTCTAAAGCTTAGGATGTGATGTGGTAAGGAATACAGTAAGTGATTGAGATTTCGTTTTTTTTTATTCTGATATATACTTCATTTTCTTTTGTTGAGTGTTATAACACACTATAAATATGCATTCAGTTGGAACATATACCAAAATTTGCTCTAGAGTTGTGGCTATATATATAAAGTAACGGATACATATCGGAAGGTATCCACAGAGTTTCATTTTCCACTATAAATACATCATCCTAACAGAAATATCTGTACTCCAGGTTAATGAGATTATGCAATTTGATGATTCTTTCCAAACTTTACAGTATCATGTGAATAAATATTGTTAAGAACTGGAAGCTAAATGCTACTAACATAAGCTAATGTATTTGCTTCTAGATTATTACTGATTACAAGATAGATCAACTTCCACTGGTTTTGGAAGCTCTGGAGAGGATGCATGCTCATTTAACAGCTGCAGTCGTTTCAAATGATCCTCTGTTTCTGCAGGCAAGGCTAGAAAACTTCTAAATCTCTCTCTCTTTCTCTTTGACTCTTTCCATGGAGATCTTTGAAGTATTGACTGTATCATTACCATCATTATATTTGCATTTAACATTGTAATTATATTTGAGACTTTAATATCAGATTACTGGGGTTGACAAAGTGCTACCCTCTTAATTTGACACTTTAACATGTGATCTTTCCACCAAGATTATTTGTGGCAACCTTCAGGAACTTTAACCAATGGAGTATTTCCCCAAATGATAATTCTAAATTGGTTTTAATTTTCAATTTGTTTATAATTGAAAGTGAATTTGCAGGAAGTTATTGGAAAAACGGTAAATGGGACTACATATGCTGGAATAAGAGCAAGAACAACTGGGGCTCCTCAGAATCATTGGTATGTGTCAAATCTGACAGTAATATATGTTGCATTGGAAAGTTATCGAATCCTTATTCATGTCAAACACAATACTATAATGCAGGTTTGGACCAGCAGGAGACCCAAGAGGTGCAGGAATTGGAACACCAGAAGCCATAAAACTAGTCTGGTCTTGCCATAGAGAAATAATATATGATGTTGGTCCCCTGCCAGGGCATTGGGAAATTCCACCATCAACGTGATGAGCCAAAATTGACCACAAAGATAGAGGCTTTTGTTATGCTTGAATCTGCAAACAAGCTACTATAGGTGTCTTTAATGCACCGAGTCTCCCCTCTATGTGAGAGTTTGAGGAAATTTTGAATAAGACAATGTAGCATCGAATCATTCAACCTGCTATTACTCCTTAGCTTTTGAAATAAAATGAAAGAAAGTTTGTGTTATTGACCGATATTCTTCTGCAAGTTGCTCAATCAAAGCTAATGGGTTATGATCCATGATAAATGCATAAATGAACTGCAAACATTTTGCCTTCAGAGAAAAGCAATAATGGACAATTATAGGCAAGACGTACTTTGGAAGTTTATGTGAAACAAAGGCCTCAACTCTACATAAGCACCACAATTTTGGGGTATGAAGACTTCTTCTTGACCTCTTTTTCATTGCCAGATTAATTTTTAAGTTTCTGTGCATGAGGGGAATGCGTTTCTGTTGGGTTCAAGTTCAAAGGTTTAGGGGATTGGAGTTGGACCACATGATCTATTTGGTTTTGGTTTGACTCTGGTTGGATCTGATTTTGAATTAATTTAACAGTTTTCTTTTTAAAATTTTTCTTTCTTTAAAAAGTGTGATGTGTTTGTAGGCAATGAGTGAAAAATGAAAGGGGATGTTTAGGATTTATAAATTTTAGATATTGGGGCATATTTAATATCTAAATGGTAAAAAAGGTTTATGTAGTTAATTTAACTAATTTGGAATTGGTGTGGTTTTTATTTTCCTCATTCCTTAAAAGAAGAAAAAATGGTTTTAACATTAAATAATCGAATCGAATCAATTAAATTAATTTTAGTTTGATTCAAAAGAAAGCAAATGATTCAGTTCAAATCAATTTGGGTCTGATTATAAGTTAAACCGGTTGAGTTACTGAGTCCAAATTGGACCATGGCCTGTCTACACAGCAGGCTATAGGAGTGAGCTCATTTCAATAATCGCCATGTGTTATTTTCTGAACAATGGGTATCCATTAAATGTTTATTGGTTAATTATTTTTACTGATTTGAAAAATTATAAATTTATAAAGTGTGATTGAAATTGAAAAATTTTAGAATAATGATTATTTATCAAAATATTAATATCTAATAAATATATTTTTAAATTCTTTTTTTTTTTTTTAATTTTCTTTGATTCATGAACTCAAAGGACCCAAAAGAAGACAAGAAATAAGTCCACTGTATCATGGAGGCCCATCTAACTACAAGGCCCAAAATGTCCTCAAATCCTATTGAGGGTCAAAACTGAACCCGTAGCCAAACATGGTAATAAACCCCTCAACTTAAACCCTGTACGCAAACAACTGCAGCTTCAAGTCTTCAACTCGTCGCTGCGCTTCGCTTTCCTCTTCTCGTTTGGAGCTGCTCTTACAGTTCAGGTTTGCTTGTCATGTTTAGTCCTTTTGTTTGTTTATTTTTTTCTTTAAATCTATTGCTTTTGTTTAATTGATTTTTTTTTCAATCCAGCAGTAGCCTTTCCCCCTTTTGAAGTTTTCTGTTTACCGTCTTCTCGAGCAATCATAATAATCAATTTTGTGGATCCAATTTTATCATTTTTGTAATTTTCTTGGTGAATTGTTTTATTAGCGGAATGACCCACTCATTTGATATGTGTATTGATGATGTTTCTACAGTTCTTTTGCTGTATTTTGCACTCTTTGCCATGTCTTTGCTCGAGGTGATCACAAATGCTGCAGCCAATCCTGAACAAGTTGCATCACAATCTGAATACCCAATAATTCTAAATGCGGATGATATTTTCCTCAATTTGAAGTCACAGCTTGAAAGTGTAGATTCTACATCACTTGCTAATCCTGTTACCGGGTGGCAACTCTCGCAAACTGATGCTCAGCTCATTGAATCAGGCAAGAAATTCTTTACTAAGCTCAAAAGAAAGCTCAAAGACACTATTAATTTCAATAAAGATGAATTTGTTGAAATTTTGAATCTGTTTCTTGAGAAAATTGGGGAGAAGTTTGGGATTTCTGTTGGAGTTGATTCTTCAGATAATGGCTATACTCAGGTCTTGATTGAAAAGGTGGGGTTTTTGATGGGTAGAGATGTGGCAGGATTGGTTTTGGAAGCATGTGTTAGGTTGGAGATTTGGGATTTGGTGGAGACTTTGATTGTTAAAGGCATTGTTGATCATTCATATTATTCAAATTTGGTAACGAGTCTTGTGGTAAAAAAGAGGTCTGATTTGCTTTGTTTGAGTATTAGACATGCTCCGGATCTTGGATTGACCGAGTTGCTTTGCATTTTGAAATACTTTCTTTGTCCATCAAAAGACGCCTATAGTAGCATGGTGAATGTCAGGAAGGAGTGGGAGAGCCAGGCATTGTTAGCTATTGAGAAGGTGAAAGACAAGAAACTCTCAGACAAGAAATCGCGCATAGCTAAGGAGGCTTCAATTCTGCTTATGCTTGCCCATGATGGGTTCTCAACGTCTGAGCTTTGTTTGCATTATTTGCTGGCATCATCGAATGTTGATGAAGTTATATTATCATCTTCAATAGGTAAATTGAATGGTAAAGATATGATGAGTTTAATTAGGTATCTCGGGAAATGGTTAAAAAAATATGAAATGTTTCCTCAGGCAGGTCCATGCCCTAAGGCATCATCTATGCTGGGCTTGAAAGCTTGTGATTGGGTTCCTAAACTTGAAGATATTGTCAGATGTCTGGGGTTGGTGCTGGATGAAAACTTCTCTTCCCTGGTGTTGCATCCAGAGTTTCATGAAGAGCTGAAATCAATCGAGGGATTGGTTGGTTCTCTAGCTTTAGAAGCTAAATTATGTTGCTCTATGGCAAACGTAATTGAGAATTTGAAAACTGAAGCCGAAGGTGAACAGAGTTAGTAGCAATCACTAATGGTTTTCTGATCCATAATTTATGTTCCAATATTTGGCTTAGTCTATAATCTTAGTTTAATGTCATTTTTATGTAATTTTTATTGTCAGAATTTGCATTAATTAGCATAATTAGTGTATTCAAATGTGTCTACACATGTACAATTTTTTGTTAGCATTGAAGATTTTGATATATTGGTTTCCATAACCTGAGTTTTCTAATTCTGTGTTGGGAAAATTTTCTCCCTCCTCACATTCTGAAATCCCTTCATATGAAATCTAATCGAGTTTTCCAACCCAAACATGTTGGATCTTTAGTGAAAATTTGACTGTTGGTGTTTTCTTTTCGTTACAAAGAGCGACCAAAATGGACCAGTATGCGGTATATGAGAAAATTACTCTGGTTTTGGCACTAAGCTATGAAAAGCTTGGAGAATTGCTATAACAAATACCAGGCAGTTCTGGTTTAAAATGACTTGAAGAAAGAGCAGTTTAAACCAGGATGTTTGAACTGGAGGGCAGAGGCCTCTATGAGTCCGTTGAACGGCCCTTCAACTACAGCCGGCAGAGTACCATGCTCGTAGCCAAGTAGAATCACGGGACTCGATCTATATTATTATTTGTTAAAAGTAAGCCTCAGTGGTGTATTTTTGTTTTATATTCTTTTACTTATGAGAATAATCCGACCAACTAAAAGTCACAAGATAACAAGCATATATACAAAGTTCTCCCAATACTAAAACTGTTGGGGCAAAGCGTACCCTGGCTTTATATCATCAATTTAATAAGAAAATTGCTGGCTGCAAGAAACTCCACAAGTATTATTCAACATCATCAGAGTAAAAGAACAAAAGAAAATCCTTGCTTGCTACATACAATTGAGAATATTTACTTGCTTCCAGGCCATATTTTCTTCAACCTTTGACTATCATCTAAAGTGTATAAGCGCAAGTATAAATGAGTTTGATGTTTCTTAATATTGTTTTGTTTTTTGAAAATCTCTTAATTGTTTTGAGTGACAATAGTTGAATGGTTAGCAAATGAAGAAAAACGCCACAATCGGAAAGGCCATCACTACGGTTGTGTAAAAAAGACAATATATGATAACATATTCTCAAACTCCTCATCAAAATCCTTCGGTCAGTGCAAAAACTCGGCCAACTAAAGATGGTGGCAATCTTGATACAGCTTCTTGTATCTCCTGATAAAACAAAAGGTCCAAATAGTTATCTTAGTTAAGACAAAGAAGTCCCAGAGAAATCACATGCTAAAATTGAAAAAGCTTCATATGACCACATTCTCTTAAACAAAACAAGGCTTGGAATCTCATACACTTGGTATATTCAAATGGAAGGGATTGTTGGAATGTGAAAGGAAAATGGCAAACCCAGAGAAAAAGAATGTAAACGCTTCTATGAAAATATGGCATCATATGACAAGAAGTCAAGGCTAGGCAAATAGATCATAATTTCGGCAGATTATGATCAATTATCAAACAATATTCAACAGAGGCATGCCATAAGCTTTCAAACCAATATTTGACAACATCATCTAATCTTTTTCTTCTTTCTTTTAATTTTTTATTCCTTGATACGCAGATAAAGGTACACCAGAATAAGTGCAGGGAACTGTCAGAAATATACCTCTACTGTATAACGAGCTGAGAAATGAATCAGAAGTATTGCTTTGTTCTCAAATTTGTCTGCGCAGTTAGCTATCTGTAAGATCTCATTCATGCACATAGCAAAGAAAAAGTTAGGAGCTTAAAAACGTAACTGTAGGCATGCAACAAAAGAAAGCCTTGTAAAGATATAAACAGATCATTCCGTACTCTGTATGAAGCAGGCTTTCTCTCTCACATGAATGGGGTCTCACATGTAGAGCACTGACTATAATGATCCTACCAATAATTTCTAATAACGATATAAGGATCTTTACCTCAGATAGATGAGTGTGCCCATAATCTCGCGCATGCTCCACTTTCACTGTGTCTTCAACAAAGGTGCTCTGTGCAAAACAGGGGGATGGTGAGTACTGAGTAACACATGAAACAATCATGATGTTTTTAGTCTTAGTTCAACTGCCTTTTGCTGAATGATAAAATCTGAAACAACTTTAAAGATGCCCCCAAAATGTATGATTTTAACAGTGCTATGCTGTTACTGTTCCAAAGTTGTGGACACCAAGGCAATCATGGCTTATATAACGCCCATCACCCCTCCTCTTCTACATTTCTCTTAAAATTTAGAATAGAAAATGAATTGGCTCCTTGTACATGCCAACTTCCTAGAGGATTTTTTCGATCTCAGAAACAGCATTTTACTTCAAACACCAACCATATGGGACACAAAACAGGGAAAGAAATTATTTTAAATTTGAATCCACCAATTCTAAGAGAGAAATAAAGACAGAAAATAAAAAATTCATCTCAATTTTCCAGTGTCAATGCAAATCCAGATATAAGCAAAAGGATGCACCTCCATGACAAGAATTCTTGCCTTCAAAGCATCGCTGTTGTTTTCATCAATTATGAAGTCGGACATTGTATCACCCGTAAAAGCAATTTCAGGTGAAGTTACAGTGTTAGTAATCTGTCAACCAACAAAATGAACCTTAAGGTGTACAAGAAAAATTATTAATTAGGACACAGAAATGAAAATGTTAAAAATATAGAATGTAATATATCCAAGAGGAATGTAAAAAATCTTGGGTGTACATGCATGCACATATGCACATATAAAGCTTTAAGAATATGATATTTTCAACCCCAGCAAACATTCATCAGCCTGAAGCTTTTAGAATGCTTCAATTTCACTTTAGCAATAACGTGCTCTTTTAAAGATCACCTTGGATCATTAAAACAACAAAATCACTTCCAGACACACTTAAAATGTTTCATAGTGATGTGTGTAACTGTGTATATATTGTTACCACCAATAACTAAATCCAGAGGGCATTGTATAATTCACAAAATTTTGTGAATACTCTCTGCCTCAAAATGCAGTGCAATGAGGTTTCCTATTATGAAATACTTGTGTCTTCAAATGGCCTTGCAAGTTGTCAAACGAAAAGCCTATCTCTTCTGCATATCTGTAATCGTCTCATACAATGCAGAATTAAGATTGCACATCTGGAAATGTGGGTTCTCAAAGAACAGCAATTGTAAGGTTACAAACAATAAAAAAGAAATGAACAAACACACTCTAGAGGAGTGATGTTTATGACTGTCAAGACAAACCTCCACACCTGATGCCTTCAAGTTCTTAATCTCATTCCCAGAAAGGCCAAAGTACTCTTGCTTAAGTTTGTGTTTTATAAAGTAAACCACATAACCCTGCAAAATGTCAAGCAGAATGCCAACCAATAACTTAATGCAGTTCACATAGATGTTAACTAAAAGGAGTATTTCATTAGATTAAAAAGGAAAATTGCTTCAATCAATTGAAGTTTACTTGGCTTTGTATTGCATGGTACGTCCTGAATGCTCTTACTTTAAGGTCCCTTCTCACATAAAACTCTTCTCCTGCAATGACAAGTTGATTGAAACTCAGGTGTAAAAATTGTTACGAGGATATAACAATAGAATCCTAAAATGTCAACTAGAGTCGTAAGAAATTACCTACATCCAGACCAATCAGATTATGATTTAGTTCTGATCCATCCAGTTTTCTATGCACTTCAAAGAGTTCTTCCACAGTTTCTTTAATGGAAGTTGGCACAATGATTGTAGGAGGCTTCATGCGGTATAAGCCACGTGTTGCAACATACATGGGCAGTCCTCCCTGAAAAATTATATAAATTTGAACAATGTAAGTGGTAGCCTCGCAACAATGAGAGTGCTAGAGGATATGCTTGCCCAACCCGTGACAGTGGACAGAAAATGGAAACAAAAAACAAAAGTCGAAACAGAACATAAATGTTCTTCTAAGATGCTGAAGAAATGGCGAAATTTTTTAAACAAAGAAAGCCAAAGAGAAAAACTTCTCTTTCGCCCCATTACCTGTCTATTTTTCGTTTTACCAAGCAAATGCAACAGTGGTCAACATACTCAGTACACAAGTTGCTTCTCCAAGTACTTTGAGGACGAGTAATTCAATTTTTATTTGCATCAATAACATAACATTCGCTTAATCATAACCACTCACTTAATGAATACACTAAACTTGGAATCCATTACCTTAATCAGTTATTCAACCAATCCATACAATTGTACGTAGGCAAGCACTAATAAAAGTTATACATTTCCTATTCCATAGAATGAAGAAGTTTAATTTTCAGTAACAAATAACTCATCTCCTTTTTACAGTACTAATTAGAGAGTAAATCAATCAAATTCTCAATCCAACGGAAACTCGTTCTCCAAAGCCAAAATTGATATCTGGGTGTACAAAATAGACAAAATTTATCCCATAAAAATGCTCAAAAACTGGCACGTCCTCACAAACTATAAAGAAATTCTTATTATTCTGTTAGCAAGCGATGCAAAATATAAACGAAGAAAGTAACTAACGATGTGATCCATGTGGGCGTGGGAAATGAAGAGGAAGTCCTGGGAGATAGCGCGTTGTGGGCAACGGCCAATATCGAAAGCCAAATTGAGAGAAGGGAAAATGATGCAAGTTTCATGGCCTCCTATGGACAGTCCCTCAACTGGGTATCCTTCGATTGTCATTATTTTCTTCTCGTCTCTTTTGTCCTTTGGAGCAGAAACTGGGTCTCCTTTCTGTTGTTTCGAACTCATTGAATTGGAGTTTTCTGGGTCTGGCTACTTTGTTGCTTTCGTCCAAGTAAAACAAAGCCTGGATTAAGAAGAAGAGAATGAATAAAGGAGACTGAAGAAGCTAAATCAGACCTGAGGTTAGAGAAGGGGTTTTGGGCCATTCTCGTCTTCTCTCCGGTTGTGACCGTACAGTTATGTTCGACTGAATAAATCAGTATTATTAAACCTGTGGAATGAATTACTAATATTTTAATTAGTTGATCTTTAAATTGTTGGGTTATTAAAATTTAATTAAATATATGTACATTAATTAAATATGATAACTAATAATATAAGTAAATAAATTTAATTAATAAATTTTAATAATAAAAAAAAATTAAATTTTAAACATTTACTAAATTATATTTATATATTTTAATAATTTTTTAAAATTTATAAAATAATATTTAATTTAAATATTATATTTTTTTAATATTTCTGAGTAATATATAAAAAATTTATCTAAACATATTATTTTATAAAATTTATTATATTGTTATGAAATAAAAGATATGTATTTTGAAATAAAAAATATATTATTATTAAGTTAATTTAATTGATTGTGACTTTAAAAACTTTTTTATTAGTTTTTCAGTTTATTTCTTATGGCTAACACTTAAATAAAGTTTGTTCATTGATATTAGATTATATTAGGTCATTTTATTATATGATTAAATTATAAATTTAGACTATTTTAAAGTGAATTTATTAATTCATCTATCCAGTCGATTAATCCTGTTCGATTTTGTTATCAATGATACTGCACATTAAAAAAGCTTTTCCTTTTTAATTAAAAGTGAATTTCTTTTTTACATATTTTCACAAGAAATTGCATTCCACAAATTTTTTTTTCATTTACAATTTATAATTCAAAATATCACTGATTATAAATGACTTAAATATCATTAAGTTAAAGCTGGTTGAGCACTTGGGTAATTAGACTCTCACAGAGCTTGAGCCAAAACTCTCAATTTTTTTTCCTTTCTCCGGTTTTGAAGTAGCACGTCCAAAATATATGTGCCTGTCCACTTGCCTATCAACAGGCAACAGGCGAGTCATGGAGAAGTGTTCGTTTTCAACTGGCCTTCTACTTATTGTTAAAGATATAACTATCATTGAGATCCTTATTTTATAAGTTTAAATTGAATGGTTTTTTGACAAGCTTCTCATACTAAAAAACTTAGAAGACTATCCCTCATTTATTAATTAAACATTTCTTTGCAAGATGTAAAGTCAGTGAAGTGTTAGGTTGAGTTGTGTCTTGAGTTTGATATGCTTCTGTTGTTACACTTTTAGGCAATGTCACTGTATTTGGTTATGAAACTTTGTCTGTTTCATTTGTTCATAATTTAATTCTTTTCCCTTTGGTAGTTCATGGGGACCTAAGATGATAGGGCTAGGAAGATTATATCTTTCTCTAGAGGTCCCAGGAAACTCAGAAAGCTGTCAATTTTAAACTGAATTTCCTAAAATTATAGAAAGAGAAGAAGATTGAGTTGCTTGGAGTAGAAATCCTGTAGCTGTGTGTTTGATTATACATAAGATAGTGTTTTTAAGGTTCTCTTCTCGGTTCCATTGTCCAGTGTCCACCTGATAATTTTACTGCCTTTTTGCCAAAAAAATATTTATTTATTTACTTATATAGAAACCCTACGCAATTTCCCTAATTAGCTAAATCCTAATTTCTCTCTGCATGAACAGCTCCGGATTTGTTAGGGTTTCTTGAAATTAATCTGTAGCGCAATCATGGACCATCAATGGCGGCCCTTGCTTCCTCCGCAAGGTAATATCTGCCCCGTCTAATTCGCTTCTCACTTCGCATTTTGCCCTTCCCAAGCTCTTCCACCTTATCCTCCATACAATCAAAACCCCAGATTCCCACCGCGTCTAGACTATCCGCCACCCGACCCATACCATGCGGGTATGCCCGGCCCGTACATGGCCAATCCAAACGACTGGTGGCACAGAAACCCGAGTTTCGATTACAGGGAAGGATTTGGGCTGCCCGTGTATGATCATAACAATACTAATGGCAATATTGGTGAAGTAGATGGGAGATATAAACGGCCTAGGGTTGATGAGATTGGATCTACTCTATATGGACGCGAGAATAACCAAATCCGGGGAAAATCTTATCTAACGATGAGCGTATATTGAAGCTGATACGCGATCATGGCGGCGCTTTGAGTGGGGATTTGACGAATGTGAGATATAGTTTGGATTTCAATGCAAGTTATGGTAGGATTGTAGACATGAATAATCATTTTGAGTATTCGCGGAACTGGGAGCCTGGTGGTGGTGTTGGACATAATCGTTTGCAGAATGATGGGAGTAACATGTTCTGTCCTTTCCGGCCAAATGCTGGAAAGCAGCAGGCGCGCGGATCTCTCAGTCTGCCTTATCAAGTCCCTGAAGTTCGTAATGAGCCTTATGGTGATCTTAATTTGCCACAGAATCAGTTTAATGATTCAATGTCAGCGGAAGGATCACAGTATTCTCATATGAGGAACTGGCAGGACAATCGGCCATCGCAATCTTATGGAATGCCTAATTATTTGAGACCTGATTATCAATTCCCTGGCCACGTTGTTTCGACCATGAACGAGCCAGGAGGTTACTTGCCTTGCCCTGAAAATAGGGCAATCGGTGGTCAGCCTCTTCCTCCTCCTCCACCTCGTCCTGCTTCACCACCAACTCCTGTTCCAATCGAGTTTAAAGGCTACACTTCACCACTAAAAACTTCCTTGTTTCCTGTTCCTATTAGTTCCTCAGCAACTAATTCCGTCTTGCAAAATAAGCCTCTTTCACATGTTTCAATTGCGTTTTCTTCAGAGGTATTACCGCTTTGCTGCATCTCTTGGTTTTGTATTTGTTCATGTACTGTTTTTTCACCTACATCTTTCATGGGTAGTGAGCTTTTCTTAAACTTCTTTGCTTGATTTTTTTTAAAGCAATTGCAGACGTCGTCTCTTTCAAAGCAGTTATCTCCAGATAAGCAAACAATTTCTCAATTATTTAAGCAGCCTTATTGAGCTTCCCGTCCTGATCATATTGTGATAATCCTTCGAAGGCTTCCAGGTACCTCCTTTTCTTGGGGTACACTCTGTTTGATTCATGTTATATTTGCTATTTTTTTCTTACTTAGGCTGCTTGTCATGTGTTATGAAGCTTTGAAAAATTCATTTCCATATTGCCATGTTAGGTGGGTGTATATAGGCCTGTGGCCCATGACTCAAAACTAAAAAAGTTCCGTTCTTTTTGTTTGGTAAAACTAAAAAATTCGTAATTGGTTAGAACATGTAAAATTTAGCACTGGTTTGGTATTCATGCCGTTTTTTGGTTGTAGTTGTCCGTTGTCAAGGAATTTATCATTATAACATATTTATTTTTCTTACTTGATGTCTTAAAAGAGAAAAACAAGTTGCTTACAAGTGGAAACCACAAAAAGTGGTTTTTTACTTGTTTCATCAAGCTTTTTCCCGAGATACAATTTTTAACACTAGACAACAATAACCCAATATTGTACCAAACATGTTGGGAGGAACTTGATATCATGATAGGGAATGAAGATCCCAATTTTAGTTAAAGATTAACTATTGTTGGATGTACAATTTGAAAATTAGGAGGTAGATTACATAGCCCATGATAACAATTTTAGCAAGCATTTTATCTGATAATTCTTCTGTTCTTGTTAGGTTAGTGGGTGGCGTTTTGGGACTCATAAGAGGTGTGCTGGAGTTACCATGTGAGGATTTGAGTAGTTTGTGAAAAAGATACGCCAAATTTTTGGTCCGTATTGCAAGTTTTGTGTATTATTTGATGGGAAGATGACCTGTTTAGCTGCAGTGTTAGGACCTTATCTTTGCTTATTGACCAAGATTTTTGCATGGAAATGAGTAATTTTATGTGAGCATTTGCATCTGCAGCAATTAAATTTTTTTACGTGTGTTATTATATGCTGCAAGCTGACCCCAAGATTTTTGGGATAAAGGTTTAGTTGAGTTGAGTTATTACATGCTGCAAACTGAAAATGTGAAGATGCCTTTTGCCGGATATGAGTTCATCAATTAATTTGTTATGCTTGTAGGTAGTGGTAAGAGCTACTTGGCAAAGATGATGCGCGAACTTGAGGTGGCAAATGGTGGTAATGCCCCTTGGATTCATTCAATGGATGATTATTTCATGACTGAAGTTGAAAAGGTTTGCCAGTTGGATGTTCATGTTCATGCTCGTGCTCTTTCGTATAGTTCTCATGAATGCACATGGAATTTTTTTTTCCTCCCTTTTAATGTTTGCATATTGTTATCATTTAACGATTGTTGTTTTCTATATCAAAAGGTTGAGGATAGTAACGCTTCAAAATCTTCCAGCTTGGGCAGAAACAAGACAACAACTGTGAAAAAGGTCATGGAGTATTTTTATGAACCTGAAATGGAGGAGGTAATGCTCTAAATTTTTACATAATGATAGAAAATGGTTCAGTTATGGGCAGGGTATGAATCTGCCTTCTTTTGGCTTTGCATTCAAGTACTATCTCCGTCCATTTTTATCTGTCGCATTTGGGTCTTGCATGATGATTAAGAAAATGATTGAATAATCTCGTTTTTATAAAAAAAATACTAGTAATTGATTAAATTTCCCTTTTTCTCAGCTAGAAAATTGTGTAAATATTTATTGTATTTAATAGAGATAAAGGGTAAAATTGGAAAAAAATAGATGATGCTCCTTGGTTTTCTAAATTCAATAGATAATTTTGGACAAAAACCTAAATGCTATAGATAAAAATGGACGGAGGTAGCATTTATCAAGTAGTAAAATTTTATGGTGGAACTTGCAGCGAAAAATATATTGTCTCATTTACTGCATGGCATGTATAGGACAAGAGTAAGTAGATGGTTTAGCATGCACAGGCAGCAGAGCCCATTTTTATCCAGCATGAGAGTTTAAACTTGAACTTGGCCAGGATTAACCTTGTGCCTTGTGGGTTGGGCTGCTTTAGTAGATAATAGAAAGACTGAATATGAATGACATTGCCTTTGTTTCAGCGAACTTGGGCTGAATAAAATTGTTTTGATGAAGATGTCATCACTTGAACTTGACATTTCTTTCGCTTGTATAACTTGATTTAAAAGGCTAATTGAAAAATAAAATGAAGAAATAAATATGTAACAACTAAGAGGGAAGTAAATGGTGAAATATAAAATAGACGGATACGACAGAGAGAGAAATAAAGTGACAGAAGGGGGTGGGGTGGGGTTGGGCATTGGGATACCGAGGATATGGTGTAGTCCTTTGTTTCTGTGAAGGGAAGGATGAAATGAATAAATTTGGAGCATTGTAATGTTTTGAAAAGAGGATACAAGAAGATTGGAATATTGCAGAATGTCTGGTCTTTGGTTTAAATTTATGGTATCACCTTTTTAGTTAGTGCGTACTTTAGTATTGTTCTATGGGTTTCTTTTTCATATCCTGCAGATCTGCTTTTCAGTTTGATCCTTAGATAGATTTTTTTGTAATTTTGGATCAATATATCTGGCCATCTGGCATGCCAACTTTTCTCATATATTTTAATGATTACTTACGGAATTCATAAAAATTTTAATATTTCTGCTCTACTTCTGGATAGTGTGATAATGATCTTTCAGTACTTGCTCTTGTTTGGTGTGTGTTATTTTCTTGTAATGTTTTCAACCTATGTTTTGTTGTATCCTCAAACTAGGCTTATCGAGACAGCATATTGAAAGCATTCAAGAAGACCGTAGAGGAGGGAATTTTCACACTTGTCATTGGTATGAACTTTTAATCCGGAATTGACCTTTAATTGATGATAAAACTAATTAATATTTTTGCTTAATTGCTTTTTTTTTTTAATTTTTTCTTTTCTTGTCATAGTTCCCTTTAGTTTGATAATGCTGTGGTCTTAAGCTATTTGGTTTGATGATATCAGGTTTCTTGAATCTGATCCTAGCAGTAGCACCATATCAATGATCATCTCCTTTGAAAAGCAGGCTTGAACTATTAGTGGAGCAAAAGAAAATGAAAATCTGTCTTTTTTTTTTTTTTTCTTTATCATCATCATTATTGGCAGCATTTTAATGTCTTAAAAGAAAATTTTCAAAATATAAGCTTAAAGATAAAAGTGATTAAAGATCTGGTTATCCTGGCTTGTTAAGGCATTCAACAACTCAAATGATCTAGTCTGGTTATAGATTTAGTGGTGATGCAGTGCTTGTGCACTGCTTTCATTTTCACTAACCACGGATGCAGTTTTGTTCGGCAATTGACCCTTTTGTACTGGTATGTGTGCCTCGTCTTAGTGGATGACCGCAATCTGCGGGTAGCTGATTTTGCTTGGTTTTGGGCAATTGCAAAGGTATACCCTTACTTCTCTCTTCTTCACCACCTCCGCGAGTGATATGTTGTCATTTTCCAGTTTCCTGGGAATGTGCAAGGGTCTGTAGGTCCTCATTCTCATACATGGATCTCTTCATAGTCGGCTACAAATAATGTCCAATATAGTGTGATTTTTCTTCTATCTTTTTTTCTTCTTTGGGTAGGTGACTTACTGTCATTCGTTCAGTGGTCAATATTCAGCCACTTAATGTGCTGTTAACTTTTCTTTCTTCTCTGTATTTTCTAGCAGCCTTTGTGTTATATTTGATATTTTTGCTCTCACAGATTATGATAATAAAATTCAATGGGTCTTCTAGTGCAAATGTTTTTCTTCAATAGAAATATTTGAGTGTGGCTTAATTTTTTTTCGGCAATAAAAAAGATCTCTTTTGCTGCAAATTTTAGGGCGTAGTTCTTTTATTTTGTAGGTTGTGTTCCAACTTCCTAAGGAGTTAATATTTCAAAAAAAAAAAAAATCTTGTATGAGATGTTAAAGTTGATAGACCACAGTCATCCTTTGGAATGGTCATCATTTGTAAGGACTTCCACTTTTCTGCTTCCTAGTTGAACCATCCTTGCCATGTTAGTAAACTGAAGGCCATTAGAGAATTGATATCAAACAAAGCTAATATTAGTTAGGTGTGATAAGTTGTTGGTGGAAGGAGTGAGAAGGGAAAGAAAGAGACCTAAAATGATGTGGAGGTAAGTAGTATCAAAAGATTTATAATTTTTGGATATTGATACGTAATCGGTTACAAATAGAATTTGGTGAAAAATGATCCATGTAGCTGGCCCCATCCAGTGTGGGATTAAGAGTTAGTGGTTGTTGTTTACCAGTTATTTCTTTGTGGAATCACATTACTATTGGAGTTTGTATTTCTGGATGAGCCATAAATCTGCATATTGAGCTCGAGTAAGGAGCTAGGATGGTTAATTTTTAAGTGTCACATGTCTCATGTATATCATTTTTTAAATTCTAAGTTCTTATGCATGTATTTTTGTAAATACTTAGTTCATCATGAACCATAGAAAAGCCACATGTGGATCCCACAAGTGCTTGTTTCTATGTTTCTTGATGTACTGTGTTCACCTAAGAATTTCAATTAAAAAAGCTTTTACTTTCTTTATCGTTAATTTGTTTATGTTTTCTTAAAAGCATACAAGTGAATGGCTATAAACTTTACATGGATGATCGTGATTTTACAATTCTCTATTTGTTCTGTTAGTATACTTTATCTCTTTAACATCAATTTCCTAATATACCATATGAGGGATGATATCTAACTGTGAAATTCAAATAGTGGACTTTCTGTTTCTGGATTTGTTTGTCCAAAATTGATGCTATATTATGGATCTTGGCACTGAATTTTTTGAATTTATTGGCAAATAATCATCATATCTTTGTTTAGTTCCTTAAAAATTGGTGCATCTTTTAATCTGTATTTCACTAGATCCCTCTACTCACACACCCCTTAAATTTCTGAGTTCTTTAGCCACCCCCCAGGCTTAGAATTTGTCAACAGTGGGCAAGATTCTATGATATCAGCTTCCATGTTAGAAATTTTCATTTAATGTATCCTTCTAGAATCCATTGGCCTTTCTTAATTATCTATTAATTTAAAATTGTATAATATTATCTGTCTATTGCCTCACTTTTCTTTTCTTTTTTTTTTTTTTTCACCTCTCTTTTTCAGGGATCTGGTTATGAAGTTTACATATCAGAAGCTACATATAAAGACCCTGTGGTTAGTTCATCTGTTATATTATATTTCATTCATTATGTGGGGCTTTGATATTTTTTTATTTTCCTAATTGGTGATTGATGACACCATCTAAAAAGCATAGTTATTAAAGGCTCAAGGCGTGCTAAGGCGCCAAGGGGTCCTGGAGCCTAGGCGCAATGTGCAAGGCTAAGGCGTACGCCTGAGCGAGATGAGGCAAAAGAAAAAAAAAAAAAAGAATATTTTACCAAACTTCAATAACATAAAACTAAAATTAATAATAACAAATAAACATTCAAGTACTAAATTATTAAAACTTTAATAGTCTTTTAATCTTTCATAACTAAAGTTAAGAAATTATAAAGTAACTATATCTTTTTCATCTTTTTCTACACCTTCATCCTCTTAATATTCATCTTCAAAATCAATATCTTCATCATTTCCCTCACCTTTAAGAACTAAAGGAGTATTAACTTTATTTTTTTTGAAAAAGATAATGAGTGGTAGTGTTGAAAATGAAAATATGAGAGGTTTGTAATCCTGAGTATGTTAGTTTGATGAGATTTTGGTGACTAGTTATCACCAACAATACTAATTTTGAAAATTTTTAGATCAACAAATTTCGAGTTGGGTGGTAATGCTTTTTGTTAGTGGAAGTACTCGCCGAATGTAGAAATAAAAAAAGCGCGCCTTTCTAGCCTTGTGCCTGGAACAAGGCGCACGCCTAGGCGCATAAGGCGGGGGCTTGGTGAATGTTGCCCGCCTTTCTCCTGTAAAGGTGCAAGGACTGGAGCCTGGTGAACTTGGAGCCTGAGGCGCGACTTTAATAACTATGCTAAAAAGACAACATTCATCTATCATAAATTGGATAGAAGTTCCATAGTCTGATCTGGTGGGTTCATGTTGATTATCTGTGGAATTTCAGGGCTGTGCAGCTAGGAATGTACATGGTTTTACCCTAAATCAAATAAAAAAACATGGCTGGTCAGTGGGAAGAAGCTCCAGCATTATATTTGCAACTGTATATCAAGGTTTGGATCTGGTCTCATTTTTTATTTTGGGTTGGAATTCGAAACAGTCTTGGTGGCCAGTTTAAAAGGAATTTACACTTCTATCTTTAAAGCAAAAGCCCTGCGTGTTTAACAGTTCACAAATTTTTAAGTTTAAGGGAATAAGTTCTTATCTTTCATATCATGAAGTTTAATGAAGTTGGGAACCTTCCTTCTTGACTCATAGTGACTTCCATGTTTGAGTCTTAATGCTGCTGTTATTTTGCTGGCGTGACAGTCATTATTCCACAGGGATGACCTGAAGGAAAGTGGAATTCAAGAGGTAACTAAGTGTTATATCATACTAATGTCCGTTATGTATTCATTATTTTGTTTTCTTTACTATCACTTTCTTATGTAAGAATTTTTAGTTTGATTCTTTGTGAACATCATTATTCACCATGGTAATAGTAATGGATGCTCATATTTGATGCTTATTGTTTTATCATAGTATCATGCCATTGCTATGCTTCCTACTTTAACACCGAAGCTTGTCATTAACATAAGTTTCACTACTTATTACATTAGATTATATTATCTTTTGGATAAGAAGTAATAAGATTGTGGATTAACTCCTCCCTGGGGGTGAGCATAATACTATAATTTACTATAATGAAAAGGGAAGCAGATGCATCTCTAGGAAAGGAAATGTTAAATTTGCTCAAAAAGTGTAAAGCTTTTTTTTTTTTAAATGTAATGAGAAATACTCAACTATGATGTTTTGCATGTGTCTGTTTATGCGTATCCCAAGTACATGAAATTTAGAGGAAAGGAAATAATGTGAGAAGTGTGTGTGCATGTTTCTTAAATATAGGATTACAGAAAAAAAAATTGAATGTAAAAAATTTGTTCTGAACTTATTTATATTATCATCATTGTGGATCTGTAATTTGAGCCAAGCCAAACTACACCAAATAGCCTCACTTTGTTCTTCATGTAAAATAGTTTACGCATTAACTTTTGTGTAAGTTTTTGCAGCCATTTTGGTCTAAATTCATTCGTGTCAATTTTCCAGGTTGATATGGATACTGAAGATGGAAGCTTTGATTATATTCCACCTGGACTGCTGGATAGAAAGACTGAGAAAACCGTACCAGTTCCCTTGGAGGCTGATGCACCTCAGGGTACATTTATGTTTTCTTTTCTCATATAAGTTTGATTACAAATTATATGATTTTTTATATTTGTTGTCATCCTAATGACATACACATTTGTGTTAAAGTTACCGTAACTTTTATTTTCTTTTCCCTGCCTGCTGTTAATCAATAGTCACATTGAAGAGTCTTAAACCCCCTTCCTTTCCCAAAGAAAAGGGTGCCTTTGGCATAAATTTGGACCCGCAAGTCAGTTTTGGTAGTCATCAAACAAAGTGACTTGCTAAAATGAAATTGGTAGTTAGTCTTGTAGCACATGTAGAGAAGCAATGCTAGCTAGCATTAAGCATAGTTATTAAAGACGTAAAGGGGTCTTGTGTCCTAGGCTCAAGGCACAGGTCATGCCTGAATGAGCTGAGGCACAACAAAATAAAATTGAATAAAATTAAAATCAAAATCAAATAATCGTAGATACAGAAAAATTCGTAAAATATTTTTGCAATCCAAATAAAATAAAACTAAAGTATTGCGGCTATTAATGTCTTAAAAGTTAAAACCCATCCTATATTCCAAATTCTGGCTATTGAACTAAACTATTATGGATATTATTGTCTCAACATATTTTTTTACATTAAAATTTTTGTTGTCTTTGTCTACAACAAGAGGCAAGATACTTTTATTATCAGATAATAAATAGTTCACTAGCAGGCAGCAGTGGGAAAGCACCAGTTATTGCTCTTCTTCTTCTTCTTCTTTTTTGAACTGCCAACAGTGAGAGGAAGAATAACCCTTGTTTATGTTGTTCTCCCTATTGGAGATATATGATCGAGTGTGGTTGAGAACACATAGGCGCTCCTTGATTCGCCTTGCGCCTGGTGCACCTGGGCAAGGTCGCCTGCCTGTTGCTATTGGAGGCGCTTGCAAAGATGCACCTATAACAACCCTGGCATTAAGGTATTGAACTTTAAGGTAGAAGTTTTATGAAGAATTGTTTCTTCTGTTATCACTAATGCCTGAACTTCTCTACTATAATTCTCCTGCTGAACGAGATTGGGATATAAAAAAAAATGACTGAAATTCACCAGAGGCGCGCCTGGCTGATGTCACCGCCTCTTGCTATTGGAGGCACTTGCACCTAGTGCGCCTTGACAACACTGGCACCATGGTATTGAACTGGCACCAGGGTATTGAACTTTAAGGTAGAAATTTTATTAAGAATTGTTACTTCTGTTATCACTAATGCCTGGACTTTTCTACTATAATTCCCTGCTGAATCAGAAAAGAAACATCTCTATGAAAGTTGTGATTTGTCAATGTCTAGTGTTGCTTGTACAGTGAGAACACAATACATATTCACTAGCAGCTTGCAAGGAATGAATATTGAATATCTGCTATGTTTATGCATATAAAAACTTATTTTCACATTACTTGGAAAAGATTTATTTGTTGCTTCTAATATGCTCATGGTTATGTACTCGTGTCTCTCTGTCTACTAAGAAAAAATGTTACTACTTCAAAACTGGTTTAATTCTCCTATTTACTTCATAATTTTGAACTCCAGTTCCTCCAGAAGATGGGAAGAGATGGGATGTTGAAGAGGAACATCCTACACAAGGAGTAAAAGCATTAAGTAAAAGTAAATGGTCAGATGATTTAGATGAAAATGATACGGAAGGATGTGAAGGCATTAAGGGCAATTTAAATGTGCTTACTTGGTTAATTCAAGCATATGGAAAGCAAGGAAAATCTGTGCATTGGAGTGACCAGGTAACTATTATGTTTTGGGCTTTTGTTCTGTAGTGTTAATGCTATTCCATTCCTGTGTTAAGGTACTTATTAGATGCCAATAAATATAATTGGACTATAATGTATGTCAAAGAAAGATTACCAACTGGATTGTCTTGTGTTGGTATTCTTGAGCATCTACAAGCAAGTTTTATAGGGCATTTTCAAGCATTTGATGCATAGAAGGATGTGACTCACTGACCTATTGAATGAAAGTAAAGAAGCATGGTGCCTTTGATCCTAAACTGTATTCAGAATCTGGATCTTCTATATTTACTTGTAATGCTCAGATTTCTAGCTGTTGCTGCTTTGGGCCCTTCTGTATTGTGGGTTTAGAGCATTTTTCTCTGCCATAAGAGGGTTGTCTCTCCCATCTTCCTTTCCATCTTCTCTTCTCCTTTCCATATTGCATTCATCCTTGTATTTTCCCATAACCAATCATGTCAATTGTATCACAGCATAATAATTTCAAAAAACATTTTTTTTTCCTCCTTTTCTTCTTACAACTATGTTGCTCGTCCAGGTTGGTAACAATGGGTTTTCTATAGGTGCAGCAAAGAAGGCAATTATGCGGTCTTTAGTGATTGGGCCAGGTGCTGGATACAATTTGGTAAGTTAGTGTAGCTAGTTGGTTGTCTTTTTTGTCCGAATTAAGATGATTAAAAATGAATTTGCTCCATGATTATGTTGGCCCTTGTATCATAACTATTGGTCTGCATATTTGCACTCATATGCAGCATATGGTGGTCTTTTTTAGCCTTAGCTGGAAAAGGTTGCCCGCTTTTTTGGCAGGCTAGCTACATTGAAATTTTGTTTTTAGTTTCAACAATAGAACACAAATTGCACAAGTTCAGCCCTCATAATAAATGAAGCTTTTACTACAAGGCTCTAGCTGCCGAGCTGCACACGTTGTCAACTTTGTGATTTCTATCTAATGCTTTAACACCCGCAGAAGTCCAACCCATTACCCGAAGATGAAAGCCCAACATCAACCCAAAGTATGGGCAAGCCGAGGAGATGTAGTACTTTCCAAGAAGACTCCGTGCAGAGCATGAGTCCTTTAAAGCTGTTTTTGATAAGAGGAGACAACGGATTGGTGGACTTGATTTAGAGGAATAATAATACATGTAATTCTATCTTCAAGCAGTTTTTTATGTACGTAATTTGGTCGTATTCTTTACACGGTTCATGCCGTTGTTGTCTGTAATTGTTAGGTTGAGGAAAAAAACAATGCAGTGCAGGATCCTTCCTGCATGCAATTTAAGCAAAAACGAAACTATTCAATTGTTAGAATTTAAACGTTTTATCTACCACCATGTATCAGCGTCTGTTTATCGCCTAGTTTGACAGAAAGTGATGCCAAACTTGAGAATGTGAAGATACGTCATACATGGCGTGGTGAATGTCAGACACATCTGTTAAATAAAGTAGAAAACATTAATCTAAATAGTAATACTAAGCAGTGCAAGAGAAGGAAAGCATGCTATAAAGTCTACGCATGACAGCCAAGTATTCAGAAATATAAATTTTCAAATACAAGCATATCCCAGACCATATCATTTCCTGCTGAAGTGGAATTCAACTCTCTCTCTCTCTCTCTCTCTCTCTCTCTCTCTCTCTCTCTCTCATGGCAACTGCTATTGTATCCAAGCATTTTCTTGCAGGTTTAAAGGATTTAGAATTAGCCAAATGCAGTATCTCCAGCCAAACAATTTCCAGCAGGCAATCGGTACATATTTTCCACCATGTAAGCCTACTTGATTCTTCACTTTCCTACACATTTTGCTTCTATTCCTACTGTCTTAGGAGCTCTGAAAATCTACCATGTTTGGTTATAATTTAATGATGGAACAGAGATATCAATCGTGTTCACTATCCATGAATGGGTGCCAAGGTGACCCCAGAGTCCCTGTTGGTACCATTGAAACTCGAACATTTCCAGCAGTAGCATCTCCTGCATTTGCCACAGACAGCCTCAATTTGGCTATTTCTAATTTGAAAGCCAATCCACCGCCGTTCACTTCCGGGATTATACGTCTCCAGGTAAGTTGCCTGTTGCTATGGAATTTAATCCGTTTCTTATCTGCACTGCACTGGTAGGTAAGTCATGCATTGGCCGAGAGATGTGTTGGTGCCACGTGGTTGGCTGGCATTGAATGGTTTACGTAACGACATCTCTCCCCTTATCCTGGAGCTCTACTCTTTTGTTCAGACATCGTTCCAAATTCCCAATAATGTAGATGGACACTCTAGGATTGGATTGCTGTATCGAAGTCAACATTTTTTTAACTTTTTTTAGAATATAAATGAATTTCATTAAACACTCATCACATTGGTTTATATTTGAGTTAAATTCTATTACGATTTATATAATTTGCAAATAAATTTAAAGTTAATGATACGCTACAAATTTAAAAGAAATTCTGCCAATTTGGAGTAGCATGCTTGGCTTTTATATTCAATAGATAAGTTATAAAGTATGAAAAATTCACTTATTAATAATTTACTTTATGATTTTAAAAATCGAAGGAATTTTATGTTGATTTGTTAATGTTAATAGACTTTGGAATTGATTTGGTTATAAAAGTAAGAATAATGAACTAGTTTCATGTAAAGTTGAATGAAGAAAAAGATTAATACAGCTTGTCCTAATTAATTTATTTGAGATTAAAATTTAACTATTGTTTTGCCAAAATAGAAAGGAGAGCCTATGTCAGATCTCTTCCCCGCAACTGCGATATTAAATTTAAAAAACCTGATTACCCAATATTTGAACCAATTCTTAAAGCTAATATTTGTGTCTACTGTGATGGAAAGGTGCCCATTCAACAGAGAATTGAGGCAATTGATTGGCTCCATGCTCAGCATCAGCTTCTTCCACGCTGCTTCTTCTCCTGTAGAAGCCGAAGAAAGGACGACGGTCACCTTTTCACAGACTTCACCAACGGAAATGGCCATGCCCATGTCCACAATTTGGTCAGCGTGGCCGGTGTGGGCTCTGCTGTTCTCTTTAGGCATATCCATCAATTCTCTTACAGTGACTGGAAGTCCATCAAGAGGTAAAAAATTAAAAAGTAAAAAAAAAAAAAAGAAACCCACCAATTTGATTGCATTAGATTTTGAATTTCATGAATTTATGATAGCTAGGTTTAATTCTATGTTCAACTTTGAAGGTTCCTATCTGCCAAATGTCCTTTGATTCGTGCTTATGGGGCAATTCGATTTGATGCAATGGCCAACATATCATCCGAATGGGAGTCTTTTGGTTCATTTTACTTCATTGTTCCGCAGGTAAAGCAATTGCTTCTTTCTATTTTGGCGTTATGTCCTAGAGTCATGTTTCTTGTCGCTAGTTATAAGACTTGCTGCTTCATGCTATAAATGACAGGTTGAGTTTGATGAGCTTGAAGGAAGTTCGATCCTTGCTGTAACTATTGCCTGGGACAATGCCCTCTCCTGGACATGGGAACAGGCCATTGATGCACTTCAACTCACGATGAATCAGGTCTCTGCATTAATTTTTAGCAGAGTTGCTTGATTCTTCATTTGTTAGTTAAATGCTGAAATAAAATTTAATCTTTTAAGCCATTTTCATTTTTCTATTAAAAAAATGCAGGTTTCTTCTACTATTGTGAAGTTGGGTAAAGAAGTTGCTAGAACATTAATTTTAAGCAATAATCAAATTCCCAATAAGACCTACTGGGATCTTGCCTTGAAGAGAGCGTTGCAGATAATCAAAAGAAGCAGCTCACCACTCATTAAGGTAATATCAAGCTTGCAGTTTCTTTTCTTGGGATAATAATATATTTAGCCTTATTCTTCTTCCTTAATCCTTATTACCATGCGATTTGTCTTTGGTTTATCAATTTTGACTTGAAAATCTAGGTTGTCCTCGCACGTAGCAGCGAAGTTGTAACTGCTACTGACATTGATCCTATAGCATGGTTGGCTTGTCTACAGGTACTTTTGTAATTAATTGTTAACTGAATCATCACTTTACTCGTGATAAGTAACAATTAGAATGCTCAAGATTTACTTACAGGTTGAAGGAGAAAATGCTTATCAATTTTGTCTTCAGCCACCGAATGCTCCAGCATTTATAGGGAACACGGCAAGTCTGACCACTGATCTAAATAAAATTATGCATTCTCTCTATTGAACCTCTCTGTTTTTAATGAATCCTACTTTTTTCTAATGGTCTACTCTGCAAATTTTATCATGATGCAAGGAACTGCTTTTAGAAGTTAAAAGTCTTTACTTTTTGCTCAATTTTTTGGCCTATACATTTATTTAGTTATTCATAAGATGTAAATTTTCATGATCAATGGAGATTAAGTGGCTTTCTAGTTTTGACTTGTATGAACTTTATGAATAGCCAGAGCAACTATTTCACAGAAAATGGCTAGGAGTTAGTAGCGAGGCGCTGGCTGGAACCCGTGCCAGAGGTCAATCAAAGGCTCTAGATCTCCAAATAGAACGCGATTTACTTTCCAGGTTTATTTTGGCACCTTGCGCTTAATCAAATTGTTGATTCATTGTATTGTGATTGATTTCAAATGCTTCTAAGCCAATTCGTATCTCATTATGCGTTATCATTTTTTTGCAGTCCAAAGGACCATCTTGAGTTTACCATAGTACGAGACAGCATAAGAAGAAAATTAGAGGCATGTTCATTATTTTGTGCCCTTATTAAATATGTCCTGGTCATGACAATGGACTATAGCAATCCATGTACTACATAATTATCATGGTGTGATAATTCTATCTGATCATGCTTACTGGGTGACTCTTCTCCTGCCCTAACTGACCAGAGACCTTTCCATGAACAC
The DNA here is from genome assembly GCF_030052815.1 of Hevea brasiliensis. Classification (NCBI taxonomy): domain Eukaryota; kingdom Viridiplantae; phylum Streptophyta; class Magnoliopsida; order Malpighiales; family Euphorbiaceae; genus Hevea; species Hevea brasiliensis. The sequence goes on along the minus strand of NC_079509.1, from coordinate 10,137,600 downwards.
TTGGAGTACACTGTTAAGAAGTTCTATAATTTTTTTATCCAACATGAAGGGAAAAAAGGAAATAAAATAAAATAAAAAGTTGAACTCTTGCTGTATTCAACTTTGCAGGCTATATGTAACAGGGTAGTAATGGAACCAAAGAAAGCAATACGAAAATTCCCAAGAGTTCAACATCTGTATGCCCAATTGGCAGGAACTTTAAGAAGTGAAGATGATGAGGTGAGGGAACACATCCATGTAAAGAAATTCCCTTCAACCACATATAAGATGAATGTCTGGTTTATATTCCACTTGTATGTTGTTGAGGGTGCAGTGTAGGCATCTGAACTTGATTTTTCATGAATGTGCAGTATGTTTCTATCTGATAATTTTGAAGAGAGTTGTTGTTGAAGAGCAATTAACTATATCTGTTTGTTAATTTAACATAGTTACTTCATTGTTTTCTTTTCCAGTTTGACATTTTGTCTTCTCTTCACCCAACTCCAGCAGTTTGTGGATTTCCAACAGAAGAGGCACGGCTTTTAATTGCAGAAACTGGTATTTCCATGAATCATTGTGTTTGTCGTATTTCAATGAAACTGCTTTTTGAATTTTTGCTTTGATTGATAATCCCAGAATCATTATTATACCTATTGAGGTCAATTCATTTGTGTTGAGTTTCTGTGAAACCAATTTTGTAAAAAAATTCTTAGTTATCAAGTAAAAGAAATCAGGGGTTAGGACATGTTACTATGATCATAAAAGAGAGTTTCTTATGTTCTCGAGTTATTTACTAAAGTCTCATCTTATCTTTCCCAACCTGGCTAAATTGATGCTCAAAAATGGTGTTCAAACAAGCAATAAAGTGGGTTAGGAGTTAACCACTGATGAGTTTGTTTTTTTATGGTTGAGGGGCTTCTGTACCACACATGGGAATATATGTGAATGAAATTTGTACCATGCTTTGTTCTTTCTTGACATTTTAGAAAATATTCTGGAACAGTTGTCTCTGTCAAGATGAGAACTGTCAGTACCTGTGCAGGTCCTGTTAATAAATTTTCTTTTCTTGGAATTGGAATGTAGTTACTGTTCTGCTTCAAGGGGTTGTGGCTGTAGGCTGTAGCAACCTGGCGGGATACCCAAAGAAAATAAACTTCAACATTACTCCTGAATATTGAATGGAACCTAACTTTTATGGGCAACTTTTTTAATCTGAATCAAGCATGCAAGTAATAAATTATAGATCTTTCTATTACTTCTCTTGTATAAATGAAAACTATACTCTTGATACGCGAATAAACATCCTCACTATTTTGTTGGCCAGACATACTTCAACCACCCAAATCCTGGTAGTGTATTCTCTGGGTCTCAGTACATTAGGTTTGCTTACCACTGAAGTGAAAACTATTATAATTTCCAATTGTTTTTTGTAGAAGTATTAGATCGAGGAATGTATGCTGGGCCTGTTGGTTGGTTTGGAGGAGGAGAGAGTGAGTTTGCTGTTGGCATCAGGTCAGCATTGGTAGAAAAGGTGAGCTAGGTTCCTCATTGGTTGCCGTTCTTTTCAAGTACGAATTTGTCATCAGAATCTAAAATATTGTATCTGGATTGAAAAGTCTCTACCCCAAATTATGGTTACACCACATGATACTCACCATTGGAATTCTAGGGCCTTGGCGCATTGATCTATGCTGGGACAGGGATAGTAGAAGGAAGTGATCCATCCTTAGAATGGGATGAACTAGAACTGAAGACATCTCAGGTTTATATGCTTTACTACTGACTTCCATCCATCATGCTACTCACAGTATAATGGATAGTTCACAGTAGAAAGCAAAAACAGGTTCTAAATTTTTTTTTCTTTTCTTAATAAATTTGTGTCACAGTTCACCAAGTTCCTTAAACTTGAGGTCCCATCAAGGGAAAAAATTGAAAATTTGGGAAGAATCAACTGACAAGGTACTGTTCCTGACAATGATTAATTGTATGCAGTATCTTTAGAATATTATATTGGTCTGCGTACTTTTTGTTACTGGTTTATACTAGTAAATATTATACTGATGTGTTGATGGGATTGCTGCATTATGGTTTGTTTTCAGAAGAATAGCTTCAACAGATTTCCAAATCTTCCTGAACTGAACTGAGCATAAATTTAGCAGTCACCAGTTTGGCACCCATCCTCCTTCCACAAATCATTCGGGGTACAAAATAGCAATCACTTTTAGACTCTGATTTTCGGTTGTAGCAGTTCACTGGTTTTTGGGCATTGAACGAAGCTCAAAGGCTGATAGCATAAATGAGGAAGCATATACATCTCAAGCAACATTCATTTTTCACAGAGGAATGTCGGCTGCAGATTGTTACTGTTGGGTTCTGTCATTATAAAATTTACTCACACAACCATAGTCTCATTCAACATTTATGGAACTTCTGGAGTTCTAGTAGCGAAAATTTTTCGTTCTTTCATTTGGTTGACAGTGACAGTTAGATATGTAATCCGTTCTATTACTTGATAAGTGCTTTTCAGACTATTTGTCTATAGTTATCATATATTTGTCTTATGTATGCAAATATCTATACCAAGTCGATTTGCACATGGTAGGATATGTTCGTTGCCTTCCAAAGCTTATGGCTTCAACAGTTCCAGAGAAATTACCTGTTATCCTCGATGAGCACATCTATTTTGTACAATAAGTTGGAGCACCATTGCTGATTAAGGTAAAATTATCAGGAGAGATTAAAATTGCAAAGTAATTGTTGTTAAATTAGCGAATGTGATTATTAGAATACAATTAATACTACAAAATGGCAAAACTTCGCTATGTTATATACAAAACAGGGGTTCAACCTGGACCTCTATATAAACAGCAAATAGATTTTTTTAACAGGGTTTGTTTTTAACGCAATTAAGAGCACAAGAGAAGCGTGTGAGCCTGCTGACTTGAGTCCCTGGCCTCGAATGGACCACATCCTTCTTCCCTATTGTCGTGGTAGCTGGACTTCCTGATTCAACAAAGAAAGCTTCTTTGCATCACTGCATCTCCACGGAAGGTCCCGCTTGCACCAATTAATATTACCGCAAAATGCTTCTATAATATAGCATACAGGAGACAATTTTGACGAAATTTAAGGTTTCAGAGTTCTTTTACATTAGTGGTGAAGTGACGATTATATATGGTAATGGCAGTGGACAACATGATAGCATCAATAAGACCATCATCACTTAGACATGGAGACATGATCGATCCAAATATTAGTAGCTCCATACATGGAGATGGCATCCCAGGCGTTCAAATCCCAAAATGATTATCCGAGTCTCTAATGTTTCCACCGTTGCCTTTCTTGATATCATGGATGTGGAGGCCATGGATGATGATATTACTCGCGAACTGCACGGTAATTTGAGCACCAAAGGCAATGTGCACATTGGCTCCACGCCCATCACGGGTCCTATTATCTTATAATTTGGGTGAAATATCAGGTGATTATCTTACTTATAACTTCCTTGTTAAATGGTCGGCGACTTCCTCAGGATTTGGGTGATAGGCTTCTTGGGCAGCCTGCTTGGCTTCTTTGGCTCGCTGCTGGCAGAACTCGTCAAAATCAGCAATATTAACCCTCTAAGTAGGCATTGTCGCAGCAAGTACAAATAAAAGGATCGGTATATGCCTCCCAGCTTCCATTTGGAACCCTCAATAACTAATTTCTTCTCCCTTCCTTGATTTTTCTCTAGTTTTCTTTGCAAACTTTTGCAAATATTAAAATCTAGAATTGAACTTTGACAATAATTTGTAACCGGTAAGTATGGTTTCCTTGGTCTTTTTTAGGGAAGAAACAAAATATGGGTTTTTTATTTTTCCCTTAAAATTTTCCCATGTAAACAAGTTTGCAAGAAAAATCCGAATGAATGAGTAGTGTTCTTTTAAATATCAGCTACAAAATCTATATGGAGAAAGAAAGGTAGTATATGGTTGCTAGATTATTTTTATTTTCCTTAATTTTGGGGAAAAGGGTTTAATAACTTTTACAAAAAGAATATATGATGGATTGAAATCTATGAACTTTATCATTGCATTATATTATTATTATTATTATTATTATTATTATTATTATTATTATTATTATTTAAGTGTAAACGATGAAATAATTTTAAAATTATGAGATATAAAATTTGACCCTTACTCTTTAATAGCATTATCTTTACTAATAAACAACATAAATTGAAATAAACGTTATATTTTATTATTGATGTATATAACTTTTTTGTAAGCCAATTGCCGTAATACTATTAAAGAATTATTAGCATTGCATCACTTAATCCGACATTTCTCCTCAGAGTTGTTTATATACTATTTTTTTTTTTTTTAAAATATTTTTTAATATAATTGATTTTCGACTTAAGTTCAAATTCAGAATCTTATAGCTATAAAAACAATTCTAATGCAATTAAACTCCTTAAAATTAAAATGATTGATCTTTAAATGTTGAATAGAGTAGAAATTTTTACAAAGCCTGGCAAACTTAAAAATAATATATTTTGAACAAATTCAAGGGTTGTCTTTAAATTTTAAAGATTATAATAAAAATATCCCTAAAATTCTTGAATTTTGAAATTTTACATAACAAAATTCTTGAATTTTGAAATTTTACATAATAAAATTCTTCTAATTTTTAATAACTGATTTATAAATAACACGTTAATGTAAATAATTCAAAGTGGTGATAACGTGAATAATGTATTGTTATTGTTTTTTAAAGACAAAGTCCCTTTGATTAGTTGTTATACATCTATGGTTTCATTATTTTGTACGGCTGAAATTTTTTTATGATTGATCTGTAAATAAAATATAGCAACTATGATATAAAGAATAGAGAATTATCCACGTCACTGTTACTTTAGATTGTATAAATTAACCGTTAAGAGTTAGAAATATTTTACCATATAGTTTTATATTATCTTTTTATATTTAAGATAACTCTATTATAACCCGTAAAATTTTTTACGGTTAGTGAAATTTATCCAATATATTTGTCATGCATGAATTCATGTCTACGTATTCCCCTAAGAGAGGGTTTGGACACGGGAAAAGCAAGGAATAATCTCTTTCCCGGTTAGAAACCAAGTACTCTTATATAAGGCACCACCAAACCTTGAACTCTTCAACAGGGAAAAGTTTGGAATAACATATTTCAATAAAAAATTAAAGCAGTATGAACTTTTCAATGTCTTTTTAAAGGATAAAGTAGCAGAAATGCTTTACCAATAATTAACAGCTCTCTCTATATATATATATATGGACGATTCTGCATGTATTTTTCTTGTCAATTATATAGCAACATCAACCTGCAGATATAGAAAACACGTCTCTTTTGTTCATTCGATCTCATACGCTCATCTATGGCTAATATTACTGGAAAGAGAACACGCTCCCAAGATCATGTAGTTGAAGAGTTCGTACCTTCTGCTGCTTGGACAGAGGACTCTCATAGCCATTATCTCCTTGTCGATCTTCCTGGTATTCCATTTTCATCATTTTATAACTATGCTTGGTATTCCACTTCTTTATCTTGAAAGTTTTTTGAATTGGCATAAATTCATTTTTCATTTTTAGATTTTAGGAAGGAGGAAGTGAAGCTTCAAGTTGATACTAGGTCAGGTCAGATAACAGTGAGTGGAGAAAGGCTAGCCAACAACAACAAATATATATATTTCGAGAAGAAATTTAAAGCACCGGAAAATTCAGATATCGACAAGATCACCGGAAAATTTGACGGAGATATTCTCTATGTAAATCTTCCAAAGCAAGTACAGAGGAAAGAACCAAAGAATGAGAGGGAAAATAATAATATTGAGGGTGGCGTTAAGAAAGATAGTGAGCAAGAAAAGCCTTCAGAAGCCCGTGAGAGGTCAAGCGAAAAAATGAATGAAGAAGAAGAGAGAAAAAAGAAGGAAGAGAGCAAGAAAGGTTCCAGCGTAGATGAATTTGGAAGAGAGACTATAGAAAAATGGGGAGCAGATCAGAGTTCGGATTCGGTAGTAGAGAAGGCAATGGGGATTCTCATGAAGAATAAGAGTATTTTGCTGACTGCAGTGCTTGCATTTTCTCTGGGGATTTTAGTATCTCGTAAATTTGATTCAACTCGAGATTGAGCAAATAATTGCCATATTCTACATAGGTTTTCCATATTTATTTCACAGCATATTAAACAATAAAACTTTGGTTATAATGTATAATTTAATATTTATAATTCGAATTTGTCACTAATTTTAATATAATGTTTCAATTTAAATCATCCATCAGTAAATTTATTTAATTTTATTTTTTTTATTAATAAATTAAGTTGATATGGCAGGCTGCATTTTAAAAAATTTTAATTAAAGATAATATATATAAATAAAAAGTTTTTTTTTTAAATAGATTTCATTAATTAGGAGTTATTATAAAAATGGGCTTGTAACAAAAAAGCTTTAGGCCTAGAAAAATAAGAAAAGACTCAAGGCCCATAAAAAGCAGAAGCCCAACCAAATCCAAACCACCCTAAGCCCAACACAGAGGCTAAGCCCAAAAAGAAGAAACTTTAGGACTTGATGGATTTGACCTGTAGAGACCCTGTAAACTTTATTAAAAATATCAGCATAACATTATAAAATAAAATTAAAAGGGGTCCATTTTGGTCATTTCAATTGAATTAAATATTACGTAATAATTATGAAAAAAAATAAAAAAATAAAAAAAATAAAATGAATAACCTAACAATACATATGCAATCCACTAAACTATACATATTGTAAAGAAGATAAGTTTTGCCGTTAATTGAAGTTATCAGACTCATTAGAATTTGAATTGATAAACTATCAATTTAATTAGTGAATTATTAAAAAATAATTAATATATATTAATTAAATACTATACTTATTAATATAAGTAAATAAATTTAATAAAGTAATTTTCAATTTTAAAATTTATTTGGTTACATTTCCATAAATTTTAATGATATTTTTAAATTTTATATAAAAATATTCAAATTTAAATATTAATATTAAATATTTTATATTTTCAACATTTATAAGTAATTGTGTGAAATAAAAAATATTTTTATGAATAAATAATTTTTTTTAATATCTATGAAATATTAATTATATAATAAAAGAAAAATAAATAAATATATTATTTTATAATATTTATTATATTACTATAAATAAAAAGTAATAATAATAATTAAATAATATAATATTTATTGGTTCAATATGAATTTTAATTATTAAAATTTATATTGATATTTTTATAATTTTTTAATTTAAAAATATAAATTTCCCTTAATCAATGAGTTATCGTATCACACGTATGATTTATCTTTCCCTGACTTCTTTCTAAACAAAGAAGGTTATGTCTTTTACTCCACATCCTTTTCTTACCCTTTATTTCTCCGCCTCATCCAAACATAGCATAAAGCTTTACATACAATTTTTTTGGACACATATGCTTTTTATTTTATTCCATTTTTCATCACCATCAAATACATATTCCCCTATTTAAAAATTAAAATTAAAAAAAAAATTAATTCAATTAAATTTTTTTTATCAAATCTCATATTTAAAATAAAATAACTCAATTCGTTTTATTTAAAGAAAATTATTTTCAAATAAATAAAAATTAAACTAATCATGTGAAAATTTAATTAAATTCTTTTTATATATATTCACATGCATATTCATTAATTCTCTTTTATTATTTTTTTTAGGAGATATAGATTTATCAGATCAGTAATATGCCTTCAGCCATTAAATCAAATCAGATTAGGCTTAATTTATTACTTAATACTACAACACTTTTTCATATTAAGTAATATGCATAAGAATAGATTTTCTTGTATGCATATAAAAAAAATTCAGTACAAAAACAGATTAATCCGTAGTTTCTACTCAACAGAATCACAAAAGAAAAAAAAATGGAAATATGAAAAAAAAGTTAATAGAAAAACCTCACACAAACCTTGGGTATTATAAGTTAATCAGCAACTGCAAATCAAGCTTATGAGATCTGAGTTGTTTGAATGTCAAAACCAATTAAAATTGGTCACACAACACAACATAAAATATAATTGACTGCTCAATATAATTAAATTAACATGGCTCAAATCCCACAATATAACAAAGTTAATCATGTATACTCAAGTTATTCCCGTTTATGGGGGCTAGCTATTCCTGTTATATCTAATATTCTTGGGTGTAGAACAAGCTTTTGATCTCATCTATCCCACTCAAAAAATATGCCATATCCAGAACAGCATTAGCATCTGTTCAAATTCTACTTTACGTTAATATAGGATCAGATTCCACCATTTTTTTTTTTTTTTTTGCTTTTAAAGAAAGGCACACGATACCAGCTAACCACAGACACTTGCAGCAAGTAGCTTCTTTGACATGGGGGCTCAAAAGTTGCTGCCAAATTATATGGTGCTCTGGGTGATTCTACCCTTCTGTATTCAAGATAAAATTGCCAAAAAAAAATGTGAGCTATGGTAGTGTATTGAGGATTATGAGTTGGAAGATTTATCTTGAATTTAAATATTTTTATACAAAGTAAATTTTATTTTATAAAAAGTAAAATTATAATAATAACTGTTTTTAATGATTTATTTTATTTAGAATATTAATCTGATGATTTTTATTTAAATTTAATTAAAACTTGAATTTAAGAATTCATAAAATAAATAAAATTACATTATTTTATTAATTTAAAAAAAAATAGGATTCATAAATCCTTCACTGTTAAATTTCTCTATTTTTTTTGTTTCTTCTCTGTCAACAACCACTAGTTAGATAATTTTATTTATAAATTAATTTAAAAATTTTTAATTTTAAGATATAGTAATTTTTATGAAATTAGATTAAAATTTAATAAATTTTATAAAAAAAATTAAAAATTAATAATTTTATAAAAAAAATTAAAATTTAATAATTTTTATAAAAAATACTTAAAAAATTAAGAGACGGAGTGATTAATTATTCAAAAAGTGTTTAAAGCATAAAGAATTAATGATATTTTTGCAAGTTAAACATATAGGTACGAGGTTTTGATGAGTTCAAATCTTAGATACAGTTAATCAAATGAATAAAGAAGTATCGTAAACATATATAAGAGAATAAGATTTTAAGAAATAATAAAATGGGAATTAAAAAAAAGAAAGAAATAAAAAAAAAAGGGTAAATAGCAGCTGCTTGTTAAACACAATTGTGGTTGGGATTGAGAGGCGTAAATTAAAAAAAGGGAAGCATTTGCTCTTTTGAAAGAGTTTTGACAAGAGAATATAGATAAAAAGAGAATAATAAGAAGAGGCCCCACTTGTAAACAAAAGCTTATGCTTTTGCAGAAAAGAAAAAAAACAAGAAAAGTTTATTCAAAATGTGAGTGCTTTTTTTGACAAAAAGGAAGGAATCATGTGCCTTGCACGAGCAGAAGCATATTAACATCCAACGCTCATTTTAAAAGTATTTCACGTGTATATATATATATATATATATATATATATATACAAACAAAGAATTTTTGAACGAATATAAATATTTTTAATTTTTAAATTATTTTTAGTTTTATAAATAATTTATATAAATTAATTTTAAAATTTATATAAATTTAAAATCCGTAATTTTAATTGTGTCCAACTTTTACTTAATTAATTTTTTTAATTAAAAATTAAAATAAAATTTTATAAATAAAAAATCATTAAAATTTTAAATTTATTTTTTCATAAAAATCGTAATTTTCATTTTTTAAAAAATCAATTTTTATAGAAAAAATAAAAGTCATATGTTGTACTTTTCTAAATTTAATATTATAATAAAAAAATTTTAATTTTTTCCTTATTTTTCATATTAATTTCTTAATTAGTTATTCAAATTTATTGCTTTATCATAATAATTTATGAAAAGATAAATAATAAAGAGCATATTTATACATAATTCTATAATTAATTAATAATATATATAAATGTATAAATGAGTAAATACACTTTTAAATAGATTAAAATACCTCTAAATTTTATATTATTTATAATTATATTATTTTTAATTATTTATATTAATTTTAAAGTTTCTAAAAATTTAAAATTTCTAACCTTAGTTATAATTCTACTTAACAAAAATTTCTATTGCAATAAAATCTTATAAAAAAATAATTTATAATTTCATATTTCCTTTAAAAAAATCATGAATTTATTTTTTTTTAAAAATAATCAATTTCAAATTAAATGGCTTTTAATTATATTAATAATTAATATTCTAAATTTTCATTAATAAAATTCTATTTTTCTCAATTTTATTTCAATTTAGAGATGTAAAATTAGCTAAACTAAAATTAAATTTCAGACAAAAAAAATTAAATATTATTCTTATTAAAAATAAAATTTGTGAAATTATAAAAAGGCTTCAGCGATGAAAAAAAATTTCAAAAATCTTTGTTCGCGTTATGCGTAATATAGTAGTTTAAATATATTTATTAAAATATTATATAAATATAACAAAAGTTTTTATATATAATAAAAATTAAATATTCATATAATTATTTTAATTTATAAAAAATTATAAATTAAACTTTTATCAAACAATAATCATATTTTTTATAAATCATATATTTTACTAATTTTAAATAATAAAAAATTACTTAATAAATAAATATTATAAATCATAATCAACATTCATTATAATATTTTTCAATATATAAACCACACAGTATATTTCTTAAACTCTCTATATATAATTTCTATTTATGTAATCACATTTATGCCTAGAGAGTTTGGCTTGTTCTATTTATTGTTGAGGTTCTAAATTCAATAGGGTTTTTTTAAGTATTATATTTTATTTGTTTAAAAAAAATATTATATATATATATATTATATGTTTTTATGTTGAACATAATTTATTATCATATAATTTTTTTTAGTAACATTTCCATTCTAAGTTGGTTTGTAATTAATTATTTAAATTTTGTTATTATTTAGATCATAAACTTGAATAAATTAAAATAATTTTTAAAATGAGAAATTATAATTTAAAAACATATTGCATACCATAGAGTATATATATATTCTCAAGAGATCGAAAAATAGTAAAAAATTTTCAGTTTGGATATCTATCATCACAAATTTATTTTCATCTTCAAAATCATAAAAATTAGGTACATATAATATGTGTAAAGAATAATCAAACTCATAATAAGCCATAAGCATCTCACTCAACCTGCCAATGCCAAATTGAGAAGATTCAAACCATGACCTTGATTGCTACTTGGATAGAGAGTATAGTTTTTCGCTTTAGATGATACGCGTACAGCAGCACAGCAAAATACAAATTAAACCAACAGAATAAAATATAAAGGAAGATGATCAGATGAATAACTACCTTATAATAGGGTAATTATATTGTACAATAATGATTCTGTATAGGATGTTTTTTATGAAATAGTAATTCAACAAAAATTAAACATATATATATATATAAGTAAGCCTTTAAAATTATAACTATCAAATAATTACTTAATAATTTTTTATTTTTAAAATTTAATAATTATTTTTATTTATTTATAATTTATTTACTTATTTATCATTTTATGGAAATTTCCCTACATAAAATCACGGTGGTGACATATAATTTTTCGTAGAAGAGGAGTGGAGAAGCCGAAAAGCGTGTGACCAACAAAAGGAAGCCAAATTCTTCGCGAGAGAGAATGGAATATCTATTTCCCACTACCCCCAACACCGTGATTCCCTCTCAAAAATACCCTAAATAATTATTTTTTTATTATTATTATTAAAAACAACCAAAATAGCCAAAGCAAACACGAATTCAAAAAAGCACACCTCAAAAAAAAAAAAAAAGCATTCTCTGCTCTTTCTCTCCGCTATCATCGCTTCTTTCTCTTCCTAATTCTTATTCTCTCTCACTCACTTTTCTTCATTTCCCATCACACCTCAATCTCTGTTAAACCGTGTTAACCACAAAAATGAGACCATGACGACGCTGTCTCAACCTCCAAGAACCGTTCGCAAGTTGCTGGTCGAAGTTGTCAATGCTCGTGATCTTCTTCCCAAGGATGGCCAGGGGAGCTCCAGTCCTTATGTCATTGCTGACTTCGATGGCCAGAGGAAGCGAACCTCCACCAAGTATCGCGACCTCAATCCAGAATGGAATGAGACGCTTGAGTTTATTGTCTCTGACCCAGATAACATGGACTTTGAGGAGTTGGAAATCGAGGTCTTTAATGATAAGAAGTATGGCAACGGCAGCGGCCGGAAAAACCACTTTTTGGGCAGGGTAAAGTTGTACGGTTCTCAGTTTGTCAAGAGAGGAGAAGAGGGGCTCGTTTATTTCCCTCTCGAAAAGAAGAGCGTTTTTAGCTGGATTAGAGGCGAGCTCGGGTTGAAGATATGTTACTATGATGAGTTGGTCGTTGAGGACCAACAGCCTCCGCCTCCTTCAGACAAGGATGCACCGCCACCACAGGAACAGCCCAAGTCTCCGGCGGTTGTTGTAGTGGAAGAAGGCAGACCTTTAGACGGGCCTGCACATCCTGAGATTTCTCATAGTCATCGTTTTCCCGATGGATCTCACTTGCCTCCTGTTGTCGTTATCGAGGAATCCCCACCTCCTGTGGTGCATGTTCACTCAGAGCCACCTGCTCCGGAACCAGCGATGCCACCTTCAGAGGGTCTTTACATTCCGGACATGAGGAAGATGCAGACTACTAGAGTTGCTGCTGGTGGTGGCGAGAGAGTGAGAGTATCAAGGCGGCCGGATGAAGAATACTCTCCAAAAGTTATTTCTGGAAAATTTACTAGTGAAACTGAGAGAGTCCATCCATACGATCTTGTTGAACCAATGCAGTATTTGTTCATCAGAATAGTCAAGGCACGTGGTCTGTCACACAACGAGAGTCCATACGTGAAGATCAGGATTTCGAATCATTCTTTAAGAACTAAACCCGCCATTTACAGACCCGGTGAGCCAACCGACTCGCCTGAGTGGAATCAGGTGTTTGCACTGGGTTACAACAGACTTGACTTGACCAGTTCGACTTTAGAAGTCTCGGTTTGGGACTCGCCGGAGCAGTACCTGGGTGGCATTTGCCTCGGACTCTCTGATGTTCTTGTGAGGGACCCACCTGACAGTCCATTGGCTCCTCAATGGTACCATCTCGAGAGCAGCCCCGGTCAGAATAGCTGTAGGGTCTCCGGTGACATCCAACTATCGGTCTGGATCGGAACGCAAAATGATGACGCTTTCCCAGAGGCATGTATATCTGATGCGCCATATGTCTCTCACACGCGCTCAAAGGTTTACCAGTCCCCCAAGCTCTGGTATTTAAGAGTCACAGTTCTTGAAGCACAAGATCTACACATTGCTTCGAATCTACCTCCATTAACGGCTCCAGAGATTCGAGTCAAGGCTCATCTAGGATTTCAATCTGTAAGAAGTAGGCGAGCATCCATGAATAATCACAGTGCATCGTTTCACTGGAACGAGGACATGATATTCATTGCCGGCGAGCCGCTGGACGATTGCCTTATCTTGGTAGTGGAAGACCGTACAAACAAGGAAGCAATATCTCTCGGGCACATAATCATTCCATTGGGCTCGATCGAGCAACGGATAGATGAGCGCCACGTGGCGGCCAAATGGTTCCCATTGGAGGGTGGAGCCAGTGCTGGACCAAATTGTGTAGTTGGGTGCTACTATGGGAGAATATATCTCCGTCTCTGTTTGGAGGGAGGGTATCATGTGCTGGATGAAGCGGCCCACGTATGCAGCGACTTTAGACCCACGGCTAAGCAGCTATGGAAGCCAGCTATAGGGATTTTGGAGTTGGGGATTCTAGGCGCTCGTGGCTTGATGCCAATGAAACACAATCCTTACAAAGGAGGCAAGGGATCCACTGATGCTTACTGTGTAGCTAAATACGGAAAAAAGTGGGTCCGTACAAGAACCATCACGGACAGTTTTGATCCACGCTGGAATGAGCAGTACACGTGGCAGGTTTATGACCCTTGCACTGTCTTGACCATTGGTGTCTTTGACAATAGTCGTATTTTTGCTGATCCCTCTGGCGTAGAAGAAAAGTTCGATACTCGTATAGGCAAACTACGGATACGAGTATCGACACTGGAGAGCAACAAGGTGTATACGAATTCCTATCCTCTGTTGGTTTTACAAAGAACGGGTTTGAAGAAAATGGGCGAGATAGAATTAGCGGTTCGTTTCGCCTGCCCGAATTTATTGCCAGATACTTGCGCCGTATACGGTCAACCATTGCTTCCTCGAATGCACTATCTCCGTCCACTTGGAGTGGCCCAGCAAGAGGCACTGCGTGGAGCTGCCACCAAAATGGTTGCTTCTTGGCTTGGACGCGCCGAACCGCCATTGGGCCATGAGGTGGTTCAGTACATGTTGGATGCGGATTCTCACACGTGGAGCATGAGAAAAAGCAAGGCAAATTGGTTTCGGATCGTAGCTGTTCTTGCGTGGGCCGTTGGGTTGGCAAAATGGTTACATAATATCCGGAGATGGAAAAACCCAGTTACGACAGTACTGGTGCATGTTTTGTATTTGGTGCTTGTTTGGTACCCGGATTTGATTGTTCCTACCGGGTTCTTGTATGTGTTTTTGATTGGTGTGTGGTATTATAGGTTCAGGCCCAAGATACCAGCGGGTATGGATATTCGGTTATCTCAAGCGGAGACAGTTGACGCGGATGAGCTGGATGAGGAATTTGATACAATTCCAAGCTCAAAACCACCAGAAATAATCAGGGCCAGATATGACCGATTGCGAATTTTGGCAGCCCGGGTCCAAACAGTCTTGGGCGATATCGCGACCCAAGGGGAGCGGGTTCAAGCTTTGGTGAGTTGGAGGGATCCACGGGCCACAAAGTTGTTTATAGCAGTGTGTTTGGCTATAACAATAATCCTTTACGTGGTGCCACCAAAAATGGTTGCAGTGGCCTTAGGATTTTACTATCTACGACACCCAATGTTCCGGGACCCTATGCCACCGGCCAGCCTGAATTTCTTCCGGCGGCTTCCAAGCTTATCGGATCGGTTAATGTAGATTTGGTAGAGTGGATATATAGTAACAGATAATAGAAATTAAAATTTTTGGGCACCGAATTGTGAAAGGTGAAAGTTGAAACAGCATAATAAAGGACTACTGTTTTTGGTTGAAAAGAGATGTCCCTCTGATGAACAGTGAGGTGTGAAAAAAAAGTAACTCAAGTTGACATAATGTGCCCTTTTTTCCCCCTTTGAATTGATGGATTACAGGCTGAAAACTTGGAATAAGAGAAAGGAGTGGGGCCTGAGGCAGTTTGAAGCATAAAGAAAAGAAAATTTTAGAGCCAGTTAAGTGGGAGGGAAGGAAAGTTTAAGCTTTGAAATGTTACTTTTCTAACTTATAAAAAACCGCAATTATTTTTTTTAACAGTTTCATATTTCTTGTTTCTCAGCTGCTTTAATTTTTGTATGTGAATGAGTTTAATTATAGTGCATTGAGCTCTGCCAGCACTTCTCGCCTGCAATATAAAAATGAATTTCCCCCTCTTTTCTTAACTTTGGTTGCAGTCAGTCATTGGCTTAATGTCGCAACGACGAGTTGGAAATAAGATGTTAGGGCTCGAGGCGTAAGGTTGGCAATCAGTAGCTTTGAGACATGATTTTCAAAAAAGCTGACTTTTGAGGACAATGGTATTTGCAGACAGCTGCATTCCGCTTAGAGACATGAGGCCACATAATAATTCACCTGCACTGCACCTTTTCAATTGGTGCTTATATACAGATTCAGCAACTTAAAAACGACATAGATCTAGATTGCTCCAGGCCACCCAAATGCTAAGGCTTTCACACCTGATTGGTTTTTCTGGAAATTTTCAATTTATTTTGGCTACCACTACAACATAAGCATGTCAGCTTTTCTTTTTTTTTTTAAAAAAAAAAAAATTCATAATTCTACACACATCTTTATTAGAGATGGTAATAAAACAGTTGCTCCCATCTCAAATCATGATTTTAACTAATTATTCCTAGAGATGGTCAAAATCATTACTGTCTTCTCCCTGTTAACTCCATGAAGGAATAGAATCTTCCATTAAAGGCCCACCCCATCATCAAAGTTAATAGTTCTCAAATATATATACATATACATGGTTGATGCTATGACTCAAAACCACACGAGAAAAAAGAGAAGACTAGGTCATTGGGTTGATGAGAACGCTTTAAAATATGTGGTGGGCATTCTTAATTCTCGCAAAAACAAATGCAGCCCATCCTTTAATTATATATGTGGATTACCGTTACATCACCAAAACAAGGTCAAGACTAGGGTATAAATAAGGGCCTCAGACTAAAACCAAGTCCACATGAAAATTCACAATAACCCAATACTTGTGTTATACTCGGACTAAATGGGAGAGACAGCAGAATCGCAGAAAAATGAAGATAAAGTTGAAAAGAAGGAAGACAAACATGAGAAGAAAGAGAAACACGAGGATGGCGATGAAAAGAAAGAGGAAGGAGAAGAGAAATCTAGAGACAAGAAGAAGCAGAAAGATAAGGACAATAAAGATAAGGAGGACAAAGAAGACGGTGGAAAAGAGAAGAAGAAAAAGAATCCTGAAGATAAGAAGGATCCTGCAAAACTAAGGGCTAAGCTTGAAAAGCTTGACACCAAGATTCAAGCACTCAATCAAAAGAAAGAAGAAATTGTCAAACTCCTCCGAGAAGTTGAAAATAATGCTGCTGCCAAACCAAGTGAATGAGCCAGCTGCTTCAGCACCCTGTCTTTCTTTCTTCAAGTTTCCTGAAGAGAAGAAAGAAAGTTTCAAAATTAGAGATTTAATTAATGCAAAAATAAAACTGTACCTGCTGTATAAATATGGCTGCAGCAAGAGTTATTAATTACTGAAAAATCAAACTGTAAATAAAATTGAGATCAATATTCATCTCAAGAACATGTTAGGAACTTGAATAATGAAGAAAAAAAAAACCAGAATTCCATTGAAAAAGATGTTGTTCAATTGAATATAAAAAAAAATAAAAATGAAAATTTGCAGCAAATTCGATAACTTATGTGGGGAATGAAGCTTGGTCCGGGAGCAATGCAGTTGTAGAAGCACAGAGAAATTGTGCATTGGTCGCGGGCCAAGCCTTATTCCAGACATTGCAGTTTTCTTCACTTCAACAACCTAATCCTTGATTAGCTAGTGGAAAACCACTTCATCCATCCAATACAATACTCTCCTTATATAGCACGAATTTTCTGTACTTAAAGCACTCCCATGACAGAAAATATTTAAGCAAAGGTTCTATGCACCACCTGCCAACCTCAATCCACCATCTTTATAATTGGTTTGATGAGAGGCAATTAATTAATTAAGAGACATTAAATATCTTGAATTCCACTTCCATGGAGAGATAGGGTGCAAGATTCATAGACTCTATCTGTACATGTCATACTAATTTAAACGACAGAACATGCATTGCATAACGCACATAGGACCAATTGATAATGATTCACCATTAATGTCACCTTGATTAGAAAAGAGACATGATTGAGATGATGAAATTTTTGGGTTATTAAAAACCCATGATCTAGTTAGTGATATTGGATTACGTAATTTTCTCTTCTAACTTCTTGTTTTTTGAAAATGTTGCCTCTTGAAATAAATCCGATTAATCCTCGGATAGAAGTTGCATTAGCTCAAAACATAAGTTTTTCCTTAGCATTTCTCCTCTCCTTGGCTTCTTCATGATGCTAGTGGAGTTTCACATGGTCTTAGTTTCCTTTTGTACTGTTGTTTGAGCTTTGCTCTTTCCTTTCAACAAATATATATACATATGCATACGCACACGCACATTATTTAGGATGTAATATTGCAATCATTGTGGCATCATCCCCATGTCATAAAAGTGTTTTCTAAGGTATTCCCCAGAAAGATTGTGAGGAGCAAAATACATCTTTTTGCGCAGATTATAAATGAAAGATCGGGATATACTGAGTTCCTTGTTGTTTCTTGGTAATATAGCATTCGCACGGGAGTTATGAAGGAGAGTTGCTGAAAAGAACTTGACAAAGTTGGGAGTTGCCGCATCAAGAAATCGTAGAGGCATTTACTCTGCCCCAATTCTTTATTGTACTTTACCTATTTCCATAAAGTACAAATGCAATTGTTCTTCTCCATTCTGAAACCATACCTTTTTTTTTTTTTCCTACCCAGTTGCCCACTCCAGAGAAATGCAATTGGCCAAATACTTTATGGTACTTGCTACTTATAGGACTGTCTATATTCCCTGTACTGAAATCTTCCGGAGACAAGACAAGAACGGTGTACTGTTAATGTACTATAGTTCTGATTATCAGTTTTTATTATGACATTTCTGTGTTGTCACCATCTTCAAGTGCCATCTTCAATATTTAGGTGCAATGGATGAAATTCCAGGTGAGAAAGCTTAATTTAGTGTAGCTTCAAGGCGCCAACAATCGAAGTTGAAGGGTTCTTGGAAGTTTCCATTTCCACAAATGTTATTTGTTATTATGTGAGGAAATTTCCTCTTTGGCTCTCTTTATCCTTTTTCAATATATTTTCCTTCCAGCAAACCTATAACAGGTCAAAAGAAAATTTTGACGTAGATTGTTTTGAAGATTTAATAAAAGAAATGAGCAATTGTCCAGGTCTATACCATGATATTGGCAAGAAGGCTAGAGGTTATATATTCTTCTCTGATCTTCACATCCCATGTTTTTCTTTCTTCCACATTATCTTTTAGAACATCACTTATCTTGATAAATTAATCATAGGTTTATTTACATTTTGATTAGATCTTCTCTACAGAGATTATGCTCATCAACCAAGAACTCATTTTCATTACCGGGACATCAAGTGGAATTTTGATCTCTCATGTGAAAGTAATGTCTTTCTACTTCATCTTCTATCATATTTTCCTTTTCTTCTTCTTATATTCAGCTATGGGATTGGATAAGTTACGCATGCATCTTGGTTAATTATTGGTATTTCTTGGGATAAAGATGTTGGAAACTGGTGATGGTCCTGATTGAGAGTTTTTGTAGAACATTAATGACTAATGTAGGAATCAGTTCTTTGAAACTCTCTCCCCCAGTTGATTCCTTCCAATCTTTTTCTTTTTTTCATTTACCTAATGATTATTATTTTGGTTTCCATAACTCTTACAGCACCCGAGATTTTGCCTGGAGTCACAACACTTTTCAGATTCACAGTTCCTGATTCTTGCAAGGCAAGAAAATTGAAATTGTGTCAACTCAAGCATCTTACAATCTCCATGTCAATGTTGTAACAATCATAATTTTTAGAATTGCCTTATGAGACCGACGCTCGTTGATTTATTACACTCAGAAAAATATAAACGTCATATTTTCAAGTCCTCTGAAGGCAATGGTGACTGCAATTCACAGGTGGAACTCAGACTCTTGCGTGACTATTTCGGGATAGCTGCAGGCGTTGGAGTGCAGGCAGATGAACAGGGACCGTTCAGAGGATATGGGTATAACCCGGTTGTAAATTTATCAGGTGTAGCAGGAAACACTCTTTTCTCCCTTGGCACTGACATTTCCTTCAACGTAGCAAAAGGGACTTTTGATGAATTCAGTGCTGGTTTGAGCTTCAACAGCCCCTTCCTTATTTCTGCCTTGAACTTGTGAGCAATCCCATTACCAGCCAAGAAAAAAAAATCTCAGAGGATGAGATTTTGGTCTAGAATTTTTTAATCTGTTGATCTTCCATGTAAATGCAGGGATGACAAACTTGATGCTGTAAAAGCTTCCTGCTACTATACATTCAATCCCCTCACCAGGACTGCCATTGCAGCTGAATTGAAGCATAATTTTTCAGAAAATGGAGCAACCATATTTACAGTTGGTGCACAACATTCCTTGTTTCCATTTACATTGATGAAGGCTCGTGTGAACAATGAGGCCAAAATAGGTGGGCTTATTCGGTTTGAAGTGTGGGAAAAGCTCCTGGTAGCAATCACTGGAGAGGTGGATTTTAGGGCCTCAAACAACAAAATTTCTCAGGTTGGAATGTCTATGGCTTTCAGTCTCTAAAGCAGACTCACGTGAGAATAAATACTGTCATTTTGAGATTATATGGCAGCCTCTGTTCCAACAAGATTTTATATATAGGTTATTATTTTCCGTATTCCTCTATTAATACGACAAATAATGGGGAAAGTGATCAGTGGAATACAACATACAGAATACAAATATGAGAAGGGCACCTTGGCTGGCTCTTTTGATGCATAGAACAGTATGATCTTTGATGAGATGTTGGAAATTTTACTTTCCCAGAGACACTGAGGAGAGTTTGTGTTGGAAACAAGAAAATATGCAAAACGCTGTCGGTTCACGCCAGTGCCAACAGATTCGTCTTGTAGAATTCTTATCTGAGTTAAACCAGAAGCTTTGGACTTGAAAATTGAACTGAGATTGGAGCTTCCTACTTAAAACTAGCGATGAGTATTATTTTCCTTTTTATTTAAATGGAATCAATCAGTTTATTACTATTACTAAAATGTTACATAATTGGAAAATACAAATAAAAATAAATTTTTTGTTTCAATATTTTTTTAAGCGAAATTCCGTCCATTATAATATCTTATTTTATGCTTATTTCATAAAAAAAATTAAAAACAAAGAATTAAAATGTTAAAAAAAAAGCTTGCGACTTGCCTTAAAATACAATTTAATCCCATCTTAAATCCTGACAGCTTGGATTTAGTGCTTCCTTATGTAATGCAACACCCACCTTTCTAACATAAAAATTATATAATGAAATCTATATATGTACAACAGTTCCACTATAACAATTGATTATAGTAAATTCCATATAAATCTCAATCTCACCATAAGATAATAAACATTGATCTCACCATAAGATAATAAACATTGATTTCACCAATGGGCCAGAAGTGAAGAAAAAAGTTGAACAAAAAGAAAGACAAAAGATAATCTTACGAGGCTATTATTTATTTGACGCTATAGTTACGAGCTTCTTGCACTAGGAAACCCCGAAAGTTTTTGAGAAGGAGGGAGTGAGCGATAGAGAACCGCTATTCACGCAACTCTGAGATAAGTGAAATGAAAGTCATCACATGACAAGACCTAACATGTGAAACCTTTGCAATAAAATACTAATAATAATAACAAGCAATGCTTATAAAGCTCCTGTCAACACAAACCCATAAAGCTGGAAGTGTAACTCAGTTACTGGTATGGGTAGAAGCCTGGAGAAGTCCATCGCGAATCTGAGAAGCAACATCACGAACAGCACCAGGTCCATGGGGAATAAACACGGCAGATGATTTAGAGGCAGCACCAATTTCCTTCATTGTGTCAAAATATTGAGTGACAAGAACCATGTCCATTATATCTTTTGCAGTGGTCCCGGGTACACTTTCAGAGAAGTCCAGCACACTGTCCCTTAATCCATCCACAATTGCCTGTCTCTGACGAGCAATACCCAGTCCAGCAAGATACTTTGCTTCAGCCTCACCCTCAGCTCGCTTAATTTGGAGAATCTTCTCAGCCTCTGCCTTCTCATTGGCCGCCACCCTCAGTCTTGCAGCTAAGAAAGCAACAATTAATCAGAAAAACATATCAAGATATGATAAAGAGAGACAGTGTTTTCCAATCCAAGATCCAGTGTTCCAACTGAGATAGTTGGACCACAGGCAATGATTAAAGTAAGAGTTGCAATCTTGATTTATTGTGGACACTGCACGAACAACCAATGTGTGTGGCATCCATAGCGAAAGGAAGCACCTTTGAACAACTCTTGGAGCTTTCAAAACCCAGGCTAATAAATTTAAACTTTGTAACTAAATATTGACTGTAGTGAAGACTAATTACTCAAGTTGAAAAACTATAACACCCTTTGACTGGTATATTTCGGAGACTCCTAATAGATTGCCACAAAACAAGACCTCAAACCTATTAAATACAACTCTGATTAAGCAAGCTTTTAAATCAACTGTTCTAGAAATACAATAATCATCCAAATCTCTACGTCCTTGAATCTAATCTTTCCTGATGTATAATGCACCTACACAAAACCACACTTTTCTGCACTATTTGAATTGGGCTAAACCCTACACATGGAATTTTGGTTTTGATGGAAAAGATATTGAGGTCTGTGATAGCTCCTTTCTAGATCTGTATCCATGGGTTTGAATTTTGTCTAGATTCTAGAGAAACCAAAGTTTGACTCTTTACTACTAAAAAGGGTGGGAGAGATTAACTTTCTTAATTTCAATCCTTCTTCTGCTCACCTAAGGAAGAAGAAGGAAAAGATTAAGCATTTCCGCAGGTAAAAGAAACACTTGAAGAGTTTCAAGTAAAGAAATGCAGGGATAAAGAAAAGATTTAAAAAATAGAGGAAGGGGCTAATCAATTGATATAAATGAGTATTTTTTGGAGCAAAAGAGCACTTTCCACTTGCGTGTGAGGGAGATATGATTTACTTTTTCTTTTATAATAACAGATCTGTAAATGACATCGCAATGATAATATTGACATTAACCAAAGGCAGTTTGAAAATAAAATGACCTAAAAGAAGTTCCACAAAAACTCCAGTATTTTTTTTCCCCTGTAAATAGCATTAAAAAAAGATGAGAATCAGGATCTCCATACAAAAAGGCTAATTACAAAACCCAGTTAAAAAAACTTTGCAAACCAGCAGACCCTTGATAATTTGTGTGCATGGTAATGCTGGCAAAACTGTTGTTCAACAGTCCTGCATTATAAGTAGTGGGAGAGTTTTTTAAGGGTGGAGAAGTAATCAACTTGGGATAGAGATACTAAATGTTATACCTGCATTTATTTCATTCATTGCCCGCTTCACATGTTTATCTGGTTCTATATCAACGATGAGTGTTTGCACAATTTCATATCCATAGGCAGACATAGCCTGCCAGAAATTATTTGACATAACATTGTTAAATATTTATGAGACTTAAATTTCTCAAATGACAATTCATTCATCACTTCTCCAAGTTTTTTTTTTTTTTTTTTTTTTAAATTTAATTTTTTTACCTTTTCAAGTTCATCTTCCACAGCTTTGGCAATTTCATTCTTCTGCTCAAAAGCATCATCCAGATTAAGTTTTGGAACAGTTGCCCTGATTACTGAAATAATGGGCCAGAAACAGCTCAGCTTATTATATATACTATAAAATGAATTGGAAATCGAATATCAAAAGAAAAATACAAATTGAAGTATGTATCCATGCCTATGCAAAACATGCATCTAATCATGCGTTATTGACGCAGAATATCATATACCATCAAAAACGTAGGACTGGATTTGGGTTCTTGTGTTGCTGAGTTTGTAGAAAGCATCTCTTGCTTTATCTGCCAAAGCACAGTATTGAATAGATGCAACAACGTTAACAAATACATTGTCCTGTAAATAAATGGAAATAGCGGTTAGTTGGTCTCAGCTAACAACAAAAGGTTATGTGTAACATCAATCAGCAAATGGCACAATTACAAAACTAAAGGCATTACAGATGTGGTTTTGCAGTTGACTTACTCTCCAACAGTCCAATTCCAATCCCCCAAAGAAAAATCAAATAAAAAATAAGAACCATGTAAAAAAAAGATGGTGAAGTTTTAAAAATAAAAGAACCATAATAGAGTCCGAATTTTAAAGGGAAATGAACAAAAGGAATTGCTCCCTGTTGTCTCCTCTACATCATTATGTGCACAAATTGGTTAAATGACTCAAGCGTACAAGATTAGAAATTTAGAACAAGAGACTCCCTGTTGTCTCCTCTACATCATTATGTGCACAAATTGGTTAAATGACTCAAGCGTACAAGATTAGAAATTTAGAACAAGAGAAATACTGGAAACGGATTTAATACCAACAAATAAGCACCCAGAAATATTAAATATTCAAAACCACCTAGTAACCACCACGGTTAAATTATCATTGCCATATAGACAGACCTTTGTCTTGGTCTCACAACGGACATCCAACTGCTGCAACCTCAGCGATAGATGGCCTGAAAGCCGGCTTCCAACAACCCAAGGTAGGCAATGGCATCCAGGCTCAAGAACTCCATCAAATTTCCCAAATCTCTCCTTGATAGCTACTGTGGACTGGTCAACTTGCACACAACAAAACAGATTACCCATCCTCTCTACAGTCCAATACATCGCAAATAACTTGTCAGTCAGATTGAAAGGAAAAAAAACATGATAATAGCAATTTTTTGTTTAAAGAATATATATTGAATCTATCACATTCTGATCAACATATTTTACAAGACAGCAAATAACCTACAATTTACAAAGACAATCACAAAATTCACACCCAATAGAATCACAAAATTCGTACACTCACTCTGAAACTAGATGCCTTAGTTCATGGTATTTGAACTGCAAGTAAGCTATTGGTGACTAAATATTCCTAAAAGAAGCTTATGATCTCATAGAAGAATAATCTAAATGCCAAAACAAATATCTTTTACTCTTCAGAAAGGGTGAAAATGCACGGGAAGAAGGTGGAAATATATAGTAGTTCCAACTGTAACAGAATCAAATTTGACACAGCGTGTAAGCAATTTAAAAAAAAAAAAAAATTCCTAGCACTAGACTAAAACCTGGAAAATTTTATGCAACTTCTCCAGAACTTTGACCAAAATCTGAGAGAAAATTGCTGATTATTTAGACTGAAAAATTTGTCTAAACATGACAATATTTAAATGGAAAAAAAACTTGCTTCCCCAATAGAAATCCTAAAATAATTAGAAATTAAATAAATCCTAAGGAAATAGGAATAGAAAAGTCAGCAGCCTGCCTTTTTTTTTGGTGGAAATGGTGGAGCAAAGCTCAAAACAAAACAAGAAACCTAACAGTTACAGACAACCCCAACTCTATCATGGCACAACCAGGTCAAGAGCTCTGAGGGGGGAACATGAATATCATGGAAGCCTAAAGAATAAGAACAGCAGGTCAAGAGCCTGCTTTAATAACTAGGGATTATAGGAAGAGACTAACAAAACATAAAGAAAATACGAAAAGAATCTAAACAGAAAAGGAGTAAGATTTGACTAAAATTTCTGGCCGTAATTATCCTGAATCAAATTTCTACTTAAAAAAAAAAAGGGGCTGCAGAGATCCACTAGTTAACGTCCAAAACATTTGACAAATAAGTGGGTTAGGAATCACTCATTTTCATTTTTCTTTATCTGTAAGTTAATTAAGCTTGTTTGGTTCAATTTCAAAACACAAAAGTTTGCGGAATTCAATTAAATTATTTTGTGTGTTTGGTTTGAAAAAAAAAAAAAAATCAATTGCTAGAATTCAATTTTAGGAATTGGATATGACTAAAACAAATTTGTATCAAATTTAATGGAATTTGAAATGAATTTTATAAAACTTATACAACAATATTTTTTTCAAATAAAATACCCTTATAAAAAACTTCCTCCTAATAAAACTCTATTATGTAAAGAAGAAAGGATAAACTTCTTATTTATTTACTATTGATATATTTGAACAATTATCTTATACTTGTCTTAACTTTTAATATTTAAGCTTATTATGCAATGACACTATTTATGTTGCTATATAAATCTCCTGTATTGTGAGACATATGAATTTATTTTATATTTATTATTATATTATTAATTGGGTTTATATGTTTGTTAATTGTTATTTTTTTTTAATTTTGTAATAATTATAATTTTTAATTTAGTTGTGAGTATAGTTTAGGAAATGAGGACAAATGAATATCAATTCTAAAATTAATATAAATTATTTGTGATTCAATTAAATTATATCACACCAAATAGTGAAATTCTAAATTTTGTGACAGAATTGAACCACACACTATGCATGGGAATTACAAGATGCATTTGCAATCGTGAGAGAAAAAGACTTACAAGCAACAAGCGAACTGAACGGTAATGAGCAAGAGAGAATGACAGGAATGGCAACTCAAAAAAATTACAGTGTGCCGGCAACAGGAAGTCAAGATAGAAAAGGCCTTACAAATTTAGTGGTATGGATTGCCATTACAGATTAAATATCTGAGCTTAGAAACTGGAAATTGATTTGAAGGGAACCTCAAAATCAACGTCAGTTTATATCAAACTTCAAAAAAAAAAAAAAAATGCGCATGAAGAATGAGGGAGCTATACAGCACATTGTCTGTATCGAGTTAAAGCCCAGGAACAATTGGCTATTTAGCAATAAAATACTAAACAAGTTTCGATGATTTGTTACGGGCAAGTCCTTCTTCGTCTCAAATGCAAAACAACAGATAGGATTCTTGTGTTTTTCTTGATAAGGTTAAAGGCTTCCCTTTCACCGATAAATAAAATAATGAAATAAAACCCATACGAATAATCAGAGGTCAAAAGAAAAAGAGGAACAGGGTATTCTGAAACTTGATAAGTAAAGGCAGGGAATCGGAATTGCAAGGAAAGGAGCTGAGTAGGTTTACCGTTGCTTTTAAATGATGCGATTCTTCAAGAGGAAGAAAGTGGTAGTGATGGCAGAAAGAGAGTGGCTGAGAAGTGCCATTGGGTATCAGCCGGCTGTTAGGAAGTGGCATTGGCACACAGATATTAGCTTCTCTGCGGGTTCACTCACCGGTAAACGAGTTCAGCTACTGAATCAACTCGGCGAGTTTAATCCAATTCAATATTTTTTTTAACAGGGAGATTGAAGGAATGAAACTCAAACAGACACCAAGCTATTTTTCATTTTTATTAGCTTGAGTACTTCAAATCAAATTTAATATCGAAAGTATTCGATCTTATTTTAAGCATAATTTCCACAAAAAAATAATAAAACTCATTCAAGATATGATGAAATTTTGGGACATGAGAAGCTCAAAGGCCTAATAATAAAACCCGTTCAAGCTATGGACCTTCGGTAAATGAGAAAGTCAAGTGGCCTGATTAATCTTTCATTTTTTTTTTTTAATTTTTTAATTTGATTTTTAATTTAAATATTTATTGAATATCCAACTGATTCGATAGAAATTAATTTATAAATACAGTAATAAATTTATTATTGAAAAATTTTTAACTGCGTAATGAAATCAAAAGTGGTGTTTATATCACTCCTTTCCTCTTTCTACCATCAATTTCCCTCTTATTTTCTCTACAACCAATTTACTTACCCGTCATTAGCATTGCCCTAAATCCCACAGGTCATTTTAAGTTAATTACTTTTATTAAAACATTCTTTTCATAAAATATGAAAGATAAATAAAAATTCGACTTTTCAATCGAATGAAAATTCCATTTCAACACGCTCAAGCTTTTCGGGTACAATAAATCATTTCCTGTTTAAAGAACATTGAAACAAGAAATTACAGAGATGCATCACAAAAGCCCGCCTATTCTTTTTCTGAATACAAACGTTGGCCAATTTAATCCACTGATCTAATCCAGGCAATTCCACCCGTAATTTCCTTTTTGTGTATTTGATGGCCAAACATGAACAGACCCCAGTTCAGTATTCTGTTTCCAGGATGCCATCAATCAGACCAAACTCCATAGCCTGCAATAAAAATGCATCAGACAGTATCAAGACAACAGACATTTTTGCTAATTGCACTTATCATCATGTTTTCCAAACAATCTAATTCAAATGCTTAATCCTGAACGGCTGCAGATGCAAGCAACTCAAAACTGTGAAAGAAAAGGTAAAATTCCCAGATTACTGCACCTCATAGACAGGCTACCTCTCTCTCTATAATTCAAAGGGTGTAAATGAGCCGAACTACTCACAAGCTGCTTAAGAATTGGCTCAGTAAAAGTTTGGTTTGGGTTGTTTGCTTAATGAGTTAAACTCAAGCTTAATTTTTAAGCCCATTTAATAAATAAGCTAAGCTTGAACTTACTACTACTCAGCTTGTTTAGGCTTGTGAATTGGCTTATTTATTAGCCTGCGAGTCAAGCCTATTTATAGACTCGTAAACTAACTCATTTATATATTAATATATTAATTTTTTATATATATATAAATAATTAATAACCATTATAATTTAATTAATGGTATCATTGTTTTAGTCCCACATTGAAAATTTAAAAGAGAATATAAGTAAAGAAGTGTCAAGCTTAATTGGTTTAAGTCATTTTGGTAGAGGCAACCCTGAGCTCAATAATCGAACCATGCCAACAATTTTTAACACTCTCTGGGTCAGAATTTCAGAGTCATTACAATTATTAATTTAATTATTATGGTTTATTGGATCTATTATTAAATAAGTTTTAGCTAATAATTAATAAAAATAATCTTTTTAGTAATTTGGCTAAATAAACTTGATGAGTCAAGCTCAAGCTTACAAGCTTGATAAATGAGCTACACGCCTAATAAAATCTAAACGTGCTGAGCTCAAGCTTAGTGAAAATCTAATGAGCCGAGCCTGAGTTTCTCAAAGTCTGGTTTAGCTCGACACAACACATTTACACCCCTAAATGATACTCTCTTTCCCAAATTACATTGAGATTTGAACCTAAGACCTCTAATCTAGAATCAAAGCTCATATCATTGGGATGGCATGACCACTCTTACTGAAACATTAAAAAAACTCCTTTTCTGTTTCACTAAGACAATCTGCAAGTTGAGTTCACATACCTCTGAGGTAGATAAGAAACGATCCCTCTCGGTGTATTCTTGCACTTTCTCAAGAGGTTGGCCAGTAAATGCAGCATACATTCTGTCAATTTTCTGCACCAAAGTGCTAAGAAAATATGAGCAAAGCACACATCAATAGATGTTATGAGAAATGAAAATAGTCAGCAAGCAGGATGGAGACTCATTTTAATCTCAAATGACTCCAGGACAAGGTAGGAGTGTCAATAATTGATACTACCAAATAGAATGGGAAAAGGAAAAGGCAGTCTAGTTCAACTTGAAATGCCACTTTTTGAAAGATAGACTGGACACACCAATCTACCTCTACTGTAAAGATGGTGGGAAGAATGATTTCTGTTATGGTACTAAATTACTTTGTTACCACACGGACCCTTAATTCCTGCAGAGCAAATGATATATGAATGGTCTCTTTCAATGTATTATGAATCAGAATTTCAGTTTCATGAACAGGCATATTGAGCTCAAAAGCTTAAAATAAACTCAAAATAGTCTTGGTTTCAACTGTTTCAACCAGATTAAGAAGCATTGTGAAATAATTCAATAGTTGCTTTCAGCTTGGAGGTAAGTCAACCAGGTTGTTATAATTAGACTAAGTGAAAAGGAAACTAACGTGGCGAGATTGAACAGCTTCATTTACTTGGCGTCTCACATCCTCCACGTGACCCTACAAGCAAATAATGTACAATCACGTCAATGACCTTTGACAAATAAATTGACTTACTAATATAGGACAGGCAGAGAATAATTCCTAGACTTCCTTTTTATGTCAATATTTCCGAAGTATTGCATTGCAATGCAAATGAAGAAGTTAAGTGTTTGTTGAAGTATAAAAGTAAAAATATTGTTTGTTCAAAACCATCACTATATATAAATCATACAATGATACAAGATAAACTAAATGAAAAGCAGTTAGGTGTATCCATTTCAGATAAAAAACTGGGTTGGGGAGGTGAAGGGTAGAGAGAGAAAGGGAAAAGAGCAAAGTTCCGACACTACAATCAAGTTTTATTCTATATCAGAATGCTGAATGAAAAACACACAAAGGAATTAAGGGTGTATTGCTTGCAATAAGTGGTATTATGTAAGCTCAATCAAAGATAAAGGAAAGGAGTTATTTAAAAATTCTTCAAAACACAGAAACTTCTGTAATAATGACAATCCATTTCTATAATATACAGCATAAGGCCTAATAGATTTCTAAAATATTCGGGCGATTATTTAGTGCACAAAATGAACAAGTTCCTCTCTCACATTCATGTGGGTCCAATCTTCATATTTTCGGGAGGACCCCACTTGTTTATGACATTCTGGTGCACTATTGCACTGGGTTTATTCAATAGTTTCCCAAAATATCTCCTCTTCAAACAAGTAATTTTCTCCTTAAAGCATTAAATTAATTTCAAAGTTCATCTTACCCCACATCCACCCTGAGGTTGATGTATCATAATACGTGCATTGGGCATTGCATACCGCATTCCCTTTTCTCCACCAGCAAGAAGAAGTGCTCCTTGGCTTGCAGCTACTCCAAAACATACGGTGCCAACTTTTGGTTTTATCTAAGAACACTACGAGTTAATAATGCAGCATATGAATGAAATAGGGAATCAGAGGAATAAAAAATTACGCAGATTGAAAATGTTTGTATGTATGATATATGCGCATACATACAAACATTTTAATAATATCTACAGAAGCTAATAATTATTTGATTATGACCGGGGACCAGTTGCTTCTTGGTTTTAATTGGCATGACTTTCAAAGGATGCAATTGTTTTTCTTATGTTGATTATAGAATTGTGTTTAGCCAGTCCCAAGCCCGAATAAAGAAGGAGAGTTGCGATAGGTGACAACGAGCGTAAAAATTTTGTCATACCTTATGATATGGATTCAAAATGATATAAACGTTGAGGCGTCCTCTCCTTACGACGCGCTATATCGGAGTCCCGGTGTAGTGAGAAATATGCAAGGGTGTAAGGCGTTCACCAAAAGCGACGTACCATGCCGACGCCCGAGTGTGGTGTTAAATGAGCAAGGGTTCCCACATCATGGTCGGGTGTGAGTAAAGAAGTTAGTCCACAGGATAGATAGTAGAACAGATAGTGGAACAGAACACAAGATAAGTATAGAGAACAATAGAAGATATCATAAAAGGAGATCAATTAGGAAGGAACAAGATAGGAGGAGAATCAGGGTTAGTACTTGGAATGTTGGATCACTTACAGGAAAATTAATGGAGCTTATGGATACCTTGGAAAGGAGAAGGATGAATATTGCTTGCATTCAGGAGACTAAATGAGCAGGAGAGAAAAGCAAGGAAGTGGGTAATTCATGATACAAACTGCGATTTACTGGAAAAGAGAGGAATAAGAACGGAGTGGGCATAATCACAGACGGATCATTGAAAGACGCCCTAATAGCTGTGAAAAGAGTAGGAGATAGAATTATACTAGTAAAGTTAGTACTAGAAGGAAAAACAATAAATGTAGTTAGTGCTTATGCCTCACAAATAGGACTAAATAGTGAGAGTAAACAAATATTTTGGGAAAATATGGATGATCTAATGCAAAGCATAACGAATGAAGAAAATGTTTTCAATGGTGGAGATTTGAATAGACATGTAGGAAGTGATAGGCAAGGTTATAAAAATGTTCATGGAGGTTTTGATTTTGGTAGCCGAAATAAAGAGGGAAAGGGCATCCTGGATTTTGCTATGGCGTACGACCTAATACTAGCAAATACCTATTTTATAAAAAGAGTCAAATTTAGTAACTTTCAAAAGTGAGCAACATAGAAGCCAAATTGACTTCCTCTTAACCAAGAAGACAAATAGAGTCTATGCACTGAATTAATGATTGCAAGGTCATTCCGAGAGAGGCTTTAACAAGTCAACATCGGTTAGTGGTCTTAGATGTCAAGTTTAGGAATAATTCAAGTAAGGTTAGAAGAAATATTGTAGCTCGAACAAAGTGGTGGCAGTTTAAAGGAATAAAGCAAGTGAAGTTCAAAAATGAGCTTCTCGAGTCCGAAGCATGGAAGCTAGATGTAGAGGCCAATGGTATGTGGATACAGATGGCATCAAAGATTAGAGAAGTAACTGAAAAAGTACTTGGAGAGTCTAGAGGACATGGACCACCCTCAAAAGAGAGATGGTGGTGGAATGAGGAAATACAAAAGGCAGTGAAGAGAAAGAGATAATAGTATAAGAAATTACCTAAGTGTGATAATAATGAGGCATATGAACAATATAAGATAGCAAAGAAAGACAAAAAAGACAGTTAGTCAAGCAAGAGCGCAGGCTTTTGAAAAGTTATATTAGAAACTTAGAACTAAAGAAGGAGAGAAAGATATTTATAGATTAGCAAGGAGGAGAGAAAAGAAATGTCAAGATCTCAATCAAGTTAGGTACATTGGTGGAAGATGAGGACATTAAAGAAAGATTGAGAAATTATTTTGATAATCTCTTTAATAATAGTCAAAGTGATAATATCGTGAATATAGACTACAAAGCAATAGAAAAGAATGTAAATTATACTAGAAGGATTAGATCCTCAGAAGTAAAAGAAACACTTAAGAGAATGAAAATGGGCAAAACCTGTTGACCCGATGGAATACCAATTGACGTGTGAAAGTGTTTGGGAGATATGAGAGTGGCATGGTTAACTAAATTGTTTAATAAGATTTTAAACTCAAAGAAAATGCCTGATGAATAGAGGAAGAGTATTTTAGTACCAATTTTTAAAAATAAGGAAGACATACAGAGTTGCTCAAACTATAGGAGAATTAAACTCATGAGCCATACTATGAAGTTGTGGGAGAGAGTTGTGGAACATCAACTACGTCATGACACTTCTATCTCTCTATATCAATTTGGCTTCATGCCCGGTCGTTCAACTATGGAAGCGATCTTTCTCATTAGAAGCTTGATGTAAAAATATAGAGATGTGAAAAAATATTTACATATGATTTTTATCGATTTTGAGAAGACTTATGAAAGTGTTCCAAGAGCAATCTTATGGAGAGTGTTATAACAAAAGAGGGTATTTATTAGGTACGTACAAGTGTTGAAAGATATGTATAAAAGAGCAACTACTATTGTGCGCACAGTGGGAGGGGATACTATCTCAGTCGGATTCAGCTGTAAGCTCTTACCTTTTTACATTGGTTCTAGATGACTTGACGAAACATATACAAGAGAGTATCCTTTAATGCATAATGTTTGTGGATGATATAGTTCTGATAAATAAGAAGCGAGAAAGAGTCACTAGAAAGTTAGAGCTTTGAATAAGTACTCTAGAGTCAAAGGGTTTTAAGTTAAGTAGAACGAAGACAAAATACATGCATTGCAAGTTCAGTGAAGGCCGAACCGGTGATAGGGAAAAAGTTAGTTTGGATGGAATGGTATTACCCTAAAGTAATCACTTTAAATATCTCGGCTCAATCCTTCAAGTAGATGAGGGATGTGAGGAGGATGTTAGTCATAGGATTAAAGCTAGATGGTTAAAGTGGAGACGTGGCACGGGAGTTTTATGTGATCGCAAGATTCCCAATAAGTTGAAAGGAAAATTTTACCATACAACCATACAACTGGCCATGTTATATGTTAGCGAGTGTTGGCCACTGAAGGAGTCATATATGTCTGAAATAAAAGTTGCGGAGATGAGAATGTTAAGGTGGATGAGTGGCCATACTAAACTAGATGAAGTCCGTAATGAGAGTATTAGAGAAAAAGTAGGAGTGGTGCTAATTGAGGATAAGTTGAGAGAAGGAAGATTGAGGTGGTTTGGTTATGTGAAGCGTAGACATACCGAGGTTCCAGTTAGAAAAGTAGAGCACATTGGGTTAAAGGATAGAAAGAAAAGAAGGGATAGACCTAAACTGACTTTGAGAAGAGTAGTACAATATGACCTAGAAGCATTACACATTTTCAAGGATTTAATCCAAAATCGTTTAGAGTGGAGAAAGAGAATCTATTAGCCGACCCTAATAAATTTTTAGGATAAAGACTTACTTGAGTTGAGTTGATATTATAGAATTGTGGGGGTATTTTTGTAAGAGGGGTGATCAAGGTCATCTAAATTAAGGTGCTTTCAGATAGTCTTAAAGTTCTGTTGTTACCGCCACTTGGAGGGTCATGATAATTGAGAGAACCACAATGATGTAGCTAATAAGCCTATGTATGCAATAATGGAATATCAAAATAACAAGAAAGAAAGATGCATTAGCAATTAAGACTTTAAAATTACCCATGACATGCAGTCATAAATTGCCAACACAGAGTAGGTGCTTCCACCGGGGCAGTTGAGATACATCTAACAAGGTTCACGACAAAATAATAAGCATAAAAACTGCAATATCCAGCAGCCCGCATAAGATGATTGCCGAAATGGAAAACAAAAGTTGTAAGCTAAGAACATAACCGCACCAGAATATCTGCTTTCTCATCAATGGTTGCTAGAGTCACGAGCTGCGATATAACTTGCTGAGCCACCTGTGAATTGATTGGTTGCCCGATGAAGATTATGCGATTCCTAAATAATACAGATGATAGATCCAAAGGTCCTCCTGGAGTCATAACTGCTGGCATAATGGGTGGATTTCCTTTTTTGGCTTCAATTGCAGGATAACTATGTAAAAACTATGGGATATGAATTCATAGTCCACTATCAACGTAATAATCAGAGAAGAAGAAACCAAGAAAGAACTTCTGGAACATAAAACTATCCATGATTGGTCCACGGAAAAAGAGTTACAATGTGTGCTCAAAGATATAGAACTTGTGACAGTTGCAACACTCTGGGAAATGGAAAAAAACACCAACAACAAAACGGCAACTCCTTCCCATCATGATAACCACTATACTTTATCAGTCAAAATTTCTTGCTATCAACCTATAATATGGTTAATTATGTATAGTTTGCAATTGCTTTGACAAAGAACCAAGCTATATCAATGCATTTCGAATTTCACATGCAAGTATATTATGATAAAGCACATGCCCATGAAAAATTGTCAGATTCATCCTTCATGAGGCGGATAGTTTCATTAAATTTTCACCAATCAACATTGTAGTTCATTTTGTGCAATGAACACAAATATCCCTCAGAAGGACATCAAAGGAAGTACATATACTTGTTCACATAATTGAGAATTATTTGGCAACACAATAATACCTTCTCTACAAGCAGGGCCAAAAAATAAGTTGAAAAAAAAAGTGCATAAAAATTGCTGGAAATAAAACTTACAAAAGCGATGGATAAAATATTGTATATAGTTTAATGAAATCTTGGAAAAAAGAAACTAAAGAGCAAGTGAAGGACTTCAAAGCAACAAGTGGAAGCATGAAACCTTTGATTAGCATTTCGAATATCCTTCTCATCAACCCTTAGAGAAAACCCACAAGTTTTACTTGATAGTCCTGAACATAGGGATACAGTTAACAGTAACTCAGTTATATAAACCGCTACATGTGTCTGTACGAGCATAAAAGAAATGAGCGAACCAAAATATACAAAAGCGAACCAAATTAATCGTAACTTAGCTAACATTGAATTAACAATAATTAAACTTATAGAGAAACTGCATCAATAACTAAATACATGCAGAATCAAAAATAACTTCGTAATTTCGTAAAAATTGTGATTGGAAACTTACCTGTCGCCGAAGAATCGCCGTAGGGACTATGCAAAGAGGAAGCTATATACCTCGTCGAGTTTCTGCAATTATTAGAAAATGGATAACAAAGAGTAGTAAATAGATAAAATTCCAAGTAAACGTTAAAAGACATATAAGTAGAGATATACCTGTGAGATAATAGAGAAATGGAGGGGGTTTTGTTGCGATAAGAGATAGAGAAGCTAAGAGGCACTGAAACAGCTGATGCTACCATTTTGGCAGCCTCGAATTTAGAGAGATTTCGAGGGGATAGTGAAGAGAGGAGGGTTTAGACTTCGATTCTTTACAGAGGCGCTGGATATACTGCTCTGCTACTGCTTAATTGCGATATTTTTTTTTTTTAATTTTTATTATGTTTTTCTAATTTCTTTTATTTTAAAATTATGTTAAAAACTTTTTCTTTTCAAAGGCTAACAACGAGCATAATTTACTTTTGGGTAAATTATTATTTACTATCCCGCACTTTGGCACATTAGTTAAATAACATCCTGAAGTTAACTTTGCGATAATTAGTGAAGAGAAAAAACTGATTAGATATTTTTAAAAAGTTATGATATTATTATAATTTAGTTCTTAAAATTCAATGAATTTTATATATTTATTGCCAATATTTTTAAAATTCATCTATTTAGTTATTAATATTTAAATAAACTTACAATTTTATCTAATTATCAGTCCAATTATCATTAATGATATTAAAAATATTAAAATAATATTATAAATTTATAATATAAATTTTATTATAAAATAATTCCTATATTTTATAATATTTATTATTTTTATTATAATACTATCATTTTATTTTATCAATATTCTAGTTATATTATATATTTGAATTAAAAGAATTTAATTAGAAAATTTATTTTTATTTTATATTATTTTATAATTAACAAAAAATTTGAAAAAATAATATGAATCTATATACGTCCAGACATGGACAAATATGTAGATTTATTAAATGTCAATGGCTAAATATATGAGATTTAAAAAATAAATAGATTAATGTGTAGGTGTTACTAAACTTCATTAACTAAGTATAATTTGCCTTAACAATGTTTAAGCATATTTGCTAATGATGCATAAACTTCAGGTACCTTTTTATTTTAATACTATGTTTGAAAATTGAGTAAAACTACATGATAATTTTATGTAAATTCCCCTTTATTTTTCGTATGGTCTTCTCATAATTCGCCAAAATTGATATTTTTTTATCTATAAAATAAAAAGCAACTAATCAATTCCACAATTTTCAATAAGATGAGCTGCACTAATGAAGGGGAGAAAAAGGAAAAAGCTATTAAAACTCTTTTTCTCAGTAGCTTCTCTCTTGAGTTTTGTTGAGTCCTTAGTTTTCTAAGGGCTTCCTTTTCCTTCTGGGTAAGGAGGGTCCTCCCTCTCCCTTAACCTAGTGTGTAAACAGTTCTTTCTCCTCTAAATTTGAGTGTTTATACCCATTTTGATTTATGTAACATATCTTAATTTACTGGTCAATGACTTATTCAAAGATTTGTGGTATATTGTGTGTTTTGAGGTTGATCATGGTCAAACTAGATAAGCGAACCCTATGTTATTTCCAAGTAAGCCATTTGGTAGGGGTTAAACATGCTAAAGGTGGCAAGTCTCGGTGTTGTTCAATGCCCCCATTTGAAATTCGGTTAAGTTATCCTTTTTTTAGCGGTGGCTTCTATGAAATTACAACATTGGGTGCTCGGTCTAAAAGTTTAGTTCATCATCTTCTTAAGTGGCAAAGGAGTTGATGACTTCTACTAGAGTGCCTCTATCTGGTTTGTTCCCATGTATTTGTTGTGTTTACTCCTCTATGCTTTAGCTGTGGCTGATGAGACTATGGTAATTTTATCCCTTGTTTTTTGCCATGTTGTTGTGCTGATGGTAGTGATTGGGTGCTTCCTTCACATTTGCCAAAAGTTTTTTATGGTGGGTCTCAAGCAAAAGAATTTGGAACATAATTATGAAGCCCGAACCAAAAGAATTGGTCAAGTCGATGAACCGAACTTCAAACTGATCCAGGTTTTTATTGAATTAAACAATGAAGCGATTCTATCAACCTAATAGTTAAATCAGTATGACTTGGTTGACCTGACCAGTTCAAATAGTTAATATAAGCAATTCATTTTTTTTATTATTAGCAAGAAAAATTAAACTCAATACTCCATAAGTAGTCCTTAAAATAAAAACCAATTACTCCTCTATCTTATTTATATCTCATATAAATACCTTGAGAATAAACATGATTACAATCTTTCTGGATAACTCATGTCTTGTATGAAGTATCCTCGATTGTGAACCAATTTATGATACTTTATGCTATAAATACTGTCACTCATATTCTTAATAACTTAAGAATAGAATTTCTAACAAAATATCAATGGACCTTTTCTATTACACATAATACATTATGTAAACGGAAAAATGAAATTGCCTTTTATTAATAAAATATATACAAGATACATATAAAATGATATGCTCTAGGGCATACTACTAATAATCTCCCACTAGCACTAGAGCCATTCATTATAATATCTTAGACCCATCTTCTCAAGATGTCGGTCTAACTGAGTTTGTGACATAGGCTTTGTAAATGGATCAGCTGGATTTTTAGCTGATGCTATTTTCTGCATGGCTATATCACCTCACCCAACTTTCTCTCTAATAATGTGGTAGCGCCTTTCTATGTGTTTGGATTTCTGGTGAGACCGGGATTCCTTGGCCTGTATGATCACTCCATTGTTATCACAGTAGAAAGGAACTGCTGACTCAATGGAAGGAACTACTGCAAGTTCTATCACGAACTTCTTTATCCAAATAGCCTCTTTTACAGCATCTGATGCAGTAATGTACTCGGCCTCTGTAGTGAAATCAGCAGTTGTACTCTGTTTGAAACTCTTTCAACTAACTGTACCTCCATTACAAATGAACACAAACCCAGAGTTAGACTTTATATCATCGATATCTGATTGGAAATCAGAATCAGTATAACCATCCAATTGCAAGTCACCACCTCCATAAATCAAGAATAAATCCTTAGTTCTTCTCAAGTACTTAAGGATATTCTTGACATCTATCCAGTGTTCCAAACCTGGATTGGATTGAAACCTACTAGTCAAACTAATAGCATATGCGATATCTGGCCTAGTACACATCATTACATATATCAAACTTTCAATAGTCGAAGCATATGGAATCATGGCCATTTTATCTCTTTCTTTAGGTGTCTTTGGAGACATTTTTTAGAAAGGTGGATACCATGTCTTACTAGTAACAATCCTCTTTTGGAATCAAACATGTTAAACCTCTTTAACACCTTTTCCAAGTATAGACTTTGGGATAAACCAATTATTCTTTTCGCTCTATCTCTATAGATGCGAATTCCAAGAATATAGGTTACCTCCCCTAAGTCTTTCATGGAGAATGTATTTGACAACCATACTTTTACAATTGTCAACATACCTATGTCATTACCTATCAATAGAATATCATCTATATATAAAACAAGGAAAGTGACAGCACTATCACTAACTTTCTTATATACACATGGTTCATCCACATTTTTTATAAAATCAAATGACTTAATGGCTTCATCAAAACGGATGTTCTAACTCCTCGAAGCTTTTTTTTAACCTATAAATGGATCATTTTAGCTTGCACACCTTGGAACTATCTTGGGATTCAAAACCTCTAAGTTGTTCCATGAAAATGTTTTCATCAATGATTCCATTGAGAAAAGCTGTTTTAACATCCGTCTGCCAAATCTCATAATCATAGTATGCAGCTATTGCTAATAGAATCCTAATTGATTTAAGCATGGCAACAGGCGAGAAAGTCTCCTCATAGTCGATTCCTTGCTTTTGGTGAAACCCTTTCACTACTAGCCTTGCTTTATAGGTCTCTACCTTTCCATTAGAACCAATTTTCTTCTTGAAAACCCATTTATTCCCTATAGGTACAACCTTCAGGTGGGTCAACAAGGTCCCAAACTTGGTTATTATGCATGGAATCAATTTTGGATTTCATAGCTTCAATCCATTTTGAAGAGTCTATATCTGATATAGCTTTTTCATAGGTAAGTGGATCATCTCCATGATCTACTTCTTTATGAGTAAACAACTCTTATTCATCTTCATGAAGAAAACCATATCTCACTGGTGGGTGAGATATTCTGGTTGATTTGTGAGGAATTACTGTAGATGTTTCATCAATAGGTGTAGGTTGACTAGATGGATCTATATCTATTTGATCTATTGGTTGGTCAGAATTCTCCAATTCTAACTCTATTTGCCTTCCTTTGCCTCATTCTTGAATAAACTGTTGTTTAAAAAATATGACATCTCTGCTTACCATAACCTTTTGTGATGTAGGCAAATAAAAATAACATTCAAAACTTTCTTTTGGATATCCAATAAATTGACCTTTTTATGATCTGGTTTTCAATTTATCAGTTTTCAGCTTTTTGATATAAGCTGGACAACCCCAAATCTTAACATGCTTAAGACTGGATTTTCTTCCACACCATATCTCATAAGGTGTGGAAGAAACTAATTTTGATGGAATCCTATTCAGAATATGCAAAGCTGATTCTAATGCAAATCCCCAAAAGGAGATTGGCATATCAGTATAGCTCATCATACTGCGTACCAGATCTAATAAGGTACGATTTCTGCTTTCAAATACACCATTCAGTTATGGCGTTTTTGGAGGAGTCAATTGGGAGACAATGCCATGCTCTTTCAAGTATTCATCAAATTCAGTACTTAAGTATTCATCTCCACGATCTGATTGAAGAGTCTTAATATTTTTTTCTGTTTAATTTTCTACTTCACATTTAAATTCTTTGAACTTTTCAAAGGATTCATGTTTGTATTTCATAAAATACAAATACCCAAACCTTAATTTATCATCAGTAAAAGTGATAAAGTAATGAAAATCGTCTATAGCCATTTCCTTAAATGGACCACATACATCACTATGTATCAATTCCAAAATATTTTCAGTTCTTAGCTCTTGTCCCACAAAAGGTGATATAGTCATTTTGCCTTGAGGGCAGGATTCACAAGTTGGAGTAGGTTCAGAACCCAATGAGGATAAAATTCCCATTTTCTCCAGCTTTTCAATCCTATTTTCTGTAACATAACCTAATCTTAAGTACCAAATATATTTTGAACTTGAGTTGATTTTCATCATGGCATTACATTCATTTAGATTATGTGCATTAGATTTGTATTTAACATTATTAACTACATAATAAAGTCTATCATGCATATAACTCGAACCAACATATTTATTTCCAAAATAAATATTGCAAACATCATTTGTGAACTGAAATTCATAACCATTTCTAGTCAAACTAGATATAGAAATGATGTTCTTAAAAGCATTAGGTACATGCAAAACATTATTTAAATACAAAACATATCCACACATGTATAAAGATTTAGATCCTATGGCTAAAGCTTCAATAGTTGAGCCATTGCCAACCCGGAGTCTAATATCTCGTGACTGCAAGCTACTACTACTTGCTAGTTCCTGCATATAAAAAGTAATATGAGAACTAGCACCAGTATCTAAAACCCAAGCTGTAAATGAACTATGAGTATTATCAGAATCTAAATAACTAGACACATACAAACCTTCTGAAGGTCTATCATTCTTGTCCTTCTGAGAAGTAAGATACTCTAGGCAGTTTCTTTTCTAGTGCCCATCCTTTTGATAGTGGAAACACTTTCCCTTGTCTTTGTCAGCTTCGGTTTTGCCCTTATGTTTGGCTATCTTCTTGGAAGGTTCAGGAATTTGAGGTTTCTTATTCTTATTGCCCTTCTTCTTTTTGGAATTTCCAGCAGAAGAAGATACAATCAAAGTCACCTCTTTTCCTTTATTGCCCGGTATATTCTTTTGGGCAATAACCAGCATGTTAAGCAACCCAGCCATAGTGCATTCTTGCTTAGTCATATGGAAACTTGTCACAAAATTTCCAAATGACTCAGGCAAGGACTGAAGGATCAAATCCGTTTGCAGTTGGAAATCCATGTGAAAGTCAAGATGTTTCTGCTGCTCAATAAGCCGAATCATCTTGTGGACATGATCTCCTACATTTTGTCTCTCAGACATCCTCATGTGGAATAGCTGTCTAGATATTTCATACCTAGCATTCCTGCTGTGCTCACCATACAACTCTTGTAGGTGAAGGAGGATCTCACTTGCATTTTGCATATTTTCATCCTTCTTCTGTAACTCATTACTCATAGAAGCAAGCATGTAACATTTGGCTTTCATATCATGCTCCTTCCACTTGTCCAAAGTGTCATGTTCCTCTTGAGTGGCCTCTGGGGGTAAGGGACCAGGAACCTTTGAGTCTAGAACATATCTAATACGTTCTAGGTTCAGGGCAAGTTTTAAATTTCTGAGCCAATCAGAAAGTTTAGGTCCCGTCAACCTATTGTGATCAAGTATGCTCGCAAGGATATTGGATGGTGATGGTTGTTGTGTGCTCATTATTATCAGAAAAATTAATTGCAGAAAATAACTAGATTAATTAGTAAATGTATCAAGTAATTAACCAAAATGATTATGGTCTTTTAATCAAATTGGTCCTCCCACTAACTTGGAGAATCCTACACTTCCAAAGTAGGAAACGGAAATCCTAGTTGGATGGATTTCTAGTGGGTGATTGAATTCTTATAGTCTTATTGATCATCCTCAGACACATCCATTATTGGAATTACAATAAACTGTAAGTAAGCAACTCCTTGCCCATCACATCTCATGTGAGGTTCAATAATTTATCTAGCCCCTAATGCTCAAAATCTCAGGCACATCCATTATTAATTTATCTTGCAGTAGTTAAGTTGATCCCATTGAGCCAGTAAACATGAAAATAAATTTAATGTCCTCAGGCACATCCATTATTGGCCATCAACTATTTACATATTTACAACATCTCATGCTTAACAATTATTCTTAAGAAAATCTCTTAAATAAATGTATCACATGCAAGTATTTAAAATTTCTTAAAATAATTGCCTCAATGGAGGGCCCATGATATAATTACTTTAATTGTACCATTTCCAACTTAATCATTTGTTTGGAAGATTTAGTGGTCGGCTTAATTACTATTATGATCACGCATTGCACATTATCCAATTGGCATGCATATATCATATACCGCATACATTCCCATACATCTCATGCATACATGGATAAACAAATAATATGGTATGATCATGGACTTTCTAAGGGATTCAATTATGAGCCACCAAGAATTGAATCAAGGCATTCCTAGGTGTATTTCATTCATTCATTTTACAAGAGTTGCTAAAGGAGTATATAATCAACCCTTGATCTTGTTTTCCTCCTACTGGTCCCACCAATGCTCTTGACTTTCTTGATCTTCTTGTAATCCAATTACATTGTAATCCTTGGCATATCAAGGTGAATTTACAAGAATATGGATGTCATACCTTACCCCTCTGTAAGGCATAACATGATCCTGTAGTATACCTAATGAATTACCAACTCCGTCTACTGATAACCCATTAATACACTACAAGGGATTTTAAAAACTTTTCTTACTTCTTTTACAGTGGTGAGCACTATTTACAGGTGTTAAAAACCTTTTTGAACTGAAGTGATAGAACTAACACATTTGAATTATTTAGAATTTTTGTAAAAATTTTGGCAGAGTGCCATCTGTATTTTTGATAAAAAAGTTCTTCAAAAAACCTGTAAAAGGCACTTCAATATATTTTCAAATCTCAACTCCAACATATTTCTCAACACAACATAATTCTCAACTCAAATCCACAGTGATTTTTCAAAGACTGAGATATAAGAAATATAATACAATTTTTACAAGTCAAAATAACTCATAATTTACTTTACAACTTCAATGTACAATTTTAATTTACAATTGCTCAAAATTAAGAACACTATGTACATACAGTGGTCATACATTACAGTACAAAATGCAAAATGTGGTATACTCATTATACCCGATAATCTCTCGCTGGATGTACTAGCAGCCTAGTCTGCTGCCTTGTCCGTCTGTCTACTTGCGACAGCAATAAAAAGCTATCGCTGAGACAATGTCTCAGTGGTGCACAACAATAACCAAATACAACTTTAAATCACAATTCATAAGTTAAATAAATAGTGGATACTTAAAACCATAGTTAAATTCAAGACAATAATGTCATAAAGAATTTAACACAATATCACAATAAATCTCAGTAATCAAAACATAGTTAAATTCAAAACACAGTGAATGTCAATAAGAATTTAAACTCCATTTCACAATCTTACAATACGTATCAATAAATCACACATAGCTTGAAATCATGTTTCAAAGTTCAATTCATCCCAAAAGCCGATGGCTAATGAGGTATAATATAGCTAGCTAGCAAAAATATAAGTACTCATTCTATTCGTCCTCAACAGGCACACACCTCAACACTTCAGCCAGAGAGGGAATTCAATTCATCCCACTAAACAAGCTAGCGAGGA
The DNA here is from genome assembly GCF_030052815.1 of Hevea brasiliensis. Lineage (NCBI taxonomy): Eukaryota > Viridiplantae > Streptophyta > Magnoliopsida > Malpighiales > Euphorbiaceae > Hevea > Hevea brasiliensis. The sequence goes on along the minus strand of NC_079509.1, from coordinate 10,093,734 downwards.
ATACAATCAATGTACATGATAGCTGTGGTTTCAAACCATTTACAGTGCTTTTCAATCAATAAGTATCCATCAAATATTATTCAAACAATCTTTCACAGTTTTACAATTTAAAACAATAATATACAAATAGTCATAATTTATTTCAATTAAAAATAATTCAAAAGAAATAGCTGTTGTGCACAAACCTCTGATAACTGTCTCCTGGTCTGGACTCAGTGTTTCCTTCCCTTTTCCTGAGTCTTTGCTAACTGAGAAACACAATTTGAAGTATTTCAGTATTCATTTAAACTGTCTCTAATAATAATGCCTGATAAGTAATTCACTGAATTCTAATATTTGCTTAATCAACCTAATATGTCGACCATAGATGCATTCTAGGTAAATTAGGTTTTAATGTTATTAATATGTCACATTCGATAGTATTTTAGGATTGGTACATGTTACCAAATTCATTTCTATGTATTTTGCGTTTTCTTGCAATTTGCTGAATTCTGGGATACTAGTTTGACCTAGCCAGACGACCTAGTTCCCTCGGTTTTCGGGTTTCGGTCAAAACTATAAACTTGTAGATCTATGTCTTATGGAACGCAGGGCAAAATTTCAGGTCATTCTGAGTTATGTAGACCAAGTTATGGTCATTTTACTATTGCTGGTCAAATTGCATCAAAATTGGTCATTTTAGGTCACTTTAGGTCATTTTAGGTTCGGCCAGTTTTTGGACCCGAACTGGTGCAAGCTATTTGACTTGCTTATGGTCATTTCTGGGCTTTGGTGTCTTCATAAGACTTGTAGATATGGGTCTTAACTATTCATGGTTAAAATTTCAGGTCAATTGGACTTGTTTTGAGTGAGTTATGGCCTAAATACTAACTGTTTCCCAAATGGTCAATTTTCAGGCCTCATTTGCACTTAATCCGGATTTGGTCATTTTTCAAGCTATCTTGCAAGCAGAATTTTGGCAAGCTTCCTTCATGAAAGTTGGCACATTTTGTGCCTAGTTTCACCTCCCATTGGTCTCATACCAATTGGAGCCACACACTTAAAGTTATAGGCCTAAAACTCAAACTGCCTTATTGCAATTCTTGCATACACATCAAGGATCACTTTTAACACTCACCAAACTCAACATTCAAACCAATTCTGGTTGTACCACAACCTAAACATAATTTACAACATATTATAGGTCATTTTGGCAACTTACAATTACATTCAATGTGCACCAACAAGTGCAGAATTTGTCCAACTCAATTTACAACAATTCAATCACCAATTCATGCTCATTTACATGCCCAACTTCACACCATCACACATGCACTCAAACTGCCATAAACCCTATCACAAATTAACATCATTATTCCATAAACCAAGCATGAATTCCAGCATTCTTCAAGAGCTAACAAACTGCCACAATGGTACACTTACATTCCATTACTTTCCAAGCTTTAAATTTCATTTTACATTTACATATACTAAGTATACATCACCCAAACAATTTCCTACACAATATACATTTAATCAATCATTTAATTCACCATTTACAAGCACAATTAAACTGCCTTCAAGGTGTTTCCATGGCTGCCAAAAGTACACATTCCCATTCAACATCAAACCTCAAAAATTTCTTCATAAATCAAACACCCATAACACCCTTACAAACTTTAACAAAGCAACAATCAAAAACTCAAACTTACCTATGGATGAGACTTCTCAAATCTTCACCAAAACTTCTTGAAATTGCTATGAAACTCTTCCTTGTGATGTGGGGATAAACTTTAATGAAGCAACCTAGGTGTTTGGAGGTGAAATGAAGAGGATGATGAAGCTCCTTCAAATTTCGGCAATGGAGGTTTCTAAGGCTTTCATTTCGGCAATGGTGGTCTTCAAAGGTTGAAGATGAAGTTTTAGTGGAGCAATCTGCCCACTTAATACATATTATAATCCTTAGTGGTCCACTCTGTCACACCTTACCCCTCTGTAAGGCATAACATGATCCCGTAGAATACCTAATGAACTACCGAACTTCACCTACCGATAACTCATTAGGTACCCTACAAGGGATTTGAAAACAATTTTCTTATTTTTGATAAGTGGTGAGCATTTTCTAATAAGTACTTAAAATATTTAGTTAAAATTAAGACTAGTTAATATTTTTTGCCCATTTTATTTTTACGCAAATTTTATAAAAATTTTGACAGAGTTCCCTCTGTATTTTGAGAAAACAGTTCTTCAAATACCTGTAAAAAGCACTTCTAAAAATTTTTCTCAACCACTACTTCGATTTCACAACCCAACTCAATCAATTTCACAATCATTTCAATAAATTTCTCAAGTTTAAAATTCAATAATCCTCAGCATACTAGCAATACATTTCATTTAAATTAAATAAAATAATTCCACTCATATTTCATTAAAGACAAAACAATTTATACACATCCTTACAAATTTATATCAAAAGAAACACAAACTAAACTTTATTACAAACTTCATACAAATTTTTGTACAAGCTGCTCAAGACCCATTTGCACGTCCATACATTTATATGCAATACATACATCAAAAGAAATATTTACAATTGGGGTATAAATTATACCCGAAGCTTCAAGGTGAATGATCCTTAATATTCAGTAGCTCAGTCTGCTGCTCCTCTAGTCTCTAAATCTGCGACAGCAATAAAAGCTATCGCTGAATACTAGGACTCAGTGGTGCACAACATACTAAAATAATCTTTATGCAGAATATAAATCACATTTATTCAAAATTTTAACTAAACATGAGCATTAAACACAAAACACGAATTATGAAATTTTAATGCAAACTAAATTCATTTCGAAGAATCAAAACACATTTCATAAAATCCACAGTTAGATCATGCCATTCGAAACAAATAGGATCTCAATAGCCAGAGGCTAAAGAGAAATCACATCACAAGGCTAGCTAGCTCAAATATATGGATATCTATTCACATCCTCTTCTACTGGCACACCTCAACACTTCTCCAGAGAAGGAATCAAAATTCGAAACTAATTACCCCCACTAGTCATGCTAGTGAGGTGTTCAAATATATGGTCATGATACTGTGGTTTCAAAACTTATCTTAACAATTTGCTAAACATTGTCATTTCAAATATACACAATAACTTTCACAATTTAAATTAAAACATCATAAATAAGGTCACAATACTTTCAACAATTCAAAGCAACAGTGAAATGCATATTTCATTCATTTAATCAATGAATTTGTAAAGCATAGTGATGTTGTGCACAAACCTCAAGCGAGTCGTCCCTTAGCCTCGACTCGGTTCCTCGGGTTCCTTCCCGATATTCTTTTCAACTGAAACACACAATTTTACAATGTTTCAGTACTAGAACTTAACACAAATCCAAAATAAATTTAGCTTCACATTTACCTAGTTCTAACGTGTTAAATTCGACGTTCTCGAAATTTTTGTGTTTCGGGTTACTATTCACTGCACTATTCAAGTCAAATTGTTGACTTTCTAAGGCTTAATAGGTATGGGAATTCCAACTTCACCCACATACCACATTTTGGTCACTAAACTTGTTGGTTTTGGTTGTTTACTCAAATCCTAGGTCTTTTAGGCAAATTTGGTAAATTTCAGTTTTGGAGTCCTAAGTTGCACTGTTCCATTGGTCACTTTATTATTGGAATTTGGCAAAACTTTCTTCATAGAAAATGTTCCCCATTGTCTTAAGTTTATTCTCCTTTTTGAATCACCCCAATTGGAGTTTTGTAGCTCAAGTTATAGCCAAAATACAATTACTGTTCACGTGCACTGTTCATACTGCAATTTAGGTTCTAGCAGATTTTTGATCCAACTTCATTCAATAATTTGATCAAGTTAAGTCCATAATTTGGTCTAATTTCCTTCATACGAAATGTTCTACTACGTCTTAGGTTTCCATCGGTTCAAGAATCGCCTAAATCGGAGTTTTCTAGAGAGAGTTATAGCCATTGGAACTTTACTGCTCAAATGGAAATCTGCAGTTTTGCAGGTTCAGTAACTCAACTTTGCTCAATCATTTGATTAGGTTAATGGCATAATTTGGGTTGGTGTTCTTCATGAAAGTTTTAGATCTATATCTTATCTAATTACTGGTAAAATTTCAGGTCATTTTGACCTTCCTAGCTCGAGTTATGACCAAATGAATAATTACTATTCATTTGGTCAGTTTGTGCAATGGCAGCCTGCTCTCATTTCACTTTGGTCAATTGGTTCACTAAGTTTTGGTCAGTTTTTGGCCATGGTTCCTCAATAAAAATTGTGCTATTTTATGTCTATTTTCATCCCCAATTGGTGGCATATCAATTGGACTTGTAAAATTTCCGTTTTGGTCCTTCAAAGTTGGCTTGGTCATGCTGCCAGCAGCATGACCATTTGCCCTACGAATTTAACTTCCATTCTCACAATTTCCACACATCTCTTTTGGTCATTATTGACCATTTTTCATCTCACAATAGACCAAAGTCATCATTTAAGCATTTCTCCAAAATTTGGTTCACAAACCCTAACATTCACACCCTAACTCATTCATCTCATGTATTTAACTACATTTAATGGTTTTAATGCTAATCATTCAACTAAGTAAGGTTTCTTAACTCATTCAAAACCCTCAAGCAATACAATTGATGTCCCCTCTTTAAGCTAGCTGAATTTCAGCAATGGTCCTTCTCCCATATTTTTATTTCATTTCATAAATTCTAAGCTCATTTCAACCACTAATTATGCATTTAAATGGAAAATTAAGGAGTTTAATATACTAACTTCAACTTAAAGCTTCAAATCTATCTCTTAGCCCTTCTTTCCTCTTGTAGTCTTCTTCTCAAATTATAATAACAAGCTCTAGGGAGTATTTTAAGGGGGTTATTAGGATCAAGTGGAGAAATTAAAGCTTGAGTTCAAGCTTTAATGGAAAATTTTCATGGAGGGAATATAGGGAAGATAGGGCGGCAAGATGGAAGGAAGAAGAAGTGATTTTTACTTTTTTTTTCTTTTTTTTTCTTTATTTATTTTAGTTATGGAAGACCACAAAATTTTCAATTAATTAATTAAATTAATTAGTTTAGTTATGGCATCATGCATGAGGTCATGCATGATGTCATCACCTTTTTACTTTTTGATTTTTCCTTTCTTTTTTTTTTAATTTTTCTATTAGTTCTTTAATTTAATTCTCAATTCCGAAATTTTATTTTCTCCAATTTTATTTGACAGTTAGGTCAGGAGTTAACTCTCGGGGTCAATTGACCAAATTGCCCCTCGCCGGTTCATCTCGGTTTGCAAATAATTCCATATTTCTTTCGGTTTCCTGACCTAATTATTTGACTGACTTAACAGTTCTTTTTTGTGATTTTCTCTTTTCCACTTTTTACGGTTCGAAATTTGAGTTTAAAATGACTTCGCAGTCATTCCCGAGAAGGTCACCCATCGTTGTGACTCTCGGCTCGTTTAACTTCTTATGTTCTGTTTTTCTTATTTATACTTAACTACTTGAACATTACTAATTATTTGTGTTTATGGTTTATCTAATTGTCTTAAGTATGGTTCTAATCCCTTTAATTGTCCGGACCGACACCGATCACCGGAACAGTGAAATATACCAGGCTATACAAATAGGGGTGTTACAATTCTCTCTCCCTTAAATAAATTTCGTCTTGAAATTTTACCTGGTATCAATCTCTGAACGGTTGTGGGTGTTGTCTCCTCATGTCCTCTTCTCGTTCCCAAGTGGCCTCCTGGCCCGAATGATGGTTCCACAGCACTTTTACCAACGGTATCTGCTTGTTCCGTAGTTGCTTCACCTCATAAGCCAGAATCTCTATGGGTTCTTCTTCATATGTGAGGTCTGGATTTACTTCAATTTCCTCTACTGGTAGTACATGAGATGGGTCTGATCGATACCTCCTCAACATAGACACATGGAAGACATTATGTATCTTTTCCAACTCTGGAGGTAGTGCCAACCGATATGCCAAAGGACCCACTCTTTTTAGAACCTCATATGGCCCAATGAAACGAGGACTCAGTTTCCCCTTTCTGCCGAATCTCATAATTCTCTTCCAAGGAGAAACCTTGAGGAAAACTTTCTCACCCACCGCATACTGAATATCCCTTCTTTTCAAATCAATGTAGGACTTCTGACGGTCTGATGCAGTCTTAAGTCGACCTCTAATCACCCTGATTTTCTCTTGATTCTTTGAACGATTTCGGGTCCAATCATCTTTCTTTCACCCACGTCATCCCAACACAACGGGGTTCTACATTTCCTGCCATACAAAGCTTCATATGGAGGCATCCCAATGCTTAATTGGTAGCTGTTGTTGTAAGCAAACTCAATCAAAGGCAAGTGTGTATCCCAACTACCCTCAAACTCAATCACACAAGCCCGTAGCATATTCTCCAAGATCTGAATTACCCTCTCGGTGGCCATGCATGCGTGGGTGGAATGCAGTACTGAAGTTCAATCTAGTTCCTATGGCTCTCTGAAGACTACCCCAGAATCTAGAAGTGAACCTAGGATATCTATCTGACACGATGGATACTGGCACTCCATGCAGTCTCACAATCTCATCGATGTATAACTTGGCCAATCTTTCTAAACTGTAGTCCATCCGAACTGGCAAAAAATGAGTAGATTTAGTCAGTCTGTCAACAATGACCCAAACTGCATCATGACTCTTCTGTGTCCTCGGAAGTCCCATCACAAAATCCATCGTTATTCTCTCCCATTTCTACTCTGGTATTGGTAGTGGATGTAACAACCCAGCGGGTACTTGATGCTCTGCCTTTACTTGCTGACAAGTTAGGCATTTAGAAACAAACTCTGCCACATCTCTTTTCACACCCATCCACCATTAATGCTCCTTTAGCCCTCTATACATTTTTGTACCACCAGGGTGCATGGCAAAAGGAGACTCATGTGTTTCCTTCAAAATGATCTTCCTCAATTCAACATCATTAGGAACCACATATTCTGCCCTGGTGTAGCAGTAGACCATCATCTCTGATTGAGAATTCTGATTTCTTGCCCTGCCTGACTTCTTCCAACACGATACTTGATCATTTTGAGCGACCATTCTAATCTGATCAATCAACACTGGCTGTACATGCCATGCAACTGCTGTCTGCCCATCATCATTAATCTCTAAGCTGGCATGCAATGATCTCAACTCATGTACCAAAGACAAAGGAGTAACCCGTAGACTTGCCATAGTCTTGCGACTTAAGGCATCAGCCACAACATTAGCTTTCCCTGGCTGATAGTCTATCAGACAATCATAGTCTTTTATCAACTCTAACCATCTCCTCTGTCTCAAATTCAACTCTTTCTGGGTGCCCAAATACTTCAAACTCTTATGATCTGTATAGATGTAACACTTTTCCCCATACAAATAGTGTCTCCAGATCTTAAGAGCAAACACAATAGCTGCAAGTTTCAAATCATGTGTCGGATAATTCCTCTCATGCGGTTTTAGCTGGCGTGATGCATAGGCAATGACATTTCGATCTTGCATCAACACACAACCTAACCCATTGTGAGAAGCATCACTATATATTGTATATTCTTTACCCGGAGTAGGTAAAGTCAGGACTGGAGCTTCAGTCAAACATCTCTTCAATTCATCAAAACTCTGCTGGCATTTGTTCGTCCACTGAAATTTTACATCTTTTCTAAGCAGTTTGGTCAATGGAGATGCCAACATGGAGAATCCCTTCACAAATCTACGGTAGTATCCAGCTAAACCCAGAAAACTACGAATTTCTGTGACATTTCTGGGTGGCCTCCAATTAAGGACAGCTTCAATCTTACTTGGATCTACCTTAATACCCTCTGCTGATACTATGTGCCCCAAAAAGGATATCTCCTTCAGCCAATATTCACATTTCGACAATTTGGCATATAGCTATTTCTCCCTCAAAGTTTGAAGTACAATCCGCAGATGTCTATCATGCTCTTCTGCATTCCTCGAATAGACCAATATATCATCTATGAATACCACAACAAACTGATCGAGGTATGGTCTGAAGATAGTGTTCATTAGATCCATAAAAGCAGCCGGAGCATTAGTTAACCCGAATGGCATGACTAGGAATTCATAATGCCCATATCGGGTTCTGAAGGTAGTTTTAGGAATACTCTGCTCTTGTACTTTCAGCTGATAATAACCTGATCTCAGGTCAATTTTGGAGAACACAGCTGCACCCCTCAACTAATCAAACAAGTCATCAATGCGGGGCAATGGATATCTGTTCTTTATAGTCACCTTATTCAACTGTCGATAATCAATACACAAGCAGAGAGTGTCATCCTTCTTCTTTACAAACAATACTGGCTCTCCCCAAGGCGACACACTAGGGCGGATAAAGCCCTTGTCAAGCAGTTCTTGCAACTGCACTTTCAACTCTTTCAATTCTGCAGGTGCCATTCTATATGGCGTTATGGAGATTGGGTCCACACCAGGCATAACATCAATCTCAAACTGCACCTCTCTTTCTGGAGGTAATCCTGGCAATTCATCAGGAAATACATCCGGAAAATCACATACAGTAGGGATATCCCTTAGTGCTGGACTCCCCACTTGGGTGTCTATCACATGTGCTAAGTATGCTTCACACCCCTTTCTGATCATTCTTCTGGCTAGTGCAGCCGAAATGATGTTTGATGGCAGTAAATGCCTCTCCCCGTGTATTACCACATCACCGTATAAAGGGAGACCAAAAGTGACTGTCTTCAGTCTACAGTCAATCATGGCGTGATGCCTGGCTAACCAATCCATGCCTAAGATAATATCATAATCTCTGAAGGGCATTTCAATCAAGTCTGACAGGAAAACATGTCCTTGGATCACCAAAGGACAGTCTCTATAAATTCTATTGACCAGGACCTCTTATCCTAACGGACTAGTTACTAGCACTTCAAAACCCATTTGCACACATGGAACAGCAAGTGAACTGACTATGCTAGCACTAACATATGAATGAGTTGAACCCGGATCAAACAATACAAATACTTCTTGATCAGAGATAGAGAATATACCAGCTACCACGTCAGAAGTCTCAGCCTCTTCTCGCTGTCTCATTGTGTAGATTCTGGTTGAAGCACTTCCTTGTCTGATCGACCAATCGTGCCCGTTGCTGAGCAAGGTGCCTTTACCTCTACCTCTTCCTCTGCCAACTGACGGTGAACCTCTGGGAGCAGGAGTCTGAATAGATCCCTCGGCAGTAGTAGGAGTTGGACCATATCTTGAAGATGGAGCACTAGTGCAGTCTCTTGCTAAATGACCCTTGCCTCCGCAGTTAAAGCAAGCTCCAGTGGCCCAATAACATTCCCCCCATGAACCTTGCCACAAGTCTCACAGGGGTGGCAGAATATGAACCCCTGCTCGACTGCTGTCCAGACCTAGGGGGTCTCTGTCCAGAAAATCTGCCTCTACCAAATCTTCCACCTCGACCCCTGCTGGGTCCACTAAACTTCTTTTTCTTTCCAGAGGTAGCACCAGAACTCTGTTCAACTGATTTTTCCCCTTTATCTTTTTCTGATTTCTTAGCTCTCTCTGATTTTTCTTTTATTAGGGTTGCTTCTGATTCAATTCTCTCCAGCTCAAGTGCTTGAGATATGAGCTCTGAGAAGTTGCTGTGTCGAAATCCCACAACTTGCATCCTTATGCTAGGCTTCAAACCCGTCTCAAATCTCTTACACCTAGCCTTGCTAGTAGTAAGGAGACTCCCCGCATAGTGACTCAGGCGGGAGAACTCCCTCTCATACTCTGCCACTGATCGATTTCCTTGTTTTAGACTTAGAAACTCTTGTAACTTCTGATCAACATATGCATCTGGGATGTATTTCTGTCTGAACTCTCTGATGAAGTCATCCTGTGTCAAGATCGTGGTTCACCAAGTCGTGGGGATGGTCTTCCACCAATCATATGCATCCCCTTGCAGTAGCGACACAGAATACTCAAACTTTAACTCATCTTGGCAGTGCAGCTTCTTAAATACTCTGTCCATTCTTTCAAGCCATTGCACTGCCTCTAAAGGGTCCATTGTACCCTTGAATTCTGTAGCCCCATACTTCAATAACTTGTCATACTGTCTGGCTGGAGGCAATGGTTGTGCCACAGGTGGTTGTGGTGGAGCTTGAGCAGGCATACCCCCAGCCATTTGTTGAAACATCGCAGCCATTTCTTTGTCTGGCGAATCAGGCAGAAATCGCGGCATTTGCGGGGCTGGTGCTACTGACCCACTGACATTCGATAAAGCTGGGGCTTCCTCTTGTGCCTCAGCTTCAACAGACTGCTCAACTGAGCGATCCCCTTCTTCCATTTCAGCCTGAAGTTAGGGTATCTCCTGAATAAGTAACACATGGAGATTTCCCTCCGTTAATTCATATTCATGATGTAATGCACTGTATGTAACAATTATGGACATTGAGCAGTTGTACTTAATAAAGAAAAGACACAAATTCATAGGTTAAAACATACTTCAAAAATTTGCTCTGATACCACTAAAACATGTCACACCTTAACCCTCTGTAAGGCATAACATGATCCCGTAGAATACCTAATGAACTACCGAACTTCACCTACCGATAACTCATTAAGTACCCTACAAGGGATTTTAAAACAATTTTCTTATTTTTGATAAATGGTGAGCATTTTCTAATAAGTACTTAAAACATTTAGTTAAAATTAAGACTAGTTAATATTTTTGGCCCATTTTATTTTTACGCAAATTTTATAAAAATTTTGACAGAGTTCCCTCTGTATTTTGAGAAAACAGTTCTTCAAATACCTGTAAAAAGCACTTCTAAAAATTTTCCTCAATCACTACTTCGATTTCACAACCCAACTCAATCAATTTCACAATTATTTCAATAAATTTCTCAAGTTCAAAATTCAATAATCCTCAGCATACTAGCAATACATTTCATTTAAATTAAATAAAATAGTTCCACTCATACTTCATTAAAAACAAAACAATTTATACACATCCTTACAAATTTATATCAAAAGAAACACAAACTAAACTTTATTACAAACTTCATACAAAATTTTGTACAAGCTGCTCAAGACCCATTTGCACGTCCATACATTTATATGCAATACATACATCAAAAGAAATATTTACAATTGGGGTATAAATTATACCCAAAGACTTCAAGCTGAATGATCCTCAATCTTCAGCAGCTCAGTCTGCTGCTCCTCTAGTCTCTAAATCTGCGACATCAATAAAAGCTATCGCTGAGTACTAGGACTCAGTGGTGCACAACATACTAAAATAATCTTTATGCAGAATATAAATCACATTTATTCAAAATTTTAACTAAACATGAGCATTAAACACAAAACACGAATTATGAAATTTTAATGCAAACTAAATTCATTTCGAAGAATCAAAACACATTTCATAAAATCCACAGTTAGATCATGCCATTCGAAACAAATAGGATCTCAATAGCCAGAGGCTAAAGAGAAATCACATCACAAGGCTAGCTAGCTCAAATATATGGATATTCATTCACATCCTCTTCTACTGGCACACCTCAACACTTCTCCAGAGAAGGAATCAAAATTCGAAACTAATTACCCCCACTAGTCATGCTAGTGAGATGTTCAAATATATGGTCATGATACTGTGGTTTCAAAACTTATCTTAACAATTTGCTAAACATTGTCATTTCAAATATACACAATAACTTTCACAATTTAAATCAAAACATCATAAATAAGGTCACAATACTTTCAACAATTCAAAGCAACAGTAAAATGCATATTTCATTCATTTAATCAATGAATTTTTAAAGCATAGTGATGTTGTGCTTAAACCTCAAGCGAGTCGTCCCTTAGCCTCGACTCGGTTCCTCGAGTTCCTTTCCGATATTCTTTTCAACTGAAACACATAATTTTACAATGTTTCAGTACTAGAACTTAACACAAATCCAAAATAAATTTAGCTTCACATTTACCTAGTTCTAACATGTTAAATTCGACGTTCTCGAAATTTTTGTGTTTCGGGTTACTATTCACTGCACTATTCAAGTCAAATTGTTGACTTTCTAAGGCTTAATAGGTATGGGAATTCCAACTTCACCCACATACCACATTTTGGTCACTAAACTTGTTGGTTTTGGTTGTTTACTCAAATCCTAGGTCTTTTAGGCAAATTTGGTAAATTTCAGTTTTGGAGTCCTAAGTTGCACTGTTCCATTGGTCACTTTATTGTTGGAATTTGGCAAAACTTTCTTCATAGAAAATGTTCCCCATTGTCTTAAGTTTATTCTCCTTTTTGAATCACCCCAATTGGAGTTTTGTAGCTAAAGTTGTAGCCAAAATACAATTACTGTTCACGTGCACTGTTCATACTGCAATTTAGGTTCTGGTAGATTTTTTATCCAACTTCATTCAATAATTTGATCAAGTTAAGTCCATAATTTGGTCTAATTTCCTTCATACGAAATGTTCTACTACGTCTTAGGTTTCCATCGGTTCAAGAATCGCCTAAATCAGAGTTTTCTAGAGAGAGTTATAGCCATTGGAACTTTACTGCTCAAATGGAAATCTGCAGTTTTGCAGGTTCAGTAACTCAAATTTGATCAATCATTTGATTAGGTTAATGGCATAATTTGGGTTGGTGTTCTTCATGAAAGTTTTAGATCTATATCTTATCTAATTACTGGTAAAATTTCAAGTTATTTTGACCTTCCTAGCTCGAGTTACTGTTCATTTTGTCAGTTTGTGCAGTGGCAGCCTGCTCTCATTTCACTTTGGTCAATTGGTTCACTAAGTTTTGGTCAGTTTTTGGCCATGGTTCCTTAATAAAAATTGTGCTATTTTATGTCTATTTTCATCCCCAATTGGTGGCATATCAATTGGACTTGTAAAATTTCTGTTTTGGTCCTTCAAAGTTGGCTTGGTCATGCTGCCAACAGCATGACCATTTGTCCTACGAATTTAACTTCCATTCTCACAATTTTCACACATCTCTTTTTGTCATTATTGACCATTTTTCATCTCAAAATAGACCAAAGTCATCATTTAAGCATTTCTTTAAAATTTGGTTCACAAACCCTAACATTCAGACCCTAACTCATTCATCTCATGCATTTAAGTACATTTAATGGTTTTAATGCTAATCATTCAACTAAGTAAGGTTTCTTAACTCATTCAAAACCCTCAAGCCATACAATTGATGTCCCCTCTTCAAGCTAGCCGAATTTTAGCAATGGTCCTTCCCCCATATTTTTATTTCATTTCATAAATTCTAAGCTCATTTCAACCACTAATTATGCATTTAAATGGAAAAATAAGGAGTTTAATATACTAACCTCAACTTAAAGCTTCAAATCTCTCTCTTAGCCCTTCTTTCCTCTTGTAGTCTTCTTCTCAAATTATAATAACAAGCTCTAGGGAGTATTTTAAGGGGGTTATTAGGATCAAGTGGAGAAATTAAAGCTTGAGTGCAAGCTTTAATGGAAAATTTTCATGGAGGGAATATGGGGAAGATGGGGCGGCAAGATGGAAGGAAGAAGAAGTGATTTTTACTTTTTTTTTTCTTTTATTTTCTTTATTTATTTTAGTTATGGAAGACCACAAAATTTCCAATTAATTAATTAAATTAATTAGTTTAGTTATGGCATCATGCATGAGGTCATGCATGATGTCATCACCTTTTTACTTTTTGATTATTCCTTTCTTTCTTTTTTTCTATTAGTTCTTTAATTTAATTCTCGATTCCGAAATTTTCTTTTCTCCAATTTTATTTGACAGTTAGGTCAGGAGTCAGCTCTCGGGGTCAATTGACCAAATTGCCCCTCGCCGGTTCATCCCGGTTTGTAAATAATTCCATATTTCTTTCGGTTCCCTGACCTAATTATTTGACTAACTTAACAGTTCTTTTTCGTGATTTTCTCTTTTCCACTGTGTCCATAAGGGTCCTAAGGACCGCAGCGTCACTTTTTACGGTTCGAAATTTGAGTTTAAAATGACTTCGTAGTTATTCCCGAGAAGGTCACCCATCGCTGTGACTCTCGGCTCGTTTAACTTCTTATGATCTGTTTTTCTTATTTATACTTAACAACTTGAACATTACTAATTATTTGTGTTTATGGTTTATCTAATTGTCTTAAGTATGGTTCTAATCCCTTTAATTGTCCGGACCGACACCGGTCACCGGAACAGTGAAATATATCAGGCTATACAAATAGGGGTGTTACACACTCACATAAAATCAATCATATTTTATGTTTAAATATGTTAATTACCTAATTTGAACCCTATTTTTGCTATTTATATTAGGTACCCCTAATTTAATTTTTCATTATATTTTCCAAGTGTAATATTATTTATTTTCAATGGACATTTAGGTCAAAAGACAACTCGGGGTGTTAAATGACCACAATGCCCCAGTTCGGGTTGCATTCCCGATTTTTCGGTAACACCGGGTTTTGTCCGTTTTTCGATTTTTCATTTTTCTTTGTACTAATTATTTAATTTTCTTTGATATTTCTAATGATATTTATACTTCAATAAATATTTATTTGAGTCCAAAAAATATTTTCCAGGGTTCCCCGCGGTCCAGGATTAGTCAACGGTCCACGCTATGACTTCCCGGTGCGGTCACCCATCGCTAGGGTTCTCGGCTCGTTTAACTTGGTTACATTTTTTGCTATTATTTTTCCTTTGTTTTTCTTGTGTTTTCTTCTATTGTATTTCATTATTTTATGTCTTCTCACTCATAACGAAGTGTAGTTCTAAGCATCCTAGCTGTCCGGACAACATTGGTCACTGAAACAGTAGAACGCACTATCGAACATAGGGGTGTTACAATGGACTTAAAAGTCCTCAAATAAATGAAATTACAACCCAAATTATTACAACATTTATAATACATGGCACTAAAATAAAATGAATTATTTTACAACCCAAAGAAAAATAAAAGAAATAAATTCAATCACATTGGTCTTTTATTGGCCATGATCATCCATCATGCATATTAAAATTTAATAATTAAATAGAATATACATACTAAAAAATTAAATTGAATATCGCATATTCAACAAAAAACTTCAGATTTGAATCTCATTCAAACAAATTTAAAATTTAGAAACTTCCAAATTTAATACCTTGAAAACATTTTTTAATATTTAATTGTGTGATTAAAATTCCTAATTAAATAATTTAATTAGGTATGGGCCTAATTATGGGCCTTAATGTAACACCCCCGTTTGCATAGCCTAGTAGATTTCACTGTTCTGGTGACCGGTGTCGGTCCGGACAATTAAGGGGATTAGAACCATACTTAAGACAACTAGAGAAACCATAAACACAAATAATTAGTAATGTTCAATTAGTTAAGTATAAATAAGAAAAACAGAACATAAGAAGTTAAATGAGCCGAGAGGCACAGCGATGGGTAACCTCCTCGGGAACGACTGCGAAGTCATTTTAAACTCAAATTTTGAACCGTAAAAAGTGACGCTGCGGTCCTTAGGACCCTTATGAACATAGTGGAAAAGAGAAAATCACGAAAAAGAACTATTAAGCCAGTCAAATAATTAGGTCAGGAAGCCGGAAGAAATATTGGATTATTTGCAAACCGGGATGAACCGGCGAGGGGCAATTTGGTCAATTGACCCGAGAGTGACTCTGACCTAATCACAAATAAAATCAGAGAAAAAAAAATTTCGGAATCGAGAATTAAATTAAAGAACTAATAGAAAAAAATAAATAGAAAAAAAAAGAAGATGAAAAAGTCAAAGGTGATGATGTCATAAAGGATTAATTAAATTATTTATTAAATGGGATTTTTGGTCTTCAAAAAGGGGATAAGACTAAAGAAAATAAAACAAAAAAAAAATTAGAAAAGTGTCTTCTTCTTCCCTTGGTTTGCCGCCCCACCTTCTCCCTCTTATCTCCATGGAATTCTTCCATTTAAGCTTACAATTAAGCTTGATTTTCTTCACTTAATCAACATAACTCCCTTAAATACCTCACTAGAACTTATAATCTCAACTTAGGAAGAAGAGTATAAGAAGAAAGAAGGGCTAAAGCTAGAGATTGAAGCTTTAAGTTAAGGTTAGTATGTTAACTCCTTATTTTTCCATTTAAATGCAAAATTAGTGTTTGAAATGAGCTTAGAACTTGATTAAATGAAACAAATATGGGGGAAGGACCCATGCTGAAATTTTGGCCTGGTTGAAGGGAGTATGAATTGCATGAATTTAATGGGTTTGAATGAGTTTAGAAACCTTCCTTAGTTGAATGATTAGCATTAAAACCATTAAGTGTGATTGATTGCAACAAAGTAGTGAGATTAGGGTTTGAATGTTAGGGTTTATGAACCAAATTTTGGAGAAATGCATAAATGATATCTTTGACCAATTATGGACTGAAAAATGGTCAATAATGACCAAAGGAAATGTGTGGGAATTATTAGAATGGGAGTCAAATTCGTAGGTCAAATGGTCATGCTGCTGGCAGCATGACCAAACCTACTTTGAAGGACCAAAACGGGAATTTTACAAGCCCAATTGATATGCCACCAATTAGGGATGAAAATAGACATAAAAGGGCACAATTTTCATTAAGGAACCATGCCCAAAAACTGACCAAAACTTGGTGAACCAATTGACCAAAGTGAAATGAGAGCAGGCTGCCACTGCACCAAACTGACCAAATGAACAGTAACTGTTCATTTAGTCATAATTCAAGCTAGACAGGTCAAATTCACCTGAAATTTTACCAGAAATTAGATAAGATATAGATCTAAAACTTTCATGAAGAACACCAACCCAAATTATGCCATTAACCCATTCAAATTATTGAGCAAATTTGAGTTACTGTACCTACAAAACTGCAGGATTGCCATTTGAGCAGTAATGTTTGAATGGCTATAACTCTCTCTAGAAAACTCTGATTTAGGTGATTCTTAAACCGATGGAAACCTAAGACATAGTAGAACATTTCATATGAAGAAAGTTAGATCAAATTATGAACTTAACTTGATCAAATTACTGAACAAATTTGGATAAAAAACCTGCCATAACCATAGTTGCAGTATGAACAGTGCACGTGAACAGTAACTGTATTTTGGCTATAACTTGAGCTACAAAATGCTGATTGGGGTGATTCAAAAATGAGAATACACTTAAGACAATAAGGAACATTTTCTATGAAGGAAGTTTTGCCAAATTCTAACAGTAGATTGACCAATGGAACAGTGCAACTTCGGAGTACCAAAACCGAAAATTGGCAATTTTGCCAAAATGACCTAAGCTTTGAGAAAATGGCCAAAACCAACAAGTTTAGTGACCAAAATGTGGTATGTGGGTGAAGTTGGAATTTCCATACCTATTAAGCCTTAGAAAGTCAACTATTTGACTTGAATAGTATAATGAATAGTAACCCAAAACACAAAATTTAAAGAACGTTGAATTTAGCACGTTAGAGCTAGGTAATTATGAAGCTAAATTTATTTTGGATTTATGTTAAGTTCTAGTACTGAAACATTGTAAAATTGTGTGTTTCAGTTGAAAAGAATATCGGGAAGGAACCCGAGGAACCGAGTCGAGGCTAAGGGACGACTCGTTTGAGGTTTGTGCACAATAAACCCTATTTAAGCATTTTACCCTTGAAAATTTGATTTAACACGCATTATGAATTTATGAACTTTTGTGTTGCCACCTTGTGATCAAATTGTAACTTTGGAAATTGATTTGATTTTTGTATGCAATATTTGAATGAAATGTTTGAAATGGATTTTTGATTCATACTTAGCATGACAGTTACTTATTATTCCTCCTCCATTTATGGGGTTGAGATCATTTATTTTCCTCCCTCTCTGGCTTGCCAGTTGAGGTTGTAGATCGAATGAATACTCATTAGCTAGCTAGCCACCTCCCTCATTGATTTTTATTAATGGGGTTGAGATTGCTTTGTCGTGGTGTACAACGCGGCATTGATCGAAAATTTTGTGTCATGGCTTAAGTTGTATGACTTGGCAACACTGTGTTTATGAAATTGTTTGACTAAACTATGTTTAATAGATTATTTGATAAAATGGTGTTATTATGAACTTGGCTATTTGTGGAAATGTGATTGAGAAATATTTAAAGTATGTTTGGCAACGAATGATTTATTTATAGCATTTTAAATTTTTATTGTGCACCACTGAGTATTTTTATACTCAGCCATGGCTTATTTTGCTGTCGCAGATAAGAGCAAGGAAAAAGCAGCAGAGTGAGCTGCTACTGAGTTGAAGATCACATCAAGCTTTTGTACGGGTATTATTTTATACCCTTGTAGATAATTTTGATGTAAATATGGAAATGTTGTATGTATCAATGTAGTTGAGCAGTTGTAAATAAATTGTAATAATATTTTTTGGATTTTCTTCTGTAAATTTAATATTTGTATTTATGAATTTCTCATTTTATGCTTGTGAATGGAGATATTAAATATTTTGAAATGAGAAATCTTGTTTTGTATTGTGAAATTATTTTGAAGTGTGTTAAACTGAGTTGATTGAGTTATTGAAGGTTGGAAGTTGTGAAATATTTTTGGAAGTGTTTTTTTTAGGTAATTGAAGAACTGTTTACTCCAGTTTTCAAACAGAACTCTGTTAAAATTTTTATAAAAATTGTGGCAAAATTTAAAATGGACAAAATTTTTACTAGTATTTAAGCTTGAATAAATGATTTTTAATTCTCACTAAAATACTCACCACTTCCAAAATGTAAGAAAATCGTTTTAAAATCCCTTGTAGGGTACTTAATGAGTTATCGGTAGGTGAAGTTCGGTAGTTCATTAAGTATTCTACGGGATCATGTTATGCCTTACGGAGGGGTAAGGTGTGACATGTTTTAGTGGTATCAGAGCATGGTTTTTCAATAAATTTTGACTATGCATGTGAATATTTCTTTGATAAGTACAACTGCTCAAGTGTCTTTAATTGATACATATGACATATTTACATCATGAATATGCACTAACGGAGGTCAACCTCCTTGTGTTTGATCTCAGGAAGTAAAAATTTTGAGAAAACGGAATGGAAGGAGGAGATCATTCCGAAGAACAATCTGTTGAGGCTGAGGTTCAAGAGGAAGCCCTAGCACTCCAGAACGTGAGTGGGTCAGCCATTCGGCTCTGCTCCAAAGACCGTAGTTCCTCGCTCAATTTGTACAATGGATGGCTGCGTTCTTCCAAAGAAATGGCGGGTAATGTGCCACCCCAAGCTCGATGCCGATGCACTGTAGCACAACCACGACCCTCGGCTCGGCAATATGAAAATCGATAAAATTTGGGGCCACCGAGTTTAAAAGGCACTGTGGATCCACCGGAGCGAGCAGTGGTTGGAAAGAATGGAACAGGTTTCTGAAAAGCTGCGATTATGCGGAAGAGATGAAGTTCGAGTTTTGAGTATCTTTTCTCCAAGGGATGCATATGAATGGTGGAAGACCATCCCCCACACTGGTTGAGCCACTGTCTTGACATGGGACAGACTTCTGAGGGAATTCAGCAGAAATGGGTTCTGATGCATATGTAGATAAGAAATTGCAAGAATTCCTGAGTTTGAAACAAGGGGACCGAACCATAGCAGAGTATGAGAGAGACTTCTCAAGGCTAAGCCACTATGCTGGAAGCTTAGTCTCCACCCCCAGAGACAGATGCAAGAGGTTTGAGTCCGGATTAAGGCCGAATTTGAGAATGCAAGTCGTGGGTTTTCGACATCAGAATTTTGCTGAATTGATCTCACAGGCCTTGGAACTATAAATGATAGAATCTGAAGGGGCAGTGAAGAAAGGTACACAAGAAAAAGAGAAGACTGAAAAGACTACTGGACAAGCATCTGAAAGTGGTTCTGGCAAGAGGAAACAGTTTGGGGGATCCAGCTCCCGTAGATCCGGCAGAGGCAGATTTTCTGGCCAAAGACCACCTCGGTCTGGTCAGCCGACCCAACAAGCTTCTTGAGGAGTTCTATCAGTCTGGCAGTGTGAAACTTGTAGTAAAACTCATAGTGGGGTTTGCTTCAAGGCCACTGGAGCATGTTGTAACTGTGGAGGGAGCGGACATTTCGCTAAAGATTGTACTAGTTCGCGCCGGTCTGGATCTTTTGTTACATCGAAAGGATCAGCCCAAGTCTCTGCACCTAGAGGGTCACAGTCAGCTGCTAGAGGTAGAGGCAGAGGTAGGGGTCCTGGTAACACTCCTGGAAGTCAAAGCACTGTTAACCAGCCAGCACCCAGTGGTGCACCAGTCAGAGTGTATACCATGAGTCAGAGGGAGGAGGCTGAAACATCAAATGTTGTAGCTAGTAATTTTTCCATCCTTGACCAAGATGTGCATGTGTTATTTGATCCTGGCTCCACACATTCATATGTTAGTGCTAGTGTGATGTGTTCTACTGCTATTCAGTGTGTACCAATGGACTATGATGTGCTAGTAACTAGTCCATTAGGCCAGGAGGTCAAGGTAAATAGGCTATATAGGGACTGTCCTTTGGTTATCCAAGGACACACCTTTTTGTCTGATTTAATTGAAATGCCCTTCAGAGATTATGACATTATCTTGGGCATGGATTGGTTAGCCAGGCATCACGCCATGATTGATTGTAGACTAAAGACAGTCACTTTTGGTCTTCCTCAGTATGGTGATGTAGTAATACATGGGGAGAGACAGTTATTAACTTCAAACATCATTTCAGCTGCACTGGCCAGAAAAATGATTAGAAAAGGGTGTGAGGCATACTTAGCACATATGATAGACACCCAAGTGGGGAGTCCAGCACTGAAGGACATTCCTACTATATGTGACTTTCCGGATGTATTTCCTAAAGAATTGCCAGGATTACCTCCAGAAAGAGAAGTGCAGTTTGAAATTGATGTTATGCCTGGTGTGGACCCAATCTCCATAACACCATACAGAATGGCACTAGCAGAACTAAAAGAATTAAAAGTGCAGTTGCAAAAGCTGCTTGATAAAGGCTTCATTCGCCCTAGTGTGTCACTTTGGGGAGCGCCAGTATTGTTTGTAAAAAAGAAGGATGGCACTCTTCGGTTATGCATTGACTATCGGCAGTTGAATAAGGTGACAATAAAGAACAGATACCCATTGCCCCGTATTGATTATTTGTTTGATCAGTTGAGGGGTGCAGCTGTGTTCTCCAAAATTGACCTGAGATCAGGTTATTACCAGCTGAAAGTACAAGAGCAGAGTATTCCTAAAACTGCCTTCAGAACCCGCTATGGCCATTATGAGTTCTTGGTCATGCCATTCGGGTTAACTAATGCTCTGGCTGCTTTTATGGATCTGATGAACACTATCTTCAGACCATACCTCGATCAGTTTGTTGTGGTATTTATCGATGATATATTGGTCTATTCGAGGAATGCAGAAGAGCATGATAGACATCTACGGATTGTACTGCAGACTTTGAGGGAGAAACAGCTATACGCCAAATTGTCGAAATGTGAATTTTGGCTGAAGGAGATATCCTTTTTGGGGCACATAGTATCAGCAGAGGGTATTAAGGTAGATCCTAGCAAGATTGAAGCTGTCCTTAATTGGAAGCCACCCAGAAATGTCACAGAGATTCACAGTTTTCTGGGGTTAGCTGGATACTACCGTCGATTTGTGAAGGGATTCTCCATGTTGGCATCTCCATTGACCAAGTTACTTAGAAAGGATGTGAAATTTCAGTGGACGGACAAATGCCAGCAAAGTTTTGATGAATTGAAGAGACGTTTGACTGAGGCTCCAGTCCTAACTTTACCTACACTAGGTAAAGAATATACAGTTTACAGTGATGCTTCTCACAATGGGTTAGGTTGTGTGTTAATGCAAGATCGAAATGTCATTGCCTATGCATCACGCCAGCTGAAACCGCATGAGAGGAATTATGTCACACCCCGGCTTAGTGGGCCCCAGCTCAAGCCCCTCTATGGGTGGCCATCTTGCCGGCGTGCCCCTCTAGAGGCCGGCGATGCAACTCAATCAGATCGTCGCTTTGGTGGAGTTCAATCCCTTCGCCCTGCAGAGCTAGGATTCGAACCCATATCACCTCACGGGTTTGCTTCGCCTCTTACCAATTGCTCTGCAGCTCAATTGGTAAGAGGCGAAGCAAACCCCTCAATTGGTAAGAGGCGAAGCAAACCCGTGAGGTGATATGGGTTCGAATCCTAGCTCTGCAGGGTGAAGGGATTGAACTCCACCAAAGCGGACAGTACCGATTTGAGTTGCATCGCCGGCCTCTAGAGGGGCACGCCGGCAAGATGGCCACCCATAGAGGGGCTTGAGCTGGGGCCCACTAAGCCGGGGTGTGACAAATTATCCGACACATGACTTGGAGCTTGCAGCCATTGTGTTTGCTCTTAAGATCTGGAGACATTATTTGTATGGGGAGAAATGTTACATCTACACAGATCATAAGAGTTTGAAGTATTTGGGCACCCAGAAAGAGTTGAATTTGAGACAGAGGAGGTGGTTAGAGTTGATAAAAGACTATGATTGCCTGATAGACTATCAGCCAGGGAAAGCTAATGTTGTGGCTGATGCCCTAAGTCGCAAGACTATAGCAAGTCTATAAGTTACTCCTTTGTCTTTGGTACATGAGTTAAGGTCACTGCATGCCAGCTTAGAGATTAATGATGAGGGGCAGATAGCAGTTGCATGGCATGTACAACGGTGTTAATTGATCGATCGTAATGGTCGCTCGTAATGATGAAAGGTATCAGAAGCTGTTGGAAGAAGTCCGGCAGGGCAAGAAACCAGAGTTCTCAATTAGAGATGATGGTCTACTGTCACACCAGGGTAGAATGTGTGTTCCTAATGATGTTAATTTGAGGCAGATCATTTTGAAGGAAGCACATGAGTCTCCTTTTGCTATGCACCCTGGTGGTACAAAAATATATAGAGGGCTAAAGGAGCATTACTGGTGGATGGGTTTAAAAAGAGACGTGGCAGAGTTTGTGTCAAAATGCCTAACTTGTCAGCAAGTAAAGGCAGAGCATCAAGTACCAACTGGGTTATTACATCCACTGTCGATGCCAGAATGGAAATGGGAAAGAATAACTATGGATTTTGTAATGGGACTTCCGAGGACACAGAAGAGTCATGATGCAGTTTGGGTTATTGTTGACAGACTGACTAAGTCTGCTCATTTTCTGCCAGTCCGAATGGACTACAGTTTGGACAATTGGCCAGATCGTACATCGATGAGATTATGAGACTGCATGGAGTGCCAGTATCTATCGTATCAGACAGAGATCTTAGGTTCACTTCTAGATTCTGGGGTAGTCTTCAGAGAGCCCTAGGAACTAGATTGAACTTCAGTACTGCATTCCACCCACAGACAGATGGCCAGTCTGAGAGGGTAATTCAGATCTTGGAGGACATGCTACGGGCTTGTGTAATTGAGTTTGAGGGTAGTTGGGATACATACTTGCCTTTGATTGAGTTTGCTTACAATAACAGCTATCAATCAAGCATTGGGATGCCTCCATATGAAGCTTTGTATGGCAGAAAATGCAGAACCCCGTTGTGTTGGGATGACGTGGGTGAAAGAAAAATGATTGGACCCAAAATAGTTCAACAGACTGAAGAGAAGATCAAGGTAATCAGAGATCGACTTAAAGCTGCATCAGACTGTCAGAAGTCCTATATTGATTTGAAAAGAAGGGATATTCAGTATGCAGTGGGTGAGAAAGTTTTCCTCAAAGTTTCTCCTTGGAAGAGGATTATGAGATTCGGCAGGAAGGGGAAACTAAGTCCTCGTTTTGTCGGGCCATATGAGGTATTGGAAAGAGTGGGTCCTTTGGCATATCGTTTGGCACTACCTCCGAGTTGGAGAAGATACATAATGTCTTCCATGTGTCTATGTTGAGGAGGTATCTATCAGACCCATCTCATGTACTACCAGTAGAAGAAATTGAAGTAAATCCAGACCTCACATATGAAGAAGAACCCATAAAGATTCTGGCTTATGAGGTGAAGCAGCTACGGAATAAGCAGATACCATTGGTAAAAGTGTTGTGGAACCATCATTCAGGCCAAGAGGCTACTTGGGAACGAGAGGAGGACATGAGGAGACAACATCCCACGGTATTGAGAGATTGATACTGTAAAATTTGAGACGAAATTTATTTAAGGGGGAGAATTGTAACACCCGCTTGCATAGCACGGTAGATTTCATCGTTCCTGGCAGGTGTCGGTCCGGACAATTAAAGGGATTAGAACCATACTTAAGACAACTAGAGAAACCATAAACACAAATAATTAGTAATGTTCAATTAGTTAAGTATAAATAAGAAAAACAGAACATAAGAAGTTAAATGAGCCGAGAGGCACAGCGATGGGTGACCTCCTCGGGAACGACTACGAAGTCATTTTAAACTCAAATTTCAAACCGTAAAAAGTGACGCTGCGGTCCTTAGGACCCTTATGAACACAGTGGAAAAGAGAAAATCATGAAAAAGAACTGTTAAGCCAGTCAAATAATTAGGTCAGGGAGCCGGAAGAAATATTGGATTATTTGCAAACCGAGATGAACCGGCGAGGGGCAATTTGGTCAATTTATCCCGAGAGCTGACTCCTGACCTAAATGTCAAATAAAATCGGAGAAAAGAAAATTTCGGAATCGAGAATTAAATTAAAGAACTAATAGAAAAAAATAAATAGAAAAAAAAAAGAAGATGGAAAAGTCAAAGGTGATGACATCATGCATGATGTCATAAAGGATTAATTAAATTATTTATTAAATGGGATTTTTGGTCTTCAAAAAGGGGATAAGACTAAAGAAAATAAAACAAAAAAAAAATTTAGAAAAGTGTCTTCTTCTTTCCTTAGTTTGCCGCCCCACCTTCTCCGTCTCATCTCCATGGAATTCTTCCATTTAAGCTTACAATTAAGCTTGATTTTCTCCACTTAATCAACATAACTCCCTTAAATACCTCACTTGAACTTGTAATCTCAACTTAGGAAGAAGAGTATAAGAAGAAAGAAGGGCTAACGCTAGAGATTGAAGCTTTAAGTTAAGGTTAGTATGTTAACTCCTTATTTTTTCATTTAAATGCATAATTAGTGTTTGAAATGAGCTTAGAACTTGATTAAATGAAACAAATATGGGGGAAGGACCCATGCTGAAATTTTGGCCTGGTTGAAGGGAGTATGAATTGCATGAATTTAATGGGTTTGAATGAGTTTAGAAACCTTCCTTAGTTGAATGATTAGCATTAAAACCATTAAGTGTGATTGATTGCAACAAAGTAGTGAGATTAGGGTTTGAATGTTAGGGTTTGTGAACCAAATTTTAGAGAAATGCATAAATGATATCTTTGACCAATTGTGGACTAAAAAATGGTCAATAATGACCAAAGAAAATGTGTGGGAATTATTAGAATGGGAGTCAAATTCGTAGGTCAACAAGCGGTCATGCTTCTTGTGACATGACCAAACCTACTTTGAAGGACCAAAACGGGAATTTTACAAGCCCAATTGATATGCCACCAATTAGGGATGAAAATAGACATAAAAGGGCACAATTTTCATTGAGGAACCATGCCCAAAAACTGACCAAAACTTGGTGAACCAATTGACCAAAGTGAAATGAGAGCAGGCTGCCACTGCACTAAACTGACCAAATGAATAGTAACTGTTCATTTGGTCATAATTCGAGCTAGACAGGTCAAATAGACCTGAAATTTTACCAACAATTAGATAAGATATAGATCTAAAACTTTCATGAAGAACACCAACCCAAATTATGCCATAACCCATTCAAATTATTGAACAAAGTTGAGTTACTGTACCTGCAAAACTGCAGGATTGCCATTTGAGCAGTAATGTTTGAATGGCTATAACTCTCTCTAGAAAACTCTGATTTAGGTGATTCTTAAACCGATGGAAACCTAAGACATAGTAGAACATTTCATATGAAGAAAGTTAGACCAAATTATGAACTTAACGTGATCAAATTACTAAACAAAGTTGGATCAAAAACCTGCGAGAACCATAGTTGCAGTATGAGCGATTACTGCGTGAGCGATGGCGTATTTTGGCTATAACTTGAGCTACAAAACTCCGATTTGAGTGATTCAAAAATGAGAATACACTTAAGACAATAAGGAACATTTTCTATGAAGGAAGTTTTGCCAAATTCTAACAGTAGATTGACCAATGAAACAGTGCAACTTCGAAGCACCAAAACCGAAAATTGGCAATTTTGCCAAAATGACCTAAGCTTTGAGAAAATGGCCAAAACCAACAAGTTTAGTGACCAAAATGTGGTATGTGGGTGAAGTTGGAATTCCCATACCTATTAAGCCTTAGAAAGTCAACTATTTGACTTGAATAGTGCAGTGAATAGTAACCCGAAACACAAAATTTAAAGAATGTTGAATTTAGCACGTTAGAGCTAGGTAATTGTGAAGCTAAATTTAATTTGGATTTATGTTAAGTTCTAGTACTGAAACATTGTAAAATTGTGTGTTTCAGTTGAAAAGAATATCGGGAAGGAACCCGAGGAACCGAGTCGAGGCTAAGGGAAGACTCATTTGAGGTTTGTGCACAATAAACCCTATTTAAGCATTTTACCCTTGAAAAATTGATTTAGCAAGCATTATGAATTTATGAACTTTTGTGTTGCCACCTTGTGATCAAATTGTAACTTTGGAAATTGATTTGATTTTTGTATGCAATATTTGAATGAAATGTTTGAAATGGATTTTTGATTCACACTTAGCATGACAGTTACTTATTATTCCTCCTCCATTTATGGGGTTGAGATCGTTTATTTTCCTCCCTCTCTGGCTTGCCAGTTGAGGTTGTAGATCGAATGAGTACTCATTAGCTAGCTAGCCACCTCCCTCATTGATTTTTATTAATGGGGTTGAGATTGCTTTGTCGTGGTGTACAACGCGGCATTGATCGGAAATTTTGTGTCATGGCTTAAGTTGTGTAGGACTTGGCAATACTGTGTTTATGAAATTGTTTGACTAAACTGTGTTTAATAGATTATTTGACAAAATGGTGTTATTATGAACTTGGCTATTTATGGAGATGTGATTGAGAAATATTTAAAGTATGTTTGGCAACGAATGATTTATTTATAGCATTTTAAATTTTTATTGTGCACCACTGAATATTTTTATACTCAGCGATGGGTTATTTTATTGTCGCAGATAAGAGCAAGGAAAAAGCAGCAGAGTGAGCTGCTACTGAGTTGAAGATCACATCAAGCTTTTGTACGGGTATTATTTTATACCCTTGTAGATAATTTTGATGTAAATATGGAAATGTTGTATGTATCAATGTAGTTGAGCAGTTGTAAATAAATTGTAATAATATTTTTTAGATTTTCTTCTGTAAATTTAATATTTGTATTTATGAATTTCTCATTTTATGCTTGTGAATGGAGATATTAAATATTTTGAGATGAGAAATCTTGTTTTGTATTGTGAAATTATTTTGAAGTGTGTTGAACTGAGTTGATTGAGTTATTGAAGGTTGGGAGTTGTGAAATATTTTTGGAAGTGTTTTTTTTAGGTAATTGAAGAACTGTTTACTCCAGTTTTCAAACAGAACTCTGTCAAAATTTGTATAAAAATTGCGGCAAAATTTAAAATGGACAAAATTTTTACTAGTATTTAAGCTTGAATAAATGATTTTTAATTCTCACTAAATGCTCACCACTTCCAAAATGTAAGAAAATCGTTTTAAAATCCCTTGTAGGGTACTTAATGAGTTATCGGTAGGTGAAGTTCGGTAGTTCATTAAGTATTCTACGGGATCATGTTATGCCTTACGGAGGGGTAAGGTGTGACACTTAAAATATACAACAATTGCATGATTGGCCCATAAACCAAGCACACAACATCAAACACACCCTTAGGGTGTTCTTCACTTTCATTCCGCCACTAATGATTACCCAAACAGCTTTGAATCAATCCAAATTTAATCCAATCACACAATTAAACATCATATTAAATCCTAATGGTAAATATAGTGGCTCTGATACCAATTGAAGGAGAGGAAGCATGGAAATCGGTGATTGGAGCATTAAATTTTAAAATTTTTCTTATAGGGTTACATGCATCATGCTATATCTCTTATGTGCCTAATTAATTTCAATGCTTAATTGCATATTAAAACATTTTTAATATATATTAGGATCTTCATTTTCTATTTAAGATTATGAATTAACAAATTAATTCAATTAAACCCTAGTTTGAAAGAGGAATTTGGGCACTAACCTCTTTGATTCACTATGGTACAATTGACACTTTTGGGAAGTTCTTAGGACCCCGAGTGTTGTACCTTTAGCTTGTCCACACCAAGATCACCAATGGCAGCCCCCAATTTTACTTCTCAAGCCTTGCCAACCAATTATAATTTAGGATTTTACTTTTAGAGAGGTTATATGTGTGTATAAGACAGTAGAAATAATTCCTAGCAATTTTAATTCAAAGAAACTAAGGGATTTTTCTTTGAATCAAGTGAGAAAAGAAGAGAGGAGATGGAGAGAGCCTTTGTGCCTTCATACATGAGAGACAAGAGAGAGTGTTTTGTTTCTTCTTTCTTTCCTTTTTATAATTAGGTCAAATATCACTTAAACCCTTTGTCACATGTCACCATCACATTGCATCTTATTTTTAATTGACTTAATCTCATTAAGCCAAGTGTTAAAGCTAGACTTAATCTTCACTTTGATCATCTTATATGATAGGAAGACAAATGGTAAGCTTATATGGTGCCATGTATCACCATGTGAAATGATCAAATTACCCTTATGTTTTAATTTTGAGTTCTCAACCCAAAATCATTATTTCTCCTCTTTTAATCAATTTATATCAAATATAAATTAATTAATTAATCTCCGTTAATTAATTTCTCACAATTAAATTCATATTTAAACACTTTAAATATAAATTTAACTTATACTATACATCCAATAACCTATATTTGATTTCAAGCCATGCTAGGGACTTTGCAATCTCATTGCAAACCAAACATATTTAATTAATCAATTAAACTCTTTAATTAATCAATTAAATCATATTTTACTTGGTGATTAATTTGTGTATGTGTGTGACTCACTAGACTTATTACTAATTGGCAATGAGATACGATATTAACTCTTAATATCATCATAACTCTTTCTTACTATGAATGATTTTTCTAAATCATTTTAGGCATCTCATAGACCATGGTTGACACCTAGCATAGCGTGCCATGGTCACCCAATCAGTAATAAGGAATACCTTAAATGAACCTATAATCATATATTACCATGCACTAGAATCTCTCTGTTACAAAATCCCAATTCGAGTTGAAGTCAAGGTTAATGTCAAATCCTATTTGCTATGAACATTATGTTCTCTTTTAATTTTAATTCTTGATTAATTATATTTTCTTGTCAGAAACTCTTTTCTGACTAAATCTTCCTGTCATGGCCAGGAACTTGAAACATCAATAACAATTAAATGAATATAAGATTTTATACCTATTTAATTAGGGTAACAGATTCCATCTTGATCAATACCTATCTCAATATATAACTAGTAGGAGCCAACACATGCCCATATACGCATACACAATACAAGTATGAAAGCAGTATCAAACTCAAACTACCTATATACAAGATAACTGTATTATCTCAGGTCTAAAGATTATATGCACTGATATGATATATGACAATGCATTGACAAGAGTAAACTCCATGTGCTTGTCATAAGCGTCACTGGTTCGGCCTACTTATCATGTATAAGTACCTATTATGTTTGTTATGTGGCATGAGACTCACCACTCAATCTTATTTATATCTCATATAAATACCTTAAGAACAAATATGATTACAATCTTTCTGGATAAGTCATGTTCTGTGTAAAGTATCCTCGATTGTGAATCAATTTATGATACTTTGTGCTAGAAATACTGTCATTTATATTCTTAACAACTTAAGAATAGAATTTCTAATAAAATGTCAATGGACATTTTCTATTACACATAAATATAATATGTAAAAAGAAAAATAAAATTACCTTTTATTAATAAAATATTTATAAAATACATACAAAATAACATGCTATAGGACATACTACTAACAATTAATATGTGTTATATTTAAATAATTTTTAATTAATTTATATATTTAATTAATTTTTTCGATGATCTACAAGTTAAATCACTACTCATCAATTTCGTTCCTTCATCAAATCTAGCTTTTGAATTGGGTTTAATAACACTTATCTGAAACCTTCTTTAGAGATTTCCTTTCCGCAGGCTGAGCTCCTTAACTTTTATTTTATGTTTTATTTGTTTGAACTTGGGTCTTTATAGTCCACTTCCGGTGATTCTCTTAAAATTATAATAAATTTTAATTTTAATTTAAAAAAATTAAAAACATTGAAAAAAATATATGACAAAATACATCATTTTACTCTTAAAAATACAGGTTTTAACCATCACCTTTTTAATTTTTTTTACATTTCAAAAATATATATTTCACCATAAATATAAAATAAACAATTGTAATAAAAAAAAAATCGTACTGCACTACTACTTCAATAATAAAAAATCCACCTTCAAGAAACTAAAACACGACCACGAAAATTTTACAGAACAAAATTCTTAATTTTACTTTTAGGAATAATTTTTCTCGATACGTATTATGTTTCAATTAATAAAAAATAAAAAAATTATCTTTACAAGTAAAAAAATTTTTGTCTAGATCGAGTCCATCATTTTTCAAGATATAAATGTATAGAATTTATATATTTAATAGATAAATTTTACTATATATTTTATATTTTGAATTTATGATGATTAAATAAAAAAAATCTTTAAAATTAAAAAAAAAAAAGCTAACATTAAAAGATTTTGACCTTTGTAGCCTCTTAACATTGAAGATTTTTTTTTCTTTTCACTTTTGGATTTACTTGTTATTGTATAAGTGATGAGAATAATGATTCTCAATATATATTTATATATATATAGTCCAAAAATGTTGAAAAATAAAGTGTATATGTATGTCATGCATGAACCACAAATGAAAACTATAGAAGGTGCAGGTAGACAATTTTCTTTATCAAGCACTGTTAACACCTAAAACTATGATGCATCTCAAGTTGACTTTAGTACAAAGTGCCAAAATTTATTGCTAGATAGATAGCTATCATTATAATTTTAATTTTATCTCTTGTGTGCTAATCCAAACCCCCCATTGTCCCCTACCAATTTTGCAATCTTGTCCCAAAGTCAATGCCCAACCCCACTAAGTTTGTGCTATTCTTCAGTCTCTGTCACCAATATATTAATTAATATACCATATAGATCTTGCATTGCATGGCATGTATCTGATTAAATATTATAACCATAAAAATATTAGTGTAACACCTCTAATTTTTAAATTAATTATTTTATGAGTAAATATTAATATTTTATTTTATTTAAATTTTAAAAAATTATTTGAAATTTTTCTAATTTTAGAATTCGGGTTCGATTTTTCGAAAATATAAAATTTTGATGATTTTTAAAAATTAATTTAAAGATCACGTGGCAAAACTAAAAATATATTTAGACTCTATAAATTTTTCTGAGTTTTCTATATTTTTTTTGAAATTTTTAGGCATCGTTTTCGATCCCAAGGCAGAGTAAAAATTTAAATTTTTGTATCCTGAATCGGACCGACCTAATCGAATCGGACCAGCCCTTTCCTTTTTCCCTTTCCCTTCCCCTTCCCCCGCTTGTCCCGACCTCTCCCCTTTTCTCCTTGTTTTCTCTCTCTTCCCTCCACCCCTCGCCGGCTAGCCATAGCCCCAGCCTCCCCAGCTCGTCGGCGCACCTCTCTCGCCCCTCCCCTACCGTCGGTAAGCCTCCAGGCCGCCGGAAATGTCACGCGAAACCCACCAAGCGCTTGCCATTTCGCCTTCCCGACCAAAATTCGATCGATCCGGCTACCGATTGGATCAGGTCTTGTGCCAAAACCCATTTACACCTCAAGAGCTTTTCATAGACACTAAGAACACCAAAATCCATTAAGCGGTTTGCCCAATTTTTGTCCAGAAAGTTACTTTTGGGTTAAATTTCTCGCAAACCGTGAACCCCACGAGGAAACCTAGATTACCGGAGTACTCCCCTCGGTGAGAGTTTCGCGGCAATACCAATTGCAAAATTTTCCGACGCCATTTTTCGGTGAGTCCCAAAAAACTTCATAGTGTTTTTCTGAGTACTAAATGAGCTTAGAAAATTTCGTAAAAATTATGTACTAACCCCCGTGTTGTGGGCTTCGTGTAGGTACCCTCAATTCGCTGAAATTCAATGGTTGCCCAGGTCTATAAATTTCAGGCCAGGCAGACAGGCTACCGAAAAAGTCTCAGAATTGGGTCGAGATTTTAGCTACCCCACTATTGTCAGACGTCCCAAATGCGTTCCCGGGGTTGGAATCGGCATAGGTAAACCTGAACCTTACTTTTTCTTAATTATCTAGTGCTTGAATTCTTGAAATTGAGCCCAAATATGCTTTAGAATTGGGTTGAGGAATAGTTAGGCTTACTACGGGCCTCGGGGGCTTTAAGCTGGCCCAGGTCCTGGTGCCGGTCCGGCCCATAGGTTGGGTCGTGACAAATGTGGTATCAGAGCCTAGGCTCCAGATTCATAGGGAAAATATGTCTAAAGTTTTGGGAAGAGTCTAATACGAGTCACATGCGGAGAATAGAGTCCACATTCGTCTTGCATTGTCATCTTTGCTTCTAATTTTTGCTTTATATAATTGTGTGTAAGTATGAGTCTATAGAGCTATATAACATGCTGTTTTGAATTTTTATGGGCTAATTCTGCTGAATTTCAGAAAAATGCGTAGAAGCAGAAGAGCTGCTACTGCACAAGAATGAGATGTGCCAGACGATGTGTCGGCACAGGATGAGGCGCCTGCCCTGAGGAGGCGGGGTAGGAGACCCAAAAATGCTCAAGTAGAAGAGCAGCCGCCACTAGTTCAGGAATAGTCTTTTATGGCCCAGGGTCCCATGGACCCAATGGCAGCTACCTTAGCCGAATTGCAGAGAACCATCGATATGATGACACAGTATATGGTCCACCCTCCCCAACAACAGCAGTCCACCGCACCAAGAGGGGAACCTTACAAACAGATAATAAATTTTAAGAAGTTGGTGCCTGGTACTTATGATGTGTCAGATGATGCCTATCAATTTTTGGACTCCTGCAAACAGAGAGGGATGGAATTGTAGTTGACTGATAGGAGGCTTATAGAGTGTGTGCAACATGTATTGGGGCCAGTGCCAAGGCAGTGGATGATAGACTACGTACTACCTCGTATTAAGGGATTATCTTGGACCCAGTTTGTAGAATTGTTCATCAACAGGTTTGTGCCAGAAAGCTTTAGAGATCAAAAGCAGTGGGCCTTTGAGGCCTTAAGGCAGAATGATAGATCCGTAGATGAATATGCTACAGAATTTCTGGAACTGAACAGGTATGCCCCTACAGCAGTGGCTACAGAAAGTATGAAGGTAAAGAGGTTCTTAAAGGGGCTGGACAGGAGGTATGCAAACCTGGCCATGATGTATAATCAGTCTTTTGATGTGGTAGTTGATCGAGCCCGACAGAATGAAATCAGCTATACAGGAGATGACAGTGGAAGGGCAAAGAAGAATAGAACAGAGGGTTCTTCAAGTGTTCCCTACACGGGTACCATGGATAATGGTGGCCAAAGTCATTACAGAGGAAGAGATAGAAGCAACAAAAAGGGTGGTTTTCAACACAAATCTCGAGGATTCAGACCAGTGTACGGATCCAATAGTGGTCACAGTTCGGGTTACAGCAGTTCTGGGTCTGGTTCAAGATCCTCTTTGGCACCTTGCACGCAGTGTGAAAGAGGACATTTAGGACCTTGTATGATGGGTTCAGGAGTATATTTTCAGTATGGCCAACAGAGTCACTTTGTTAGAGAATGTCCAGTGTTCAGAGAGCCACAGATGGGGTCATAGGATTCTGTTGCAAATGTTCCCGTCAATTGCATCCTAGTGCTTTCAGCATAGCAGACAGTCAGTTCAGTGGCCAATAGGGCCAAGGACAAGGAGGATGTGGATTTGGAGGCAGTTCAGGAGGTAGAAGTCAATTTCAGGGTTTTCCAATACAAGGTAGGGGTCAAGCTCAGGTTTTCACCTTGATCCACCAGGATGCTTAGGCTTCCAATATAATTGTAGCAGGTATTATTCTAGTCTGTTCCTATGAGGCTCGTGTTTTGATAGATCCGGGTGCTACGCACTCATTTGTCTCCCCAGTTTTTGCCATGAGCTTGGGTAGAAACCCTACAACTTTAGAATGCCCCTTGTCTATAGCTATCCCATTTAGTGACAACATAGATGTGGATATGGTTTTTTCGGGTAGTAGTGGATGGAAGAATCCTCCCAGCAGACTTGGTTCCTCTACCAATAATGGATTTCGATGTAATTTTAGATGTAACAATCAGAAAAAAAAATGGAAATGATTTGACTTTAGCATGCGACAGTGGATTTCGACTGTCACTGCCAACTTTTTATTAAAAAAAAAAAAAAAAAACGGGAGGAGGACCCCCCCCCATTTTCCCTTCTCTCCTTTCCTCCCCTCTCTTCTTCTTCTTTCTTTCTCCGGTGACAGGTCGGCGACCTCGCAAGCGGCTCCCCACCAGGCCGACGACCCTCCGGTGACGGCCAGAACCACTAGAAATGGCAGCAAGAGAGGGAGAAGAGAGAGAAAACGCGCGCACAGTGGGCAGCGGCTTTCCGGCGCGATTCCGGCTTCATCCGACGTCCGATCGAGGCGATTCAGGTGGCGTTGGAAAGCTTGTTCTGAGAGCTTTCTTTTGATATCAATTTTGCAGCAAATGGAGGTCGAATGAGTGAGATATGGAGGAGAGAAGTTACGGGTTTTTAAAGTTTTTTCGTCAGATCTAGGACGATCCGACCGTTGGATCGACGATCAGAGACCACATATGGACTGAGGAAGAGGGAAGGAACATGATGGTATGATTAAATCCAGCAAATGTAGCCGGTGATCGGCGGCCGGCCACCGTGCACAGTGGTTCCGGCGGTGGCTCTGGTGGGCTAAGGAGATGATTCAACTTCCAGAGGCTTCCTCATAAATTTTTGGAATTTTTGAGACATAGATAAACTTCGGGTAAGACTATTTTTATTATTTCTCTGTCTGTGGAGCATAAATACAGTGTTTCTTAAATAGGAAAAATTGGAGAAAAATTCTAAGAAAAATATATGATGAAAGTAAAATTATTTGGAGATATTCTATGGTATTTGTTGAATTTTTGAGTGATTGTAGAATATTTTTGAAAAATATAGATGGATTTTAGTTAGATTTTTAGCATATGGGCATATAAGATTATTTGAAATTAAGATATTTAAATTTTATATAATTGGTTAAAGCTTGAGGATGGAGGTTTAAATATGTGAATTTTGAATTAGGTTGAATTAAGAATATGTTAGCTGTTGGAAACTTATGGAATCGAGTAAAATTCTTGAATAAAATATTCATGGGTGATTAGAAAATTACAATTCATTTTGCAATAGCCTTATAATATTATTAAGTACCACGGGACAAAATTTTAGAATTTTTAGAATATGTTTGAGTGGATTTTTACAAAATGTTAATTATAGGGACTAAAACGT
Organism: Hevea brasiliensis; assembly: GCF_030052815.1. Classification (NCBI taxonomy): domain Eukaryota; kingdom Viridiplantae; phylum Streptophyta; class Magnoliopsida; order Malpighiales; family Euphorbiaceae; genus Hevea; species Hevea brasiliensis. The sequence continues at coordinate 10,058,052 of NC_079509.1, read as the reverse complement.
AATTTTTAAGGTTTTGAGTATTGCTTGGTTTGGAGGGCTCAGGAGGGGCCATATAATGATGATGAGATATGAGTTAAATTTAGGAGTGTTATTTGAGCCTTTTTACAGGCTGGATATGTCCCAGGTATAGGAGAAACTCTGCAGGATTTCCGGCATAAATTAGGCCGTCTATTGCCTCTTTAGAGTTTTATTCTAACTTAGTACTAATAAATTTATAATTTAATTATTAGGTGATCGAGGTCAGCTATTTTTCTACATCCAGCAGCCACAATAGTCATCGGTGTACTGTGAGTAAAATATTAATTTTAATTGTAATTTCGATATTATTATATGTTCAAGCATACCCATGCATCACTTATATATATATATATATATATCTATGTAGTTAAACTCTAGGCACGTTTTATGTTGCATTCACAACTGTTAAAGTGCCATGGATGTTGTTGTGGTAATTTGGAGCAGTGTGCGTGCGTTGGCGTGCGTGTGATGTGGTGTGGACTATGAATAGGACGGGTAGACACGGCTTGAGATCTTCGTTGGGACCCGGTCCTTCGGGGTAGACACAGCTTGAGTTCTTCGCTGGGACCTTGATTTGGTATATTAAGCAAAAGTCCGGCTTGAGTTCTTCCCTGGCACAGGTTGGATTTAAGAGAGCTGTATAGGGGATCGGCTCCCATCTATTATGATTAATATTATTGGGTGTGTGAGTGCTCCAAATTACCTTTTTGATTTATGATGTGAAATTATTGCTGATGTTGCATTTCACTCTACAGGGTGCATTAGTTTTAGATAGTTATAGAGATTATGGGTAAAATTGATATTTTACTCTCTGAGTCGAATGCTCACTCCTGTTCAATATTTTTCCAGGCCACTGCAGGAGACATTTTTTTCAGAATAACCTATCCCTTTTCTCTCAGGTTATGAAAAGATTACTTAATTATATTATTATTCTCCAAATTTGTAATTTAGGATTCCGCATGTACTAGTAGTGGTATTAATCCTGTCAGGGACTGCGTGAATTTAAGTTTTTGTATTAATAAATAAAAAAAAAATTTATGAGTTTTAAATAGTTTGTAAATGATGTAACAGGGTTGAGCTGGGCTCCCCTAATTTCAGTTTCTGATAATTACTGGATTAAGTTGGCCCGAAATGAAATTATAACAGTTTGATTTAAATTATTTTATACGCATGTTGGGCCTAAATTGTGGGCTTGGTTATGGATTTAAGGACAGTAAGGCTTACTATGGGCCTCGGGGGCTTTATACCGACCCATAGGTTGGGTCGTGACAAAGTTGGTATCAGAGCTTAGGCTCTAGATTCATGGGAAATAATATAATTGGGAGTGTAAAAGGAGTCTTGTTAGGATGTTACATGCGGAGTATAGGATTCTGTTTCGTCTTTTTCTGTAATTCTTTGTTTCTAGATTCTGCATTATACCTCGGGAAATATAAAAGTGCCTCAGTTAGTGTCTTGATTTTCGTGGAGTACATAAAAAGGTGAAATAGAGTTAGCAGACATGTTGAGGTCTATCATGAGGATACGTACTCTAAGAAACACTATATTTCTATCAGTATGGGTCTAAGTGTTGTGCCTATCTAGTGCTAGGCACGGGTACATAAAGGTGAGTCTTGAAAGTACAGTTGCCCTAGATAAGGATGAGGATACCACTGCTGGCAGTCATCAGTGGATGACCCAGTTAGAATAAGTTTGTGATAATAGAATATTCAAGAGAGATAAGAAATTGGGAGACCTAGTCGGTCAGGACGTATCGTAGTAACTATACAATGTTCTCGATGTCTGCTCTGTAAGCTGCAGATTACAGTACCGACATGGGATTATTGTGTAGAGCTGCGTGCATCCTCGTGGTGCTCCATAATGAGGGTGTTTGCGGATGGCTTCTGTTTTGGTACAGTTATGCCAGAACAGAGTTCTATATCTGCAGAGGAGTTGGGAACTCCTGGTTAGGGGTCTAGAGTTAGAGTATTGAAAGGTCACAGTTGGGTGGTAACTAGAGTTAGTGACTCAGTTACCCTAGCATGAGCTAGAGTTGCATTAAGAGTTGCCATCAGATCAGAGGTTTCGGACTAGTTGCAAAGTAAAGGTGACACTTATAGAGTGAGATCATCTAGTCTTCAGTATGGAATTTTGGATCATTTCTGTAGTACGACAGACTATTTGCTTAGAGTTTAGTGAGAATAGTATACCTCGTGTGTATCAGTAAGGTGTAAAGTACAACCCTACTACCTAGAGAAGGCCGAAACTATGAATTGATGATTTATAAAGCTATGATATGATAAAAGAGTCATTAACTTGACATGGTTTTGACAAGGTGGTAAATGTAGTATCTTTGTTGCAGCAAGTTAGGGTATAGTCCTATCTTTTTAGAAGGGATTGAAGGTTATTACTGATAATGATGACTTATGGAATAGTGTCCCAGATAGGACTGTAGAGTGTGGTAGAGAGTAGTTGGCTCGGGTATCCTGGAGAGGATACAAGTTCCATTATAGGAATCATATATAATCAGATCATGATGGATGTAAATCCTTTGAATTGGATGACAGGTTTGGGTGCCCGGAATCTTAAGTTTTGGCGAATTGAGTAAATATAGAAAATAATAATAATAATAATAATAATAATAATAATAATAATAATAATAATAATAATAAAATAAATAAATAAATAATGATAATGATAATAATAATAACAATAAATAAAATTGCTGCAGAATCAGTTCTCGAGGTAGTAAGGGTATTATGTAAGCTAAAGGATAAGAACAGAAATCATACGATAAAAGTATGACTGCAATTTCTTAAGTTCCTTTCTAACTTCATATTATTCAAAACAATAGTATAATCTAATTATAATAGTGTTAAGAGAAATAAATTAGCGAAGATAAATTATAGAAGGCCAATGGATAGAGAAAGTGCAGAATGAAGGTTTGGACAATGGGTGCCAGATGCAATATAATCTAAATGCCAGTGGAAGTACTAGCTAGAGTAGTCAAAGGACCAAATCTGAGTAGCACAGATATGTGATAAAGTAATAGAGACTCTAAAAGATATAATTAGCAGGTACAACTGTCATGTTAGGAAGAAGAATGGAACCAGGGATAGAATAGTCAAGTTCTATTTTGGGTAAGACAAAGGAAATAAACGGAAGGACAACCTAAAGAGCGCATAATAAAAGAACAAAGTTAAGATATAGGGTAGGCTAAGTGTTATTCTTGGCAAGGTGAATGACAAGGATGGAAAACCCAAAATGGGACCACATTAGTAAGAATAGTGATGGAGGTATGGAATCTAGTAATGCAATACTCATAGCATGATGTAGTTGAGATAGTGACATGGGCAAGATTCTTTTAACTTGTTAACAGTATCAAGAAGATTAGGCGAGGGATACAATAATAATGAGCAAAAAGTAGAAGGTGTGCGATGATATTGCGGACTATCTAATTAGGCAGAGAAAGAGAAGTTAGTAAGCAGTAAGTTGAATAAAAGTTAATATAAGGGATCAAATAGGTATGATGAGTGGAAATAATTATAGATAATGACACATAGGCTTTAGGTTAGACTTTTAAGATAGTGAGAAGGTAGTTAGAGGTTCGTTATGAATGTCAGGCAAACGTCTTTAGTGTGATCAACAAAATCACTTTGCAGTGAAGCAATAATAACAAAACAACAGTAAGGGTAGAACGAAAAGTGACAAGTATGGGTGGTAATAAATCACTAGAAAGTTCAAGGATCAAATTAATGACCATAGATAAGGGTGGAATTAGTGTTGGAAGAATCTATTAGTAAGAGAAATCTTTCAGGATTCAACAAAAGTTAAGGGCACAATATCAACGATGATAGATATGAATCATAGGTCGAGTATAAGAAAAGTTAATAAATTATAAAATATTATGTCATGAAGGACAATGGTACGGTAAAGAGTTCATGCAGATGATACCTTATAGGTAGAGCACAATTGTGTTAGGAGATGATGAAATTTGAAGAGAAAGACCAAGAAACATAGGTTAAACGTTATTATATGGACAATCGGCGTAGTTGAATATAAGAGGATATTTTTCTTTCTTTTCAAATTTAGCTTGTGCTATTGGTTCTAGAGGGTTATATAAGGAATTGAGACTGAGTCAAGGAGACCTAGTTATTTGAGAGTTTGGTAGGCACCAATTCATACACAATTTCCTGATATGAGAATGACAGTAAGTACATACCTAGTGTTAAGTATGAAAGGATGATCAAGATAGTGACAGGAGTCAAATGGAGTTAGCTACCAAGACTTGCAACCGTTTTAAACTATGAGCTAGAGGAAATACTATTTATGGATGAGTTTCAATAGATGAAATTATTGCTAATGGGTAATTTGAGGCTGAAGTTTGGAAAGTTGTGGGCAGTATATGTGATTATATTAAGGAGAATAAACACATGAAGTATCTTGTTTAGAATTAAGGCATGGCACACATTTCCCACAGCCGTGTTAGTTCAGATGAAACTTATAGTTTCTGGAGCTCATGTCCATCCAGGATAAGCAATTTCCTACTAAGGCTGGTAGGGAATGATAATGTTCTGATAGTTAAGTTGGAAAAAGGGGATACAAGAAAAATTTTCTATGGTTAATTATAAGTGTTACAAAAGGTGAAGAATGTGCAGGTAGGAGAAAATCGTAAGGTTAGAATTCCCGAAGTAATAGAACTAGTAATCAAGATAAGACTAAGAAATAAAATGAAAGTTAAAGTTGATGATGGGATGGACATTCTTGAAGAAAAAGGTGTAAGGGTGAAATAGGATTAAGATTTAGGAATAAGTGCAGTAGGTTGAAAGGATATCAACAATAGCAGAAATAGGAAAAGGAAGTGGATAAGATCCAAAGGATAGGAAGAAAGCCCGGTATAGCTAGTTATAATGATGAGGATAAGGAAGAATAGGTATGCTAGGAACACACTAAGAGATGTTTAAAACAAGTTATTATGAGATGATAGATTAAAGGAGTAGTAGAGCCTCGATCTGAGTGCCAATGTGTCAGAAGTAGGCCACATGCTGAGAAGCTATAGGAAGAAGTCTAGATATTTCCATTCCAGAGAAGGAGTGAGAATTAGTAAAGTCGCATTGGATTGAGTTGTCAAGGAATATAAACACTTTTGTTACCTAGAAGGAGAGACCCAATTTACTTTCCAATGTTGATAAATGATCCACTTGGCCCTTGGAGGAGACTATACCTGACTAGTTACATAAGATGGATAGAGGATTGGTCTAAGTACCTTAGTAATGACACAAAAGAGACTAAAAATTTGAAGTAGCATGGGAGTGAGAACATTTATAGGTGTTGACCACTGAGGTCATAAGAAGAGTGAAGATCTCGAACAAGATGCCTAGATTAGGTGCTACAGGAAAGCTACTCATAGGATACCATGGAATAAGGAACATAAGTTATGTCATTGGGGAAAATATAGATTATTAAAACAAAGGAATGATGACTGAAGTCACCAAGAGACATGTTGAGGCGTAATAAAAGTGAGGTAAGTACCAAAGTAAATTAAAGTTATGAGACATCAAGTCAAGAATAGTGAGGTATAGTGAATACTTGAAATGTCAGAAAAATGGTCAATGAATAGTTACAAGATAAAAGCCCTCTAGAAAGAGATGATGACAAATAGGACACTATAGTAGAATCAAGGAGCGGTAGAATGTCATATATAATATACAAAGAGTTTGAAGAATAAATGTTTTACCAATCTCTGCATAGCTGAAGGAGTAATGATTGCACTTGTTCTGATAATCTTCTTTTCCTTATTTCTTTATTTATTCGAAAATTCGAGGACGAATTTTTCTTAAGAGGGGAAGAATGTAACAATCAGAAAAAAAAAAAAAATGGAAATGATTTGACTTTGGCATGTGACAGTGGATTTCCACTGTCACTGCCAACTTTTTACAAAAATAAAAAAAGGGAGGAGGACCCCCCCCCCCCCCATTTTCCCTTCTCTCCTCTCCTCCCCTCTCTTCTTCTTCTTTCTTTCTCCGGTGACCGGCCGGCGACCTCCCAAGCTGGCTCCCCACCCTGCCGGCGACCCTCCGGCGAAGGCCAGAACCACCAGAAATGGCGGCAAGAGAGGGAGAAGAGAGAGAAAACGCGCGCACAGTGGGCAGCGGCTTTCCGGCGCGATTCCGGCTTCATCCGACGTCCGATCGAAGTGATTCAGGTGGCGTTGGAAAGCTTGTTCCAAGAGATTTCTTTTGATACCAATTTTGCAGCAAATGGAGGTCGAATGAGTGAGATATGGAGGAGCGAAGTTACGGGTTTTTGAAGTTTTTTCGTCAGATCTAGGACGATCCGACCGTTGGATCGACGATCCGAGACCACATATGGACTGAGGAAGAGGGGAGGAACATGATGGTATGATCAGATTCGGCAAATGTCGCCAGCGATCGGCGGCCGGCCACCGTGCGCGGTGGTTCCAACGGTGGCTCCGGTGGGCTAAGGAGATTATTCAACTTTCAGAGGCTTCGTCATAAATTTTTGGAATTTTTGAGACACAGATAAACTTCGGGTACGACTATTTTTATTATTTCTCTGTCTGTGGAGCATAAATACAGTGTTTCTTAAACAGGAAAAATTGGAGAAAAATTCTAAGAAAAATATATGATGAAAGTAAAATTATTTGGAGATATTCTATGGTGTTTGTTGAATTTTTGAGTGATTGTAGAATATTTTTGAAAAATATAGATGGATTTTAGTTAGATTTTTAGCATATGGGCATATAAGATTATTTGAAATTAAGATATTTAAATTTTATATAATTGGTTGAAGCTTGAGGATGGAGGTTTAAATATGTGAATGTTGAATTGGGTTGAATTAAGAATATGTTAGCTGTTGGAAACTTATGGAATCGAGTAAAATTCTTGAATAAAATATTCATGGGTGATTAGAAAATTACAATTCATTTTGCAATAGCCTTATAATATTATAAATTATCACGGGACAAAATTTTTGAATTTTTAGAACATGTTTGAGTGGATTTTTACAAAATGTTAATTATAGGGACTGAAACGTAATTTTTAAGGTTTTGAGTATTGCTTGGTTTGGAGGGCCCAGGAGGGGCCATATAATGATGATGAGATATGAGTTAAATTTAGAAGTGTTATTTGAGCCTTTTTGCAGGTTGGGTAGGTCCCAGGTATAGGGAAAACTCTGCCGGATTTCCGGCATAAATTAGGCTGTCTATTGCCTCTTTAGAGTTTTATTCTAACTTAGTACTAATAAATTTATAATTTAATTATTAGATGATCGAGGTCAGCTATTTTTCTGCATCCAGCAGCCACAATAGTCATCGGTGTACTGTGAGTAAAATATTAATTTTAATTGTAATTTCGATATTATTATATGTTCAAGCATGCCCATGCATCACTTATATGTATATATCTATGTAGTTAAACTCTAGGCACGTTTTATGTTGCATTCACAACTGTTAAAGTGCCATGGATGTTATTGTGGTAATTTGGAGCAGTGTGCGTGCGTTGGCGTGCGTGTGATGTGGTGTGGACTATGGATAGGATGGGTAGACACGGCTTGAAAACTTCGCTGGGACCCGGTCCTTCTGGGTAGACACGGCTTGAGTTCTTCGCTAGGACCCCGATTTGGTATATTAAGCAAAAGTCCGGCTTGAGTTCTTCGCTGGCACAGGTTGGATTTAAGAGAGCTGTATAGGGGATCAGCTTCCATATATTATGATTGATATTATTGGGTGTGTGAGTGCTCCAAATTACCTTTTTGATGTTATGATGTGAAATTATTACTAATGTTGCATTTCACTCTACAGGGTGCATTAGTTTTAGATAGTTATAGAGATTATGGATAAAATTGATAGTTTACTCTCTGAGTCGAACGCTCACTCCTATTCAATATTTTTCCAGGTCACAGGAGGAGACATTTTTTTCAGAATAACATGTCCCTTTCCTTTCAGGTTATGAAAAGATTACTTAATTGTATTATTATTCTCCAAATTTGTAATTTAGGATTTCGCATGTACTATTAGTGGTATTAATCCTGTCAGGGACTGCGTGAATTGAAGTTTTTGTATTAATAAATAAAAAAAAAATTTATGAGTTTTAAATAGTTTGTAAATGATGTAACAGGGTTGAGCTGGGCTCCCCTAATTTCAGTTTCTAATAATTACTGGATTAAGTTGGCCCGAAATGAAATTATAACAGTTTGATTTAAATTATTTTATACGCATGTTGGGCCTAAATTGTGGGCTTGGTTATGGATTTGAGGACAGTAAGGCTTACTACGGGCCTCAGGGGCTTTATGCCGGCCCAGGTCCTAGTGCCGGTCCGGCCCATAGGTTGGGTCGTGACATTAGAAATGGATTGGTTGTGTAATACCCCTATATTAGGTAGTGCGTTCTACTGTTCCAATGATCAGTGTCTGTTCGGACAGCTAGAATGCCTGAAATTATACTTAAATGTTAGTGAGGAGACATGAAATAATGAAATACAATAGAGGAAAATACAAGAAAAATAAAGGAAAAATAAGAGTAATGAAATGTGATTAAGTTAAACGAGCCAAAAACCGTAGCGATGGGTGACCGCATCGGGAAATTACGGCGAGGACCGTTGACTAGCCCTGGACTGTGGGGTACCCTGAAAAATATTTTTAAGACTTAAATAAACATTTATTGAGGTGTAATTGACATTGAAAATGTCAAAGAAAATTTAATAAGTTAATATAAACAAAAACGAAAATTAAAGAAATCGATGGGTCAAGAAGTTAATTGGTAGCACTGAAAAATTCAAAATGCAACCCGAAGAGGGGCATTTTGGTCATTTGACACCCCGAGTTGCCTTTTGACCTAAATGTTCATTAAAAATAAATAGTATTAAATTTTAAAAATACCATGAAAATAAGAAATTGGGTATATAATAGAAATAGTGAAAGATTGATGGCAAATGTGCAAATTAAGGAAATTAAGATTAATGAATTATTTAATTCAAGTTAGTGCTCCACTAGTGACATCCTAAGGGATCTATATAAAGCTTTAGTGGACAGAAACTATCATCTTCAACCTCAAAAATAAGAACGAACTGAATGAAATTTCTTCCCAAAGTCCACCATTAACGTCCACCTTTGAGCTCTCTCTCTCCATGATCCAAGCTTCCATTTGTTAAAGTTCCTTCACTAAAGTTGGAGTACACACCTTGGGCAGCATTTTGGGAGCAAAAAGGGATAGATTTGAAGAAGATTTAACAAGCTTCAAAGATAGGTAAGTGCTTGTTTTCTATTTTTGCTTCATTAAAGTTTGTGTGGGTGTTGTAGTGAGTTGATTTATGGAAGGAATTGAAGGGTTTTGATGAATATAGACAAAGCTCCAAATCGGCAGCCCTCATATCCATGGGAGAATGAATTATTTCTTCATGAAAATGGTGATTTGAGGTGTTGATTTAAGTGATTAAATGTATAAGAATTGATTACCATGTGTATAGTGTGAATTGTGAGTTTGTGAATTGAAATTGAAAGCTTGATGTATATGTACAACTTGGGCAGCCTTATAGTGAAGTTGGAAGTGTTTAATTTCATGAATGGTTTGTTAAATTATGGTATTGAAGGTGGCAGAATATGTATATAATTTACTAGTGAAGTTATATGTAATATTGGGAGTGTTTACATGTATATATTTTTGTAAATGGACTTTGTAATTTAGGACTATATTTGGTGTATTGTGATTTAGGACTATAATTGGTGTATTAAAGGTCATTGTATTCTGTCCAAAATGACCATGTTGAGATGTGATGAATGATGTTAGTGTCTTATAAATCCAGAAATTTTGTAATGAAAGTTAAGGTGAAGTAAGTAGGATGTGTAATAGTTGTGTATTTGATGAAGTGTATAAGGGCAGTATACAATTGAGCTTATAACCTGATTTGTGTGACCTCAATTGGTATGAGGCTAATTGGAGGTAAAACTAGACTCAATATGGACCAACTTTCATGTAGAAAGCTTGCCAAAATTCTGTCCAGAAAAGGACCTCAAACTTGACCGAATTCGGAATTGGTAACTTGGCAAACCCAGAAATTGACCATTTGAACAGTAGCCATTCTTTTGGCCATAACTCACTCAAAACATATCCAAATGACCTGAAATTTATACTATTGGAAAGTTTAGACATAGGGTAACAACTTTGGTGAAGACCACCAAGCCCAGAAATGCCAATTACTAAGTCAAAATGATCGCCAAATTTGGGTTACAAAAACTGGCTGAATTGACTTTGACCTAAAAATGACCTAAACTTTGCAATATAAGTGCAACTTGACCAGCAATAGTAAAATGACCATAACTTGGTCCATAGAACTCTAAATGACATGAAATCAATCCCAAAATTTCAATAAGACATAGATCTATAATATTGGTAATTTGACCAAAACCCATAAATCAAGGGAACTAGGTCAATTAAGTTGATTAAGTTGACACACTAAATCTAGAATTGGTACAATTGACCATTAAGTCCAGAAAATTCAAATAGGCATATCTCCCACAAGAAATCTCCCAATGTAATGAGCCATACCAATCTGGAAAGCTAAGAAAGAGACCTAAAACATTGTTTTAGACAACTTTCTCAAATTATAAATGTATAAGGTCAGAATTTAAGGTCAAGCCATTGACCTAATTGAGGACCATGCCAATATAGGACTTTTGAGTCAAAGTTAACAATTTATCTATAAAGAATTCTATAAGACTTGAAAAATGGTAAGCAAAATTTCTGGTTGTCCCTAAGACATAGGGCAATAATACTTATGCAGAATGCTAGATCTTAATGTGATTACAAAAAGTTCAAATAAATTAGTAAAATCAGAACCAAAAATGCCTAAAAAGGAAATTAAAATTTAGATTTGACCTAGTTATGGTTAATTAACCATAACTTGAGCTATACAACTCCAAATGGACTGATTCAAAAAGAAAATTAAAGAAGACACAATGAGAAACAATTTAATGAAGAGAAATCTATCACATTTATATTGTAGCTTGGTCCAAGAGACAGTAAACATTAGCCATGAAATCTGAATAATTGCAATAAAATGTAATAAGCTTTGAAATGAAATTGGCGACATATGTCAACATGTGAGGAATGTAAAATGGAACATATTAGTGACATTAAAATTAATTCACCTAGTATGTATTAAAGGTCAACATTATAGGTTGACTAATGAAATAAATTGAAGGGAATAGTACCAAGGAAATTTAGATATTGGGTTTTATTGTTAAAAACAATTTAACTGAGTACTGAAATACTTTAAATTGTGTATTTCAATTGAAAAAGATATTGAAAAGCATAAGAAACATTGAGTCAAGGCCTAGAAGTGACTCAAATCAGGTCTGTACACAATACTTTTTATATTCACTACTTTTACTAGAAAATTTATTTGGAGAAATGAGTTATGAATAATTTTTTATTGTTTTGGCTTTGAAAATTTTATTTGGAAATTGTTGTGTTGCCTACTTTGTAAATGGAAATTTGAAATGAAAATTGATTAATGTTTTGTATGAAATATTTAAATATTGTGATTTGAAATTATTTTTTATTCACACTTGGTATGGCAATATCACTATGTTCCTCCTCTATTTATAGGGTGAGTATGACTATATTTCTCCCTCTTTGACTTACCAGTCTGAGGTGAGTATGGATGAGTACTCATTATCTAGCTAGCCACCTCCCTCATTAATTTCGATTAGTGGGGTGAGTATGTCTTGTCGTGGTGTACAACACGGCATGTTCGGAAAATTTGTGTCATGACCTAAGTTGTGTTATTGATTGGCAACACTGTGTTATTCAATTGTTTGATCAAATTTATATTATATGAGCTTCGAAAATTGTGACATGAAATTGTGAATCATTTAAATTGTGAAAATATCGCATTTTAAAATTGTTATTATGCACCATTGAGTAAATTTTACTCAGCGATAACTTTCTTATTGCTGTCGCAGGTAGGCAGACAGATAAAACAGCAAAGTAGGTTACTTGTGCTACACTTTTGGGATATTGCCGGGTATATTAAGTATACCACCTCTTTGTAATTTTTGTTGTAATATATGTAAACTGTATGTATATATTATACTTGGTCTTGAGTAGTTGTAAACTAAAGTTGTATTATACTTCTCTCATCTCAGCTTTTAAACTACTCAGTCATTTTGCATTCTATTTTTGGAACTACTGAAAATTGATGTTGAATTGAGTTTGACTTATGTTGAGAAAATTGATTTGTGTTGAACTATTATTGGAGTTGGGGAGTAAAACAAATATTTTGGAAGTGCCTTTTACAGGTTTTTGAAGAACTGTTTTGTTCAGAATATAGACGGCACTCTACCGAAATTTCTACAGAAATTATTGATACTTCAGATTTGTTATTTGATTTCACTTCAGTTAAAAAAGTTTTAACACCTGTCAAAAGTGTTCACCACTGTAAAAAGAAATAACAAAAGGTTTAAAATCCCTTATAGTGTATTTAATGGGTTATCAATAGACGTAGTTTGATAATTCATTAGGTATACTACGGGATCATGTTATGCCTTACGAAGGGGTAAGGTGTGACAGGTTGGCAACTCATTATGCCACTTTAGACTGCAGGAACAAAAGGGTGTACTTTCATATACCTAGTGTGGAAGAATTTAGCTTCGATGGTGATAGAAGCATGGTCCATATAACTTGGTGTCAGCAATTAGCGCTAGAAAAATGTTGAGGCATGGATGTCAAGGGTATTTGGCATTGGTGAGAGATACATCTATAGAAGATGTTAACATTGAAAATGTTCCTGTTGTCAAAGAATTTATGGATTTCTTCTCTGAGGAGCTTTCAGGGTTGCCACTAGGAAGGGAAATAGAGTTCTACATTGATGTTGTGTCGGGTACAAACCCCATATCAATGCCACCTTACAGGATGGTACCAGCAAAATTGAAAGAGCTAAAGGAGCAACTACAGGAGCTTTTGGACAAGGGTTTCATACGTCTGAGCACTTCACCCTGGGGCACTCCTGTTCTATTTGTGAGAAAGAAAGATGGGTCTTTGAGATTGTGCATTGATTATAGACAATTGAATAAGGTAACTATGAAGAACAAGTATCCACTTCCTCGGATCGATGATCTGTTTGATCAACTCCAAGGGCCTAGATTCTTTTCCAAAATAAACCTACGATCAGGCTACCATCAGTTGAGAATCAGGAATAAGGATGTGTCCAAGACAGCATTCAGGACAAGATATGGTCATTATGAGTTCTTGGTGATGTCTTTTGGACTCACTAATGCACCAGCGGCCTTCATGGACTTGATGAACAGGGTGTTCAGGCCATTCCTGGATCGTTTTGTCATCGTATTCATAGATGACATTTTGGTATACTCTTGGACCGAGGAAAAACATGTGTGGCATTTGAGGATGGTGTTACAGACTTTGAGGGAGCACCAGCTATATGCCAAATTTTCAAAATGTGAATTTTGGCTAGAAAGCATCTCATTCTTAGGACACGTGGTTTCTAGTGAAGGCATTCAAATGGATCCCAGGAAAATTGAGGCTGTAACTGATTGGCTTAAGCCTACAACAGTCACTGGGGTGCAAAGTTTTCTGGGCCTAGCTGACTACTATAGACACTTTGTGCAGGATTTCTCCAGGATAGCAGCTCCTCTAACTAAGTTAACTTGGAAGAATGTTTCGTTCATTTGGACAGATGATTGTGAGGAGAGCTTCCAGAAGCTTAAGGAATGTCTAACTACTGCCCCTGTGTTGACATTACTGATGAGTAGTGAAGGATATATCGTGTACTATGATGACTCTAGAGTTGGCTTAGGGTGTGTTTTGATGCATAATGGAAAAGTAGTAGCTTATGCTTCAAGGTAGCTAAAGAGGCATGAGCAAAACTACTCCACCCATGATTTGGAAATAGCGGCTGTAGTCTTTGCACTAAAGATCTGGAGATATTACCTGTATGGTGAAGTGTGTGAGATATGCATCGACCACAAGAGTTTGAAGTACATCTTCCAACAAAGAGATTTAAATTTGAGACAGAGGAGATGGATGGAGCTTCTGAAGGACTATGATTGTACCATCCAGTACCACCCTGGGAAGGCCAATGTAGTAGCAGATGCTTTGAGTAGAAAATCTTCTGGCAGCTTAGCGCACATATCAGCGGAGAAGAAACCATTGATTCAGGAAGTACATGAGTTGATGGATCAAGGTTTGATCTTAGATCTTTCAAATGAGGGGGTATTATTGGCCCATTTTTCAGTGAGACCATACCTGCGAGACAGAGTTAGAGTTTCCTAGCACAGAGACCAGCAATTGATGAAGATCATAGAAAGAGTACAGCAGGGTAAAGATTGTGAGTTTGGATTTGCCAATGATGGCGCCCTTATGCAAGGTTCCAGGATATGTGTGCTCGACGTGGACAATCTCAGAAATGAAATCATGCGAGAGGCACACTATACACTGTACAATGTCCACTCAGGCTCCACCAAGATGTATTATGATGTGAAAGATAGCTACTGGTGGAATGGCATGAAGAGAGACATAGCAAACTTTGTGTCCAAGTGCTTGACTTATTAGAAGGTGAAGTTTGAACACTAGAGGCTGTCAGGGAAGCTGCAAGAGCTTCCTATCCCAGAATGGAAGTGGGAAATGATCACTATGGATTTTGTAACTGGATTGCCTCATACCACGCAGGGATATGATTCGATATGGGTAATTGTAGATTGTCAGACTAAATCAGCTCATTTCTTGCCTATGAAAGCCATATATTTTATTGCACAGTATGCCCAGCTCTATATTCGAGAAATAGTCAAATTGCATGGAGTTTTTTCTTTCATAATATCTGACAGAGGGCCCCAGTTCACTTCTAGGTTTTGGAGAAAGCTGCAAAAGGCACTTGGCACGCAATTAAACTTTAGTATTGCCTTCCACCCTTAGATAGATGAGTAATCTGAAAGGATAATCCAAACACTAGAAGACATGCTTCGCATGTGTGTTCTAAATTTTGGAGGTCAATGGGATGACCAGCTACCCTTGGTGGAGTTTGCCTACAACAATAGTTATCATTCCAGCATAGGGATAGCACCCTATGAGGCGCTATATGGTAGAAAGTGTAGGTCTCCTCTGTGTTGGACGGAAATGGGAGAAGCAAAGGTGCATGATGTAGACCTAGTACAATACACTTTAGAGATAGTTCCTTTAATCAGGGAACGATTGAAAACAGCTTTTAGTAGGCAGAAGAGTTAAGCAGATCCTAGAAGGAGGGATATGGAGTTTGTAGTAGGCAATTACGTATTCCTGAAGGTTTCTCCGATGAAGGGAGTTATGAGATTTAGAAAGAAGGGCAAGTTGGCACCTCGGTATATTGGACCTTTTGAGGTTACTAATAGAGTTGGTGCAGTTGCCTATCGGTTGGAGTTACCCACCAACCTTTCTCATGTTCATCTGGTATTTCACATCTCCATGCTCAGGAAATACATACCTGATCATTCTCATGTATTACAGCCGGATATAGTAGAGCTGAAGGAGAACTTGACATTTGAGGAGCAACCTGTAGCTATAGTGGACTACCAAGTGAGGCAGCTAAGATCAAAATAGATCCCTTTAGTTAAGGTTTTGTGGAAGATCCAGTCAGTGGAAGAGTGCACCGAGGAGTCAGAGTGGGGCGTGCGTAGCAAGTACCCTTATTTATTCAATATGTAATTCTGATATTTTATTTTGCCTTGTGTAAAAAATTCGAGGACGAATTTTCTATAAGGGGAGAAGAATGTAACACCCCTAATTTTTAAATTAATTATTTTATGGGTAAATATTAATATTTTATTTTATTTAAATTTTGAAAAATTATTTGAAAATTTTCAAATTTTAGAAATCAGGTTCAATTTTCCAAAAATATAAAACTTTGATGATTTTTAAAAATTAATTTAAAAACCACGTGGCAAAACTAAAAATATATTTAGATTCTACGAATTTTTTTGAGTTTTTTAGAATTTTTTAGGAATTTTTGGGTCTTGTTTTCGGTCCCAAGGTAGAGTAAAAATTTAAATTTTTGTATTCTGAATCGGACCGGCCTAATCAAACCAGATCGGTTCGGACAGGTCGAACCAGACCGGCCCTTTCCTTTTTCCCTTCCTCTTCCCCCGCTTGTCCTGACCTCTCCCCCTCTCTCCTCGTTTTCTCTCTCTTCCCTATGCCCCTCGTCGGCCAGTCGCCGCCTCAGCCTCCCCAACTCGCCGGCGCACCTCACCCGCCCCTCCCCTGCCGTCAGCAAGCCTCCAGGCCGCCGGAAACGTCACGCGAAACCCACCCAGCGCGCGCGTGCCGTTTCTTCTTCCCGGTCAAAATCTGATCGATCCAGCCACCAATTAGATCGGGTCTTGTGCCAAAACCTATCTACACCTCGAGAGCTTTCCATAGACACTAATAACACCAAAATTTATCAAGCGGTTTGCCCAATTTTTTTCGGGGAAGTTTTAGGCCATTTCGACTTTTGGGCTAAATTTCTCGCAAACCGTGAACCCCACGAGGAAACCAAGAGTACCAGAGTGCTCCCCTCGGCGAGAGCTTCGTGGCAATACCAACTTCAAAATTTTCCGACACCATTTTTCTGTGGGTCCCGCAAAATTTCATAGTGTTTTTCCGAGCACTAAATGAGTTTAGAAAATTTCGTAAAAATTATGTACTAACCCCCGAGTTGTGGGCTTCGTGTAAGTATCTTCAATTCGCGAAAATTCAACGGTTGCCCAGGTCTGTAAATTTCAGGCCAGGCAGACAGGCTATCGAAAAAGTCTCGAAATCGGATCGAGATTTTAGCTACCCCATCATTGTCAGACGTCCCGAACGCGTTCCCGAGGTCGAAATCGACATAGGTAAACCCGAACTTTACTTATTCTTACTTATCTAGTGCTTGAATTCTTGAAATTGGGCCCAAATGAGCCTTAGAATTGAGTTGAGAAATAGTTAGACTTACTACGGGCCTCGGATGCTTTAGGCTAGCTCAGGTCCTAGTGCCGGTCTTGCCATAAATTGGATCGTGACAATTAACTTTTGAATTTGAAAGTTCATGCTGTGTGTCTCTAGAGATTAGACCGATTATTACAATAATATAATTATCTGCAACTTAATAATTTTGTGTTTCCAATACTCTTCATTTTTAGAGTTAATTATACAAGGTGACAGCTTATGATGCCATTTTTGTTCTTTGCTGTACGACATAATAATCAAATTCTTATATTTTCTTTAATTTCTTTCCTATATATATATATGCTTGATTTTAATAATTTTTATGTTTATTATTTTCTAATAATTTAATTATATTTAAAAGACTGAAATAAATAAATGATTTATTGGAATCAAATTAATTTGATAATAATAGTGGTGGCTTCTTTTTTTTTTTAAAAAAAAAAACTTTTATAGTGATATTTTTTTGCTTTTATTTTCGTAAATATTATTTATATATTTTTATTACTCCATCAAATTTTGATTACACCACAAGAAATGAAACTTAATTACCATATAAAATGTGAAACCATCGTAATACATTGATATTAAGAAACTTCCTTCAATTTTCTATTAAAAATATTATAAATTTTAATTAATTTGAGAATAAATTTAGTTTACATAAAAAATTATACTATATCCTTAGAAAATAAAATTCTATAGTTATAAATTGTCAATTTATATAATAAATTATTTACTGATATAATTAACTCAAATTTAAAATAAATATAATTTTATAATATATTAAAAAGAGCATGGTTTAATTTGAAATTAAATAATTAACACATTCATTATTAACTAATATGTTGATATATATATATATATATATATATATATATATATATATATATATTCATAATTTTAAATATATTAGTATCACTGTAACTAAAGCTAATGCTTTTCTTAATCCTCTTTTTGGATATTTGCTGTATTTTCTTTTCCATGGGCATCTTCTGATGTTAAGGTCAACTTCAAACAAGTTAGTACAAAACAAATTAAGAGAAATAGAGAGAGACATGGGGCATGCACCTAAGGTTTCCGTTTGTCATTAAGATGATCCCTCTGCAGTCTCCACCACCACATCACTATAAATTAAGTGGCATGGAGCCATAAGGATGGACAGTCCACCTGTACCATATACAATACAAAACACTAAGTAGCAAAAAATTTCCAAGATCATAGCAAACATGAAGCCTGCATTCACTTTCTTCTTCCTTCTTTTCTGTCTTTCATCTGTAAGTATAATCACAGCCAACAATATCACAACTTAAGCTTCTTTATTTATTTATTTATTTATGATTTATACATTAACACACTTATTTCTTCTATTTCTTTGGTATAGTTTATCAGCCTAAACTATGCAAGAAAGCTGCCGGAGGATTACTGGAAGAGCGTAATGAAAGACCAGCCTATACCAGAAGCAATCAGAGGCTTGTTAGTTCAAGATCCATTAGTTGCTTCTGTACCAGGTTCTGACAAAATAAACCATTTTGTTAAGGATTTTGACACCAGACCTATTGCTGTAATATATCAAAGCGGCCACGACGAGTTTACGAAAATCGGTGGGACTCATGGCGAGGACTTGAGAGACGATCATGAAAAGAAAGGAAAGAAATCGTCTGCTGAGCATAGCACGCCTGGTAGGGAAGAAATTCCTACATAGACTAGGGTTCATAAACAAAAATACATATATATATATATATATATGCATATATTAAAGCATACGAATTTAGAGAAGGGTTCACACAAACACGTATGTTCGTAGAATGTTAACTGGTATAGCGTGTTTGTATAAAGGCATGCTTTTGCTCTTAGACTTTTTCTCCTCTTTTCTTTTCTCGATTTCTGAAAAATTATTGAATAAACTCAGAGTATTAAATGATGGTGATTTTAAATTCATATAAATTATGAGAAATTATAAAAAAGGAATCCTGTGAGTGGATGAGTACTTGTTAAGAGTTTATTACTATATAATTTGCCATTAATTATGAGTTGCTTATCCGCTTCTCGAGAAAAAAGAAATCTTTTTATTGTTTAATCTCATAATTATAACTCTAATTAATTCAGTAGAGCAAGATGGAATGATACACCCTGTAAATATTATAAACTCCAATATCATTGGATGATCATAAAAGGGAAAAAAAAATTATGCAAGAATACATTGGACATGAGAAAAAGAGGGATGGAGAATAATATATAAGTTTCAACTATATTTTTTTACTTATAAAAACATTGAAAATCATCAGCTGGATAAGATCAATCATGGGTTGAAAACAGAGAGATCGATCCATCAACCAAGAATTTGAGCTTAATTATGATTTCAGCCCTGAAGAAAGGAAAAGAAAAGGGCCCAATTTTTTGCATGATAAAATGTAATCAAATGTCCCTTGAGATTAACCCATCCACTCGTCTTCCAATCCCCTCTTTGCTACCCCAATTTCCTTTCTAACAGGCCCTCACAGTCGTCGTCATGGCTCCCAGGAAGAGGGTAATTAATCAATATTTACTACTATTTTTAACAGCCCTTTTCACTTCTTGATTTCACCGAAATGGTAAGGGTATTTTTGTTTATTTTGATTGCTATGAAAATGCAATTGATCTCTATGTAATTGATACAGGTGAACAAGTACGATGATGGTTGGGGAAAAAAATGATACATGGTGCTGGAATCTTCTAAGAAAGTACTGAAGAATTGGAATATGATTTGTTCAAGAATCTGGAGAAGCGCAAAGTACCTAGCAACGTAGAAAAGGCAGGACTACTCTCCAAGGCGGAAGAGCTGGGATCCCCACTCTTATCAATAGAGAATTTGGGTGTGTTTTCGAGAGCTGAGGAGTTGGGGCTGTTAGAGTCTGTTGGAGAAGACAGCCAGTGTCTCCCCGTCGACTCTGGCTTCAGCTGGGCTTCCCATACTGGTAGCGGCGCTGGCAGCGATCGTGGTAATACCGGATGATTTGGTGGGGTTGGTGGCGCTGCAAGCTGGAGATTGCAGTTGTTGCAGCTGGGTTGTTTGTTGGGTCTGTTTTACTCGGTGGGTTGAAGGAAGCTGACTCAAGTGTCTGAGGAGTTTTGCTTTTCTTGGTTTTTGGGCATTTTCATTAATATTTTTAAAATTTTTCCTGCTGATATGAGGGGAAAGAAATAATGTGGAGTGCGTAAGACTAAGGGATGTAAATTTCAAGGTAGGATGATAATACCCTTTGTTAAGTTTGGCGCTAATCATTTCATCAGGGATATATTCAGAGAAATGATATGAAAAAACAACAGATTAATAAAAGGGAAAAGAAAGGAATGGAGATGCGGGGTATCGATCCCCGTACCTCTCGCATGCTAAGCGAGCGCTCTACCATCTGAGCTACATCCCCTTTCTTATCAATGCTTCTGCTAATATCATATTCAAAGAATGCTGCAATGGAGATTGGAGATGACTATAACTATCCACCCTTCGAATATGAGTGATCCCCATTTCAGAATTTATAACTTTTCTGGCAAATGGAATGACCATGTGGTGATAAATTGGCGCCAGGATCATGATGAAAATGACGGGGAAGGAGGGAGGGAAGCTGGTGGGACTTTCCAGGATTCAAACTTGGTGTTCATGGTTGATGCTTGTTGGACAGAAAAGGTAGAGATTTGAGCAAGGCAGCAATTTAACATTATGGTAGACGTGAAGATGAGGTCCTTAGCACTATCATAACCTCTACTACATCCCTTGCTGTGCATTGAAGCATTTGGTCTATAATCTTGTTCATCACTGCTCTATTGACAAACTTGAAGCTTTCCGCTGGAGTTTGACTTGGTGGCCCAATTGTAGCGCGGTTATCCTCTGTCACTGGTTTCAGTGGTGTATGATGAGCTTGTCTCCACCCATGGCAGCATTGCTAGGATTCCGAGCTTTGCAGGTGTCATAAAATGCTGGAACAACACGAGTATACACAAATGAAATGGATTATATATCTAGCTAGATCTTTATTTGCATTTGCTGTTGGCGGCACTGGATTTTCCTTTTTGGATGAATTGAACATTAAGTTCTTGTGTTTGATCAGTTTGTCACACGTATGACTGAAGGCTATTTTCATTTGAAAGGGGACCACGGAGAACTGAAATTTTCACTTGAGCCTGTGGAATGTAACCAGCTACCTGAATATGATTGGACAATCTAGCACAATTTATTAGAATAATAGGGGTTACTAATTCCCTTTTTCAATGACGGCAAGAATATTTCATTAAATGAAAAAATATGTCCTACTATACAAGAGTAAAGTAGCTTTGTGATCTTAATTACCATGAATTCTATTGGAGCACTTATCAAGTAGACGCAACAGGTAGTGAAAAAAACCATCTGCTAGAAAGCCACCAAGTACAGCAAGGAGGAAGGCTGTGCCCTTCGACTGGTATAGCACAAGGTACTTGCATTTGCCAAGTGTGCTAGAATCTCTACTACATCCACGACTGTGATTTTTGATAAAACAAAATCACATAATCAGTATATGAATATGAGTGTGTATAACTGTGTCTCATGAGTTCAGCTATTACGAATTTTCTTCTTGTCGAGAGGTATTCCAATAAACGATTCATAAATTATACTGCACATGAGGGGAAAATAAGGTATGGAAATTATGATTACCTATACTTACCCAAGATGAAGGACGCAGCAAGCATGCCGCCATGACGACCCCTCAGGGCAGGCCTATTCTTCCAGTCTCTGCATAGCCTTCCTTATATTTAACTTGTTTGCTTTATCCTCCAATGATGACCCAAAAGATTTAAACACTAGTAAACTGAGTGGGAACGCGACTAAAAAAGGAAGAGATGAAAATGGAATATATGAATGGAGTCCTACCATCTCTGCTTTCAAATTCTTATGCAAATGTGCCAAGTATTATATTTGGACCAGTGGTTATAGAACTTGATGGAATATGTTTTTTGATCTGGAAGAGAATTACATGGTGTTAAACATAGGCTGAGAAAATGGCGGTCCAATCCAAGGAGAAAGGTCTACACTTCATTAAAATGACAGTTCATTTTCTCTCACTGTCAATGTTGCTACTTGCTATTTTCTACCCCTGAAAGAAGCCAAAAAGGAGAGAAGTTGTGCTCTTAATTCTTATCTGGATCTTAGGCTCTATGGCACATAACTCTATTGAAACAGGGTATCAAAAAAAAAAAAAAAAAAATCTTCCCTCTGATCTGATTGATATGAGTCTATATGTTCATACTTGTTCTCTTATGGTTCAATTAAGCTGAATTACTTGCTAAATTTCTGTATCATCCTACTCTGACCTTTCCCAATAGAGGAAAATACATGCTTTTTTAAACTTAATCATTAACAAGGACTTATCCCTAATATGAAGAGTTTGATGCATGATTTTTCTTATGTTCATTTCTCATGTAAAATCATGGCCTTAATCTTTCACTGATGTCTCTTTTCATGTGATTGTCCTTTTTCCACGCTCTTATAGTGCTTTCATCAACTTGGATTGAACTTTTTTGTCACTACATGACTCGTAACAGAATACTGCTGTCTCCGTCATGGACCACCTGTAATTCTTTGTTCTCCTGATCACTGAAATGTGTGGATTCAATTTACCAGAACATGGGTGTGCATGATATGAGAGATCTTTTGGTGGCTAAGATCCATTACTTAAAGTGTCTACCAGCCCAGCGGCAGTATTAATTCACACCCCCTTTTATTAAATCTGACCTGAGGACATTGAAAAGAGGAGATGCTGTACAATTGAATGATTCCCCCAACACCCCCTCATACAGTCTGTAACTTTGCATTGAACTATATCAGATAAGATTAGCTGTTGTTGCTAATGTTGCTTGATGATAGAATAAATTTTGAATTCTCCAGTTATCAATGGAATGTTGATCTGAAAAGCTTTAGATGTCTGATTTTTTGGCTTTTACTCTCTCCCCAGGATAGATTAGGTTCTGATTCTCAGACCTTGTGGTTTACAGGGCATTGACTCTCCTAGGTGGCTGCTGCAGAATACTATAGTGCTTAGATCTATCTATTCTATCTTTAGAATATTTCCCTGACAACTTTAAAGTTGGTCAACTAATGTGAACAAGATTCCATTGTGTTTAATATATGTCCATGAATTGAATTTTAGCTTGTAGAAGACTAGAAGTGTGATGGAATTTCTCTTTTCCATCAGGAAGGTTGGTTGGGGTAGTCTTCCTCCATCATACAAAGTGATAAATTCCTTCCTAGTATTTCAAACTTGTGATCTCCAAATTAAAGTCTGTGTTGATATTAGGATGCATGATCTTTGAATTGAAATCTCATATTTAATCACTGCAATATTCATTTAGAGGCACCAAATATTTCTTCGAGGCTCGTTATCATTAATAAAGCATGAATGCATGCTAGAGTTTACCCTTAATAGCTTTTGAGAGCTATTGGGTCACATTGAGCTCCATAGATTAAACTCATTCTGGTCTGTCCAACATCAATGTATGCAATGAACAAGAACCCCAATAGATTAAGACCCATGAACCACGAGATTAATTTAACACCAGTTAACAAGGAGTGGTGACCATCAAGAAAAGGATTGATATTGTTTTTTTATTTTTTAAGGTTTAGACCACATGCCACTTAGCCACTTACAGGCTAAGGGCTAGGTGGGGGACCATTATTACCTATTCTCATGGGTAGAACCACGTAGTCTTTAGTCTTTAGTATTAGTCATTATCCATCTTCATGCATAGACAAAACCTTAATTTTGGGTCCTCTAACCCACCATATTTCGGAAGCTTTCTGCTACCACAAGGCTCCATTGAACCTTTTAAAGTATAAAGATGAAACATTATTTGTTAATGCCTCAAACCTGATAGGCTTTTGTGTGCCTTAAATTTTTTTTTTTATTTTTTTGAATATGATTATTTAATTCTCACATGACTGATGACTCTCAATTCCACATGAACTCCAAATTAGTCATCATGACCCTTTGATTGCGTAGGCATGCATAGAAAAGACAAGGATGCAAATCCCTTTTCATACCAACAAAGAAATTGCAGAACTACCTATTACCAAATAATAGGGTCACCATTGGCAACACCAATTAACACATGCATCTCCTACCTACAAGAGAAAAAATTTTATATAGATTTAATTTAATATTTAATAAATTTATATTAAAAATTTAAGATCAATATATAAATTTAGTTTAATTTAGAATTAGAATCGAAATTGATCGAATTTAAATTAAACGTTGATTTTTTAAAAAAATTAAGAGCATAGGCATGATCATATACTCCCCGCTTTGAGACTAACATATAGCATCATAATAATATATCATATTTACTCAAATTTGAGAGATTTTTTTAATTAATAAAAAAAATTATTTATAAGGTGATAAACGTCATCTAATAATTTTCAATCTTCAATAACAAAATATTTAATCTCTCATCCGATCCCCTTGGCATCATCAAAGACAGTACTCTTTAGAAAAAAATCCTAGCGTTCCTTTCTCTGTATATGAAATCACTTCCGTTTCTTTCACGGTTCACCGTCCACCACCTACTCTTTTCGCTCCTCCCCTCCCAAACAAGTTAGGAGGAGACCTACCAATAAAATAAAGAGATTACAAGTTTTTTATTCAATGGCTAAGTATGTTAGGACGGATTAGTATTAGGGTGTTGTTGTTTAGGGGTATGGCAGCTACAGCACGATTGATACGCACTTCTAATCGCCTGCATTAACAGCAATGAACCAGCACTGCCGGCGGCGGTTCGACTTGAGAGGTGAGAAAATCCAAAAAATTCACGCGGCCGTTGGACCGCACCAAGAGACAATGAAGGGTCTACGAATCGCACTGGCGTGGGCCCATGTCTTAGAAATGGAGCCACGTGGGAGACCACGTGGGAGCTGAGAGGAGGAGGGAGGTGTGCTGGCTGGCGACCAGGTGAAGGAGGGAGAAGGGGTTTACTTACTGTGGAGATGCAGGGCTTCTCCAGTGGAAATTACAAAGCGACAGAATTCATTTGTTTTTCTCTTTATGCCTCGTTGTCATCTTTAAAAGCATCTCTCTCCCCTATTTTCTTTCTCTGTTTTGCCCTTCGCCTTTGTATTGAAAAATTAATTAATAATTATGAAAGTACAGTATGTAACTGTGTGAAGGATTGAAAATAAAAAAAAAAATTAAAATTCAAAATGAATTTAATTGCAATTTATTTTAATTTAATTTAGTTTTTTTTTATTTCGATAAAAATTAAAATCAAACCAGGACAGCAGTATGCTCATCTGCTGTACTTGTTATAACCCAATCATCCTTTCTCCTCTGCAGAAAGAAGAATATCTCCTCTCTTTCTCTGCTCGAATCTCATACTGCTCTTTCTCTGCTCTCACAGCTTTTCTTCTTTGCCAAAATAATCAAAACATATCTCTCTCTCTCTCTCTCTGTCCCTTTTTCTGTGTCTGTTACTGAACAATTATCCTTCTTCTGAGGGATGGGTGTGAGCTGCTGCAGGTGCTCCCACACTTCCCACATCACAGAGATCATCATCACCAGCTTCTTTCGCCACAAATCTTAAGAAATAAATTTTTTTTTTAAATATAGAGACTGTTGCATCTTGGAATCTGGGTCTTTTGAGTTTTTGCCCAGGGCCGTGCTGACAGCGTGAAAACCTGTATTAGCAGGAAAATTTTATAGAAAAAGCATGGCAAGTGTTGGTGGTGGTGGTTCGAATTTTTCTGTTTCGCTCCAAAGCCAACGAGGTCCTTCTACTTCTCCGCCTCTTGATGCCTTTTTCCTTACTGGGTCTTCTCCTTCCTTCCTAGGTACCCTCTTCAACCTCACTCCCTTCCTATCTGTATTTAATACCTTAGCAATATCTATTTTCTACTATAATTGCTGTATAATTAAAATAAATCTGATCAAGCTACTTTTTTTTTATTGGTGTTTTATTTTTCTGATTATGTTAAAAGTGCAAATTTTCACAAAATTCTGCTTCATAAATCTCTGATTAGAAAGTGATGCTTTACGATGGAAAGTTAATTTTTTGCACGTATTTACAATCAAGGTAGAGGAGAAAGGGCAAGAAGCTAACATTTCTTTCCATGACTGAATGCAATATTTTGTTTGTACTTACAAGTATTGAATTTTAGCATGCTTCTTTTCCTTTTTCATATGGGAGGTTTTTGGATGTTGGTTGACTTTCTACTCTGTCCTTACCCTGTAATATGAAGCCTGGAAGATGGCATCCTGGGCTCAAACATCTCAATTGAGGTCAAAAGTGTTCAATGAGATCTGGTTAATTTAGATGTTTCTGATGCTCTTTATATCTGAGTTATTGAATCATGCTAGATGGCTTTTTTTAAGCAATTAATGCGAGCAAGAAGCCTAACCAAACTACACCTTTTGAATGGCTTGTGTTAATGGCATAGAAATGGTTACTAATTTGAATGTGCAGTTCTTGTGATCCTCAAAATATGGTATTCTAATCATGATGTGCCATTAATTTAGGCTCAAGATCCATGGTGAGCTTTGAGGATGTTCATCAAGTAAATGGATCAACCCGGCCTTTTTTCCGCTCTTTTGATCATGAAGAGAATGGTGATGATGAATTGGATGAGTATTTTTATCAACCCGAGAAGAAGAGGAGACTTTCTGTTGATCAAGTTCGCTTTCTTGAAAAAAGTTATGAGGTTGAGAACAAGCTCGAACCAGAAAGGAAAATCCAGCTTGCAAAGGACCTTGGCCTGCAGCCTCGGCAGGTTGCAATATGGTTTCAAAACCGCCGAGCAAGGTGGAAGACAAAACAGCTGGAGAAGGATTATGAAGCATTGCAGACTAGCTATAACGGCCTGAAGGCTGACTATGATACCCTTCTCAAGGAGAAAGATAAACTAAAAGCTGATGTAAAAATAAACAATAGTCATTTAGAATTCTCAGCTTCTGCTATAATTTGGGTTTAGCATTGAAATTGAGCAAACTTGTTTGATGGTTAAATTATTTTCAGGTTAATCTCCTCACAGACAAGCTGCTTCTCAGAGAGGATAAGGGAAATTTGGAGTTGTCTGATAAAGAAACATTATCTCAGGAACCACAGAAAAAGCCAATTGGTGATTCAACTTCTGAGGGTGAAGTATCAAAAGTTTCAATTGTGGCCTGTAAGCAAGAAGATATTAGCTCAGCCAAAAGTGATATATTTGATTCAGACAGCCCACATTACACTGATGGGGTTCACTCTTCACTCTTAGAGGCTGGTGATTCTTCATATGTTTTTGAACCAGACCAGTCAGACTTATCCCAGGATGAAGAAGATAATTTAAGCGAGAGCCTATTGCCCCCATATGTCTTCCCAAAGCTTGAAGATGGTGATTACTCCGACCCACCTGCAAGTTTTGAAGATCATGCCTTCTGGTGCTGGTCATACTAAGCTACTCTTGGTATTTGTATTATCTTTTTTTATTGTGTCTTGTCTTCTGGTTCAAGAGGAGGTAACTGCAAATAAGTAATAAATCCAATGAAAGGCAGCCTAATCCAAATGTGATATTGGGTTTTGCTTGCTCTTGGAAAAATGGTTTTTGCCTCTGTCCCCTGTAATCTTTTGATTTTGTACGGTTGTAATTAAACAATATCTTTGCATTCCATAAATAAAGTTTGAAATTTCATGCAATCCATGTTTTTGCTTTTTTTTTTTTCCAGGAAATTTATTAGATGTTAGTTTCCAAATTGAAAGTACAATAATAAAACCTTGATAGATGAAACGAAGAAATTGAAACTTATTTTAATGGAAAGAAAAAGAGGGAGGATTGGATATTGATTTTTGAGGTACAAAACCTGGAGAGAAAGTTTAACTGCCTGAAGGCTACAGTAGAAATGACAGCAAGACAAAAGGGTGGTCAAATTAGCTGCTTCTAGTTATTGCCATTTGTCACATATTATACTTTGGTGAGAAAATGACATTTGCATGCTAATCAAGGGAAAAAGAAAACCTACAAAACTTGTGGCAAAATTCACTGAAATTTCAGCATCCTTATCAGAGAATCAGTAATGTAGAAGCTTTTTGAAGGCTAAGCAGTTGCGTGGTGGCCAAAGTTTCATGGAGAAATGCCCACCATAGCTAATGATTAAGATGTTGAATGTTGCATAAGGTAATTCTGGGGTCCCCAATTTTTGAATGATAGCCCATTTAATGGATCATCTTATTTTGATGGAGAAGCTTGTACTTATCTTGAGGTAAGAACGGCAACGGTATGGATCGATGATAGAGATCACTCCCCCATTTTCGTTTTGCAGGAGTTTAAGAATGAGGCAGAGACTTCTTCATAGAGAAACGGGATAGAGCAGGTTTACTAGACTTTTCTTTTTTATTTTAATTTATTAATATATAATATAAATTATTTATGAAAAAATAAAAATATAAGGTAAAAATATAAGTTTTAAATATAATTTTAATAATATATTTATATTTTTTATTAAAAATATAATATTTAAATACAAATATATATATATAAATAATTTAATTTTTAATAAAAAAATAAGATAAATTATTATTTAATCATTATATTTTAATAAAATAGACTACTTAATTTTTGTATTTAAAAAAATATACTATTTAATTCATGTATTTTACTTCTTTTAAACTATTTAATCACTCTGTCAATTTTTCTGTTAGTTAATATTGATCAAACTACTATTTAATCCTCCTATTTTAATAAAATTAATTAATTAGTCTTTATATTTTCAAAAAGCATATTAGTTAATTTTTATAATTTAACTCCATTAACTATTTAGTCTCATAATTATTATTTTATACCTAAACTATCTTAATTCTCTCTCTTATTTTTCTCTTATCATCTCTTATTCCTCTCTGTTCATATTTTTTTTCTCTGTATCCACACCCTTCTCCCTCTCATTCTTTCTTTATTTTCATCTATTGATAAAAAATTATATAAATTGTCTATATAAACAAGTTAATAAATTTCCTTAAATTTATAAGTAATAAAAAAAATTAATTATTAATAGAGAAAACATAAAAATATTATCCAAGAAAATGTAAATTTAAAAAAATATATATAAATTCAGATTTAGTTTCAACATAGCAAAATTTTTATTTTTATCTAAAAATATATTTTTTAAAATACTATATTTTTTAAAATATATGAATTAATAAATTAATTTTACTAAAATAAAATATTTTTTGAAAATACATGAATTAGCTAATTAATTTCTTTCAAATTAAAATACTAAATAATAATTTGAATAATATAAATAAAAAAATTTGATAGAGATATTAAATAATTTAATAAAAATAAAATATAAAGATTAAATAATATATATTTTTAAAATATAAAAATTAATTAATTAATTTTATTAAAATATCTAAATTAATTAATAATTTTTCAAAATAATAATATACTGTTATGCTGACAGATTATAAAAATTTAAGATGGAGAGAAGATCTATTCGTCGCTCTTCATATAATATTAAAGTAGGAATAAAGTGAAAAGAAAAATAATTAATTTAATATTAGATAAGATTTGAAAACTTTTGTTATTTCTACTTGAGATTCAATCGTTAACACAAAATCAATCAAATTTATATAATTTTTTATGTGGATTGAGTATTGATTGAAGTCTGAATTCATAATATTGCAGGAAAATGATTCTCATATTTTTACAAATTGATGAATATAATTTTTTTTTTATTATGGAATTAAACTGATTGGTTGCAGCTTTGAATTTGAGAATAATAAGTGAAATTTACTCGCATATAAGGTGTTGGCCAATGGGAGAGTTCAAGTGTGGTATAAATTTTGAAAGTTTCCGAATCCTACCGAACATCTAAACGGAAAACCCATAAGCACAAAGGAATGGGATTTCAACAGATGCCGTCCACGTGGAAGGAGTAGACGTTTTCAAAGAAGGAGCATCAACAGCGGCGTCCACCCAGCCAGAGCAGAAGCAATAGCACAACCCCATTTCGGAATCATCTACCTCCCCCATCCATGTGGGCCCACCGACGTGGACGTCAAAGGCAACGTGGAATGTGATCCGCGTTCCTCATTGGTAGATGATCAGAGTCAAAAGAAGCCACTCATATTATTTATTTATTTAAAAAAAATAAAAATAAAAAGTTTTGTTCTCTTGCAACTCAACTGAGATACAGATAAGCATTAAAAGTGGATTGTATATTTGTATGTAATGTGGGGCCCATTTGAAGAGAGAAAGAAGCGTCCGGAGACAGCGACCGCATCTACGTTTCCGCCCCTGGTGTCTACTTTCTACGCTGTGATTTGCACGTGTGTAGTGTCTCTCTCTATCTCTCCGTGGGCCCATACGACACGTGCCCATCAGGTGTTACTGTCTTCCTTACAGTTACGGCACTTCTTCTGGTATTTCCTTTAGATTGAGTTGGGGTTATAATATATATTGATGATCTGAATTTATATAATAATTAATCAATTTCATATTAATTGGTCACTTTACTTGGTAATATCTCCATCAAATTCTCATGCTCTGATTTTTTTTTTTTTTGGTATCGTCCATTGACTTAAAGGTTTTGGTAGGCGTAGAGGCTGAGACATGAGAATATATATATATATATATATATATATATATATATATATATATATATATATATATATATATGTTAACAAAGCCATATTTATGATATCAACGTGTCTAAAATTTTAGTAGCAACTACAAGACACATGCTAAACCATTTACAACATTGTTTTTATATTTTTTTTATTGCATTTAGATTTTTAATTTTTTATTATTTAATAGAGATTCAATAAATCAAATAATGATTAATGTGTATTTATCATAACAATTATTAATTTTAAAATACATAGATATAGATATTCAAATTTGAGACATTATTATTTTTTAAAATTTAAATAAAAATATTAATTTTTCTTTTTTATAATGAGACTAATGAACATTTCAAAAGTATTTTTATTTTTTAAAGTTTGTTTGATTTAACTATTTGATAATATAGTTAATAGCTTAATTGGTAGCAGATTATAGTCCATATATTATAAGTATTTAATAAAATTATGTCTAATTATTATAATTTTAAAAATTTAATTATTTTGTTAATATATATATATATATATATTATGATATAAGAATGAAACTAATTTAATTATTATTTATAATATTTTATATTTTGAGCAATTATCTACAGTGTCTAATCCTTTTTCTTATATACAATTTTATGGGACTTCAACTTTAATTTTCTTCTAAATTGGAAAAAAAAAAAAAACTCTAATTTTCTTGCAATTTGGTCCTTTAATGGGCTTGGGGTCTTAACTGTGAAAAAGCCAAGCTTGGACGAAGAACCTGCCGAGTTGAACTCGGCGATGAAAGAAAATTAAAAGTAAATTTATTTATTGAATTGAAATTAGTCTAGATCAGTTATGGACCGATTCAGAATCGAGCCCATACCAGTCAAATTGAAGTCTGAAATTAATGGTTGGTCAATAGCTCCGACCCAACTTGATACTAACATCTTTAAGGGCTGAGCCCAATCTTCCTCCTCCAACAATTGCAGCCCAAAAAAATTTGTTGTAAGATCTAACCTGACAGAATTTCTATAATTAATAATATATATTTTTTAATTTTTTCTTTTATTTACAAATATATATTTTTTATCTTTATAATTAAAAATAAATGATAAATTTTATATAAAAATGCATAATTTTTTTCTTAAAAATTTAATTTCAATCGATTTAAAATTAGACCAAATTATAACTTAAATTGTCGGAATCGAAACCATTGAAAATTAGTCTTTTATTTTCCAATTTAAAACCTTTCTATTGAGTCGAAATCAGATTGAAATCGGCAAATTGCCGGGCTAGCCTAGTCAACAAACTAGAGTCCACTTCTCGAGCTAGCCGGGCTTGGTCCAGGAACGAAAATCTCAGGCCCTATTAAGCCAGACCCAGTTGCTCTGTCTACTAGTTTCTGCTTGCAGATTTGCTTCCTTCCTGGAACCAAGAATTGATTCAGGAGCTGCAAGTGATGAATAGAAGTAATCGAACATGATTCTAGTTCTATTACCAAAGCTAGGCCAGGAAATGTTATCCCCTCAAAGGGCTCTAAGAACATCAGTTATAAAATGTAATTGTAAATAATCGTCCGCTGGATCAGCAGGTTCCGCTGATAGGGCATTTCAATTCAAAATTAAATAAGCAACTCCATAAGCACTTCATTCATTATCTAGCAATCTTCTTCTTCTTTTTATTTTATTTTATTATATTTTTTAAATTGAAAAAAAAATAGTAATAAAATCACCTTACAATGATGCTTGTAGGTTTCTGTGTCCGGGACAGATACAATTATATGTTCCACCGTTGTCCTACACTGGAAGTCTTAGTCATTGTTCTTCAAGAAAGAGCAAACACACTCTTGTGATCTCTAACCTTCTCAACCTTGATGATAGACCAAGCAATAATCATTACAAGATCATACAACAACAGAACGGTAAAAATGCTGAATTGAGAATCAAGCTTAACTTTTGACTGTTCGTGAGCTATCTGTGACGAAAATGTTTTCTCCTCAGAAGTGATAATGCTGGCAAGATTATTTCACTATTATGCTCTTCAAAATTAGTCCATGGACAGCACACCGTTCAATGAATTTAGCAAATGGCATTGGTTTATCGATTAAAATTTGATGTTGTCCTTTAAGTAACACACAATCTCTTGCTGCAACATTTGGAATAAGGAGTTATATGCTAATATTGAATCAATGAACATGGTGCAAAATTAAGATGGCACGAATTGGTGATATCTCCAATGAATTTGTCTACATTCAACCATAAGGTTAAGAGAAGAAACCTCAGGACCTTAAACATAAACCGGGGGTGGGGGGTTGCAAACAATTTAAGTTCCAGGGGGAGATGATGGAAAGGCACTTACAATCAAACAAAGGATAATGCATCCAGTAGCACCAGGGAACAAAGCATACCAAAGATTCAAGTGGTGAAGCTTAACTCCATCGATGAACAGAAGTGGCAAGCTTGCAGCTACACATTGTTTCCCCGAAAATAAAATGCGTTTTAGTACCGGATAAAGGAATGAAATCTTGCTGTTTTAAAATTATAAAATCAGAAAGTTAATAATTACAATGTACCAGGAGGGTGCGTAGCACGCGTGTAGATCATGAAAGCTAATGAAGCAGCAAGGGCAGCACTCCTAGCAAGCCAACCGGGACCAAATATTGAGAAGGCCAGAACGCCAATGGCTGCACAGCCAACCTGGGCCATGAACATATTGTATTTCTGCGATGATGTGGAGCATTATGGGTAACTCAGAAATCAAGTTGATGATCTCAAGAAAATAAGGTAATTCAGTTAACAGGCAACTATAAATCTTAAGTACAAGTAAAG